>NC_064670.1:100603199-101259587 GCF_943734685.1 Anopheles coluzzii | reverse complement strand
ACTTTGATTCGAGAGTTTCATTCGTGTTTTCCTTTTTCTTTGTTTGCTCCTGAAGCGCATTGCTTTCAAGTGTGATTTATTTCGACGCAACAGTCAATTGCTATTTTCATATTAAAAAGAAGAAAATACACAAAAAGAAAAGAATCTAACTAACACGGTTGAAAAAGCGCAAGCCGTATCTCGCACACCTCGTACCTATTTAAAGCAAACATCATTGTTCGGTAGCCAGATTTTTGATACCGCGGCAAATGGAAAGCATTGTATTTGCATCGCAATCGCATTATGATATTTGCTTTTTAAAAAGAAAGTAGCATAAATTTCCTAAACGACCATCCACCCAAAGCGGAGAAACACATAAGGCTGATGACATACGAATGCTTTTCCGTTCCCTGCTGCTGTCTCTCTGTCCGCATACCAGTGCGGCCTTTGAACGATTGTTTAGCGTAGTAGAGCAAGCAACTGTAGCATATATTATATCCTCTGTTCTTACTGTCCCGTTTCGCCTAGGCTTTGTGGTCCAAATGATGTCCCTTTTCTTGCAAAGCGCTGTGCTTTTGTTTTTCAATAAATTGCCACTACTATTTGTCGACTAAAGCATACATTTATGTATGTGCTGCAGGGCCGGCGTTTCTCCACCGTTTTACATTAACTATTTACATTTTGGGATTACGGGTGCAATTCCGCTCCTTCACTGACATCATATCAGCATCATCACACCCTAGAGCGGGGGATAGATTTAACTTGATTCGGTGATCAACACTACAAAAAAGAAGAATTGTTAGAGAAATTGTACTTAAATTGAGCGATTACGTTCGATTTTGCTCCCACATACCTACGCGTACAGCGTACACTCAATGTAGCTGGTCGGTACGAATCCTTCCTCCCAGCCCTTCGAACTAAACCGCCGCACCCGGGTCCAGCCGTCGCCCTGGTCCACCTCTATCACTTGCAATTCTTCCCCTTCCGACATTGGAATGCTGCCTTCACTCGTTGCTGCAATAAAAGAGAGAGATAAACTTATGTAAGTGATCATCATTTTTAGGTTTTTGGGAAAATGCATTACCGTCAAATGGATAGAGCGCCCGACACGTGCCCAGGGGCGTATCTGCTTCGTAGAACTCCTCGTTCATTGGCTGTTCGTTCGTGCTGCCCTGGCCGGATCCCGGCAGCGAGGTGTGCGATGTGCCCAGTCCACTTTCCGGACTCGCCGAGCTGCTGTGGGACGCGAAAGAAGAACGACCGGACACACAGACACGGCAATATTAGTGACTTTGGTTCGAATAGAGCGTGTTGACAATACGCTTTACAAGGAGAAAGAGTAGGGCTTGGAGGGATACTAGCGAAAGGAATTCTAATATATACTAAAAGGACAGAGGTGTTAAACAAATCATAACTATTAGAGATTGTTTGTATGCAGTACTATATACATCAATGTGTTATTTTTGTTCAATTGACGACTGTGTAGATTCGGAGCGAAAATAATATACAATTTAATTAATTAATAACAACAAAAAAGGCATACAGAGATACTTGTGAAGGTGAACTACACAAAAGCTACACACAACTACACGGCGGGGCGATAGAGGCAATTGGGAAGAGGGAATCAAGAAACAATTGTTGAGCTGTACCCGTTGTTGTTAATGTTAAGCCCATTTTGCGCTTGCTGTACACTACTTTCGGAAGCTGACCTGCTAAGGCTACCGGCATCGTCTGGATGGTCTTCGCCGTTATCTTCGTGACTGTTTTCGTGATTACTGCTACCGTTGGAATGTCTGAAACGGGGGGTGTTTGAAGCGAGAAGAAAACGATGTAAATATTTTTGGACCACATTTTTTCACATTATTTGGCACCACTTTGAGGGCCACTGCGTGAATTCGTAAATCAACACTAATGCTTCACCTGGACGACCGTTGTCCGTTCTGTATCACACGGTTCGACTGCGGGCTGTGCTGAATGAACGACTGGTTGTTGGCCTGCTCGAGCAGCTTCTGGTAGCGCAGCAGCTCGTGCCGTAGCCTGTCCAGCCGGTTGACCGATTCGTTCAGCTGCTCTTCGACCGTGCGCGGGTCGCCCAGCATCGAGTTCGCCTCGTACACGCCCTTCATCTTCATCAGCCCGTCGCTGGCCGCCTGCTCCTGGGCGACCTTCTGCTGCAGCTCCTGCACCTTGGCCGTGAGCTTTTTCCGCCGCTGCGTCGGTGGCAGGTCGCTGAAATCTTCCTTCAGGCCGTCCGTCGAAAGGTTGTTCTACAAAACGAAAGCGATCGGGAAGATGTTAATCGTTTCTTTTCCTTTTTTTGTTGTGAAAAATCTAATCTGTTCTAGCAAAATGTACAGTTTGTAGACGACTGTTGTAGGTAGAATCAAGTGCTGTGTGATAGAATCAACGGCATGCAATGGGAAGGACACGCAACACAATTAAACTAAAGGACACACAAACACAGTGAGATAAAAACGAAGAGAAATCACACATGGTACAGACAATATTGTATTATAATACAAAATATAAAACAAGTAATAGCTAGCGTCACACTATAGCAACAAAACATAAAACACAGCAAAAATCTAATCAATACCAATTTGCACACTCAGAGAGAAAGTAGTTTCATCCAGCATAAGCGGACGATGTTGATTACCTTCACATTAATGCAGGCTTCGAGAATCTTCTAGGAGGAACAACACACAACAAATTGCGTTTTTGTGTTTGGGGTTTTGAGTGTGTTTGTTAGTTAAGTGTGGTTTTATTTTCCCGGATGGAATTATAAAAACCGCGAACAGGAGGTGTTGTGTCATAAGCGCAAACCAAACACATCCAATAAAGCATCATATACAAACAACACCGAACAGGCCCGGCACACGAAAGAAGTAGCCACCACCAACCAAGACCACCACCAAAAACGTATGTAAAGATGCGAAAAGCCGAATAGTCCGAATGGGTTGCGAATTTTGATGAGCAAATGAAAAATTATAGAAAATTTAGAATAAATTTGTTTATAAGCATGTGTAATAATTTTGTTTGTCGTGCGAGGGTGGTTTGGGTGTGTAGTGTGTTTTCAGGAGTAGAAAGGCAGCATGAAATTAAAGAAACACACTATTTTATGCTACACACATTCAAAAGGGATTGAAAGAATATACACAGTGACACAGCTAAAGCATCGGTGTAACATTAACACGAATCGGAACAGAAAGGGGTAGGAAATTAGGACTTAATCGTAGGTGATAAAGAATCAGGACATATAGGAACGGTAGGGGAACTGCAAACAGAAAGCCTAATTAATAAGGCACATAAAAAGCGGAATTTGGAATGAGTCACTGCGTCTGCGATAAAACCGATTCTTCACACACGCAAACGAATCCTGGCCGGACGGCAACAAGTGTGTGCGTGCGTGCGCGTTTGTATCTAAACCCGTATAGATTACATCACGCGCGCCTCGACTGTAGCCTCATTGGAATCCCTTTCGAGTGCGAAGGGATAATACACGGGCACGGCTAAAGCTAATTCTCATCCACCAGCGGCACGCAACAACACTGGCAGTAGCAGCAACAGGAAGGCAAAAAAAAAAACACAACAGCAAAAGCAAAAGCGAAACGGTATAACTTTGCGTGCCGACCGACATTAAACACTTTACATGGCAGGTCACGTTGCACATTATTGGCGGACAGAGCGCGGAAGAGATCGGGGGCATTCGTGCGGCGTGGAGTAGAGGTGCCCGCGCGCGTCTGCTTTGTGGCTGAATTTGCACGCAGCACGTGAATGGGGTGAGTGTTGTTGTCGTTGTCCTCCAGCCGACTCCGCCGCCGAACGTTTATCGATCGCAAGAAAATCGAAACCATGTCGCGGCCGAGACGGAATCTCGGTGACAGAGAGAGCCGGAAGGATACTGTGCGAGGGTGACGGTGCGGTACACACTGGCGTCGCGTCATCCAGGGCGGGAATGTCCCATGTGTCCGTTCGTCTGCGTTTGAAGGACTGGTTCGTGTCGCTTTGTTGTTGGTCGGGTCGGTTTCGTAAGCGCTCATTTGAATTCAGCAGAGCAAACTTTATACATATGAAAAAGCGTCGAAGCGCCGAGAGGATCGTTGTGGTATGCACCTCTGGTTCGGTTGTTGCGGAAAAAGCGTAACGAAGAGGACAAATAATGTCCATCGTAAATATATACGTACAGTATGTTGTAACAACAAAAAAGCGGTTTGGTATGATCTTATCATAATGTCAATGAACCAAAATTTGTTTGCTTAAATCCGCGTTTGCAAATTATTTATTCGTTTGGCGTCAGCTTTCCTCAGGTGCCACGTACAGTGGCAGCCCTTACAATAAACTTTAGCGCGCAAATAAAATCCAATCACCAAAAAAATGGCTGTATCATCGAGAAGATAAGACAGGCGATAAGCATTGATCATCTACCAAAAGGCTTCCGATATCAATAAAATGACAATCATCCAAACTGACTCATGGATACCTCTGACCATAAATTCCTAATCATTAAAAAAATGTCGTAAATGTTTACATTTCTAACAAAATATGTCATGGTAATGATATGAAGTTGTAATCTTAAATAATGCCCGAAACATCTGAACGTTGGTGTTAGTCAAGTGTCCACCTACGCTTGTCCACTGATTTGTGAAACGGCGGCCCTTACTATTTCGCAGTACAAATCATTAAGAAAACAAAACCCGCTAATTTCGCCAAGTGCCCCCAAGTACACCAAACAAACAAAATACGTCCACCACCTACAGTTGCAGCACATGCGTGAGTAACGAGATGCCTTCTTAGCGTAAGTACCGTCAAGTAGTTTCGTTTTAAAACAGGGTGCGAGATCGCATGACCGGGAACAAGCAAGTGAAAGATGTGCTAGTTTAAATTAAGACCAGTGGAGCACCAGTGCGAGTTATGCCTGCTGTCCGAAAAGAAATCAGTGATGTGGTGTGCTCTCGGTTTATGTGGTGTGTACACCCACTCCAAAGACGGGTTAGGATAAACTCAACCCAAACAGACCCACAAGGAACCTTCTTCTCGCCAACGGGGAGATTTGTGCTGAAGGAGACCGTTTTTTACTTCTTTTATTGTCAACGCCGTGAGGTAGTGCAACCGCGAGAAGGAGCAACAAGGCAAACGATTAAGCACGAAGACACACACAAACGATAGGCATATTGAGATATAGTTGTTGTGTTGCAATGGAAAAGCGTTTGGTGATAGTAGCAGGCCAGCAGGCGCACACGTGCTGTGTTCTTGTGGTGTGGTTCAAGGAGTAGTATGTGTCGGTCCAAAAGAATGGCCACAAGTGTCAAGGCTAGTGTGTGTGTGGTGCGTGTACACACACACATACACACATACACACGCAGTAATACTCACTCCAAGCGTCCAGGAAGAAATGATATCGCGCCAGTCGGTTATCATTATGTGGTGGTAGAATGGTTCATTTCCATCCATTCAACAACACCCGATTGTGCAGTGGGAGAGGAGTTTTGGGTTGTTGTTTTGGTATTTGAGGGTTTGTTTTTTTTTTTGGTTGATTTCATCGTCGCAATAGATGTTTGGTTCAAGGATAACCGGGAGTACCAGAAGGAAATGTAGGATGGCACGAATGTAACATTGGAAGCAAAGTGATGATTTTATGATGGTTACGGGACGAAATTGGAGACGTAAAGAAAAAAAGGTTATTAGTACAACATTTCTATCGATTTTTGAACAAGTAGACAGAAACATTGATTTAAATGAAGGATAAACAAATGTAACAGAAAAGGAAGAACTCAACAAGCTAATTGTACGACACATCATCACCCTTTTGTCTCGTAATTTTCCGCTCTTAGGGTCGTATTGTTGCTGCTTCCGGTGCTTCCGGTTGCCGTTTCGCTTACCTTGTTGCCGGTGAAGATACCGAAAATGCCAACGCGCTTCTTAAGCTTGTCCTTGGTGGTGCCTTTCCCCGTCATGTGGTTCAGTCCGGTGCTGGAGTTATGCGTCTGCGAGTTGTTCGCGGCGTCCGGGTCGGGTTTGGAAAGATCCTCGAACGGTATGTCTCCCGGTGGCTGAAAGCCGGACTGATACCTAAAACGCAAGCAGGCAAAAGAATGAATGAGCTTCCAATACACTGGCGCTTGCGCAACGACTTCCTAAAACCATTTGAACATACTTTTCTATTACGATCATCGAATCGTCCTTCTCGTTGATCGAGTCGGCCGCCTTCACGATCCCTTCCAGACAGTGGGCAATGATGGGCGACACCTCGTACTCGACATCTGCCGACCGTTTGATGAATTCCTTCATGCCGCGCGTTCGCTTTTCGTCCAGCTCCTGCAGCCTGTTAAACACCTGCAAGACGGATCGACACAGAAACGGTACGATTACAGCAAGGCGTGTCGAATGCAAACACACACACACATACACCCAAGGGGCCTGTTAGAATTTACCTCCGGCAGTGCTATTTGATAGTGCTGCTGCTGCTGCTTGTTCGTAATCTGCAGCTGGTTCGCGTACTCGCTCTTCGCGTCCTCCGACTGGCTGTTGCGTATGTTCATGTTGACGCGCTGCTTCTCCACATCCGCCCGGCTGAGGTGGAAGTCGGCGTCCGCCTTGTGGTAGCTCTCGATCGCCTTTTCCGCCTCGCGGAACGCCTTCTCGTAGCTGCGCTTCGCCCGATCCAGCGTGCCGATCTGTGTGTGCAGCGACTGGGTCAGGGTGGCGCCCTGGTTCAGTGCCTTTTTGCGCTCCTCGCGCAGATTCTTCGCCAGCAGCAGGATGCCCTGCAGCACCTGGTTCTGGAGGTTTTCCGCCACCACCTCGCGCTGCCCGGCCAGGTCGGCCACCTCCTTGAGGACGTTTTTGAATGCAATCAGGGAGGAAAATCTAGGTAAGCAAAGAAACAGTAAAATTAGTATTGGATTGCAAAACAACTGATTCTGTATAATCAAGCACAGTCCAAGCAGAGATATTGAGACCGGGATCCGCCGATACGACCTGTCACACTCTATGTGGAGTACAACAAAATTATTGTAATCAGCGTCTTTCTCTCTTGGAGCACCGTTACACAGATGCAACGGACATTGCTTGGTTGTTTTCGACAGTCCATTTGTTCCGCTTCATCGCTACTTACTCATTCTCTTCGTCCTCTTTGCTCTTTTTGGGTTGATAGTTCTTCACAAGCCGTCTGAAACAAAAGCGGGGGAAACAAGAGAGGCAAAAAATGTAGGTTAGACATAGTGGATAGAAGAACACATTCTTAAAAGTCACTAATTTCCCATGCAGACGGAGGCGGCGGACAGTTTTTCCATCGATTCGCACCGGATTGGGACGTTGGATTGAGAAGATTGAGGAGGGCCCACCAGCGTATATCAAGCGTCAAGCATCAATAATCACTGATTGGTACTTGCGGCAGAGCTTTGGCTGGCTGGTGTGTCGCACGTTAACGCGCCAAGAGACATTGAAACGCCACCACTGCAAGCGAGTACTACAGCTTACCTGCGTCCTTAGATGGGCCCACGGAACGGAGGTTTTAGTAGAGGCATCACAGACGACAGTGAGGAGGCCCCTTCTTTTTCGCAATCCGTTTAAAGCGCTAAAGGCACTATCATGTCCATAATTACTGACAGTTGTACACAGTGCGGTAGTTACTACTGCTGTGGAAAAGGGGTGGTGTAAGGCAGCCGAGCCGCCTTCTTGGTGCCCGATGATTGGCATTTCGTTCGGTTGGTTTTGGTGTCTATTTGACTTGAGGAGTGAGGAAAGGGAGGAGAGAGAAGGGCATTGTTTGTACCACCGCCTGTAGCTGTAGCCATTATCGCGGGGTTGTTTAGGTTCTTTGTGTTGGTTTGAAGAAGCCATAATTTAAACTCCCCCATCCCCCCTTGCTGCTGGCAGGTGTAAAGAGAGGCCAGCCGTTCGTGCTAGTGAGTGCGCTGGCGATCTTCCCCTTACTGTTGCATATTGCACACGCGCAGCAGAACGGAACGGAATGCAAACCGCAGTACGATCGACAGACAGATCTGATCGAAGGAACGGTCGAAGGATGGAAGGTATGGATGGATGACACATCCCTTTCATGCCTTTTACAGCAGTAATGTTACCGTCGTTCACCAATCGGTTCGTGAGCTACGACGTGTATGGGTACAATGGGATCATTGTACCGGAATGGTGGCGGTGTTTGCCGGTGCACGATTTAACACTAGACTCGTGTGAACCTGCCAGGCAGGACGCTTGAAATATCTGTGACATTGTGGCCCAAATATGGAATAACGCAATGCTGGTCAGAGTCGGTCAGAGAAAAAAAGCCATTTCTATCAGCTACATATCGATCTCTACAAATAGTAAAATCGGTAGCAGATGGGTTTAAAACGTCACCGGTCTTGAGTTCAAGTCTTGCATGGAGCCAGTCAATAACAGTAAAATTAATACTGAACAAAAGGGGGAAAAGAAGTTTTTGTAGCAAAGAAGAACAAGGTGTCTGATATTTATCTACACCAGAAGACAACAAGCCTTTCTCGATGTTTCCTCTACTCTACTTGATTGTTACAATTGTTATCTGTGTGGTTGCTTTTCTATAGGAAGAGAACATTGTTGCAAACCGACACTGATGAAAGTGGGTCCCCCTATCTTTATTGAATGTTTTGATAATAGAAGCTAATTTAAGTTGACTTGCACGCACAACAGAGAAACAAATACTTGGTAAACTTAAACTAATTAAAGAAAAGCACGCACACATCACACCCGAAACGTTTTATTCTCGATAATGCGAAACACTTCGCAAACACCCTTTCAGTAGTTGCATGTGCAGGCCGGATCCAACTAATCCAATTTCCCAATAGCCACTCTCAGGTGCAGTAATATATATATCGTGTTACATAGATTCTTCGTACGAATATCAGAGCATATCACACACCCGCGCCGCATGCATTCTCTCTCTTCGTCTGCTGCTTCTCTCTCTCTTCATACCAATGCATGCGCGTGCGATAAGTGTTCAGTTACTCTCCCTCTATGCAATGTTGAGTTTCTAGTTTCTGCTGTGTCTCGATACCACTCCGGCTCCGGCCGGATGCACTCTTGAGCTGCTGTCCCCCCGCATTGCTGCAGCACGAAATGCGAGACACACCCGCGGTCGGAGTGTGTGTGTGTGGCGATGATTAAATGGTAAATTGTTTGTGCATTGTGTAGGAAACGAGCTACATATCCGCTAAATACTTCACTTTCCCATTAGCGGGCGCACGATCGATACACAACAACAGGTACACGGAGCTGCTGCTGCTGCCCGAAGAGCTTACGTATTGCGCGGGAGAAAACATACGCTTCTTCATGTACGCCAGCGCAAACATGTGGCTCCCTCCGTTGGCGAAGGAATTGTTGGCGGCGTTACATATGGGGTGGTTTTGTGCGTGCAGAAGCACAAGATCACTTTCTACCCCGAGCCAAAGTGGCTCCCCCAAATGAATCGGTTAAATGAAGCGGATGCTTTGACAGCAATCATCACCATATATACACACCTCTGTGATGGTGGTGATGCCGGTGGAACCAGCTCCCGATCCCGCCTACCGATAATTAGTGTCACTCTGCATGCGTACACACCGCTTGTAAGCAGAGTTTCAACAATTTTGCAAGCTGCACCGACCACCGACGTCCGGAGGACATTGATAGGAGGGGAACCGCTCTTGGCACGGTATTCATCCACGGTGTAGCGCGCGGGGCTTTAATGTATCTCGATGGCTTTCACTGGAGTGACGCTCTTACGGACACCTCGTCTACGCTATGGCGGTATGGAAACTGCACAAGCGAAAGTGAATGAATGAATGGGGCTAGAAGAGAAGGCTGTTGGTCTCTCTGCTCTGGCCGAACGCTATCTCTAGCTGCGCTGCACCCGGGCACCCCTTTTGGCTGGGTGTGGCAGCGGCGGCGGCGTTGGCTGCCATGCAATCGCGGGGACGCGCACTTGTGCACATGTTTGCCTGCTTCCACCAGCAAACATGCTTGAAGATACCGCATCAACACTACACCAACCACGACGACCGTCGTCTTGTCTGACCTAAAAGGGCGCTGTACAGAGGAAGGTTGACAAAAGCGACGAACCCCGCAAGGAGAGAGCCGGGATGACTGGTGTATTATGATTATGATTTAAAACAGAATCTCAATCTCTTATAGCGACCGACCGACCGACCGGCTATCATCATATCGCCACGCCGTTCATGGTCGATCATTGACCGGGATCGAACGATCGAGGGAGAAGTTTCTTCGCGATATTGGTGAAAGTTTTATCTCCCACTCTCTTCATCCTCTTCTCAACCGAACCGGGCGAATCAATCTACAAGCGGGGATGAAAAATTGCACACAGACATCACATGCTGCCAATCATTAGGCGGGCGGGAGGGTGGTAGTGCTCGGGTTTTGGAACGGATCTTCTCCTCCAAGTAACGAGAGCATTCACGCAAGGTGATCGATACGGCCCCGGCCCCGTAAAGCCCTATATACACACACACACACACACGCGGTTTTGCAACAGATGGACGGGAACAGTGAATGAAATCGGTTTTCTACAACATTCCTTTGCACATGCGGCAGCAGCATAACCCAGATTTAATGCTACGGTGGAAAAAGAAGGAGGCTCGAGCACACGCAAGTAACATTAGCAACCTGCTGCTGCTGCTGCTTCTGCTTCGTCTGGGGTTCGTTTATCCGACCCTCTGCTATTTGTGGATGGCGTGTTTCGGTTTGCTTCTTGGCGCGATACAGATAAAACGTCTATACGGTGAGCTATAGACAGCTGCCAGAGAGAACAATGGCAAATTGGAGTCACAACAGAAAGGCTGATCTGATCGGCGTCTTAAGCACTGGGAGATGTACAGTAATTTTGGGATTGGTAGATAAACAGAGAGAAAGAGACGTTGATGTTTTGCCAAAAAAGTGGACAAATTTGAAATTGATATTCATCGTTCCTCACTAAATTCCCTATTCCATCTATCTCAGTATCGTTTAGGTTGATTTATGAACAACCCCGACCGGCGGTGTTTGTAAATAAAAGATCCATCCAATCGAACTGTGTAGCTCGATCAGGAGCAGATCGGCTATAATCATCAGCAAAAGCAAGTTAATAACTTCACACAAATATTTCCTTCGCTTTTCCTGCCATAATTTATGCACCTGCTGGGGTCATCCAAACCAATCGAAATCATATCCCCCCTCAATTTGATTAAAGTGCCATTTTACGAGCGATCGCTTCGACTGCCATTCGTGTTATCGATTTTGAGACGTTCAAATATGAAGCCGAAATGTCCGTTAGAGGATAAGCATATTTTATGTGCCTATTCACCCGGCTGACACTGATGCGTGAATCCAACCAACTGCCACCTGGGACTGGACCTTCCCTCCCTTTCGTCTAAACGTAAACAACAACAACAACTTCGCAGCATTTGCATAGACTGGTTTTGCCGGCCGGGATAGCATTGTTGTGGGCAAATATTATGAACACAATGGAGAAATGAGATATAGAAATCGACAATACAGCTGTGTGTGTGTGATTTGAATTTGATATGAAAGATATACAGACAGTGATGATCGTGTGAAGCTCATCTAAAGGCTCACTGCCATGGCGAGGCAATTAGTTTGATAAATTGGAACCGAGTGAGTGATACTGAATTCGCATTCGATACGCTGGATAACTTATTCAGTAGCCGACAAGAATGTGATGCACACACACACACGCACACACATTATGCAAAATCATCACGTACATGGTTCGTGATTGAATTCGCACCCCAGCGCACACCACACATCCTCGCTCGATCGTGCATCATCATATGGTCACCACCCTTAGAGAGACCGATCAGTAATGTTCGTGTGCGTGGGGAGAAATTGCCACGAAACAGTTGCATGATTCACATTTTCAATTGAACGGACATGTTTTTCTTCTTCTATTAGTTCAACGATCAATGAGTTGGTATGAAAGTATTCTGTCAAAAAGGAGAAATTCCCCAGAAGCTTGGATTTGGTTCGGATGAGTCAAAAACTCACTGGGCAGGCCCGTCAGTGGCCACATATTTTTGGACCTGTTTATTTACGTTGTAGATTTTGTTACGGGGTTTTTTTTTCTAGTTCAGAAAAAGGCATCTGGGCGTGCGCTGTAAACATTCAATTAGAATGCCATTTCATAGCATAAACACGCGCGGTGCTCAATGAACCAAAACGCTGAATGAATTAGCTATCGTGTAAGGATCGTGTAATTACTGAGCTTGTTTCCCGATCGGACACAAAGTCCATTGACTTTATCGTGGGTAGAGAGTCAAAACACATCTCTAGCTGATGGAAATATGGTCAAAATCGCAGCTCCAAAACATACTGACGCATTTACGAGAGCTATTTGCACACTTCTACCACTACTACCACTGGCCTTCTCTCCACCAGCTGTGGTTTCTAGAACGTTGGATTGAAGTATTTTTCCTCATCAAAAATTTATCCACATCCGACACGGGATAAAGGAGGATAAATTTAGATCTCAAGTTTAGCGCGTCCACAGCGAGACCATCTGTGCCAGGTTGGTCACGGACACGCGCGTCTGTCCTCTATATAATGTATTCCACTCCCCCACCCGACCTGCACTTGGGACGATAAATCGAACGCAAACAGAGAGAGCCGGGCGCGGACAAACTAAACGCCCGTTAGTAGAGACGAAGAAGCGACGACACGCGTCCAATAAAATTCGCACACTTACTTTCCCCTTCGCGCTTCGGTGGAACGAAAAGCCTTGACTGCTTACAAAGAAACAGAGAATCTGCTAAAAGCCAAAAACAAGACCGCTTTTCCTCTCACGATCAAGGCGATGCAATTGATCGCATCGTAAACGGTGCAAATTGCACTACAAACCAACCAAAAACATGAGAAAATGTGTGCAAATTTTGTGGTCAACAAACACGCTCATGATTGGTCGTTAGAGGAGAGCTGCTCTCGTTGGTGTGATGCACCGTTCTGCCCACAAGGACAAGAGTATGCTGCTGCATCCACACACCATAAATATCTTCTCTTCTACAATCATCGAATCCCCCGTTGAAAAATGCTGTACCAACTTAACGAAAGATCACGGCCAATCACACGGTGGTGGTGGTGGACCTGCTGGTTGGTGGATGTATGAGCGAAACAGTTCAAAAATTGAAAAGTGTTGAAAGGTATGAGGTCAAACGTGGCGCCGCACGACACTATTGCCACACAAACACACTCCCCGTCGAACGCGGTGTGGGAATTTTTATGCAGCATTTCGACATTTCCAGTGCACGAGAGAGATCGTGGTGCCATCCAATAATTAAAACCCTTAAACGATTTTTCAAATACACACACAGAAAGGTCCTCCTTCTTATTGATGAAAGATGCTCAAAAAGAAGATCCTCCACCCAAGGTTCGTGTCTGAGGAGGCCTCAGGTTTGGAACAACAACCCCATAACGTGCAGGCGGAATAGATCAATTTTACCCAGTGGAAGATCAATGCACGGTGTGAGAGGGAGGAAGGGCGGTCTATGCCGGCGAACGACCCCCGAGGGGTTTGGGCATTTTTGGGCGAAACTTTCGCAACCGGTTCAGCGAACTTGAAGCGAAGCGAGTGTTAGTTACCTTGGCGTACATCTTTCGGGCGGTACGGCTTAGGCTTCCTTCTCGGGAAGAGATGTTTGAGTATGTGTGTGTGTGTGCCGGTTTTATCTCTTGGGTGCGTTCGTTGAGCGTATCCTCCCGTATGCGCGTAGGCCGCAAAGAATTGCACAGCCAGCACAAAACCCGGGAATCGAAGGCTCTTCTCTCGCGGCCGCTAAACGTACGAACGAACGAACGTTACGTCAACGGCCGGCGAAAGACGAAACGACGAACCTTAGGCCCGTGTAAAAGACAGCTCGACCGTAAAACAGTCCGCGAACAACTTGTTGGACCGGTTTCCCGATTCGGTAACTCGTTACTACTGTCTTTGCAGCGCGGGAACAGAGGGAGGGACATTTTTATAAGATTCCACCTTTTCGCTCTCCTCGCTGGAAGGGCGGGAGGGTAAATTCGATATTTCTTTGCCCGCCCTCTTTGCCAACGGTCACCCTGAAAAAGACCTGACCATAGGACGACAGCGGCGAGGAACAAGAATTCGTTGTGCATCACCTTCAGCATCCCAGAGTCTTTCGAAAGAAGGGATCGAGAAGGAGGGCTCCCATACCAAAAACAGGCTGCACAGAGCGAATCAAACGCCCATCGATGAGGTCATTTTACACACGCAATGCACACGCTATATTAAGATTTCGTCCCCTAAACCAACAGCTCTCCCGTATGTGTCACACACTGCCGTGTTACATTCTAGCGCTACTTCCGCTTCGAGTCTTTCCTTGCCCGCGGTGTGAAACGGAGGTGAGGGCAGAGTTCGAAGAAATTGAGACATTTAAAAATTCGACAACATGCGTGTCTAATAGCTCCGTCCGACTATACCGCTAGCGAGGTCCTAATCAATGCGGCAACAGGATTGATATATGTCAACTTACAGAATCTGGTCATGCAAGTAATGGGCAACTTGTGGAGACAGAGGAGATTGAAAACCTGGGGGAAAATATTTGGTTCGTGCTGATTTATAATGCTCCAATTTTCGAGCACTATTTCACGCTAATAGACAGGCCACGACACTGCACAGTCCCACATTTCTGGCACGTGTGGTTGTGTGTGATGGAATGAGAAAATTAATAGCTTCCTCACGCCCTGGCACAAGGCAAGCCGGCAGTATGAGCTAGAACAGCACATGGCAGTAGTGTCTGTGTTTGTGTGCAGCGGACGGCTTACAAAGCCTGGTGGCTCTGGACACGGATTGAGGGGAATATCTTCACGAACTCGCGATCATGCACAACCTCCGCGTACGGTAGCTGACTTTTGGTAGTCGCGAAGCGTTACACCTCTCCTCTGGAAAGGTTGTGTGACAAACCGTTCTCGATCATTCGCAGTGTTCAGTGAGCTCTGGTTGTGTCGCACTCATCATGAATCCATCAAGCTCAAGCGGCACAAAAAGGGAATTCGTTGTCGTCTTCGTCGTCGTCACGACACAGAGTGAGAAAGGCCGCGCGACGAAGAAGCGAAGGAAATTGGTCCGAAAAAACCATGACCTATGCAGATGCGTGACCTGGAGAGAGCATTGCGACGAAACCTCCGATATCCCCATACCCTGGTGAAAAGTGCTTGGTTTCTTTTTCTGGCCTGCACACCGTCGCTCATCTGTCAGCAGCTTCCCTGTTACATCGCCTGCCTGACCCTTGGAGTATTGCCAACACATCTGGTGCAACGATCGCAGTTGTATTGGAAGAGAGGACCCAGGGTCGTCGACGTGTTCTGTTAGGGATTGGAAGAAGCAAAAAAAAAAAACGCAACAGAATTGCCATCCGCCCGTAAAAAGAGTTGCACAGACAAACGAAAGGGATGGCCAATAACACACAGAGCACGATCGCGAAGGTGTTGTACAGGCCCCGGCTTGTTTTTCGCTCGGCTTCGAAAAACCTTCGACTAGAACGTCTTGCCGAAGAACACACGCAAAAGAACCAGAACCAGGCGTGAGCGCGTTCAGTGGAAGGAAGGAAGGGCAGGCGAGCTCACGCGTCGTTTGGTCGATTCTATTCGTGGGGTTCTATACGCGTTTGTGCGCGCGTGCGTGTCTGTGTGTACGTGTCAATGTTTATTTTTAGGTTCCTTCGGCTCAGAAGTAGTGCCGAAGTGCGCGGATCCCCAACGAAGCGTTAGCTGTTGTTGTATGTTTTTTTGCTGGTGTTTCGCTCAACAACCCGTTTGCCACGGAAGAAACATGGGACAATCTCACTCCACCGCCGTGAGGAAGTTATCGTAGGGTGAGTAGTAGAGCAGGGTGGTTTGTGTGGCAGCAATCCCACATCCCACACGGAAGGCGTACGATCGCTACGAGATGCAAACCATAGGACGGCACGCGTGTCCCAGTGTATGTCGGAGGTGCAAGCCGCGAAGAACCTGAATCTGCTCAAAAAAGGGACAATAAAAAAGAGGAAATAAAACAAAAGCGCACACCCCACGGTACGCGGCTACCGTCAACCGCCATTCTGCATCGCATGAATGAAGGTATAAAGGGTAGAAAAGCAAAAGAAGAGAAAAACTTCACTTCAAGGATGATTTCTTGCACATTATTCTTCGATTGCCTTGCAGCCGTCGTGTCGAACGGAACGGTGCGACGCCCAAACGTGCAGACTGTTTACGCACATGTTTCCATTCCGCTTCTATTTGCGTGTAATACGAGTATTGTTTACACTCAATTCCGCTCGATACACACACCACTCGGCCAATTCGAAACCGGGAAGGAAGTATGCACATCAGAACCTCACCAACCGACCGACCGACATCAGACATCAAACGGGGTGAAGGAACTGACTCCCAGAGCGCACTGAAGGTTACGTAGGCTGGTTGGTTTTGCACTTGTATGTTCCTGTGTGTTCCCGTGCGGTTACAAACACAGAAGCCTCGCGTTTTTAGTCACATCTGTAACGCATAAGTTAAACGTTTGAGGAAAAAAAAGAGACAGGAGTTAAATTTCATCCTTTTGTAAGCGCTCAGCTGCAAAAATCTAAACGATACCTCAGAAAGAAGCTAGCAAAAGCATTTAACGTATGATTTATGAGTCACCATAAATATTGAAGTTAACTGGGCGGAGTTCTTTCCTCGTCTTGGTTGCTTTTTTCTACTCTCTACGTCGTGTCGTGCCGAATAAATTGATTCCGCTTTCCCACACATTTCTTTTTGATCAGAAATTTGAATATAAAAGCAGGCGGAACCTCCAGTCCAACAAACACCCCATCCCCTTCATGCTAAAAGTAATGAGATTTCAACGATCTAATCGAACGAAGCTCCCGTGACCCTGTGCCAAACGCTTAGCCTTGCGCACGACAAATCGTAAGTTCGATTCTCAACCGATCTTAACGTAGAAAAGAGTGGCCTTTATTACGCTAAATGAAAGTAAATAAAACTGGAAATATTGTTACTCTCACAAAGACGACTTACCTCAGCTTAAGTGCATATTCAACTTCGATGGCACTGCGATCACGAATGAAGCCTCCGAATCGTTCGATAAAGTCAATTCCTTTCTGCGTGTGTGTAGCGATGTTGTCAAATTGATCCTGAGGAAAAGAGAGAAGACGGAAACAAAAGTGAAAGATTGATTAGTTGAAGAGTGATTTCCTTTAGCCGCACAAACTTGTTCGCTTTATCAAACGCTTGAGACAACATTTCAACAAAAAGCCGCCGCCATCTGGTTTGTGTATCGCGAACCAATCCCCCTACTATTCCCGATCCTTTCGAGAGGCTTTATCTTATGTATGATGGATCCACACAATCGTGTCCTCTTTCTCCTATCCAGCAATTGACTTGTCTGCAAAACACTACCACCTCCACAAAATACAAATAAAACTTTATTTACGCCTCACCAAAATCTAGGTGTGGTTCTTGCGGAAACATGCATACTTGTCGAAACGAAGTTGACGCAGAAATTCACTTCAATCTTACGTCATTGCTACGATCGCGAAATGATCGGCCTCGAAAATTAACCATTTGCAGCTCTGGATGATATAGCCAGCCAGCAAACACAAAACAGGAAAGAATTCCTTCCATCCAGAGACCGGTTCAAGTGGCGCTTGATGTCCGTCTGGTGGCTGGTGTGGTAAAGATTAAAAGACCGATAAGACACTTTACAGCACAAACACTTTTGCACTGATTTTCTCGACCAACGCAACTCATCGTGTGTTGCCGGTCAACCCGACGCTCGGTCTCTTTCTTTTGAGAACGATTTATCAAACACTCTTGGGCGATCCTGCGATGCCGTCGGAGAATACCACCTCAGGGAGTTAGTTCACAGGGTTGAGGAACTATCAAGGTTAATCAAACACGGGTTGGTTTACGTTGGATATGGTTTTTTATTTATATTGAGGAGGTTATAGTGTTTTTGCTGTATTTAAGTCGTATTTCACCCTTCCGAGAAGGTGATTTCATCGCTAAAAGGTTACGACAAGCGATTCGGCTAACCTTGTACCAAATCGATAAAAACCTACCCCTAGCAGCGGGGCAACCGTTATGTTGTATTATTAAAATATATTCCCGGAACGTGTTAAGCTGTCAAAAGTGTACCTAATTTTTCAGTCACAGCAATGTACAAAAAGATTACATAAAACTTACCGCACTTAAAATCAGTCGTCGTACGGGTTTTTGCAGAGCGTTAGTTTTGAAGCTTGCAAACCTTTATTTACCAAACAAAATGCGTTGGGGTGTAAATAAACAAGCCTTCCGGACGTATAACGCGCAAACATAACACACTCAGGTAATACACGCTCTAATGGATGATAAAAAATATCACAAGCAGTGTATACGTAAGACGCTCGCGTTCTAATGATAACATGTGTGCGAGGAGTTTGGCAATGCAGGTTTCTGCACTCTGCTTCTCCTTTAAAGTTTTTACAACACCAACACAAATTGTTTCAAACAATGCCCCATCGCTCAACTCCAAAAGTGTGTTTTACCTTTTATTTCAAATCATCTTTTTTTTTAAGCAAGCAAGAAACTAGACCGGATCCCAAATCAACACATCAAAACGCAGCGCTCAAAAAAGGAACACAAACAAACTCCACAAAAAAACTCGTCCGTAATTAGCTCGCATTATATGTATTATATTCCTTCAGCTTAGTGAGCATAGTCCGAGACCGCGTCCATTGCCCGCGGTTTACAAAAACATATGCTTTCCAAATCTTCCGCCGGTGGATGATGGAAGAGGAAGCGATCGTTTATTAATTCTATTCACTGGCCGCTTTTACGGTTCTAGTGGGGGGCTTTAGCTGGAACCGGGGAGCAATAACACTGAGAGAGGCCCACACCACGTCCAGTCCAGGAATGCCCAGGAATGGGATGTCTGGGAGCGAACATGCCGGTTCATTACGTGGGCATACACACACACACGCACACAAAACCAACCAATCGCCGCTTTTTGATGGAACATCTGGAAGTTTGAAGAATCTTTGAAGATGCCTACGGAACCGCAACACACCGTTGCATCGGTGCTACGAAATATGGACTCCAAGTAACACAGAAGGACGTGATGATCGTTTACCATCGAAATAAGCAATATATAACACGATAATTAATCTCGGCATAGTATTTTTGCGCGATTTTTAAAATCCCAAGGGTGTAAAACTTCACCAACTTGAAATTTGCACCCTCATTAGGTGGATAATTGTTCATTAACATGCACTCACCGCCGAAAAAGCTACTAAATTCCCACAGGAGAGCATCATTATCTATTAGCCATCCAATCTATCCCTTCCAAGAAACAATACATCCCATCTTCATTTCTTAATTTAACACCAGAAGATAGATAACACCGCACACCCGGAAAGTGAGCGGGACATATCTGAGTGGACTGATTCCAAAATTTGATATTAATATCATCATATTTTATACGTTTACTCAACACGCGTGTATCTTTCCTCGGATCATTGGAGCTTACCCCTGGAATCACGCTCGGGGAAGGTCTCAACAGTCAGGTGAGATAGACGATCTTATCTAATTAACCATCGCGTCGAACGGTGTGAGGAGCATCATCCTTCGATTACCATTTTTATCGCACCAAAGCCCGAGAGAAACCCTGGTCGGCGGCTCATCTGTGCGCGGAGGCTTCTGATTTCCTTTCCATGGAACACAAAAACGCACGCGTAGAGGGCCTTCCCTTGTCACCGTAACTTCCGTGCAGCATAAGATTGAGCATAAATTTCACCTGTAAAACTGGACACTATGTTCCCCCACCTGTGGTTCACGCTGACCTACGTGAAGGCCGACAGTCACACGGTCGGGCTAGGTCGCTTCCCGGCCACTCTTCCTCGCGCTAATGGTTTTCCCCCTTCCAAAAACGGGAACCAGCGGGCGAGTGAGCGAGTGAAACGAACAAAAGGCGATGACAGAGCGAGGAAGGAGGCGGAGGTAACCCTCATGCCCGTGTGATACGATATTTAAATTTGTTAAACAAAACGTACTCTCCCAGCTCCCAAGAAAACATCCCAAAACGGACGCACGGCCGAGGGAAAGACACACACACATACAGCATCTACACCTTTCCATAACAAAAAACTGGACACCGCGCGCGTCGAGGCCACTACGAAACGTGGCGATGGTCAAAGCGTTAAGCTTTTGTTTTGCGGTTGTACGCACCCGAGGAATGCGTGCGAGAGCGCATGAATGACAACTCTCTAGCGGGGCGACGAGATAGGTTAAAGGAAAGCTTGCCTAGCTAACTTACTTTCACTCGCCATCCAGGGGTGCGCGCGTCCAGGTCCACATCCAGACTGATGTCCAGAAGAATTGGTTTCACATATTTGTGGTAGGAATTTGTTGCCTCGAAATGGTTTTGGCCGAGGAGTTGCATTGGGCGTGAGAAAGGATTATTGCGTAAAAAACAGCGTTAAGTTTGTTTGGCACTTCAGCTTCAAGTGCCACAAACACCGGGAAGTTGGAAAACGCCACTTGCTTACAGAGCCAGTACCAGAGGGAACGCTTGACGCCCTCTTGAATGTCTCGCCTAATGGTCCGTGTATGGAGACTTTCAAACACGCTCAGTTAATGATAAGCCATTGTAATAATTATCACCAATAAAATAGCCACAGCCCCGACACCAAGTGTACTTGTTCTTGGTTTCTAACGTCATGTCATTGCTCCGAACAGCTCCAGCGAAGCCAGACAAGCATATAAATCTCCTACCCTCGATGCGATCAAATCATGTTGTGCAGACGTTGGTGCAACGATCAGAGCACAAGTAACATGTATTCCACCACTTGATAGGGTTCTTCATTACAACTACCAGAAGGGAACTGACCCTGACTGGCTTCTGAAGCGTTAAACCGCAGTATCTACCTACCGCGGCAAGGCAACATCTAACCAGTTTGGATGGAACTCGGGTAGGTTGTACTACTATGCAAAAAATCTGAACTCTTCCGAGCATCGTCTCTGCAGACGTTCGGTGGCAAAACTACTGCCTACATTGTGATGCACTTTTGCCAACGACTGCACGCCGTTCGGCCATTATGGGTGCTTTAAAATATGTGTCCGGATTTAAAAATATCCCATTCGTTCGTTGGTACCATCATTCTATGCTTGGATCGCAGATTGCTGCTGGCTGGTTACAGAAATTTCGTTCCACCGGGATATCAGGTTCCCCCTTCGGAATGTATGGGTCCACTTCCGTGAGACTCGTTCTAATAAATTCCCCCACGCACTCGACTCACAGTTCTGGATACCTCCGTGGAAGATGCCTCAAGCGACACATGCATACAGCAAGTGCACGGCGCATCAACGACTTGCAGGCCTCCCTGCGGATGAATCTACGAAACCCGAAAAACTTGTTCCACACCATGCCGGAAGATTGATATGCCCTCCAGGGAAGGGAGGGTTCTGTCCTGCATCCGGGGAACTAGTTTCTACCATGCAGCGGGGACGGAGAGGATTTGGCAGGTTGTTCATCGTTTTCCTCGACACCGGTCATAGTTACGAGCGATGTCCACTGTATCGCGCATAGCTTAAATCGTTCAGTGTCAAGTACAGTTTCGGTGTAGGACCTGTTTGGGCGGTAGAGAAGCCGTGCGTGCGGGCGGCACAAACGTGTTCGTTTATCGAGCACGGTTGCATAAGTTTAAACGCAACGGAACTTCCCATCGTGTTTTTTTTTCTCTTCAACAGTTTCTGTAACTGACGTTATTCTTGCTGCCCTCGGTATTGGTTAAAACCGTTTTGTCACGATCTGAACTTAAAACAAGTAAATGTCAAGAGCATTTACTGTTCTTGCCACAGTTCTCAAGCACTTGCGGTCACGCACTCAAGTGATGTGTTTTCGCCACGCTCAGTGCTTGTTGTGGCAGCGATTTGTATCGTTTTGGTGGTTGGAATTTCCAAAGATTGCGTATGACGCTCAAACTCAATTACGAAGTTCATGACTTCTGTTAACTACGGTAAATGTTATGAGAAACGTTGAGTCTTGAGAATGATTGGAAATGAAACAACATATTAACAGGGTCGTTCTATATCTTCAGCAATTCCAATATCTTAAATGCTAAACATATGCACAAGTGTGCACAAAAATGATCCGAAAGCTACACTCTATACATTTCTCACACTTAATTCCAATAAAACTACTCTTTCCACATCGCTCGTTTAATGACTTGCGAAGAAACATTGCACCAGCGGAGTGAAGCTAGTGTCGCCAGTCATCGCTCGGAACACCTCCCGGGTGTTTCTCCCGCACTATCTCTGACACACCGGCCAGCGGACATGTCAACGCAAGTCATTCGCAGGAAGTTGCACCGAGTTTAACGATGAACGGAATGAAAAGATACGCTAATGCAGGATGAAGCTGCGTGTGTCTTCAACTTCCTATTCCCATTTGCGTTGGGTTTAGCTTTCTCCACAATGGAGAAAAAAAAGATAGGAAAGTTAGTTAAATTAAGGCATCTGCCAACATCGCACATGTGTTGAAAGATCACACAACAGTAAAGGTGCACAGTGTGAAGATCTTTCCACTAACAAAGCTAGTGGCGTTAGAAATGATGCTGCGTGAGTTGCGGACGTCCCTGCGCCACATTCAATGGGTTAAGAACACTTCGAAACGCAGGAGGAGAAGATTCGTGAAAGAGATTGATTAGCAATAAAGCTGTGTTGGTTAGAAATGGACCTGGGGAGGGATTGAGGTGTTGGTGGAATCAAAAAATCAGAAACCCCTCTATCGATTGAGCGTCATTGAGGACCCTCTATGACGACGACCCCGTTAACTATTATGCTCGATCTTTCCACTGCCTTCTAGCCCTGATCGGACGCCGAAGGGCGCACCACCGAGAGAGCTTGCGCACGCCCTGATGGATGGTGATGGTCAATCGGAATCGCGTTTTCTGTTCAAACGTTAGAAACATGCACTCGGCAATAGAGGCACGCTCCCCTCAAGAGGAGGCCGCCTCTTCAACCGGCCCGTCAGTAACGGGATCGGAACGCCTCTGATGCGGGATCTGAGCAATCTATTTTATTACAACGATGATGACCACACCGTACGCGCACCCTATGGTCCTTTCTTCACTCAACCCAACAACTCGCCAATGGCAAAACGAAGGTGGGGATAGAGTTATTTGATTGATGAGATTGCGGGTGATTTTTTTCTGTCTGTTCCTCTACTGTACACGAGAAAGGAATGTTCCGAAGCAACACCGTAATTAGTATTTTATGAGGCGTGTATGTGAGCTTTCGGCACCTGGACCTAAGCATTTACAACTACGTACAGTAATGAGCTAAAAAAGCGCTAAATATTTTACTGCAAAAAATGCACTAAAATTGTACTCATTATGACGTATTACACCTATATCTGCTGTACAAAAATCAATCATGAGTAATACCCTGTTCCCTGTGCGCTATAATGAGTCAGACACATTTCGAGACTCTTTAAACTCAAGGAGGTGGTAGTGTATGGCGCCTCAAAGGTGTTAAAATGAATGAAACAAACGAAACGCCACCGTCTCCACTCAGAAAGCTGTTGCTGGCCAAAAAAACGAATCGCTACCGAAAATAACACTCCTCTAAACTATCAAACGTAAGTCGAAAAACACCCCAGACCCGTTCGCGCGCAAATATAGTCGTCCGCGTACACAGGTGGGGATTTTAACGCGTAAACCTTGGCACACAACCCCTTTCGTACGCACTGGAGAGACCTAACGAGATAGAGGCGCGTGCGCGTGTGCGTTAAACACACTACCGTTGTCTTCTGTCAGGGGATTGTCTTAATTGAAAATTCCAATGTCAATGTTAAGTGCGTGTGAGTGTGTGTCATTGTTAGGTCCACAGATATACTACAGGCACCACACTCAAACCTGTCGTCTCTAATTGCCAGACCCAAATGACGCCACTGTGATGATGGATTCGATGAAGGTTCCCACCACTACCACACCAACTTCCATATCAGATCTTTCGCAGGGTTATTTGCATGTATTGATAGTTTTACGTTTTCGGAAGATCTGACACAGGCTTGAAGTATGCAGGCTCCAAGAATGTGTCATACAGAGTAGGTTTTTTTTTGTTGTTGGGGGAATACGCCCCAGTGGACAGTATAGAGTCAATGGTGCTAAATCAATATTGGAGACTAACTGTGAAGGTGTTGTAACGAACTCAGAAGCAAAACAATCATTTGCATAACCGGTGGGAGACTCAAATTCCAATCTGAAAATACTAAAACGCCACACATCGAACTGCGCATAGCAATGAATGATGAACTATTCTGATACCATAGATTTGGATCGATTTTATATCCGATGTTGCTGATGATTCACATGTTTTTAGAGTTAAGGAATATCTGAGATACTCAACCAAACTCGCTTGATATCCTTCTAGTCCTCTACTTGGAAACTGTGACAAGGTTGTACACCCTCCTGTATATGTCCATTCTCTAGTGGACAGGTGGTGTTACGTCGCACACGTTGCTGTTGCTACAATATATAAAATAAACACCCATTTGACCCTCACCACGATCAAACCGTTTAAGATTGATCCGCGGTGTACGTCCTAACCTACAATCAACCAACACTAACACACCAACACACAAGAAGGCTCCATAAAAATATTGATGAATCACACGTTTACGACGAAAACACGAAAACAATAGGAGATTGGTTTTGATTTTTGTTTCTTGGTCCACCACTCAAAGCAAATCAACTTATCTCACACATAGGCCAGCGAAACGTGGCTGCAGAAGTTGAACGGCCTGTGCATTGGTGTATTGCTTTTCAGTGGTAGAGACACTGTCTCTCCCCCTGAAGCACTACTCGACGTAACACAGTTGCAGCACACCCCACTAGCCCACCGTTTTCGCGTGAAGTCACCAGCACGACGACGACTCCCAGGCATGTCGAGGCACACCGGCGGCAGCGCCAACATAGTACACGGTTGCAATAAGTTTGAGCAATCGTTTGCCGAGGCTCCTTCATCCGTATCGTCGCAACTGCAGCTGTGGCAAAAGCAGATTGGCCGGCGATCAGTGTTAAAGCCAACTCCCTAAAGCGGGGAGATCCTATGACAAATTCTTTTCAGGTTTGCCCTGTCGTCCCCCCTTGTGAAGGCTTATGCAAAACAAAGTCGTTTTTGGGGTCGGGGAAGGGTATTTTGCGCAAGAGCCTATATCAAGATAGTTGCACGGATTTGCGCGCGAAGCACTGCAGCATAACGGGTTGGGGCATAACACACCCGGGAGATCCGGTCGTTGATCGTTTTCGCAAACATTTTTTGCCTATGCTACCCAAAGGAAGTCTATAAACTTTTAGATTAACTTTCAATCGCCATTTGCACAACGGAGACAGTGAGCCGTAGATGTGTAATATCTCTTACTGTAACCGGAAATTACCAAAACCCTCGTCGTATGACATCATTAATAGGGAGGCAAAAAATTAACATGTCACATATAGACAGACACACCCCTTGAAATTACAAGCTGATCCGAATTAACACATTTATTACACCGATGCTGCTGCCCGGTGGAAACTCCCACACAAAGTTCATCTGGATGTCATCCCTTGCCGACCGTTTAACCATAATCGAATCAACCTTAAATCGCTTCGTCTAACCCCAAACTGCGGGGCCAATTCCCGTCACAGTGGCACGGGGAATTAAATGTCCGGGCACGCGACATGATCTCGCCGATCGTTTACAACACCGAGAGCGACATGGGGAGCATGCCATAAATTAAGCGACAACCCCTCGTCCTTTGTAGAGAATGTGTGTAGTTTACAAACGGTGGGGACGACACTTTCAAACGGATTTCGGGTACGTCTTGCACTTCCGACTTTGGGTGCCACACACCACCATCGGCTAATGCGCCAAGCGGACCCCTTAAAACGCAACCCGTGTTGTAATGCGCCATCATTATCAATTTACCGACGACGGATTAGCACATCGCACCCTTTTCGTTACAAATTGTGCGTGTTATGGGAGGGAGAAGGGCGGTGTGCAACAACAACAGCGCAGTAACACAAGCGGATGGGAATTTCATGTTGGTCAGTGATGCACAATATTGCTCCTCCTCTGTCGGTGGCCAAGCGTGTGGGAGCTGTTTGTGGTACCGATTGCATCACACACACACAATACCCACCCCAAGGGGTAAGGGCAGCCAACGCGTGTATGTGTCGTACAACATTTGCCCCTTTCTTGCAAGGGTGGAGCGAGGTATCACGCGCTCGTATTGGTGACTTACTTTCGTTTGGTTTTAATTAATGATTTTATGTTATGAGGAAGACCGAAAATTGGGTCGTTGCAGCTTTGCCCAGACCCAGGGCAGCAGCACCCAGCTACAAGTATGTGTGTGTTTGAGTGTGAACAAGGGTATCTGTGTGGTCATGTACACGACCGAACGGATTGAACTGTTTGCAATTACGAGTTTCAGTTACGCAGGCGTGATTGTGTAAGAAAGCAGTACTCGCCAGCGCAAAGTGCCGAGAGAAGTACACTGCTGATGGTCATCTGCGTGAGATCTTGAATCGTGAACTGTAGCAGCTGCCGAGATGAAGGTCGAAAAGAGGCTCAAGTGTATGTGTGTGGGACACAATTACGTTCTTTCAACAGCACGGACAGACATTAAACTACAATTCCCATGTATGGGTGGTTTCAAGTAGTCAGTTTCGCTCACTGCTTTCTAAACAACAGTATCAAAGATCTTGAAGGAGGCAAAGAAATCTTTACTACAAACATCCCCTCGCTCTCTGATATGAGGCTGTTGTGTAACAGACACATATTGCCATGTAGCGCACCGTGCGTTATACTTCTGGGTTATTTTTTTATCCGTACACATTGCAGGCTCTGTTTCGAATCACTTTTGACAGTGCCCCCGAGGGCAATGCGCCAATATATACCTGCATCTTTTATGAGGACCGAAGGTGCATTTGAAAAACGTAAACCGAACGATAGAGCAAACCTGGTAGGCTAGTCCCTCGATAGGGGAAATATACAAACACACACAGCTATGGGTAGGAAACATAGGAAATTTCATTCGCAAATGGTGTCCTGTTCGGACGAGTCCACCGCATCGAGGTGATTCGACAGAAATTCTCAATTTGGTCGCCCATGTGAGGGGTGGAATATCGAGCGTCACGGGGAACGCCGTGTGGTCCGGCAGTCGGACCTGGGGAAACAAACAAACCAGGAGGGTGATGGATTTGGACGGAATTAAATTATGAACCTACGTACACTAGGGTTTCTGAAAAGGGGTTCCCCGCTTGGGTACTTGTCTGGGGATTGCTGCCGCTGCTGCTGCTTCATGCTGTCTGGGAAAAACGGCTACATCGATTTTGGTGTGTCGCATAGGCAATAGCGAGAGCATTGGATTTACTACCGGGTGTGGGTTTTGCGTGTGCTCGTACGGTCGTAATCCTGTGGGATTGACCGCGCACAACACTGAGGCGAGCCAATAGGTGCGTTTTAATGCCAGGTGACAATCATGGTTTCGCGCCCACCGTATGTCACACCAGAGAGTAAGTCGTTGTACCAGACTGCATTGGAGACAATGACGGCTGGCCCCGATAGATATTCCTAGCATGCACACGTGCATGACGGATTTTTAATTATAAGGGTATGTGTAAATAGCATAAGTCAGGAGGGACGCCGAAGAGCTCCAAATAAAAGATTATTTTTACTGCATTCGTACTGAGCGATCCCATGGTGCCGTGCATAGCGCTTGGCTTAACACATGACAGGTTGTGGGTTCTAATCGCACCAAAAACCCCGTACTTTAAATTTGATAATTACATTTAAATTACTACCACTGCATTTATGGTTGTATGGTTAATCGAAGACTTAACTTCAATACATTTCACATCTCACGAATGTTACTAGAACGTGTTGAAAAGGCCATGTAAAACAGTGTTGAGTGTGTAAGCCACTTGTGAATATAAGAGAGATGAAGTATTTACAAAAAGGGTTGATGTGATGAACATAAGGAGTTTGATTTGATTTTCGACGTTTGTTTTGTCACCCCACATTCATCCCAGAATGCAAGCACTCTTGCCCATGTAGCCGGCAGGGGATTCAGTGTGACGGGAGTGTGTAAATATTTCCATGCTCATTAAAACGAAATCAGAAAAGGGTGTAAACCGGCAGAGCAATCTCCTATCAAGTGGTACAGTTGTCGGATGCTGCAACGAGTAACGCAAATTGTACTTCGAATGCATTTGTCAATGATGCTATTAACAAAATCATTAGCATTCAAGCAGTATGTTATGCCATGCATAATCAGAGGTGCCAGATAATGAAGGGGAAGGATTATGATTTACATAAATATATCCATATTGTACATATTTGATATTGAAGGGCATAGTGTCAGACAGTGTCCTTGTTAAAAAAGAAATATTATAAATAAGGCTATTTGGAACGAATTAACGAATAAAACTATAAAAACATAAATGCATAAACTATATTTCAATAAACAGCGATAACGATCCCCGAAAGTAATAACTAAACAGAATGACAAAACCTTCATTTCCTGTCTCCGTTATGTACACACCATAAAACATTCATTTTCCCATTTTCATAAATCTTCCACACCGGTGACCCCTCCTCGTGACAGTGTCTGTTGTTCAAGGAAAACTGAAACTATATTCACTAGTGCAGTCAGAAAACACCCTCGAAGAACCCGCATGTCCCAAAAACAAACACACCACCATCAGCAACATGCGCAAGTTCAAGGATAGTAAGGGGGAAATTCATATTGAAAAGCGAAAACTAAACCTTTCTGCATGCGTACGCTCAATAGCACGGCATAACACGGACACAACATAGAGCAATAAAATTGGGTTCGCTTTAAATAAGGGAAAACCGGAGCATTTCTCTTCAGTGAAAGTATCGATCAGAATTGGGAAAGGTGGCTTGCAGCAGAGCAGGGCTGAAGGTGAAGCAGCTCATCGAAAGCTGATTATGGATAGAAGGACGAAAAGGGGGATTCAGAAGCCTGCGGGACTTTTTTTTTGCAATCGTTACGATTGCGGTGGTGTGTAGCAGATCCTACTGACTCCCGCATAGCACACACAAGTAAACATTTTCTCCTTCTACCATCCTACAACGAAACCATTCAACCGAATGCCCGATGAGTCATCATGCCACGGTCGTTGTTTGCCGCCGGGGCCCGAAGCTTCTACCGGAAGATGTGTGTACGAGCGCGTGTTCCACCAAACTCTAGGGGGTAGAGTGTGTATGATGATTGGCCGAGGCCTGCATCCTTGGCCAAGTTTGCGGAAGTGTTTGTGAGCAGCGCACTGGATGAGGCACGACCCCGTCCGTCTGTGCTGCACACGACATGCGCACTTGCGCGCGATCCCAAACACCCGGAAGCGAGCTGGAAATTGTATCATAAACGGAGCAGCGGCACCGAACACCGGTAGAGTGTAAGTAAAGGAGAGCTTGTTAAAACGGCTTCTTCCACAAACGTATCCTACGGCCTGGATGGTAGAGAGGGTGGTGACAGAGAGATGCTGTATCATCACACTCACGGGAGGAAAAGGTGGCAAGATATGCTGAACTGGAAGCACTACCATGAGTCATCTCCCTTGATGTAATATTGCTTAGAAACAAATCCACAGCAGCAATTCGTTGGACACGAAATTTGCTCAACACCTTTGCAGTGGCATTTTATAAGGATCACTCTCTGTTTTCTGTTTCCCAACTTTATGGAGCCACTTCCTGACTAATCACAATTTCTATTTTATAGCTACTCGTAGGTTAAAAAAAAACAGTATCTCTCATCGCCGATTACTCACTGCAAAACGTGACGCGCATTATCAGGCCCAAATGCAACAGGAAGAGGACATCGGACGGTTGTGTTCTTTTTCCAGAACCTTTGGAAGATTGTGCTAACCACCGTACACCATCGAGACAAACCAATTTGTTTGTAAGTGACGTTACGAAGAAGTGTATATTAAGCGGTCGGCGGGTCGTTGTCGTCGTTGTCTTTGCAATGCAACTGATAAGCAAATGTGCCAACCATTGCAAAGACTCTTAACGATTCTTTAAGTGGCTAGAAGCGATGATGACGGTGGACGATGATGGCTTATCAACGGGACAACTCACGGTCGCAGTGGTTCTAGTCATCGTTGAACCATGCTCAGTTCTTTGGTAATCAAAGCGTATCAGCTAACGACGAGATGACATGCGACAGTGCTTTCGTAGTTCTCTTGTTTTGCTACCGGTTTCCTGTTTTTTTTTTCTAGAGATGTCAGAACTCTTTGGTCGTCGACACGAGGCTACAAAAATACTCGGACGACGTAGATGTTTCTACAAGGTTCAAGACATCTCCAATGCTCCAAATATAACAAGTAACAAAATAAACCTCTTTTTTGCTCCTTTGATAAAGCCAGCAATCGTGTGATGACGATTGGTCTGGATTATTGTGAAGTTCAGCCGTCTGGGCGCCGCTACTCTTTGATGTTTATGTTTTGCAATTCGTGTAGACTATCTACTACTGCCCAACATACCCGTATGTAAGTTTCGACATGGATGTAAGTTTTGAGCGCTGGCTGTGTAACTTGGACTTGGACCTTAAATTCCAGCGGCCAAAACCGTGCTAAAAGGCACCGACCTCCTTGTATTGGGGGGGAGGAGGCCCAGACCGAGGAGCTTATGAAACGGATCTGTGGACTATTACTTCACCTGGGTTGGGGGATTTTAAAGCTCTCCGTAGGGTTTTCGGGCCACTTAAAACAATACGGCGTGGAGAAATGGTTTAACAAGCGTTTCGATTATCTTTGACCAAATCGGGCTCTCGAGGCTCTTGTGTGAGCAGCTGCTGCCGCCGCAAAGAAAGCGTGGTTAGGCCCTGCACGTTCGCATAAATGCACACAGCGCCGTTCAAGCGGCGAATCATAAAATGTGCAAACACACACACACATACACATCGATACACAGCGTTACTCGAAAGACACCGGCATATCCCAGCTGGCCATGGAGGGGTTTGCATTTGTGCGAGAGCACCAATGAACGGTAAAAACGTGTTATATTCGAAGCATAACATTCCACACCAACCGAGAAAAAGCCGAATCGCTAGGGAAAATGTGTGGAAAAAGGCGGCAGCCAGAGCCAGGAGATGTTTCGATGCCTCTTCTTGCAGGGTACAGGAAAGACTAAACTTAGGATAAACGTTTTTTTTTTGTTATTGTCGAAATTCCCTTTTTTCAATCACTAAACTTTAAATTGAAAACGGTTCTAAGCAAGCAACGGGATGGAAGCATCGTATGTAGGTCGTTTCTTTTAAGATTTTACGCTTTTTGTGCTGATCGTGCGATATTCCAAGGCTTGTCCGCTTTCATCTCTCCCTCTGGTACATTAAAATAGCTTGACCAAGCGTAAAACACCTGACGGGCATGATGATTGGGCTTCATCAAAAGGAAGCCGAAAGAGATTATAATCGCGCACTATCTGCACGTGAGAGATAGAGAGAAAGAGGAAGAGAAAGAGCGCGTGGTTTGATAGTAACCTGAAATAGGTAAACTTCAATGGACAAACAAAAGCGCTACGATGACCACATACCAACCATCTCAGGAGGAAACAGATAACGCTTGGCCCTTTTGCTTGTGTAAGAGGAGATTTTTCCATCTCTTCTCTACCCGCTGTCACAGCATCCAACGGCGAATGCGATGAATTTCTAGCTGTCATTCTTTGCTTTATTAACGGCGACCGTTTTTTTCTCCACCATCTTGCAATTCCCATCACACACTTATACCCTCACGCCAGACCGTATACGTCCCTTCAAGCATTTTGCCTATACAGTACAAACACACTAAACGTCAGTTTAGAACTCGTTAAATGGAACTCACGCCGCTGCCGGCTGAACTGACCGTTTCTGCTACCTCCTTCTGCTTCTCGCCAGTGTCATTCAGAAACGCAACGTGCGCGCGGCACATCGTCGTCCGTTGCACATATGAATCTTCACGCAGAAGAGATGACGCTGGCCGTACGCTGCCTAGTCCCGCTAGGAATCCGGTTCGGCAGAGCAACACAGATGACGGAAACGGTAAACGAGCTTAATCGAATGAAACACACACACAAATAGTTGCAAACGTAACCGTGTGTGCGTCGTGTGCGTGCTTCTAACGGGTAGCATGAGCAAAGGTCTTTGCCAATTTGATCATTGCATGCGATCAGTCGGCTGTATAACACACACCGTTGGCCCGTGCAACCGTTCAATGAACTTCGGTGGTACAATTTCTAACCACAAACGCAGCGCGTAAACCACCCAAAAGCTGGGCCATGTTTTGGGGAGGAGGGGAGCAAGAAGCAAGAGAAAACAAAAAGTTTGCGTAAGTTGATCATCGTCTTCACCGCAGGAAACTACTATCTAGATGAAAACACCGTCAACCAGGGGGAGATGATAGTTGATTGGGTTGATCATGGCGAACGCGCTCTCTTCTCTCTTTCCTTCTTCGTTGTCCGCAACAATCACTAAAGGATGCAAACCCTGGGAAATGTGAATTCAAACAATCCCATACGGTACACCACCACCAGTAATCTGCGTCGTCGCCGCCGTCGTCGCCGCCGTCGTCGTCGTCTGCTGCAATTGCAAACCACAACCACAACGAAGACACAATCGTATGTCTGAAGGAAAAGAAGTCGGAAGACACACCACCGATGAAGCGGATGAGGGTTACGAAATCCTCTCGGACAGGGCCTTGGCCGACCTGAGACACTGTGAGACTGGATGTCTCCCACGAGGGCAGGGAGGATGGCACACCTCACACTGTCTGAATTGTGGCTAGTTTATGATTAGTAAACTTGGTATTGCTATGCTGACAATGGGGGAGACGAAAATCATTACCATGGATTTTGGATACAAGGAAGAGGAGTTCTATCTGCACTGTGAAGATCTTTGGATAGGGTAGAGGTAGATTACGTTGTCAGAGCAGAATTGAGGGGCTAACAATGACAAACATGTAATATACGACAGCGTAAAATTCGATTGCAAAGTTATTAATCAATCATTTGTCAATTAAGTGATGGTACGGTCCAGCCTAGATTAGAACACGCATCCTTTGGTGTATAAGCCAGAGCGGTTAGTAGTGCACCACAGAGTAGATCTGTTGAAGCACCTGTTAGATGTCAATAGGGTTAAGAATGGCTAAAACGAATGAAACACGTTGAAATGAGTGTTAGTTCTAATTGTGAGAAATTCATGTTGGAGTTGATGACTTCAATCTCTTAATGTAGACATCCCTTTCCTTAAAAAGCTTAAATCCTCTGCGATATTTATCGATTGAAAGCAAAACACTTTCAAATGACAATCGAGGACATCTTTCTCGTCTTAAATCGACCATAATCGTTTCTTTGCCACCGTCAGCACCATATACGTTTAGAGCGTTTATTAGCGATTGAATTCCATCTTCCACTTTACCCTCCCGCTCTTACGCATTACGCCATAGCTGCTTCAATCCACAAAACATGAACCTGCGTAAAGTGTTCGCGCACGAACAAAAACCCTTCCGAAACAAACAAACCTCCTCACCGACGCAGCCAAAGAAAAGCAATAGACTGCTTTGGAAATTGTCCATTTCCATTTCTATTTGCGCGCTGCTTCGTACGTTGTATTATCTGTGTGGGGGAAGAAATGTTCAAACAAACATACACGAAGCGTTCAAGCGCGCTCGCGTAAGGTAACCACCACCATTCTTGGATGGCAATTTCTCACCATTACGCGGGCGAAAGTTGGTGAGACTTTCGGTAAGGCAGCTGGAACTGCTTGGCCAGGAAATGAACCAGATCACTACCGCCCACCCAGCGCTGCTGCTGCTCATTCCAATTCCAACACAACCGCAGCCGAACAACAGAAGTAATGGAATGACGCGGCTGATGCTCATTGCGCCCCCGGGGGTAGTACTATCGGTCCAAAAATATGCATGAAAAGGAAAACCTACATTTAATTATGATCATTTTGCCGGCATTCACCTCACCGACTTCAACGAGAGAGCGAGAGTACGTTGACTTTGGGGAAGTTTGGAAAAATTGTGATGCACTTTTGTTCGGCTCATTGTTCCGCGCGCCAAGAACGTCACTATGCATCCCCGGTCAATGGGGGGAAGGATAGAGCCCGCGTCGTTACCCGCTACTAACAAGCAGCTGTGGGAAACCTACTAATGAACTTGGGGAAGATGCGACGGAAAAATGGGTGATGAAAAATGTTGAAACCCCTGAAGCAAACAACCCGCGTTTGAAGAAAAGCGATAAATTAGCTCGCCAACAATGTTGCCGACTGCGGAGAGGCATAGTTTCCAGAAGAAAAGTACGACCTGAGCGTGTGTCGCGCGGTGGTTTGCAAACTATCGACCCCAAATTGGCATCACAACATCACAGGTCGGCCTCAAAAAGCCAAATGCTGCGGAAAGTAACTCTATCGATAATTAGTATAATTTGTTTGCGCGGAATTGTTGCACCAGCCGTTACTGCTATAAAACGAAACAAAAAGAAGACACACACTTTCATCTTCGGGAGACCTTGCCGACTGTAAAAAACCGGGAAATCGGGCGAGTTTGTCTTTAATCGCACCGAAAACGAAATGGAAAGACTATCGCTAGAGATTAGAGATAAATCGACACTTGGCTTCAAACTATCACCCCGCTTTTTTCGTCTCGTTTAGGAAGAAAAGCCATCCCCCAAGCGTTTATGCCACCTGCCATAACTCAACAAGTCATTTGGGGTGGATCGCGGGGGGGTACAGTCACTTTAATTGCTCCTGTCGGCACACAGTCCCCTAATGAGGTTTGGCTTGGGGAAGTGCGGCATTTCCCGTGCTCCACTTCGATGGTAGCGTCTAACCCGACGGGAGAGAAACAGTACAAAGAAAAGGAAAAATCTGTGGACCCGGAGGGACAAAAGCCCGCCAGTTATCAGCGTAACTGGTAAAGGTAGGTGGGTGGAAGTAACGTACCGTGGGTTGGTTTAAGTGTACAAAGAAAGGTAATAAAACTAGAAAATAAAAAAGCCCAACACAATGTCATTGCGTTGGTAGTTAAGTTGGCAGGAGGTTGGAACTACTGTTTTGGGTAGAGTATATAGTTCCACTTCAAATCTTATCATCACAAACAGAATTGCGGGGAATCTAAACGTCCATAACAAATTGGATTTTTATTTCATTTTGATACGAGAACAAAACCTCTTTTTGTTTTAGGTATATTAATTGGGATCGATTTGGTCTTATTTCCTGTAGTTTGTCTATTACTCTTAGTAAAGTACAGAAAAAATGTATCAAATTTTTATGTTCAAAACATCTTAATAAAACAATAAACTTGTAACACATTCATTTGACACAGTCCTTCCGTCAACCAACTTGCCGTCCCTCGGGGGGAAGGTCACAGATCGAAACGCATTGGCTGTCGCATATACACAATGTTACAACCACAAGTACAACGCTCAAGGTACCGCGCTTAAGTGTATGTGGTTTAAGATTGAGGCCAACGCGCCGTACTTAATCGTGTTTCCTCCTCTAGTCAAGGTGGTGCGTTTTTATGCCTTCAACGAGACAAACACACCTCCACTCTCCAACACCAACCTGACGTCATCGGCTGATATGCAGTCGGATTGGATTTTTTTCTTCAGCAAATGTCGCCAGGAACCTCAAGCTGGGCACACACAGGGAGAAACGCCAATTTGTATGCATACCACGCGCCAAGCCATTTGGGAGGCTCTAGCTCCCCCTTTTTGCTATTAGTTAACATTTCACACACAGCAGCATCGGTGATTGGCTACCGTCGTTCGAGTGTGGTTTTACTTTCTGTCAAGGTAGCAAGCCAGAACCTACAGAATGCTATGCAACAATGCAGCAGCAAAGAAAAAGCGTTGCTCCAAACGTGTCCTAACGCTTTTGCATTCGCAAGCGATGCAAAACAGAATGTTGTCTTGTTAATGTCATAAAAAAATTATCCAATGCCCACCATGCCCGTTGTCAATCATCGTCATGCTACAAGCCAACCGGTGACATTTAAATCAATGCAAAAAAAAAAAAAATACGTTCGATACGTCGTCGTCCTGTGGCTTTTTTAAATTGCAGCATTATCTTTGCTCGGTTACGAAACACGCCACTCGTGTTTCGAGTAGCATATTTGATTGGTGTATTACAATTATAATAGCACCATCAGTGGCTCACCCACTCTTCTCGGCAGCAGTCCGTGATTTGGTTTTATTATAACTATACCTACACCTCAATTTGAGCATTTCTGTGCGTTGCCGTTGATGCTTTTTAATGGACAGAGCAGCGCATCGTTACGCAACCAAAAAACAGTAACACACACCCACCACCACACGACCAATGGCGGAGAAAATAGTATCCGTGTGCAGGCGCCCACAGCACATCTCCCCATACCTCCCCAATTAATCTTCACACCCCTTGTGGCGGCTGAATTGCCCACCCTTTCCCGATTTACTACCGGTGCCAGCCCACATGGACAGCATAAACAAAGAGCACAGTAAAACTGCAACCGAGCGTGCAGCGTGCGTCTCCAGAGAAGCGGTTTTTAATTAGCGGCTAGAGGAATTAAAATTCTTCCCATGCCTTTTGAAGCGCACGGGTCAGTGTGACAACAATAGGGACACAACGATGGTGTTACATCGCGCACCAAAGGGTGGTGGTACACACCCACAGTGAATAGAAAACCTTCTCCTGCTGGAAACTTCACCATTGGGGAGTAGGTTTTATGTGCCAATTGTTATCAGCAACAACACAACAAACACACAACATATTCCATAATACCTGCAGACAAATTTTACTTTTGTTTGGGTAAGGTAAGCAGCGGTAATTTGGAGTCGCAATAAATGTCGTGATCTCACGTTCGTAGACCTGCCCTTAAGGTGGAGGAGGGCACTACCCGCATCCCCACACGACACAAGATAATCTTGATTTTCACTTTTCAGAGACGCTCTTTACATGTACACGACACGGCTTAGGCTCGTGCTGGGCATATCAGCAATGGATGATCTTCCTCCGAAACCGGAAGAAGCGCAAGCCTTACTCAAAATGTGTGTGTGTGTGTGTGTGCGTTATGCAATGAGAGGCTCACACTGCCCGTGCCCAACTGATACCACCACTGTTGTGGGCTCATTATTTCGTTCCCATCCGAATTCCGTACCAAAGCCTGTAGTGGTGAGCCAATTTTGAAACATCAAGACCCGAACTCCGCAGGCGCTTCCACGAGTACACAACGGAAGGAGAAGATACAATTTAAGTTCACCTTTTCGCCTGTGTACTCTCGCGCACTCTCGAGGCGCAGAATTGATAGCCGAGTCATGCACCCATCCACGTCCATCCATTGCGGTAATTGTCTCAGAATGGGAAGCTGGGCGAAGAGGTGGCACAGCAGCAGCAGCAGCAGCAGTGATTTCGCAATCATACAATCAATTTAATTCACATCTTAGCAATCATACACGCGAAAGAGCGGGCCCGCGCACACTCTGCTGGTGCGATATGGAGTACACATACAAGCCGGCAGACACCATGCTTGAAGTTTCAAATGTGTGCTCGCGGTCCTCCTCTCTTTATGTAGATTTCTTTTACATTCGCCCCATTACGGGCCCAAGACGGCGGGCCGTGCTCTATCTCTCTGCAGGCGAAACTGGCCGCGCAAAGTGAGGCAATTCTGCGAAAAGCGGAAGTGACTAATGGATCACTCCCGACAGTTGCACCATAACCCCGCTCGAAGGTCAGCTAGGTTTTTATTTGCTCGCACCCACTGCTCACTTCAAGCGCAAAAGAGCGAAATGATCCTGTACTATACACCACACTTTCAGCTCAGCAAACGATCTCTGTTCAGATATATGGAAACGAGTGAGAAATGTGTGCTCGTACGAAAGAACTTGGAAATTCTGTCGTCACTAGCTTCAGATTACAGTGCAAACAAATTACAAACAGTCTTTTGCGCAAAACAATCCTATTTCTCATACAAACTTCAAGATTTCTTAATCGCTTTTGACGTTTCTTGTTCCGGTCCATACAGCTCGTGGACACCACACTGTGACACTACACACCCAGCAAATCCCCACACATACGGTAAAGAAGTAAAAGGAGGGGATTTAAGTCATAAAAATCTTTACAACTTTTAAATTTGCTTTCCATGTCATGTTTTGTTTGTTTCCCCGCGCCCCGTGAAACTAGGTTACGAGGAAGGGAACACATACTCAAGAGACTAAAATCTCGGGATCTTGCCCTAAATATTACAAACAAACAAAAAAAACCCTCCTACATGCTTGCTTTGTCCCCTTCTTTTACTATCGCTGTGAGCAAGTCACCACACATTCTGATTTGATATTGCAATGCCTAGCCCAGAGAGAAACAGAAACATGGGGCTGTAAATACGAGATAACAAAATGTCCGATTTCTTCACCGTTGTAGCGTGTTATGGTTGAAGTCTCTAAATTATGCCACCATCGATCGGTTGGTTCAAATTTATCGCTCCCTCTTTCGCTCTCGACTCTCGATTTACATTGTGAATTACACCGGTGTGTAGACACATTAAGCATTTAACAGGTTATCGCATTATCGTCTAACAGGCGTAGAAATCAACTGTATAGGTTTAAATCTTGGTTCCATCATGCGCCAACTCTGAAGAATTCTTGGTGCTTGCTAAGCTTGCCTCCCTCAGATGTTGGCAAAGGACATGGGTCCCGTGTGCGTCCAAGAATTAAGGCATTAGACGGTGGAACTGGACATTCCACTTGCTGCTCGAAATGCGAAGGCTAACGGCACCTTTCGAAACGGGTTTGGGTACAATAATGCAGCGGCAGCGACGCTCTACTACTTGGTAACATTTCACATAGAATGGGTTGGGTGTTTAGGTCTCAGCCTTTTCCCCAACTGTGCTCTCTGTGCTGTGGGAGCGATTTCAACGATTGCTTGGGTACTGTGCTAAGACGCTTGATATCTAGCGAATGAAAACAAGAATTAAAACTCATTTCCTTGGAGGTAGATATGTAATTTTGATGTAGATGTAAGATGTCTGAATTCTCCTTCACATGGTTGAAGTTGTTGAATAGCTTGCTGTTCCCTTCCAATGATGCAAGTGCGCATTCCAGCCATATTGACTTACCTGAAATGAGAAAGAAAACCAAACAGTTAGTCACGGATGTCTACAGCGACGATGGAGATGATGAAGGATCTTGCTGTTAACCCTACTGCCATAACTGGCCTTGGCTTCGATAAATTGAATACAACACCGGTGGATGTTCATAAAGCATCATATGCAAGCCCTACGTCGCGATACGTTCGAGGAATGCAGACGAAAAGAGAGAAAAAAGCACCATGAGGCACAAAAAAAACCCCACCGACAACGCAACACCGGATCTCACTCACTCTCCTGCAGCACGAGATGAAATGTCCGGTAGGCCACTGACGACGTTGGCGGTAAGAGTTAGCGTTGAATCTGGGTCAAATCGTTTCACTGAACTCGGTTAGTCAGGCATGACGTTGGCATGCAGCACGGACATGAACCGGACCCACCCCCCTTTTAGCCAGCAGCCCTCCCCAGGTGATCCTCGCTGCATTCAACACGAAACACGAACAAAAACTGAAGGAGACTCGACTCGCTGCGAGAGTAATCTCACATCATGATGCACGGGATATATTCGCACGCTTTGTTTACCGAGTCGTATTGCACGCTTTTTGTGCGCATTGCGCAGCCTGACGGTTCCGCACGAAAAGCGTGTTATTATCTGCAGTTGGATTGGAAAAGGGATATCGAATATCTCTTGAGGGATATTTTTAAAGAGAAACTAATTTAGGGCACAACTGAACGCCACGTCCAAAGTACACAGAAAGTAATGAGTACTTCTCGTTGCTCTTTCAGCTGGAGTAACTATATCAATGTCAATGTGTCTGTTTTAAAATACCTACACACTGGCACACGGTAATCCATCATTCCGAGCTCCAATGAAGAAGATCCTGACATCTTCAAGTGCTCCAGGTCCCACAGCTCGGTAACCAGTAGGCCCAACCCCAAGGAGTCAGAAACGCATTCGCTTTCTTTCCCTGTTCCATCAATGGTTTCTGCTCCTTCTTCAAGGTTTCTGCTGACAAATGATCACGTGAAGTCGAGGAGCAGACATTTGAGGTGTCTAGAAGATGTGTGGGAATCTTCTAACATCACCGATGACTACCCAAAAAAACCAGACACCCCTCGGAGAGCTTGTCCACGATTCATCTTTACCATGCCTCGCACGCCAAGTTTAATGTCTACCCAGAAGACGTCATGTAAGAAATGTTGGGCGCTGCTGCTATTTCCGTAGAACACAACTATTCTCCAAATCGGGAGACTTGGCTCTGGTACTGTGTTTTGTTTGTGTATTTTAGCACCTTAGTTTTATCGCTACCCTATGCTCAATAGCTTGGCCAAGCTGTCTGGCGCCCTCACAACACGCCAAAGCTTGGACCAGACCGCCAAATATACCGTACGGAGTTTCGATGGGATTAGTTTTTCCGCTCCCACCCGACTACGGGGCGTCATCTTCAATTCCTCAATCAGAACGGTGGAAGAGAAGGAAGAGTACAAAAAAGCATTCGCCATCACAAAGAAATTACCTACTAACGGCTCCCAACAACAGATGGCAAGATGGATGGAGCCTTTTTTCTTCTTCAATCGCCGCCGTTTCTTCCCTCCGTCCACACCAGAATTGCAGTGCGGGAAGCAGGCCTGTGTAAGGTCTGTGAAAAATGTTTCCAACATTTTCAACACAATCCACAGAGAACCACACGAAAAAAAAATCGGAAACCACAACGCATTCTGCGCATTTATGCTTGTCGGAGTGAGGGGGGAGGGGGCAAGAAAATAATTAGCATACACAAGGGCACACACAACGATGGCATAGTAGTGCGTGAGCATCTAATGCATGCGGCCTCTCTCTCTCTCCCCATACACTTCATCTAAGATCGCTTTTCACCTCAGTCCACCACCACTGAGGTTGAGTTCTTGGTGCGTGCGCGTGCCCCAAACGCTACTCAAAAGATGGCGTTCTCGTCCCCCCCAACCCGGGTAGCTATAAATATGCATTAGGCGAGGACTAATTAAAGCAAACGCCGCGTAACGGGGTTATTAATCATCGTTCTTAGTTCGGGTGCTACTACTATTGCTGTGTACATCATCATCATCATCATCATCGCCGTTGCGAGTGTACGGGGACGTCTTCTAATGCAACAAAAAACAATCTTTGACCCTCACCACTCGACAAAGTGTGAAGAGAGCAGCACAATCTCAAGGTGCTACTGCTTCTTTGAGGTTAGAATAACATTCGGTGGGTGCAAGAGTTTTCCACATTTTCTCTAACGAACCGCTGAAGAAGTTCGCACTGGCCTTAAGAACCTTCTTAGATAGCTCAACAAACGGCACGGCTACTCCTTTGCGCAAAGCGTTTAATATACATCTGAGACAGACGTCAGATTCAGCAAAGGGAAAGTACAACGAACTGCGCCCGCACTACGCATGAGCGCAACTTCCACCTCCATGAAGCAAAAGGCAAGGGGTGATAATTGAACCAATTAAGCAACCAATCTTGTCGTGATCGTTGACGATCATGAAGCTTAACGTTCTGGAGTGCGTTGCTCTACCAGAATCCACAGCGCAAGTGGCAGACATCATACAACAAGGAGACAACACAAATGTGCGTGTATCTAATAAACTAAACCAAGCGTCATGTTCTCAGCAAATCCAAAGCATATGTCTGCTCCAAAAAAAGAGAGGATCTTAAATGAACACTTCCGGCACTGGAGGAGGATTCACGTTTTCCGGTACAAATCACAACTCCAAAGGTTTGAAGAAACACGCGTCCAAGAATTTGCCCATTGTCCTGCTCCTTGCTCGCCAGTCAGCGGCAACAAAAGACGCCTAATTTTTATTATGTAAATGTATTCCAAAAAAAAAAACACGCCTCAGACACAGATTTTACGACGCTTTGGTGAAGCGACACGCGATACTTTGGAATGCCTCAAAGATGATTTCAAGTAGAGTCGCAACGGAGCTGTCGTCCAGTTCGGACGTGTTTTTTGAGCTCGCGACAATCTCAGTTGTAAGAACGATTTCCAGTGAAACACAGTTTGAGCGTATTGTGTGTGGTAGTTCCACGCCAATACATGTATAGATGCAAAATTGGTATATGGTGCCGTATAAGGCAGAACGCGGTGTGAAAAAGAAGAGGATAAAGAAACCTCCGAATTATCTCGCCTCTCTGAAAGAGGCATCTCTTTCTCGCTCGAGCGCGAACGAGGAGAGTGCAGCCATGCCTGCGAGGAAGCGTGAAGGAGAGCTGCTGGAAGCTACACCCATGAATTCGAAGAAGAAGGGTGCGGTGATTATTACGCCGGCTTTTGCCGACGACGGAGCTGTTAATACAGCAATGGATGGTGCTGTTGCACCAAATACTGCGGGAGAACAAATCACTCGCAAAGAAAAAATCCCACCCATTGTGGTGTCTGGATTAAATGAAGAAAATTATGCTTCTCTTTGTTCGGCTACACAGAAGGGAACCATAAATGCATCCTTCAACTTCACGGCAGGAAACACCTGTCGCATCAATTGTGCCACTAGAGCCGATCATCAAGCGATCAAATTGGAGTTGGCCAAATTTCAACGGGAATATTACTCCCATGACTTTAAGGCAGACAAACCCTATCAAGTTGTGCTGAAAGGACTTCGATTTGGTTCCGAAGACCATGTTTCCGAAATGCTACGGAACCTAGAACTATTGCCATCGCAAGTACGTGAGCTGAAAGTGGGCGAAAGTCGTGGCTTATCATCCAAACTATTTGTTGTCTCCTTCCCAAAAGGCGCTACATCTCTTGAGGAGCTACAAAAAATCTCCCACTTAAACTACACAAATGTAAAATGGGAGCGATTCCAGCCCAAGCAATCTGAGGTAATGCAATGCCTAAATTGCCTGCACTTCGGACATGCCTCAAAACATTGCGCCATGACGCCACGTTGTGCGAAATGCGCTGGAAATCACCGGACACGTCAGTGTGATAAAGAACTGGGTGGTGAACAAACATGTGCAAACTGTCAGGGAAACCACAGTCCTTACAATAGAAATTGCTCAACCAGAATACTTTATCTGCAAAAACGCAACTTGACAGCGTCAACACCAAAGCGCTTTATTCCTGCGCCAATTCCAACCAGATCGTCATGGGAACAACCATTAAACTGGGTTGGACAAAACCACCGTCCTACAGGCCAGCATTTTTGCTCCTGTCCTGGTTGTCCCAACCGGCAGCAACAGGTCAATCGGCCCCAGACACATCAGCAGCCGCAGCAAAAATTCCAACAGCAGCAGCGGCAGCATCAGCAGCAGCAGCAGCAACAGCAGCAGCAGCAGCAGCAGCAGCAGCAGCAGCAGCAGCAGCAGCAGCAGCAGCAGCAGCAGCAGCAGCAGCAGCAGCAGCAGCAGCAGCAGCAGCAGCAACAGCCGCAGCAGCAACAGCAACGGTCGCAGCAGCAGCAACAACAGCTACAACCGCCCCAGCACCCACAAGGTCAACGAAACCAGCGGCAACAGCGACAACATCAACATCAAGCGCAGCAGCATCAACAACAACCGCTCTCAGAGGTTGTGACGATGGAAACGTCAGAGCATGGTGAGCTGTTTCAACATCATGACATGAGACAACAGTCCATCGTCTCCACCAGTGGGCCTCATCCAGCTCCAAGAAAGATCCACCGTCAACCAGCACAGGACAAACTGAATGATCTTCGATCTCGACTTGATGCTGAGGGCGAAGAAGAAGAAAAATCGCAATTCAGCGATATTGTCCGCCTGTGGGTGGAATTTAAGCGTATCTCGAAGATGTGCCCACCAGATCAAATTCTTATGAAAATGGTCGAATTCATCACGAGCCATCTTTAAGATGATCAAGTGCGCAACATGGAATGCTTGCTCTGTCCTACCTAAACGATTAGAGCTAATAGACTTCCTCCGAAATGAGGCTGTCGACTTGCTTGCGCTGACAGAAACGCATCTGAAACCAGAAAAATCCTTCTTTCTGCCAGAGCATACAGTAGTACGCCTTGACCGCCTGGATCAAACTAAAGGAGGAGTGTTGATTGCTATCCGTCGATCTTTAGCATTCAAAACACTCTCCCTACCTGACACACAGCTTATTGAGGCAGTTGGGATTCAAGTGCCATCAGCTGAGGGCAACATTGATTTCATCTCAGTCTACTGCCCGAAGCAGGCTCGCGACGCTGATGGTTCAACACAAATGCTGCAACGTGATCTCCGTATCCTCACACGTAGATCAGCTAGATTCATCATAGCTGGAGATCTGAACGCGCGTCATCAGGAATGGGGCAACGTCCGCGCCAACAAAAACGGGCGGCTATTGTGGGAGGACTCACAGGTGGGGTCCTACACTGTGGCTTTCCCATTTCGTCCGACGTACCACACAGGTAATTCCAGCTCAACGATAGATATATTTTTAACAAATATATCCAACCGCATTGATGTTCCGACCACTATCACGGGACTTTCATCTGATCACCTACCGGTGACGATGGGCATCAGTGCCTCGGGGTCACAAATCAGACGACAGCAGCGAAATTATCGGGAAGCGGACTGGCTTCGTTTTGAACACCACATGGGGGAGCACATCGATGCCTCCCCCTCTCTCGTTACGGTTGAGGATATCGACGCAGCAATCTCCAGCATCGTTGATTGTATGAGGGAGGCCGAGATACGCGCGGTCCCCTTGGTACACATCCGAGATAAAGTTCTAGAACTGGATGCGGTGACAAAGCGTTTTATACGCGTTAAAAACTCTTTCAGGCGTAGGTTTCAAAGGACAGGAGATAAGGCCTTCTACTCTGCATTCCGACAAGCAGCTAAACTGGTTGAGGCCAGACTCATTGAAGTTAGGAACAACCAGTTTGCGAACAGGGTACGTACCTTCCCAAAATGCTCGAGGCCCTTCTGGCGTATGACAAAGGTTTTGAAAGAAAAAAGGAAGCCCATCCCCATTCTTAAAAACACTTCTACTTCCGCTTTCACTCCTAGTGAAAAAGCTGAAACTTTGGCTTCTCATTTCGCGCTAGCCCACAGGCTTAGCGATCCACTCACAAGCCCGTTTGAGGATGCTGTTCATTCTAGCATCAGGGAGTTAAGTTCTGTACCTGTGGATACCACAGAGATTGACCGTGTCACCTGCGGGGAAGTTCTAAAAACCATTAAATACAGTGTTAGCTACAAGGCTCCGGGACCGGATGGCATATTCAATGTTATGCTCAAACACGTTAGTTACAGCACTGCCATCTTGCTTACTAGGGTGTTTAACAGGTGCCTTGAATTGGGATATTTTCCAAAAGTGTGGAAACTTGCTAAAGTAGTGCCAGTGCTGAAACCTGGAAAGGACCCATGCTCGGGATCGAGTTATCGTCCTATTTCTTTATTGAGTGCCATTAGCAAAATTTTCGAAAGGATAATTCACACGAGGTTGGAGACCCACGTGTCTGCTAACAACATCCTACCGGACGTACAGTTTGGGTTCAGGAGGCAGCGGTCGGCTGCCATGCAGTTACAGCGAGTGATGCAGATTGTTAGCAATGCCAAAACAAGTGGAAAATCCACTGGCATAGCCCTTCTAGACGTGGAAAAGGCGTTCGATAGCGTTTGGCATAATGGTCTCATTTACAAACTCAGACTGCAGGGTTTTCCTTCCTACTTGGTTCATTTGGTCCAAAACTACCTCAGTGAACGAACATCGGCTGTTTACGTGAATTCGGAAAAATCCGAATCATATTCCAATTGTGCGGGTGTACCACAGGGGAGTGTTATCGGTCCTCTGTTGTACAATTGCTACACGGCCGATGTTCCTTCACTGAGGTCAGGCACGGATCTGGCCTTGTACGCGGATGACACTGCCATCTTGTGCTCAAGCAGGACCTTACGACACGTTGGTACCGGACTTCAGAGAGGCCTTGACACGTTTGTCAAGTATCTGAACGACTGGAAAATTAACATAAACTCCAACAAAACTCAAATGCTATTAGTCCCATACAGAACTGGCACTAGAACTTCCACAATAGAGCGTAAGGCTGGAAATATTAAAATGGGTCCCATTAACATTCCATGGACAAGCACCGCACGATATCTAGGTGTAGTTTTTGATCAGCGGCTCTGTTTTAAACATCATGTCCAAAACATCAAAGTCAAGGCAACCTGGATGCTAAAGAGTCTATACCCTCTCATCAAGCGCAAATCAAGTTTGTCACTGGAAAACAAAAAGATTATTTACAGTCAGATTGTTTTGCCATCGATAACCTATGCATGTAACGTTTGGCATAAATGTTCAAATTCCAATTTTAAATCGTTACAAACCATTCAAAACAGGTTTTTGAAATTAATAATGAACTTTCCAAATCGGTACCCCACCACAGATCTGCATGCACAAACTGGTTTGCCCATTTTAACGGAGAAGATCCAGGATATCCTAGATCGACTTCGACAGACCTGTATAAATTCGGATTCGGATAGTATAAGGAACTTATTTTAGTACTCTAGTTCGCAATTAAGTTAGGTTAAGCTAGGGTAGTTAGTGTAGTAAGCTTTTGTAAATATTCTTCTCCTATCAATTTCATTATGGATTTTATCCTCACAGTAGCTAAACGCTTCATTTACATAGCCACTCTGTGCTGTTATTAAGGAAAACATTCATTTTCTTCCTCAAACAAAAGAAAAGCTTGAGCTGTAAGTTCAAACCCCTAGCGTAAACACCACCAGGCAGGAAACCTAGTTAAGATTTCGTCAACTGAACTGAATCAATCGATGTATTCTAGTGTATGAATAAACACAATCATTTTTTGCTCTTTAAAAAAAAAAAAAAAATGATTTCAAGTATAACACGCGACCGCTTGCGTTCCTGTCCACACAACAATCGCGTTAATTAGTTCAATCAAACGAGAACCACAGGCGAAGTAGAAACCACCGTTCTCCAAGTGGATCATAAGAATGTCTGTGTTCCCATTTAGACGATAGGGCCTAAATAACCTAAAACGTGCACCACACATGTTCTGTTTGTTGGATTGTCATGGAGAAAGTTGCAATTGTCCAGCCAGACACGGCAGCAGCAGCTACCATAAACTGAACGTCAACTATTCCGCTTGTACCATATAAAGTTGTGACGGCCTTTAACGCTGCATGATTAGAGCAAAAGCGGCATTTGCATAAATGGTGATTATTTCAAATTGTTCCATCACCGGGACTGCACGTTCTTGGGAGTTGGGGTCCTCCAGCCAGGTCCTCCGTGGGTAAATCGGAAGGCATGCCACGGCCAGAGAGACAGTGACTGTAGCACAGGAAACAATGTACGGGTGGAGCGCTGACGAGATAATAATGATCTGCTTCTTTCTTATCTGATGAATCAAACGCTTCTAAACCCCGTTCGAGCGCCGTTCCTGCTGTTAGCGAAAGCAGGAACAATTAAGAAAGTTTTGCTCCACCAACTACGAATGTAGAACCGTCGCTTCCAATCGCTCGTCGCATTCTACGTCTTCCCATGGAAAAAAACGCGAGCATGTGATCTTGATGATGCAAGCATCAGCAGCAGCAGCAACAACATCAACAAATCTCTTCCCAACACACCCCTTCTTTCACATAGTTGTCTTACCGGCGTGCGCGCGCGCGCGTTCTACACCGTTAGAGCAACAGTTAGGTTATTTTTACCTCTTCTCCAGCGCGGAAAGGCCAAAATCCTCTGCATTCGGTCGCTCAATCGATTCAAGAACCCGGGTGGATGAAAACAAAACTCACCTGAGGGCCAAAACAAAGTCGACCAAAATCAAACAAACAAGCGGAGCCAAGCCAAAATAGTTTGGCCGAAACGAGCTTCTCACTCGAAACTGCAGAGATAATTCGTTAAGTCTTTTGGCAGGTTTTTGTAATTGCTGGTAGGTAGATAAAGAGTCAGATGTATGGGCCGGTTTAATTAAAAAAAAGGTGATCTTGCAAGTTGAACAAACGATTCCAATCAGAACAGCAGTGAACAGGGTTTTGCAGGAGCAATCGAAAACAGATCAAGAAAACTTCCGTTAAAATTCCCATTCGCGCAGAACACCTCTTTTTCCAACTTCTGAACCATCTGTGCCTGATTTATGTGGAGGAAAAGAAGACGAAAAAGCTCTGATACAAAAAAAAAACAAAACATACATCAGCTAATCAGTGTTTCGGCGAGATGAGGAGAACAAGGGTTTTGTTTTGTCTGTTTTTTTTTTCGGACCTACGAATGTTGTGTAACTGATTTCTGGGAGGCAAACGTGTGCCTAATGCTAAAGACAGGCGTAGTTAATTTAAATACCACATTTACGGTACTGTTCCTAGCCAAAACGGTACTAATACTATGCATAGAAAACAAAGGAAAAACGTAAAGGCGCTAGAAGCATTCCATCAAAATTGTTGGTCAATGGAAAACACAGTAGAGAAAAAAAATTAAATTGCTAAGGAATAATATACGACTTGTTCTAAAGATCTTGCCGATAGCTTGACGATATATAATAACACTGAAGATTCGTGTAAGCCTCCAAGAAGTAGATTCTGTGTTTAAACCGTTTGAAAGTATCCTGCAGAGCATCTGAATGCAGAACTAACCCAAATTAAAGGCATTACAAAATAGCCTATAACCTCTTTTTCTCAATCGTGTAATAATCACGTTATGAATGAGTCAAAGAAACGACTGATTCGATCGAATGCAGATAAGAAATCAAAAGAGAGACCACAAGGAGCCAAACTTCTCGCCTCATTCATTTACCTCCAAATGCCCTAATCCACGATCAATGAACTCAGACATGCACAGCAACAAATAAAAAACGCATTACAAACCAGCCCCGTTACATCACGATTGTACGACGGAGAAGAAACTTTCATCGAAATGAAGCATAACAAGAAATAAAACCCCAAAAAACATCATTTTCAAACGTTTGACGGGTAATGCATATCGATCATCCCCATTGATTGACCCACTTAGTGTAACGGGCGTATTTCTGAGCGTTGCTCCAGAAATCCGGATCTACAACTCCAAATCCACGGTGATGATGATGAGAGCAAAGAAAACATATTCTCCCGCTCGCTGCAGGTGAAAATGTATGGTTTTGGTCGTCCATAATTTCCCAATCTTATACGCAAAGCCCACCCGCCTGCAAAAAAACCTCTGGAGTAAGGTGAGTGCGCAAGGTGCTAACTGGTACACCGAAGACTGATTACGCAAACCCATCCCCGTCATCTCGTGCGTGATGTGAAACGTTGTGATAATATTTTTATTCCACACAACCACATTCTCTAGTAGCAACAGCGGCAGCAGTTTGTTCGATTTATTAACGACCACATTGCGATGGGATGACGAGTACACACGGGGCGACGCCACACCATCCCCAAATGAAGTGGGCCCTACTTTCGAAAGAAAATATCAATATTTTGACCACTGTTCCGCGCACGTACACACATCATTGCCCGCGTGTGGTGGGGCGCGTGTTTTTAATCCCAGGCCGCACATGCAGGCAGTAATTTCGCATCCTTCCAATCCGTTGTAAACAAAACATTCCGGCTCGCAACGAGCCAAATCCCTCACAAGCTGACTTTGCCCAAGAGCGCCGAGAAAGAACCGTCAAACCGGCGATTGGGGGGTTTGTCCATGACTTTGACTTGCAGCGTGTTAAGCCAAGCGCTGGCCCACGCGCAGCTCACTGGCCCGGGGCCACCCCGGGAGTGACCGACCACATGTGTGTGCGCTCGCTGCTCTCCGCACTGCACCGAAAGTCTGTCCCAAACGGTTCACGGTTAAACATCACATGTACACCAACACCACCACCACCAAAATAACTGCTACGGGAAGAGGAAATACCAAACGAGCAGAAACAGCAACAGAAATGGTTTGGATTGGAGCGCTGCTTAAGCAATCAGTAGCACCACAAAAAAGGGGTTTGTTTATGCAAGGCAAAAAGGGTGAACGTGGTCCATATTTTTGCTTCCAATCGGCAAGCCGTACACGTTGCACGTTCCTTGGCTTTGTTGATAATTATTGCCAGCCGTCTTTTTTTTTATTTTTCGCCTGCAGATGTGCAGTTTCCAAATGCTTTCAAGGTTTCCAATTGCACAAAAAGGATCGATTTTTCGCTTTTCATTCCCAATCGGTTCTTTTTTACATCGACACACACACACACACTAATTGGAACCCACTTCCCGGAGAACCCTTTTCCGGATGTAAAGCGCTTGTAGCGCGAAGCGGTTCTAAAAGCCGAAAGCGAGCAAAAAGCAGCAACTCGAAGCCAAAGGGCTGCACCGAATAACTGTGTCGCGCCGGCGACAAACCCCCTTCCTCTTTCTATCTCGCGGGGAGACTGGACGTCTCGAGCCGTCGAGATAACAGGCGGACGGGTTTGCCGGGAGCAGAAACTGCATCGACCGCTGAGTCAAGCTGCAATCCCCAAGGGCCGTCTCGTCTGCGCCGCGTATATCGTTCTCTAGCGAAACTTTGCACCGCTGTGCAGCACTCTGTGGTGGCGGCGGTGGCAGCAATGCAGCAACCGAAGCACACAAAGATATATATATAAACACATATACACACACACACCCGGATGTCTGGGCGGTCGGAAACGGCGATCAGGGGGAGCAAAAAAAAAAAACGGAAGTACCGATGGCGCTGGCAGTTTTTGTTCGGCTAGAAGGAGGAAATTTAATTACGATAAAAGCACTGACGGCGGGGAAATGGAGTAGCAGAGAGTACACGAGATATATAAGAAATAAGTAGACTTCATTTGGATTTCTAGCACTCTCTCTCTCTCTCTCTCTTCAGTTGTGCGATAAGGCCCGTGCCGGGGCTCATTTGATTGCCAAAGGGGTGATGAAGAAGGCGCAGCACGGGAGCAGCATTATTACGAAATCGTGACGCTCTCGACAAATGTCAGCGAGTGGAAGGAAATGAATTAAATGATACAGAAGTGATGATGTGTAGGAGGAGCATTATTATTACTTTTATGCAATTTTTATGACGTTAAGAGAATAATAAATAAAAGTCATAAATAAAATGCACGTATAATGCATGCACTTTTGCCATGAAAGAAGTAATAAATGTAATATCAGAATATTTTGTTTTCCCATCAAATTACAAGTTCCTTATTTTTATATTTTATATTTGCTCCTTTTTCACTGTTTTTGTTTTCTTACAAATTAAAATATTATCCATTTTTCGCAGGGTTTCGTGTAAAACATGTAAAAAAATATCAACTTTCTTCAATTGCACAACTAAAAACTGTCAAATTATACCTAATTTACTGTCAAATCGCAAAAGTAAAGATAAGAAATAATAGCAATAAAGCATAAAACCATAAAATCGTCAACATCAGTACTACTTGCAACAATAGATCATTGAAATGAAATGCGAAATGACACCAAAGAAATAAAAACAAAAAAACTACATTTAATAACGCTTCACCAAGAGCTGTCGATTTCTCCTGCACACAATTAAAACGCTTCAATTTCAATTCCCAACGCGTTCGCGTTAGAAGACGAATAAACCTGCCAGAGAGTAAGGCGCGACACAATTGGACTCATTACAGCCCTGTGTACTAATTTTTACCCGCTAACTCGCTCTCCCCCTTTTACATCTACCAATGAAGCTTGGGCTCAAAACTGCAATCAGTAAAGTCCGGCCCGTATACGTGCTACAACCACCCACCCACCACTGCAAGCGCCGGCTAAATCGGACACCGCTTAATTTAAAACTGGTCGAATTTTCTTGCGCGACAACAAAAGGTAGTTTGCGCGCGCAAGAGCACGTGCGCTTAAGTATGAAAGAGAGCTTTCACCAGCGCGCGAGGGGGGCTTTCCAAAGCAACGCAGTGGCCCATCCGAAAAAAAAAGCAGTACACTTCCGTCCCTCGCAACAAAAAATAAACCCATATCAAACACGGCGGTACAATTTCTCACGTAAAAGAAAAGAAACATAAATAAACATAATTATTTGGACAAGAGAGAGAGAGAGAGAGGACACACCAAGGCCCACGTGAAAAATAGACGCCGGTCCGATAAAGATGCTTTAACTGGCCGAATGAAAGTTTCGGGTGTCGTCGGCGCACGCATCGCATCGCACGTGAAAAACGTGTCGAAAATGGTTAATCACATTTGCAACCAACGGTGTGAAAATTCGGTATCGGCGGCATCCATAACAAATCGAGGGAGCAGCTGGGTACGATTAAACTTTAAAGTTTTGTGAAATCGAAACCATTTCTTCACGAACTGGGCACTTCGTGATGATATTTCAAACATTGCCGTTAAACGTGCGCGCTAGATGAAACGGCTTGGAATTGGAATGGCCAACAAATGGCTATAAATCATACCCCGGTCCGGTTGACAGTGGGACCGCGCCAGCAGCAAATGACCATCATTGGCGAAGAGACGTTGGAACAACGTTGGTTTTTGGAAAATTGCGAAAATTGCAAATCAATAACACATTACGCAGGTACAGAGAGGCCTCCGATCTGGTCTGCTGGGAGAGCTGGCTGGACCAAATGAAAGCAAACGGCAAGGGATAATCCATCAACTGTCATCTACAGAGCCGTGATCCCCAGATGTTAACAATTACGATGTGGTGCTGGTATACTGGAAGCAATGGAACCCGTATTAGTGAACCCGATTGTAAGGGATTATACCCATAATAGGAATAAATGCCTTTTAACACCCGGACTTATTCATTTTTTCACTTTAAAAAATACCTTCCAATATACAATAAGGAAACACGTTCACTTTAATCTCCCCTGTGTAACTACGCGCCGCAGCAGGTTTCATTAACTTCAGTGTGTGTTTCGAAACCTCCTACCACACACACACACGCGTGATGCATAAAATCGGCAGCATTGAATTGATGGGCCCGACTAATTTGAGCCATGAAAATCACGTCCAAACGGTGCTACTTTCGCCCACCACCGCCGCCGCGCTAGACAGACGCCGAAAGGCGTACACACCGACGACGACGATGACGACAAAATCGGATTATGTTGGCGGCATATTAAATGCCTATAATGCACACGGTTATCCATTTTCGAGCCCGAGCGCTCTGCCCGCTTATTCCATCATCATCATCATCATCATCGTCGTCGTCGTGACTGATGTGGGGGTGGTGACCTCACACAGCTGGAGCGCATCATAAATCGATAAGGCTAGCAGCAGCGTGTATGCACCCGCGTTCGAACACATTTTTGATCGACCCCGGGGGCACGGAGATGAAGTTTCCATGGAGAGAGAGAGAGAGATGATCAATAATATTTCGCTGTCGCAAGCAATTTGTCACATCGAAAAATTCGTCCGTCGACAGCGTCTAGAGTGCATTAATCGGTTTTGCGAGTGTCTCTGTTTGTTTTCCAGCTTGAAAGTTGCCTTGCTATATTGATTTAAGTTATGCTTGTACAGGCTGTTACAAATAGTGCGATAGAAAGCACAGACAGTACCGCACTGCAAGGCACCAACCGAGGTCTGGGTCTAGCAGTCTTCACACTCCCACGGCCGAAAGAAGCCCAATAGGTGTTATACAACCAGAGCGGGTCCTACATAACTGTGATTTTGTATGTGTGGGAGACAGCCCTGCGTTGAAAGAAAGCTACAAGTAAGGATTATTGCTAACTTAAAAGGGTAAAGTGTCTGTGGCAGACGTTTGCAAAAAAAAACCCCAATGCAACACGTGAGAAACTGCAAACGCCGGTAGAGTTAAGATGGGTTCGTCGCCACCGTCGTGACACTGTCTACAGTCTCTCCCAGGGTATTGGTGAAGATGGCGTAACAAGAAACATTGGCTAGCTCACACAGCAAACGTGCAGTTGTTGTTGATCTACCCAAAGATCAGTTTTGAGGATCGAATCATCCGAGCCTGGAACTCTGGACCTAACAGCAGAGACGACACCGTGTGGCCTTTCGACCGAATTATGTTCGTCGGCCGCTGTTTGTGTTGGTGGTGGCAAGGGTTGTGTGTTTAGCTTTTTTTTTTGATTTTCTGTAATGTAAACATAAACGCATTTTATTCGGTTTCGGTTTGTACACATTGGCTCCAAAATAAAACGATTTGCCCCTCCCGATGGGTGTTGAAAAGGCATCATCCTTGGCCTTTTCAACCTGGCTTTTGATGGCTAAACCTGGCTTCCCAGAGAGAGAGACAGAGGTCAACGGCCAGCAGACCACACGTTGGAAAGCGAATAGCTATTAATACTAGCAATTGTATCGGGGGAGCTCTATGGTTGCGAGAGCACCGAAACCATGTGGATTCAATCTTTGAATTGCGCTTCTTCCACATGATTGAAGAAGGAAGTGTAGCAACAGCAGTAGCAGCAACAGCAAAGGCCAAATTGAAGTCGATCGATTGCCGATGCTTTGATGGGCGTTGTTATGGCAACACACTGGCAGGAAAAAGGGTTTGCGTTCACAAACAGAAGACCTGTGACTGCCGTGCCTCGCTGCCCTCTCCAAACCGCATCCGTTTTCCGGGCATTTAAATTGGTGCACACGATGGATTGTATGCAGTTTGTTACAAAATAGCCGTACCCTTACCCCCCCCCCCCCCATTAGATGTTGCGGAGGGATGATTTGATCGGTCATCGATGTGTTTGTGTGTGTGTGTGGGTGTGCACACATACACCAAGCAGGAGGTAATCCATCAAAAGGCTTTTTTGCATAAACGCTTACGAACGCACAATGCACAAGCGTCGTCTGTGGTGTGGGTTTTGGTCAAGTTGGCGGCAAGCAGCAGGAAACATCAACAACATCAATACATACACAAGCATATCGGGCAACGGTGTACGGGAAATGGGGGAGCCTCAACACACACTAACGAACTACCAATGGCCACAACAACAACAACAAGCACGCATCTTCGCGTCCGTGTAAGCAGCAAACAGCCACTTTTCCAACGCAAGCAACCGACTGCTAACGAAAGATGCAGTGGAAATATAAGGGTAAACAGTACACGGTTGCGAAGGCGTTTTGGAAGAGGAAAAAACAATAACAGACACACACACACACACAAACAACGCTAAATCCAACGCCGTTTGAATAAACCGGCAAACGGTCGGTCGGCGGGGTTGCTTCCGACCGATAGGGTTTGTGTAATCCGACCCCGATGGTGCTTTGGAACCGTCGTAGAGGACGACCGCGAAGAAACTGAGCGAGGTTTAAATTTCCTTAGGTCCCTGTTGTTGTTGTAACTCTTCTGGAACGTTTGACGGCAGTGTGAGTGTGTGATACCTTTTGACCTTAGAACTTGTGCGCTTAGAATCTATCAAAACTCTACCCACACGAGAAACTCTTCAACACGAGAGTTGAAGATGTGAGAATTCAGAATTCAGAAGTTTTTAAACAAGATGATCTGAACATATTTCCAGATTTTATCCAGAGATTCTAGACAGACTCCATACTGTCACGCTTGATACACCTGACAGCTGCAATCGAAACCTAACCTCACAAGAGCACGTGCAACACAACGTGTGTCTACCCGTTCCTCCAACAAAACATTCCACAAAGCGCCCTACTAAGTCTGCCCATCGTGTCTCCTGCACTACATCTATCGTCCAGAGAGGGAAACTCTCTGCAAACGAATAGGAGCAGCGGTGAGTTGAGGAGGGAGTTGCGACCCGCGAAAGCCGGACAACTTTCGAACCACATTTCGCAGTACATTAAACAACGAGCCGCAAATTGGCAAACTGCCGGCGAAGAAAGGTCCGGTGTGTCGATATCACCAACCAAGCCGGGCAGGGTTGTTTGCCCCCTGTTTCGGAAGGATACAAACCGTGACACCATCAAGCCAGATTGGAGAAAAGGGAAGTAAAGCCAGGCAGACGAAGTAAAAGTCGCCAAGACGGATAACTCCACCCAGACCTGGCGATAGTTTGGATTCGGGGCGGAATTTAAGAAGGAGTACAAAACATTCCACCTCCACGGTCCATCATCGCTTGACGGATACTGTTGGACGTTGTATAGAGCGGTGATTTGGGATGAATATTTTACGAAAAAAGTGTCAATGAGGTCAAAAGATTCGCGAAGCCGGGTAAGATGACAGCAGAGAGCTCGGATGGCTTGTTGTTTGTGGACCAGGCAGTAAAGCCTCTGCGCCTCTGCCCAAAAATGGGCAGGCTTAGCGATTGGGGAGGTGAGGATTGGCATGTGAAGTCAGCGAAATGGAACAGTGCCTTCGGGAAATTGAAACACAGGCACCAACCCACCCACAGCAGGGCCGGAAAGTGACTTCATTACCGGACGTTGCTGCGGGGGTGCTGTTTGAATGTGCGCTGTACCAAAGGTTGTTTGGGATTTGTTGCTTGGCTTGTTATGAGCCAATTCGAAGCGATAGAGAGCTCATATGTAGGTTCCAACATCATCAGAGACGATGATGGCGGAATAGAGCATTGCTTCTACATACTTCCATTTCTATGGAAAGCTTCTACAATATGGCTGGGATATCTAGAATACAAGCTGGGTGGTCTGTACAACCAAATGGACCACCATTTACGGATGGCCATTTAGAAGCGATGCTGCCAACATTGACCAGCAGACTGAGTGACTTCCCTCTACTACACCTCCACTGCCCGCTCCCAAGATGGAAGGCTTAAGATTTGTGAGAGTCATCGCATTGTTTTAGCTCAACCTGCATGCATGATTTATCACACCCAGCCACCCACAGTGGCGCACGGGGGAAGGCAGCCGGATGCGACACACGGCACGAGGAAAAGCTAACTTCTTTTTTCCCAAGTGCACCGTGAAGCGAAAACAGTCGGCCGCAGAAGGAAAGCCTCACACACTGCTGGCTGGGTTTCTGTTTCTGTTTGTCTGCTCGCTGTCGATTCGTCGTTTCCATTTTTTGTTGCCTGCCTCTTGCTCATTTATGCCCGGACATTTCGCACTCGGCCGTGGTACGGTTGAGCGATTTTCTTCACTTCGGACAGTGTGCTGTGCCCGACAGAGAGGTTGCCATTTGGGCCTTTGAGGCTCTCTAAAACTGACTTGGGTGGGTTCCTCTGTTGTTATGTTTGCTCATGATCACTTGCGCTTAACGCATTTGTTGTTTTGCTGGCTTGGCTGGCAACTCTGCTGCCTTGAATTTTCTCCACCACCAGATCCGTACAACGAAGGAAGGCAGGAAGACGTCTGATGGTGTTCGATCACATCCATTGCACGTAGGGAGTATTATTTACGATCGAATGAGACACGCCTGAATCCAAGGTCCCGCGCCACACTGGGGACGAGGAGCCGACCGATTGGAGTGTGGAGGAAATGTTTGTGCAACTGGCGACAACAGAAAGGCACAAAGAACTTTCAAAGACGTCCCCCAATGTATGCTCAACACAAGCTTCGGGCCTAAAAGGATAGAAAACTTTCTCGAGTGCGCTCGTTGAGTTCACTTCGTCATTTCCTTTCCTTTTGCATAGTTGCAAACACGTTAGAACCTTAGAACCAAACGAAGAAATGGGTCGTGACATAATGAAAAGCAAAACTGATGACAACATGTCAGCTAGTGTTTATGCAAAATCGAGAACTTTTCAATCCTTGACAGCGTCGCTGGCAATTATTTATGCTGCACAAGTCTTGTAAACTCTGCACCAACACAGAAAGACGGCAGAAAAGTAGGCCGTAAAGGTTTGTCGCTTACATTCTGACAGATTTGTTGAAAAGGCTTGTCAGTGTCCTGATTGTACAACGTTCTTTTTTGCAATAATGTACTTCTTTCACCTCATTTCAAGTTAAAATAATGCATACCGGAAGCCTACATAACATCCAATACCAAATGGAATCGTCTAGAAGATGTCTTACTGCTGCTATCCAATTTCAGCAATAATATAATTCAAGATATCCAACGACATCGAGCACTATCGAAATGAGGAATTCATCGGGAGGGCCAATGACATAACTACGAAACACGCACTGATGGAAAGTATTTGATATTTCACCGTGATTAGATGCTCGAAAGTAATCAATTTTCGCTACTTCAACCTACCCGATCATGTCACCGAAGACCGAAGAGGAATTCCACGCAATTCTATTATCAAGTTTTCCTGGAACTACTTGCGCTAACGATGGGGAGGTGTGTGTGTGTGTGTGTGTAAGGTAACACACACATACATCGTTCATCGTATTGAGAAGGTCAGCATATCGGGAGTGTTACTCCCGCACTCTGTGCAGAAAGGGAGACTGATTGGCAACATTTTTGCCAACACCTGGAAACGCGGAACCTTGGTGGTCGCGAACGCGAAATACCAGCAACCCGTACAAGTTCCGGCTAGATTGATTGAAGGTCCAAGAGCTCCAATGCGAGCACCAAAGATACATTGCACATGATAGTGCTGTTATCGATTCCGTAAGTTGGAAGTTCCTAGTCGGACCACACACGTTTGCTACTATCACAGAGCAAGCTACAATGTACGATAGCGATCTTTGGCTGTTTGATTTGATAGCCGGGAGCATCGTACGTAGGCACAACACAGCTGCTCTTGGAATGCTTCAATTTTGCAAAAAAGAAAACTCAACCACCTTATCAGCGAAGAGGTTCTGGTGAAGATGTCCAAAATGTCCCCCCCGTACATTGTCCAATGCTTGAAATAGAAAGTGCGACCCCCCATCGAAGAATCGGGTTGTATAAAAGACCTTACCAGGGTGACAGTAAGGCATCAGTTTTTCGTCGACCAGTGTACGACGACCTAGCAGTACAGACTTCTAGCGTGGAAATCGACCCAACCCAGCTGCTCGCAAATGAGAAGTTTACTCGTGTTGGCTGTCCTCGTGACGGCCTCCCAGGCGTACTCGGTGTTCCAGAACCCACCGTGCTCGGGCACCACGCCCTGCCTGATCAACTGCGTGCTGAACTCGCGCTGCCCGATCTACAACCCGGCCAAGCCGGTCCTGCTTCCCGGCCCGACCTGCGACCGTTTCTACAAGTGCGAAAGTGGCCGCGCCTGCGAGACCCTCTGCCCGGGCGGTACCCACTTCAATGCCCGCGAGCAGGCGTGCGACTGGCCGCACCGTGCCTGTTGCGACCCGAACATTGAGTGCCGTCCGGATCCGTGCGGACCCAGCGGTGACTGCGGAGGCGGTGAAGGTCCGATCGTTCCACCACCCCCACCACCTCCACCACCGCCACCACCACCGCAGCCCCCGTGCAGCGGTGGAGGCATCTGTGCCATCAACTGCCCCGTAGACAACCGTTGCCCGATGTTTGACGGCTTGAAGCCGACGCTCCTGCCCGGCCCGAACTGCGGCGTGTACGCCAAGTGTATCGCTGGACGTGCCTGCCCGATGCAGTGCCCCGCTGGACTGCACTTCAACGCCGCCAAGCAGATCTGCGACTGGCCGTTCCAGGCTTGCTGCGACCCGAACGTTGAGTGCCGCCCGGACCCGTGCGGACCCAGCGGTGACTGCGGAGGCGGTGGCGGTCCGATCTATCCACCACCCCCACCACCTCCACCACCGCCACCACCACCACAGCCCCCGTGCAGCGGTGGAGGCATCTGCGCCAACAACTGCCCCGTAGACAACCGTTGCCCGATGTTCGACGGCTCGAAGCCGACGCTCCTGCCCGGACCGAGCTGTGGCGTGTACGCCAAGTGTATCGCTGGACGTGCCTGCCCGATGCAGTGCCCCGCTGGGCTGCACTTCAATGCCGCCAAGCAGATCTGCGACTGGCCGTTCCAGGCTTGCTGCGATCCGAGCGTGCAGTGTCGCCCCGACCCATGCCCGCCGGGTGCATTCGGCTGTGGCCAGAACAACCAGAATAACAACTTCAACAACAACTGGATGTGGGGTTAAGCGCAGTGCAGCAGCCAGCAGGAGGAGCTCGGAACGCCGCTACCGATGATCTTGGAGATCATCAGCAGCAACTACAACAACTACAACAACAACAACCACGTGACGTTCGGCTCCGCCTGCAAATCCATCACGCTAGATGCTAGGTAAGAGTTTGCAATAGCCTTTAAACTTGATGGCATTATCAGACGAAGGTGGCTATTCCTAACACACAAAGAACACGAGCCCCGAGAATATACGAGCACTTCTAACAATTACAGCAGCAGTATGTGCTTGTATACGCGTTTTCCAACGAAAGAAACCAACCTGAAACCTGCGAGCCACTTGTTCAAAAGAGCCGCCAACGACAATGTTTTGAAGATTCGGTCGAAGATCTTCGCTTCGATATGTACAAAGTGTGGGGCATATTGCGTCAGCTATGGTGTACATTTGGCGGAACAGATAAGATACACCATTGCTACCAGGCAGTTCTAACTTAAAGAGATACCATTATCTGGTGATAGCTGATAGGTGAGTATTGTTTACAAAACTTTGAGCAAGCAAATCAGAACTGTTCAAAATTGCTCACATCAAACCTCGCATCCCAAAATCCTGCAACCAGCATTTACGCCATTTAGCTCATCCATGTATAAGGCGCAACACAAAATACAGTGGACAGAATTTTGCTGCATATACTTTCTATCGCTCAAAAGTGTTTCGGGATGATAAACTAGGGTGAACTTATAATTTGGACCGCAGCCAACATTAGTCAAGAGTTTGACCTCAATGCTTAAAAATAGACAAACAATCGACCGGCCAGCCACACCAACCCAACCTTACACGCAGAGCCCTGCTTCCTATCACAATCAAGCTTTATCTCATTCTTCGTTCAGCTTTTTACATTCTCCTATTGGGTGGGTCTAGATGTTTTTATCTTCGCCCAGTTATCGTCTCGGGTTTGGGCGTGTGTGTGTAGAAGCAGGACTTTTGGAAAGATAAGAATTTCTTTTGTGCATTGATTTGTGGTGCGATAGTGAAGGTTGGTTGTGCAAACTCGTGCACAGAGATAACGTTGAAGAATTAACAGGAAACACACGGGCAATATTGGGAATGTTTAAGATACACCAACTTCACAGTCTTTGAGTCCCAAAGTCTATAGATGAGTTATGTCTTGGAATTGGAGAATTCAGGATTTTGATGCCTTGGGAAATATGAACAAGATATCGCAGAGATGTTTCTTTTGGAGGTCATTTACATCTCAGAATTACTGAAAATCATACAACAAGGAATAGGATTGATGTTTAAGTTGGAGAAGTCAGTCTAGGTTAAGGTACCGGAATGTTTAACGTGTAAGTGTCTTGAATTTCTAGGAATGACCTACCCCATAACCATCATATTTTCAAAGTATTCCGAACTTATTCTGCGCTTTAGGACCTGGAGGACTTGGGATCTCTAAAATATCTCCTCAAAGACATTGAAGATTCTATGGACGGTATATCTGAGGTAGCGTATTACAAGGAATACATCTCACTTCCTCAATTCAACACAACTCCCTGCCACAACTCCACAAAAGCTCCACACACGAACGGATATTAAAAATTACCCCAAAACTATAGGAACAATTACAAGATCCCGCACACGCTACAGACACGCGTCACTAACGTCGCTAATAACAACCGCTACTACCTTCGGGCCTACTGCCATTTGTCAGCCGACGAACGAAAGCCCAGGTTTGCCCCATAATGATGTCAATCCAGCACAGCGCGCCCTCCAGAGCAAGGCCTACTCTGTCGCATGTTTGCGCTTACGGGGAAGCCACTCCAGTTTCGCGTCATGCAGCGTCCGGAATCAATGCATTACAGTTACGAGCCCCGTGTGCCCACCCGACCCGCCGGATTGAAAGGTCGTCGGCAGGAGCGGCAGGAGCAGCAGCAGCAGCAAAAACAAAACCCCCAAACGAGGGGCGCGAAGCTAAATAAAGCGAGAAGCAAAGAAGTTCACAGTTCTCGTGTTCATCCGTTTTGTGTGCGCCCCCGAAACGGTTCAGGTCGGGTAACTTCCGGTCTGTTGGCAGAGTTTGTTTGCATTAGACAGAGCGAAAGGGAGAAAGAGAGAAAAACAACGGAGAGCTGGTTTCGATTTCATATTATCGTGCCGTTGCCCATTATGATGGAAAAGAACTCGCAGAGCACTAACTTCATTGGTGAATGACCCGCGGGGTTCGTAGCATGTTTTTGCTCGCCCCCCTTTATGCTTCCGTCGCCTTTTGTAGGGTTGTAGTATGTCACCAGCCGCCTACACAACGTGCACACAAGTCCAGTTGGAAATGGACATGGAGGGGAGAGCGACGAAAGAATTGTCGCATAATAAGCACACAAACACACAGTAAACGTCCGGAACTGTGCATGGAAAGGTTTCACTACACTTTGTTTACCACCACACCTCCCTTCACTGCCTGGCGTGCATTCAAGCATTTCTTCTACCCATTCCGCCAAACCAATAAATTCCGAACCCACACAACATCAACCCCCAACTTCCATTCCGTTGCGACTTCAATAATATGTTTATTTATTGTTTTACAAAAGAAAAGCCGTGCCCACAGGTTTAAGGCAAGTACCGCCAACATTATTGCGCCCGTGGGTTTTTTTGCGCGTAGTTGCGCTGTGGTGCGCAAGATGAAGAGCGATTTACACAAGGCAGCCAAGCGCCAGCGATGGACACGTTGGCAGAAAGGAAGTATTAAACAAGTTCTTCACCCCCTTCCCCCCCAGCCCGCGTTGCCCCTTACATGCCTTTGGGGTGGGTTTCTTTCGAGAAGGTTGCGATTCCGCACCGGCACACCTTGCACTCCGCGGTGCTCCGTGTTTAGACGGGGATGCTGCGCTAAAAACAACTTAGTGTGCGTGTGGTAGTGATGGTGATGGCCGTTGACAACACACTATCGCTCCACCCAGATGCAACCAAAGTGTCTGTGTGTGTGTGTGTGTCTGTGTGTGTGTGTGTGTGTGTGTGTGTGTGTGTGTGTGTGTGTGTGTGTGTGTGTGTGTGTGTGTGTGTGTGTGTGTGTGTGTGTGTGTGTGTGTGTGTGAATTGCCGCAAAACGCCAGAGCATAACACGCGCTGCTGCGCTGCACACTCGCGAAACGACGAATAGAGAGCCACTTGTGTGTGAACCTGTCACGGGTGTATGTGTGTGTGTGTGTGTGTGTATGGGGCTCGACAGACAAAAGCCGCAACATTTTTTGTTGTTGTTTCCATGTGAGTTTGTGTGTCGCAAGTGCACCAACCAACCTTCCGCACCGGGCAACCAACGCCGCCGTTCGCCCGGAATCAGGTTATTACAGGTGCGCTTGTGGCAAACGAAAAAGCCCATGCGGCGGCCGTTGGGACGTATTTGCATTCCATTCCCTTCGTGGCTGCTATGTTTTGCTGTTGTTGTTGTTGTTGTTGTGCTCGTTTTATGCTACAGAAAGAGAGAGCAAGCGACACACACACACACACATAAGGACAAAAACATATTTTGTGTCTAAAACAGGATAATTTGAGGGCAAGAAGCAAGATACGGGCGATGGATGCATCGGATCATAATGTGTTTAAAACGTTTTTTTGGTTAATTCTATCAGCCAGCAAAGGTTTGACAGGTCGACGGGTGGAACTGGATTCCACTGCACGATGCACCGCGCGTGTGTGTGTGTGTGTGTGGCGGGTTGCAATTTGCGTCGCAATCGACGGTGTTAGTCACCGTTGCAGATGCGTATCAGAGGTTAGGAAGATTGTGCATGGAGCGCAGTGTGGAGTGTTGGTTTGATTTATTCGCAAAACTGTCTTGCTGTCTCGCGTTGCTTGCCAGGGCAGGGAATCGTAATAGCAGAAGTATATATTTTTGCTAACGTGTTGTTGGAACGAATCTTTTTGCCCTCGATGGGGTGTGGTGATGTCTGTTGAACGTCAAGGTCATGTATAATTAAGTGAGCAAGAAAAGATTGAATTAATCATTCCTATTTAATTATAAAAAAATGAAGTTTTGATCTCCAAATCTAGTTATGCTTTATGGGTACGATTGCTTGTTACATTTAAAAGATGATTTGATCAGACTCTTTTGGTTGGCTTAAAACATGCTGAAAATCAGTTTGACTATAGGAAAAGACCTGAATTCACTCTCAAACCTTGTTAATGGATATCATAAAGTAGTAAAGCCACAACTTACCCATAACTCCTTGCCCCACGTCGTGCTGTTGTCCATCTCCTGTGCAGCCATGTTTGCTAAGATAGTGAACGCTGTTTTCCCGGTGCTTCGCTTGGTTACGCTGGTACTGCTACTGTTCACGGCTAAACTAACCCCGCGCCTCGGTTAGTCGATTATTTCAAACAGATGCCAAACGCTTCTTCCCTGCTGCTGATTCAAAACGTATTCCGTGTTCGCGGCGGTCTTTCCCACCCGTCCGTTGGCTGTAAGTCGTTGCGCACCCGCAGGAAAACAGGACGAAACTGTACGCGCTCGGTATGTTTGTTTTACTCTCCGACCGCAGCTCACTTAAAAATTACACTCCCCCTTTGCTTGACGACGGTACACAGCTTTTCACCACCTATAGTGATCACCATAGCAACTGCCCCCAAAATCACGACACGGCACACTAGTCGCACATGAATTTCGGAAAACAACACTACCCACAACAATCATGAACTACAACACATTGGGCGAAACAGAACACCCTGCCCTCCTGCACAGAAGGCTTCCTTCCCGCTTTTCCTTTAGCCAAACCCTCATACACAGCAAACCCGCTCGAACATAAACATGCACACAAGCACACGCACCACTTGAGCTCTTTTTTCTTCGTCAACTTCAAAAGCTTTCTTATCAGACGTACTTCTCAATATTCACACCACCATTTGGGGACAAAGCGCACACACACACAGTCGCGCACACCGCTAAAAACATGCACACAGCAACACACGCACGTACACAGAGACACAGACACACACACGGTACTGCTGCCGGAGAAACCGGAAAAAAGGGACCAAAGGCACCCTTCGATAAGGTGTGTATGTATGGATGGTGGTGATGTGTTGCCGTCTATCGGTGGAGCTGCAAAAGGGAAGAAGGGAATTTAAAAACATTTACCGTGAGTGTGTGTGTGTGTGTGTACACACACAGACACAAATTTGTGGTAATTTCCTCTTTCCACAGAAGAAAGAAAACAAAAACCGGTCACGGCTAATGATAAGATATCCACTTGTCGTTCGTTGAATGGTAAGCTAATTTACCATAACGTTTAGTAGCAGCAGTTAGTTGTGGGTGAGCATTGGAAAATGCATTTTTACACCGTTGCCATAGTAACGACTTTTCTAGAACGAAGGCGCGCCGCGCACACAGTGACGCTGCTCTGAACCGTTTTCGTTCTGAACACTGGGAACAGGTTTTCTTCAGTTGGCTGCAGGTTTTCAGGCAAAGCTGCTTCTAACACACATTGCACATAACTTTAGTTCCTGGCTTATTACTGTCTACAATTTGTTCTTTGAAATATTTAAAAAAAAATCCACAAAAACCTTTCATTTCTTTGAATGTCGTACTGGTGGGGTTGTATATGTGTATGTGCGTTTAATTACACGATTCGTCCTTCTCAAAACACACACACATACACGCGCGACAACGCTCACCTACTGCCACCTTCTCCTCCACTCTCTGCACACAGCGCGGGGTACACGTTTACACGTTTTGCCTTTACGTTTCTTCACGAGGTTCACGTGTCCCTGCGGAATGCAGCTGGCAGCGGACGTCTCTGCACTTGCACCAATTCTTTATCACTGCAGCTAGTAAGATACTGCAACGAAACGAACAAACACTCTCAGCTATTTCCTTCCGCTGATTCACAACTGCACTGCGCGCAGAATTCCAGCAGCGGATGATTCATCTCGCACCCGTATCGCGGGGACAAATCGAACAAGTGGTGAGCAACTGTGTTTACACGGGGCCCCGAGATACACACACCGCCCAAGTTAAACGTTGCAATCGTGATCGGGAGGGGTTGAAAACAACGGTCCAACACAAAATGTTGCTTGATAACAAGGCCCTTACGCGGCGACACGCGGGCTCCGTGAAGGAGAAGGAGCCAGGGGTGGCGGTAAGCTAGCGACACTAGACACTTTACTCACACAGCAGCACCCGCGGACACACCCGTGTTGCCGTAAGCCCGTCAGCATCAGAGCTACACGTTTGACATTGTTGATAAATTGTTGATAAAAATGTGCGAAACATCGTTGTTAAAGCAGAATAATTAGTTCCACAAACAGGGACAATAAGACATAAAAATAAAAGACACACACGCGCACACACAACGGCACACGCCGTGTAAGGTTAAGAGGCAACGAAGCGAAGTGTCTTCTTTCTACACTTTTTCTTCTACCCAGCACAACACAGCACCACAGTGAGAAGGCTTCACAGCTTGTTCCTGACCCACCGCTGCAGCGAATGGAATTTTCCACCTCGAAAACAATACACACACTCCACAGTTAACCACCACTGTATAGGATTTACCTGCAGTTAATCCCTTTTTCAGAAGCAAATTGCAAGGCTTTTAGCTCAAAAACTCTCGAGAGCACGGACGACGCACATCCACACAGTTTAAGGTTCGCGAAGTTTTTGAAAAAGGCGTCTGAAACTGTGTGCGTGCTACTGTGCTGCTGGGCAAGCTGCGCTCACACCGAGCAGCGCGTCTAAATCCATCGGCTAGAAAGAGCAGGGGACTCGGCAGCCATCGGATGATTTGTCGTCTCTCTTTTGCTGCTGTGAGTTGTCTCCCTTCACCCCCGCGGATTACCTAAAGCCCTGTAGGACAGAAGGAGATCGAGTGAGCGATGTAGAGAGCGAGACAGGAATAACGGTTGTGAAGGTGTGTGCGTATTAACCGTTCGTGTTCGAAAATGCACAGTGGCCGCCTGTGCAGAATGTACGAAATTAAAATTATATATATATTTTTTAGTGTTCATTGTGGTTGTGCATGTTGAAAACATAAAAAAAAAAATTTACATCAACAGAAAAATAGTTAAACTATATTCTATGTCTTTTTTGCATTTATTTCATGCTATTTTGGTAAATTCCAATGAAAGCCTCTAACTACATGTCATAAACGCAAAATGACAGCACATCTGTAGATCATGGCAGTTGCAACATAAACAAAACGTGTGTAAATATTGAAACACACCGCTAAAGTCCATTTTTAGGCCGATAAAATCCCTCCCTGTTCTTCCGATGACCGAAACCACGGAAGAACCAATTCCCACGGACCAATCGGAGCAGCCCAGCGTACGGCCACAGTTTGGCAACCGGTTCCTGTCGGCCGGCGACGATGTTTTCCAGCACAACGCTTGGTAGGCTATTGCATTCCTCCGTCATTCTAGCTCGGCACCGTGCTGCCTGTGCGGTGCAGCGCGCCGGAACCCGTCACTACTGCGACTACGAATACACGCGGTACCGCAAAAAGCCCGCCGGCGGGGGGACGCGTTTCCTGCGCGATCCTGCACAGGTGTACCGCTTCAACACGTGGTTCGTTACGGGGGTGAAGTTGATCGAAGTAAGTTGCTACGTCGTCGATTCACACAACAGTCCTTTTCCCTTTCTTTCTCACAGGGATAACGTGCAGTGGGACGAGGAGCAGGAAAATGCCGCCCTGGAGGGGGTGAAGAAAAACTCATCCGTCAAGCTGTCCGACGCGGAGGTGACACGGTTGGAGACGGAAGCCGATCAGAATTGGGACCGTTTCTATGGCATCCATCAGAACCGGTTCTTCAAGGATCGTCACTGGCTGTTTACGGAGTTTCCCGAGCTGGCGCCGGCGAAGGGAACGACGACCGTCCCGGAGCGTGTACTGCCCGACGGAGAGCCCGTTAAAAGTTCGGAGGAAGTGTCGCAGGAGAGTGAAAGGAGGAGAACGATATTTGAGATCGGATGTGGTGTGGGGAACACTGTCTTTCCCATCCTAAAGTACAGCGAGGAGAAGAATTTGATGATCTATGCGAGCGACTTCTCGCGGCAAGCGATCGACATCATGTGCCAGAGCCCGGAGTATGATACGAACCGGTGCAAAGCGTTTGTGCTGGATGCAACGGCCGACCGGTGGGATGTGCCGTTCGCGGAGAACAGTATCGACATCGTGGTGCTAATATTCGTACTATCCGCCATCGATCCGGAACGGTAAGGGGGAAGCGCAGCAACGATCTATCTTGTTTCTGAAGGACGTTTTCTCCTCTTGCAGCATGCAGCACGTGGTGAATCAAATCGCACGCTACCTCAAACCAGGCGGAATGGTAATGCTGCGCGACTACGGTCGTTACGATCTCGCCCAGCTACGGTTCAAACCCGGCAAATGCCTGAAGGACAACTTTTACGTCCGCGGCGACGGTACGCTGGTGTACTTTTTCACCCAGGAAGATCTGCGAACGCTGTTCACGAGCGCCGGATTAGTCGAGGAGCAGAACATCGTCGACCGCCGGCTGCAGGTGAACCGGGGCAAGATGGTCAAAATGTACCGCGTGTGGGTGCAGGTCAAATTCCGCAAACCAACCGGCAACTAGGATAACGCAATTTGCTTGTCTGTTCTCTTTTGTTATTTTTATTGGTGGGTTTGTTTAAAAGTTAAATACAGCTTAGGATTTACACACAAAACAATGACGATATAACATGTGATTTGCCTGATAGCGTGGGTCAAAGACCGCGCGCCTACTATTCCTCGACGTGCATGGTTTCATTGTACAGCTCGATAAAGTCGGCAAAGCTGTCGGCGTAATAGTTGGGCAGCTGGTTCGGATCGGTTTGGGCGAGCAGGGCGTCCTTCGGTGTGCCACCGCTCAGCATGAGCAGCTTCTGGAAGCCGCACTCTGTCCCGAAACCCATGTCCTGTGGCATCCTGCAAAACATCGGCAAGGCAACAATAAGGTAAGTTAAAGCGTCTCCCTTTTCTTACGGTTTACGTGGCGTGAGTGGCTCCGCTTATCAATCTCTCGCCGATGACACGAGCCACACTCCCGGAAATTAAACGTTTGTCTTAAGCGAGACGCCGTTATCAGTGATTGATCGTGCGATGCGCAGTGCTGGGAGGCTGGGTCGGTTATCAAGCCAGACAGCGTAATTAAGTGCACCACGAGACGGAAATACTTAATACTTACATATCACCAACGAACAGGACGCGCTTCGGTTCGGTAATTTGGAACTGCTCGAGCACTACCTGCGCCAGCGCCTTGCCCGGTTTGCCCAGGATGAGTGCCTTCCGGCCGGTACTGCGCTCGAGTATGTCGATAAAGTAGCCCGGCCCTATCACGTCCATGCTGGAATCGAGCGGTATGATGTAGTCGGTCGCGCCGGCAATGAACACACAGTTCGGATCCCGCTCCAGGTAGCACTTTGCCTTCATCAGGTGCTGTAGCGACAGGTTGACGTCGATATCGACCACCACGGCACCGACCTTCGGGCCGTGCTGCTCAAAGTAATCGCTGTACACGCGCACCTGATTTGCCTCGCGGCTATCCGGGAACCGTTCCTTGGGCTAAACGTGGGTGGGGCAGACAAACGGTTACTACGAGTGGGAGAGCTTTTTGCATTCCGTTTTTCCCTTACCCCGTCCAGCACTTTGAAGCCGGCCTTGCGCAGATAGTCCTTAAACACTTCCGTCCCGATGCAGTAGACCGCATCGCGCATCCGGATCGACTTCAGATAGTGCACCGTCGTCAACGCCGGATGGACGATCTCCTCCTCCAGTGCGTCGATGCCGAGCGAGTGGAACTTCTTCTGGTACTCCTCCATCGTGCGCATGCCGTTGTTGGAGATGAAGGCCAGCTTCTTGCCGTCGGTCCGCAGCAGCTGCAGCGCTTTGTCCACGCCCGGAATGGGGCCGGTAAAGTTCCACAGCACTCCGTCACAGTCGGACATGAGCGTGTCGAAGGAGTGGAGGAACAGGCGCCGTTCCGCTTTCGACAGCTCGAGGATGTGTTTCATCTCTTTCTTTGCTTGTTCCGCCATTCTGTGGTAAAGGTGGATGTGTAGGTTTCCGAATGGATCGAAGGTACCAATGCTGCAAGGAAGGAACAGCCGATGCAGAATCAATCTAGTGTGCTTTGGGCAATGTGTCACCGTATTAGTTTGCGTACTTTATACACTCAACAAGCGTCTTCGTTTTCCTTTCGTTAATTTCTAAATTAATAAATAGTCAAAACAATAAAATAAGCTCAGCTTGTTGAAATTGTCAGAGGAAACGAAGATGAATTTTAAGCAGTAACAGAAATCTGTACAAAATGGCTTCTCAGAACTTGTAGCCTTCGATCATTAGATATGTGTGAGTGTGTCTCTGTGTAGATTAGATCTAGATAAGTTTCTGATGGAAATTTTAGTTCGTCGATTTTTTTTTTTAAATCGGCTATTACGAGTCACGTATTTGAAAAATACTTGTTAATTTAGCTATGGTGCAATATAATTTCGGGGGATTAAAGGGCTAATTTCGCGATATAATTCTAGGGTGAAAATATGTGTTTGCAAGTCAAAGCAATACCACTAGTGCCACTTAAATCCTGGGAACACGTCAAGAGAAACTGATTCGGAACCCTTAGTAGTCCTAGAACTGATCCCAAACTCTTAAAAGTCTTAGAATTTGTCCTGAATCTACAACGATCTGACCCAAAACCCGTAAGGATCTGACCCCACACTCATATTGATCTCAGAACTAATCTTGAACCTATACCGGTCCGAGAACTCATACAGATCCTGGGACATGATCCCCATTCTACACTGTTTCTGGAGCTGATTGATTTACCTTATTCCGATACAGGAACTGTATCTAGACCTGTTTAAGTCGTTTGTTTAAGGGATCGCAAACCTGTCCTGGTTCCAGAACCGATACAATATCTATTCTGATTAAGTAATTGACTCCGCTATACCGCTAACTGGAATTTCTTTAACAAGAGGGAAAATCATATGAATTTTTAAGCTTCTATATCATGTTCTTCAAGAAAATCAAAAGAATCTTTACATCTTAAAACATATTTAGAAAGTAGGTCCATTTGTGCCAACATTTTCGAGTTGATCAGTTTGTTGGTATGTTTTTTTCTTTTATGTGATTAATATTGATGACTCACTTATATTTCCCTAAACAAACTTCATACAAATTGTATACGACAATCACAGTTTCTGATTTATTATTAAACTCATCAAATGCCCTTTCCTTGAGTAGATTTTTGTTGGGATCGATTTTGACAAAGCTTTTCAGTGGTTAAAGGAAGAATTTTGGTGCTGTTTATGACTCGTTTCTATTTTTAAATCATACCCAAAAGAAACCAACCGAATGGGTGGGCGTTGTGGATCGATTTTTGGATATTAACCTTTTTGCCCTTAATCGTTGAGCGTCAACGTTGGTCACTGCACCGCGCATTATATAATGATGCAATCAAATGCAATGTCTCGAAATAACACGAGCTGTACAATTTTATCACAATAAAATGTACAATTTTATCACAACAAAACGGTAAATATTGCGCTACACTTTGCGCGCTACTGTCTCTTCTCATCGTTTGCTATAATAATCCGCCGGGCGCCCAAGCTGATGCTAAATTTCTATTTATTCGCGCAACCTTGATTGACGCAATACGCACACATCCGACAGCCTACGTTGCATCTCGGCACCGAACAGCGTATGCACTGGCGTAATCACGCAGCAAAGGGCCGTGCAATGTATCCATTCGTACGCTACATGCTCACCTGCACCGCACCGATGATAACACAGGACACACAATCTGAGCAAGCGAAGCTCGTATTTGCAAAGCACAACCTGGAAGCGTGGATGTTTGACCGCTCACCGAAACCGTCCAACGGCTACTGTGCTCAACCGTCACGAACCGTACGCAGACACCGTCTGAGACATCGTCGCCTGCTGTCTGGAATGGTGGTTGACCTGAGACGTTTTGTTTGGGCTTGTTCAGTGGGAGAACACCACCCTGGACGGACGGACGGACGGAGCGGACGAAGTGGAAGCGGACAGCCTGTTGGAGATGGAACCGGCCGGCAACGGTGTGACCTTCGGTTCACGTGGAAAGTCGTGCCGTTGCTGCGCATGTCCTGGGCCGCGAGAAAATGCTTGGAATGCTGGAGCACGCTGATAAATACGTCACTGCTCAATTATTGTTGTCGTAGAAAACAAAACACAAGCAACATATGTACAAACCCAATCTCTAACACACAAATGAAGGATTTCCTCGCAGCAACAGAGAGTTCGTTCGCTGGCGATATCTCATGCTCTACCGTACGTGCGATTGGCAACGGGACGTTGGCATTCGATTCGAACTGGACCCGGGGGGGTTGGTAAAGGGTTGGCTGGCGTGAGTGGCGGCTAACGTCCAAACACATCCATCCATCCATCCGTCCGCGTCTCACTCGCGGAAGCTGGCGATCCACCGCCTGCTCGGAGGCTCGCTTGATGATGGACACTATCATTGATGCGCAATCAGACTCAATTGCTGTGTCAATTGAATTTCGCGTGCTGCCTAAGGTTCCCGCCGTTTGTCCAGCTAGTGCAGAAAAAAAGGGGGCCGAGCTGTTTCTATGTTGCGCCTGTCTTGCTTGCTGTTGGGCACTGTGCATGTACATAGGGGGGCTTGTTTGGGAAGCAAGCATACTTGGTCGGATGTTATTGGTCGGATGATTTGTTTGTTTTGGTTCGAGCAAATTGTTACTATCAGCGAGCAATTTGTGGACGGAGCGGTCTTTGGATGTTTGCGTTGGATTTGATTTAATCCATGACAGCTATTTCTTGGAAAAATTATTGTTTTGGATTAAACAACATGTAGATTTAATGGCCTGAAATGTGAGTCGCCTGATGGTCTAACGGTATGCGCGCGGGCCGTTGTGTAGAGGTTCAGCGTAGTTCGATTCTCGTGCGGACCCGGTGTCTCCCCCAAGCTTAGAAACTTGATTTCCCTAGAACAAAAATAAATGCCTTTAAACTCGAATTAGAAGAAGAATGACTCTTTAAGAAGAGACACTTCAAAAGTTTGCGAGAGACCATCATGGATGAGTTGAAGGAAAAACAAGCTAATCCATCAAACGAACACAAGGAAGCTAATTGTGTGTATGCCAATGTGCCAAAGCAAAATACGATGATGTTTTGTCTAGCCGCTAAGGACGTCAGAGCAACAAGAATTTGTCAATCGATGAAAAACGGCTGTACAAATTCAATACCGCCATAACGTCACTCTTCGCCTGAATGCTCCGATGCTTCACCAGTTTTTTTTACAGCTGTGTCAATACCGGGTAGCCGACAGTAGCGAAAACAGGGACCAGTTGATAATGAGCTACAAATTGGTTCCTTCAAATAGGTTTGCAAAGTGTAGTGAAGAAGTGCAGCTAGCTGGAAGTGTAGTGAAGCTCTGGCAGAGTTGCAGTGCAAAATAACGTAAGTAGAAGTCGACAAATGGTCGTTGGTCTGGAGTGCTCTGTCGATATTGCCTACAAAGTGAACATAGCTATGAAGTGTAAATGAGGAAATGTTTAACAAAATCACGCGGATACAAATGGATTTTGTTCGTGTGCTGAATGTTGGAATGTTGCTCGTTTTGAATTCAAAGCAAAACATAAATTCCAAGTTTCTGGAACTACATCCACCAAACGGCGCAATACAAGAGGTGTATAACCAGCCAATACAATCTCCATAGCAACCGAATACTCTACAAACCTTGCGCATCGCTCGCAGTATGAATGTCGACACCGGTCGACATAGTCTGCACAGTGTTGTTCTTGATTTTATTTATTTGTTAAATATTTGATTTTTATTGTACATCAGATTTTAAGGAATAAGATTTTTCTTGCGTTTTTGTGAATAGTTTTGTGAGTTTGGAAAAATTAGATTGATTAGGTAAAGCAAACAAAAAATGAAGGTCTTGAAAATGATGATCTTTTATTCGATCATGCTCTTTCATGATCTTCTTACTTACTTGAACGTGTCTGAGACATTTCAGAGTTGATTAGCAGAATCCAGAATTGAAACGACGGTGAAAAATAGATGGTCTTTTTCATAAAAAATGTATAAAATTGAAAAAAAATTAATGTCGTTTTTTAATTCAGAAGTGATTTATTATTCTTGGTGGTTCAAAAACATGACAAAATCGGTATTTATATTACAATGTTTTGACAAATTTTTAAAGTAAATACAGTTTTCCATCAATTTTTGCTAAGTTTCCCAACTTTTTCCTTAACTTCATGCTTCTTTCCATTGGTGGGTGACATAGCATGGGCCTCACTTGCCCAAGGCAACCTCTCATGCGCTACCGCACGTCCGCACACACGAACACGAAATGCACACGCTGACTCACACAACCCGAACCCCGCACATTTGTTGTTGCTGTTGTGTGCGTGTGTGCGTACTAACCCCATGTAACGAACGTGTGGGATCAAACGAGCGAAGATAGCGAATGGGCCCGTGCCCGTCACTGTTCTTCCTAACCTTGTGCAAGACACACGCGCGTGACAGAAACCCGTGCGCACACACACATCGTGTTAATCGTGCGTGCAGTTTTCCTTTTTTGCTAGCCAAATTTACCCAAAATCACCTCGAACAAACCAAAACCTGCCTCTGCGCGACAAATCACGCGAAAGCAGCTCCAAACTCCCTCGACTGTTACAAATGTAGTCCCACGGGGTGTATCCGTAGTTGCTATATATTACCTTCGGTTTACCTTACGTATTGTTTTTTGTGTGTGTTATTGTTGTGTAGTTTATTGTTTAATATATCCCCCGTTTAACGACCGTTCTCTGTCGGTAGTGTCGTGTCAATCGGAAGGATCCCATAAAACACAGCAAGTTATATCAGTTTCCGCTGTCGTTCCTTTCGGTGGGTGGTGGCGTGAAGTAACGTGCTCTCGAAATCGCTCAACGCCGAAAAATTTGACCCGTGCTACTGCTACTGCTGCGTTTGCATAATCGCCGTAAGCGAGCGAAGGTAGTCCAGAAGTGTTACTGGTTTTGTAAGTGTGTGTTGCTAGCAGCTACCTTTCCAAATCCGATCCGACCAGAGCGACGACACGCGAAGAAAGTGTGTGGGAAACATCTCGGAGAAAGTGGTACCTGAAGCTGAAGTGTCTTTCGTCGTCCCAGGTGGGGGCCTTCAGATTGCCTTATAGAGCGAAAGCAGTCGCTTCCTGCAGACCCTGCTGGCCCGGTTCAGGCCGCTCGTCAATCGGATCTCCTGCAGAAGAAGTGCCTGATATCTCAAGCACAATTGTGATCGTTGGCCATAGCCGTAGCCGACTTGCACTGAATCTAAGCGCCACGTTCCTTATTGCGATTACACTGGTAAGTATATCAGTAGATTTGTAAGATAGTTTTAAATAGATACTCTCGTGGACATTCCATGTGAAATCCTAATCGCAACGGAAGCAAACTGTTCAAACTGTTGGGAATAATCAATCAAAATGTCCCCAATTCATACCACGAAACAGACTCCCATACGCAAAGTGTGCTCAGATCGACCTAAGCGAGAAAGAGCTCGGTTCGGCGATTATCAGCTTCGTTCCCACATGGTGGGAACCTTTCCGCTTAACACACAACTACAAAAATAACTCTTAAAGACTGCACGCATATATTCTTGCTCTGCCTTTTCGTCGTAAATTGATCCCTCCCCGCCAAATGTGTGTGTTGTATGCAGCATTGAGCATAGATATAGATGTGGAAACTGCACCAAATAATGAATCCTTACAACTGTGCTTGAAATGTTAAGTAAAGTGATTTTGGTTTTGGTTAATTTAATGTCAATTTTCTTAATATTAATTGTTGATTAGAACATTGGATATTAATCCCGTTTACTGAATATTCCGGAAAGTCCTCGCGTTTGCCAGAACGTGCTACGCTAATGAAACGCCGACAGACACATACAAACCAACACAAACACACGCACGCACACATACGTTTATCTTGGTGTTGTATGTAACTTTGAAACATGAGCACCATCGGCCTAAACATTCTCCACGTGCTGCCAATCGAAATGAAATGAAATGAAATCCACGTCATAAAATCGAAGTATTCTTTCTGAGCCGTCTGCTGCATTTTGTGTGGCACCTTTTTGCTGTTATCAGCGTTGGTGTTACTTTTTCGACGAACCCCTGTAGCGAGATAAGAGGTACTGCCTTATGGCAATGGGCAATTAGGTGCTAATAATCTACCTTTCTCGAAATATATTTACTGCATGGTTTTGAGTGTAGTGGTGATCTCGGAGCGGTGGTCTAAATGGAAGACTTGATATCTTCTACTATCCCGGATGAGGTTCGGTTCACGTCTTAGTTGCCTTCGCAAATAAGCGCTATAACATTTCTGCTTTGAATATTAATAACTCAGAAATAAAGGATTTCTCTACTCACTTCAATATATTCTCATTGAATCCATAAAATCTCATTGTCAATTGATAATCAAATCCAATGACCAATGTGAATTTAATGAAAGAATATCGTTGAAATGTTTTTTTTTTACATTTTACAATTATCTGGTTATGATGTTAGGCTAAAATCCATGTATTAAGATAACTCAAGCGATATATACGGCTACATGCACACATGGTTTCATAAGCAAAGAAGAATATTTTTCAGACAACTTAACATCAATTAAAATCAATGAGTTTCCTAACACTTGATTGGCTATTCCAATTCCCTGATCTTGCATAAGAGAATAAAGCGTACTGAAAAAAGGTTTGCGCCCAGAACGCAAAAGAAATGCCCCGTCCCTCCACTTTCAATTAAACCATTTAAACGATCGTTCAATCAATCCCTTCTGAGCGCCACCATGTTTTATTTTTTTAATACGATCGATCAAGCACACAAATCGAAACAGTCAACGCCGGGTTTAATCCACTGGCAAGTCGTCACGTCACATCTACTGATCACGTTGCGCTAACGCAGCGCAAACAGTGCCGAACCGAGGCGCCGAATGTTTCGTCAGACATTTGCGGACCGACGATCGCGAGGTGGTACGGCGGACATGTTAATTGTGGTAGTTTCCATTGCTGAATAATTCATCCTCCCCCCCCCCCCCCCTTCCTTTTTGCCCGTGATGGCTCCAGGGAGGCATAGTAAACACGTCAAACGGTTGACGATCCTGTCAACAACAACAACAACAACACTAGCAACAAACGCCCGGCGGAAAGATGTTAGCTTCCACCGGAGGGGAATAGATTACGTATTTACACTGACATTGAAAGTGATCTTGTTTGAACGATCACTTATCTGCTGTGTCTCGGTGTACTACTCGTGCTTAGTAGAGATGTCAGGGTAAGCGTTAGATACTGAAGCGGTGTCGGTGAAAAATGGAAAGTTGAGGCGCATTTGTCACTAACCACGTTGCCAGGGAACGAGATGTTCTGGAGAGAGCACGTGGCCTGGAGAATGTCAACTGTCAGATAAGAGATTATACTTTTTGATTTAGTGAGCTGTAGAGGAATTACTTTGGGATGTAGCATATCAAAGTAGGCTCTTTGTTTGGTTGATGTGTGTTTTTAAACTATTCGATTCAACAAAATTGTGATTTTTAATGATACAAATTACACCGCATTGAGGTAGGTTTAAGTAATTGTGTAGTTAGATTGGGGAAGGAGAAGTTCATCAAATTCCATTAGCTGGAGTGATTTACAACGCATTTCCATTTGAACTCTGTTTCCATCTTCCAAACCGACTCGCTTCGGTCGTGTGCTCCTTTGCTCGTGTTTTGGCAGCCATTTCCGTTGACCTCGGACCTCGGATTAATTCCGCCACTAGCGCCCGCCTCGTGTATAAGTCGCGTGGTGTACTAGCAAGCTACTACCCAAATCGCGCTAAACACGCGCCCGAATATACTTCCGTGTTTGCCCATTGCCCGCGCGAACTGTACGCGATCTTTAAACCCCCTGCCAGAACCATGCTGTGTGCATTCATGAATGAAACGTTCCCGCTGTGCCGCGATCCTGGCTGCCCGGATTTCCACCCTTGTTTTTCCACGAAAAACGCTGTGGTACCGGAACCTTTTTATTAATTCCAATCCATTGAGGTCATGGATCGACTTTAGCCGTACGCGATTGGAATTCTTGGGAAATTGACGAACCAGCTGTAGAAATACTCGCTCTCTCTCTCTTTCGGAGTAAAAGAAAGAACGAATTAATTTTCACTTTTCACCGCGAACCACCAACCGTTGTTGGTGGTCTCGAGAAATGGTTGAATTCCTGTGGACGCTAGGGTGTGTTTGTACACGATCACTACGATCATACTATGTGGTGGCGGTGGTTCGGACTTTTCGGCAATGGGCGGGCATGATGATGTTCGTTCGCGGGGATTGTTTTTGTTTAAATTTAGACATACGAACGGTCGATGTAAGCAGTGGCGAGGGAGGCCGTACCTGGCCGCCTGCAGCTTTACAGCTTCCCCGTAGTCGCCATAATGGGTCGTCGAATGCGCTGATGATTACGCTGGTGCTTGCGGTGCGATTTACTACGTCGCCATCGCACAGTTGAAATCGTTCCGCTGTCGGTGCAGGAAGTTCTTGACTGCTAGCGGCAACCGTGTCTAGCAGGGAAATAGCTTCAGCCAACGAGTTCAGGGAAAGCCGTTTCAGAGCGTTGCAAAAGGCATGGAACATTTCTGAAGACGTGTAAAGAGTCGTTACCTTAGCAGCAAACGTACATAATTCCTTCCAAAGTTCCTTATTTAGTATAAGAGAAAAAGGCAGTATTTTGCAAAAGTGATATGTCTGGCAGATTGCCGCGTTTGTTAGGAAGTTAGGAAGCAACAGGAGCAAACTGGATGTGATATCAACTGGTGAGAGTGGCGTGAACATTTCAGCAGTATTTACGCGTGCTGTGCGCAAAACAAACTACGCGTGTGTCGTCAGCCGAATGCGAATATGTGACTACCATTATTTACTCGTTTCGTGCTAAGTGATCGTATCAGCACCAAGTATCTTGACGGTCTTGACTTTGCGCGTGAAATAGGTCATCTTGGGCAATCGTTCACGCGCGCGCCGGTGATCTATTTTTGCAAAATTTCCCATTTATTTGTTTGTTTAACAAATTCATGGGAAAAGTCTTCAACTCTACTAACGGTTCATCGCTAGCAACTGATCGTCGGCTCCAAACGCTGCACAGACGATCGTCTGGTACGCAAGTGCAGGTTTGTTGGCTCTTAAAAATGGTGAATTGTTTTGCTTGCAGTAAATGCTAACCGTCCCCTAACACAATCCAGCTGAGTCGCTCAAGTTTCTGTCGCCGTTCTTCCCTTTGCGCGACCCTCCAGGGTCACAGAACTCGATCGACTCGACTGCCAACAACGGGCACATGATCGTGATAAAATAAACAAACAACGTTCCCTCCGGGACCTCCAACGTGATCTGTGGTGATCGAATATCTTCTGCAAGACGCGGGTGACACGCGACGATCTTTTCTGTTAAATTGGCAGTTTTGCTAACGCCAAAACAATACCTCTTTCCACAGAAAACGCGAAACGCTCGTCTGAGTGGAGAAATCCGGCTTTTGTGTACTTTTGCTGGACGACGACGCCGGTCGTTTTTTTTTTGGTCTGTTTACTCGAATAATCTTCACGAGCTGCTGCTTGCCGTAGTCCGTATCATTTGGTTGAGCGTGTTCAACCACTTGGGCGTGGGCAATCCAAGGTTCCAAGAGGTTAAATCCGTATCGTTCGTTTGCTGGGTCGGTGTTTACCAGGCAAGACAAACATTAGGGCACGGAATGGTCTCTTGCAAAACCGGCTCATTCTTGGGGCAACAGTTGTCTCTTAGTAACAGACTTACACACTCGATCTCCAAACGTCTGAAGTGTGCAAAATTCTGAGATCGCTCCAAATACAACGACCCCATTACAATAAGACATTCTTTTTTAAGCATATCACCATCTCTCCATACATTTGCTCATGCCTCACTCTTCTCCAACGATGTGTCTTTACGACCGCGCTTCTCCACAGGGCTCCACAGTGTACGGCAACAGCGACCCAACCGCCTCATTCCAATGGGTTGACACGTCTGCAACCGCACGTGAGTTCCCGGTGCCGCCAGCAGATCGAGCCGAAGTTCGCGCCCGAACAGAGGAGTTGTTGTCCGGAGCGGCAGAGCAGCAGCAGCAGCTACAGCACCTACCATCCCCGGAGTTGTACCAGCAGTTCCGGTAGCAGGTAGTAGTAACATCCATAAAAAAATACTCCTCCAGTACACCTACGTTCACAACCTCACTTCACACTATCTTACACTGTTTGATATCATTGCAGCACTGTGTTTAGCAAGCCTGTTGTCTGCTCTTTTTTGTGTGCCTTTTTGTGCACGCGCGCTCCACTGTCGGGGGCAACCTTCGCATGTACAGCTGCGCTCAACGTGTCTGAAGGTTTGTGGGAGGGCAGGGTAGGTTGTAGGAAGAAGAAGAAGAGGTTCGATTGCATGTCTGGTGGGGTGGTGTACTACTGCGAAACGGAACTGATAACACGGCACGGATGCGATCGTTGCAATGAAAATGAGGCAGATTGTTGCAAACGTTTACCGAACACCTCGTTAAGATCGTCCTTGGTAGAGGCATCGTGACGCACGTGGCTTTAGGTAGTTTTACCCCGTTCGATCACAGCCAGTTGGCGTGCCGTCCACGTGCGATCTATTTCCAGTAGTGCGGTACGATCACTAACTGGTTCTCTAACGGGTAGAAAAAAGAAAATGACAGACAAACCGGTAAATGACACCTACGATCTGAGCGATCCATTTTGATTGATGGCACGAGATCGTTTACCCCTGATTTTGCGCGGTAGATATACACGACGCAGACAAGCAAATGGACGGACGCCGATCGATAGGGAAATGAACGACACTAAACAGATACGCTGGTGGAACTTTGTCCGCATGTGAACCACATTCGTAACCTCTACCCGTCCACCCGGCACAGCCGATGGTGAGGGAAATGTTGGCACTTTGACAAGCTTTTGACAACAACAAGGCTATTGTCTGTTTCCTCAGAGTTTGATGTGAAATGATTCACGAGGTAGCAGTGCAAATGCAACCTGACTGCTGATAAACGACAACTGTTTAGCAGTATGATTCTTATCTTGTATGATCTTGTAGGATCAAGCTCTTCTCCACCACTGATTACCGTAAGTTTCGTAGGTTGGGTGAATCCCACATGACTCATAATTAGCGAATATTGTTCAAATCAACCTCCTCTCTTCCGCTCTCTCTATCTCTTGCTGGTCCTGTATGAATCATTGTTTGTCTCTTTATCTGCAGTACGACATACCGTCATGCTGTTTCCGGATCGACATTTAGCACCTTCAATACACGGGTCCTCTTAATCAAACTTTCCGCCTGTGCAAGATAGACTACCGATAACGCCTTCAATGTACTAAGCGACGGTATTTACTCATCCCGCACGATTTGACACCGTTACGATGGATAGTAGTAGCTCTAACCCCCACCACCGTACTACTGTTCAATTATCATCGTGCTATCGCAGACAACGCTCGCGCTCGTCCTCTTTTCCAGTCGATGCGAGTATACGGAGTAACTGATGCCGCTCTGCTGAAGCGCTTTTGCAACACGCCGGGAGGGCCTTTGATGGCAAACCCCGTGGAATTCGACCCCCATCCATGCATGGCCATCGTCCCCGGTGGTGATGGTGGTGGCAGCGCGTCACGCTTCGGCAGCTTTCGTCACATTAAATGCCAAAAACCCCGCGGGGCTGTCGCGCAATCGACGTTTGCGTTCGCGATCAGATGAAATGGAAACCGGAAGGTGTGAAGCAGATGAGAAGAGGGTGGGAATAATCGCAGGCAAATTGATCGTGAGGTGTTGTGATCGCCTGTTGTTTTGCCAAATCGCGCTCAGTACGCTGTTTGTGACGGAAGTATTAAGGCTTGTGTGGCGCAGCCTGATTAGGAGCTCGTTATTCACTAATTCACTAACAAAATCTCAGTACTTGAAACCAGTACCAAGTGAAGTAAAATTAAAGTCATTTATTTTGTTCTCTCCCTCCAGAGTGCTCCATTTGTCGTCTCATTCCGCCAGCACCAGCCAGAGTGTGTGGTATGGTGCTATTCCGTTGATTGGTGATCTACTAGGAACTGTACGAAGAAGAAGTAGTAGTAGTGGCCTTAAGGAAGATTCAGCGCATCAGCCCGGCAACGTCCTAAGGGGACGCTCACACGAAATCTACCACCGTTCAACCGACTTTCCAATGAGAGTAGTCCAGTGTGTAAGGCATCTAACAGCGGCGTCCCATCCGGCATCCGTCTGCCCAAACGGTGTACCATCGGGAATCCGTGGATTGGGGGAACTGTTCTGCTACAGCTACTACGCCGTTGCCACCATTCTGCTGCACCTGTTTGCCGTCCTGCCGCTCGTTATTGCAGACCTCAATTATTGCTGGAAGCCATAGATCGATCCGTGTGCCACCGACCATCTGGGTTAAAACACCCTCTACAACTGGTTAGATCCTTCTCCTGTCTCCACTCTGCTCCTGCTTATCTGCGGTAGTTATTTGGGGAGCGTGTATAGCGCATCAGGTGATTCGTCGCAAAACATTCCAAATTTGCTGCTGCATTTGTGCCTTCTTACTGCACGGAAACGGCTCTCGTCATGTTGAAGGTAGTCGGTGCTTCCTGGCATAAGACCCGTATAGGGTCGTACATACTCATCGGTGCACTGATGCTAGCAGTCGCTGCTCTATTTCTCGCCGATATGGAGCGGTAAGTTCTGGTGTTCAGTCTATGTAAGAGAGGCGGAAGATCGAGTGCAGAGAACAGAGTGTGATCTTTACTGACGATTTTGTTCGTTTCGTTTCCTTCCTTTCCCAAACAGTCCCAGCTACGACGGGACGTACTGTGCCACCACCTACTGGGCACGGAACTCCGGCTATCGGCTAGAGTTCTGGGGCCAGCGCAATGATCTCGACCAGGTGCCGAAAGGTGCGGTCCGTGCCTGCTTCCGGGACAGCATCCTAACGAACGGTTGGTCTCAGCTGGAGCTAGAATCTCAATCTACCTACACGGACACGGTGCAGGCGTATGCGGCCGGCATCATGGAGGGTGCACTGACGTGGCACAACATCTACATGCACTGGTCCAAGTAAGTGATCGTACTCTGGCTTATAAGAGTTGCAAGTGAAGGTTCGGATTGATTATTTTTGAATTCCACAGCACGATCGATGCGGTCTGCTCGAAGGACGAAGAGTCGGAAGAGTTCTGCGACTGGTTGCGCGGTTTGATCACCACGAACGTGGACACGGTAAAGAAGATGGCCGATATGAAGGGCAAGCACGACTACTACTGGTACCAGATAGCGCTGTTCTACGATCAGCTGGATGGGCTCGAGATTGGCTTCCGGAAGGGTGTGAAGCGATCGCGCATGGACTACGAAATTCCTAAGCAGGACTTTCTGCTAATGAACGCCGCTGTCGATATACGCGACCTGAAGATCTACTACACCAACTTTCTGATGGAAAACAGTGGCCTGAAGCCAGAACCGGCAAAGGGAATTATGCTGCTCAAGCTGCTGCAGCAACCGAACGGACAGTCAAAGGTGCTGCTCGGCCACACGTCCGATGGTAGCTACTCGTCGATGCTGCGCATGGTGAAGAAGTACACGCTGCGGTATCACCTCTCAGCGGAGACGGCACGGACTGTCGTTTCCGCGCAGGCCGCGGAGGATGAGGATCGCGCCGTCGTGCCGGGTACGAACATTGTGTTTACCGGGTATCCGGGTGTGCTGGCATCGTTGGACGATTTCTACGTGATCAGTGGACGCCGCCAGCACCGGCTGGTGGCGGCCGGTGTGAAGATGGAAAACGAGCACGTGGATCTGTGGCGCAAAATCGATTTAGTGCGCTCGGTTTCGCTGGCACCGCGCGTAATGGCAGCGAATCGGCTGGGGCACAGTGGTCGGTCCTGGGCGCGGTACTTTGCCCGCAACCCGTCGACGGGTGTGAAGCAGTGGCTGGTGATCGATATGTCACGGTTTGTGGGAAGCAATGAGACTGAGGTGGAGCTGCTTGCAACCTCCCCGGCATCGGCGGCGGTGGACCAGTCAGTGGAGGACAATGACATTGCCACTGGGGGCGGACAGGATGTGGTCGCGGACGGTGAACATCAGCGCATTGTAACGAAGCGGATGGAAGACTACGTGGACGATGATTTTAAGGAGCATCTGTCCGCGATCCGTCAGGTGCGGATGGTGACGATTCCAAAAGCACCCGAACCGGTCGCCGGGGAAGAGCTGGTGGTGGAACCCAGCGTTGGTCATACCTTTGGATCGGGCATGTTCTGGGTGGTGGATCAGCTGCCCGGTCGGCTGCACGCGGAAGACATCACCGACAAGATCGTGTCCGACGGGTACTGGCTAACGAACGGGGTGCCCTACTTCAGGGAAGCGCTCGACATCGGGCAGGCTACGGCGAACGCAACCAACACTACCGGTCCGTCCTCCACGATGGAGAAGATCCTGCAGAACATTACCGACCTGGAGACGCTGGCACGCTTCTTCCGCCAGTCCGCCTACCGGGGCGATCTCGATCAGGATGAACCGGCCGCCTTCGGCAACATCGATCTGAAGATGTACACCGAAACGGCCGACGGTACGGTACACTTCCGGGCGTACTCGGGACCCCTGTACGATCCGGCCCGCAGCACCCCGGGCCAGGCGGCCAAACGGAGCATCGTGAAATCGGAACAGCTACATCAATCAACCGCCACCGATCAAAAGACAGCGACAGCGAGCCACGGCGACTCCGCCACGGTCGCTTCCCATCCGTTCGATTGGAGCCGAATACTGCCGTTCGAAGTGCGCCACCAGGGCCACCCGGATGTGTGGGACTTTGAGCACATCACACCGGAATGGGCGTGGATATGAGTCGTATGCGGTGCCGCCGCCTCACTTACTTAGACCAATTGTTTTTCCTACTGACACGGGCAGCACTACTGCTCCTGTGTTAATACACACCACCTCCGTCTGTCATAACTATTCGTGCAATAACGCCAAGATCACTCAAGTCTTCCAAAGCGAGCCTGAGAAAGATCAACTTTCTATCTGACTAAAATCATGGATTTTTACAAAGTTTTCCTGTGAAAAAAAAAAAACCAAACAAAACATAACTGCAATTTTATAACCGTAGTTAGACGAAAGCCCCTTAAAGCGATAGCAAATTGCGCAAGCTGCTGTTCCTGTTGATGGCAATTGCGCTAGTTCATACACGCAAACACACTTTTTATAGACCAATTTTGAAACGAAAGAACAAAAGAAAAATAGAATGACGGAATAATGAAAAGAAGAAAAAAAACAACAAACAATCGTTTTTTTTAAAGGACTCATAATATCCGAATTTATTAAAGACATCACTTTGCCAACGGCTTTCTTTGGGGTTTACATTTAAGTGAGAGCTTTTGAATTCAAATTGAAAAGCTTTGCATAGATGGCGCTAGTATGTTGCTTGCACAATGGGAAAGCGGAATGGGAATTGCGCCGACGCAGCAGCGATTTTATCGGAAATCTGTCTATTTGATGCTTCTTTTGAGCATCCTGTAGTGCTGAGAAATTGTTTCTTAAGATTTGTTATCAAATTATCGATGTTTTGGGACAATAATCTCCAAGCTCGAAGCTTCCGAAAACCGTTACAAACGTTGTAAAAGATTTGCGGAATAGTTTCTCATTGCTTTGAAACTTCATTTCACATCCGCTTTCCTTAATCGGGGGTTTTACTTTACTTAAAAGATAGAATAAACCTTTTGTTATAATTCCAACCATGCAACGAACAACCCATTAACCGTCGCTGCGCGCATTCAAAAACACGAAAAAGCCGATCGAAGTGACAGCTCGCGCGAGCTTTCATCGCGCTGTCGCACGTCGGGTTCGGGTCGGGTGTTTTTGGCCAGACGCAGGGTTTGTCTGCCGGTGTGTGTGCGAGTGTGTAGAAGCGGAGGAGGGAGAAAAGTCACCAAAAACCCCGCAGCAAAACAGCCGACGACAACGATAACGTTGAAGAGAGCACCGAACAACGATTCTGTCTGCTGAATTTGGCCGTGCCTGCGGTAGGTTGTGTTGTGGTGGTAGTGGTAAACATCCGTGGTGATTCGATTCGTGCGTGCGTGCGGGCGTGTGACTGCAAGTTGCATACATTCCGGCCAAATGCTCCGGGCTGCAAGCGGCTGTGCAAATCTAATTTGTCCTTTTTCCCAAAACGAGTCAACACAGTGAGAAAGACAGACACACATACACACACCGGTGCAAGGTGTAGAGAGGGGTCTGTGTGTGTAGAAGGTGCGAGTGACGTTATGCTTTTTTTTCCTTCTTCGCTCTAATGCAAATCACGTGAAATCATAATCCTTCTAGTGCACGGTGCACGGTGATAAGCGGAAGGAACGAAAGGGTGGTGAACGTGCGAATAGTGATGGTGGAAAAATGTGTGTGCATGCGCATGTGTGTGTGTGTGTGGGAAATGGTAACAAACAGTGCAGCCCCGCTTTCCGTAAGCCCGCGGTGTGGTGCTCCCAACACAGTAGGCCTGCATACACATTTGCAGCGCACGGCGGTAGAACAATGCGCCTGCGTGTGCACAACCAAACACACACACACACACCCGCACACCCGTACACCGGTGGAAACAGAACGCAACGGAACACGGGGAACGGGTGCCGAAAAAGAAACAACACGAAACAACATTCTGTACACCGCCCGGCACACCCCCCTCCTGTGTCGCGTGTGGCATTTTATTTGGCAGCAGCCGCAGCATCCTCATCTGCCAGGCCCAAGCCCGTATCAGTGGTGCTGTAATAGGTGCGGATGCTTAATCAAATTTAGGCACCGCACACACACACACACACACACGACGGCGACACGAGCACACACACTTCTTCTCTCTTTTTTGCAGCCGAAAATAGAGCTAGAGGCCCTTTTGCGTCGGCCCTGTGCGTGCCTGTGCCGGTGCAGTTCCCCCTTCTGTCCGAGGGGGTAGGGGCGGTCGGTGGGTCTCGGATGCGGGTCTCGGAAGCTGTGATAAATTGATCAATCCTACCCGGCAATCAGTACAGGACGGCAGGAGAGAGAGAGAGAGAGCGACGGGGAATAGCAAAAGGCCGACCCATAATGACGACAATTTTTGGGCAAATCACATTCATGTATGCATTAGTGCTAGAAAGGGATGGGCAGGAAGAGAAGAGGGAAAGGTAGGAATGCAGACAGACAGACAGGCGGACGGGCACGATTTGTTTAGCAGCCTTTATCGGGGACGGGGACGTTTAATAAGCAATATTTTATCTTTTGCTTTCAATCGTTACTATCTGCTAAAGGATCCGCTGCACAACTTACACAACCAAACCAAGGACGCTTTTGGTAAAATTGTAGGACTAGTAGGCATTGTTTTACACCAAACGTGTGTAGGTTTTGTTAAGCTCCGTTTTGTTATTCACCGGACATGGGGAAACAGCTGTGTCCGGGTGTTCAACTACCGAGGAGTCGCTCTGTGTGTGTGCGAAACCTGAACCGCGCAAAGGGACGAAAACAAAAACAACAATCCCCGGTCCGGTTTCTTTCGCTGTCCTTTTTGGTGTGTCTTCCTGCTCCTATCGGCCTTCGCTGTCGCCGGTTCGTGCTCCGGACTGAGCGGAAGTGCATGGATACACGGTGCATTACGTGGGGACGAGTGCGTGAATCGTCTGCGAGCGGTTGTTTGGTGTGTTGGTGTGTTGCTGTCCGTGATATTGATACACAACGACAAGAAGAAGAGACAGAGAGAGAGAGAGAGAGAGAGAGAGAGAGAGAGAGAGAGAGAGAGAGAGAGAGAGAGAGAGAGAGAGAGAGAGAGAGCGAGAGAGAGAGAGAGAGAGAGAGAGAGAGAGAGAGAGAGAGAGAGAGAGAGAGAGACAGAGCAAGTGCATCGGAAGTGGCGAGCAAGAACGTGAGAGAAGAACAATAACTAACAAGCAATAGAAACAATTCCCGAGCGCTGAGACGTGAAACTTACCAAAGTAGGCTGCCTGTGTGTGTGTGTGTGTTTGTATTTGTGTTATGGTGGTGACTCTTGGCTTTCGCCGTGCTAGTCATTAGCCTTGTATTTGCATTTCTAAAGTTTATTATATCTTGTGCAACACAACCCCCGGTATCCTAATCTATATTTGCAACGCGTGCAACCAAAACGGGGTGTGGTTGTAATTGGTTTGTTTGTGTGCGTTTTTTTTATTATTGCAGTCTAGGAGCGGTTCGCATCTCCTAATCCTCCTCATCCTCATCCGCAACCGTGTTTGGGTGCAGTGACCACTACAGTGTGTGCCGTATTTCTGTGTCCGTGTGTGTTTGTGAGTGCGATTGTACAAAAGGGGCTGTCACCAAATCCCATTGGTGGAAGGTGGTGCATCCGTCTAGCAACTTCTTCCCCAATTCCCAGCATAAAAAAACGGGCACGAGTTTGCAGGTGCAAGTGCAGCGTGACAGCGTTACGGTAAAACACACACAGTAAAAAGTGCAGTGAACAAAAACAAAAAATACCGCGTGCGTGTGAGTGTGTGCGTGTAAAAGTGTGAAATAAAACCACATTTGGCGAAATAATACGGACAGCGACAAATCGTGCAAGGGCAAAAAAGCATAAACCAACCGAGCCGGGCACAGAAGTGACCAAATATTCACGGTAAGTTAGACGCTTTTCCTGTTCTCTCTCCCATTTTCGCTCTCTTTCTCTCTCTATCTCTCTCTTCCTTTCTCTCTCTCTCTCTCTCTCTCTCTCTCTCTCTGTATCCCCTCCCTTTCCGTAATGTTTTGCTGCGTGTTATGGTTGTTATTTTCATCATCCTTGACCGTCGTCACTGCAGTATGGTGCAGTTGTTGTCGTTGGTGTCTTTTTTTTTTTGCTCGTACAGATCAACTTGGCGGAACAACATTTGATGTATGGTTTTGTTTTGTTAAAAAACTTGCTACAAACATACCGTTGGAGGTTCTGTTTTTTTTTGGGGGAATTTTTTGGCACACACCGGCATCGCATGATCGTAGATATGGTAAGGAATTTACTAACTTTTGGCCGAGTTGCGACAGCTTTGTTAATGAGACACTCTTGCAGTACTCCTGCCCGCTGTAAACATTGAATTGGGATTTTTTTTTGAAAATGTTTTAAATTTTCTTCTTTAGATTTAATGAGAATTTTCTAATAAGACTTGGTTCATGATCTAACTAGATAGTGTCGTGTCAGTTGAATATTCAAAAGAGGGTCAAAGATGTGTCCCCATTGTCGGTTCAAGGTTCGCATTGGACTAAGGGTTGCGATGAAGTGGTGGGATGGACATTTAAGGAGTGAATAGTAGAGCATTTGTAGTTTGTTACGTGTACTGCAGCTTTTTTAATAAGCTTTAAGTACCTTGTCGACGAAGTAGATTGAAGCTAAAGAGGAACTGGAAACTAGTAGCTGAACAAAATAAATAGTCCCTATCATTTTTTAAGCTTTCTTGAGATTTATTGAGCAATTTCTGCAAAAATAACTACTCAAATTTAATCATTGCCATGGATATTTGTGTTATCGTAGCATTTGGAAAAAAAACTGATGAAGTTTGTCGTTGATAAATTTAACGATCAATGCAGAAATTTCAAATGATTTGTGTGCGATGGTTCAATTTCTACAGATCATGGTTTGAAATAACTTAAAGATAAATAATTGACTGGTCTTATTTTAGAGTAATAATAAGAACCATAGATATTTAAAGTTCATAGTGTACTAAAGTATCATTTCTATATGATTTCTATATTTGCTGCGGGGCATTCAATGGTGCAATTATTAAGCACACCATTCGTTAACCTTAAGGATTAAATCAATGACCAAATGCTTATGCTATAGACTTTGGCATCCTATATTTGTTGACTGAAGAACTCTTTTTACAATTCTAGAAGTGAAATTTCATCTTTTTGCTTGTTTAGATGTAGGTTATGTCCACAAACAGCGCCTAAAATATCACAAACTTCATAGACATATTATTGTTGGAAGGTAATGATAAAGATTAAAAATAAACTAATGTTAAAGTTAGCTGTACCGATTTGATTCAAAGTTGTTGCAGGATCCAAGTTCCTGGAGTCTCAGGACTTTAGACCAACTCCAGCCATTCACTTACCAGTTATCAATCAAAAACAACACCTTCATTGTACAGAAGCTTGCCCGAGACTTTTGTTTAATTTCTCCAAGCGTCAGTGTGCTTACCGAGCGCAATCATTTGTACAATTGTTTTCCGCACAAAGTGACGACAGACAGTTGGCGAAAAACAATGCGCGTAGGATCCCCGTTTTGACACCCCCAAAAGGAAATGAGATTTGGTTAGGAAACAATGCGGCTCAAATGTTCTGCCCCAACCAAGGCGAAAAGAAAAAATGGATTGAGATTTTCCTTTAACAGTGCCATCAGATTGTCCTCGGCAAACTTTTCCCCTCAACTAGCTGTGGTGAAGTAAGTATTGCCAGTTCCAGTGCTAACTCGAAACGCCTCGCAGTGTCCGACGCCGTCACAAGCGGAGCGGTGTGTTAATGTATTCTATCGCTCACGCTCGAGGGCAAGTATAATTGAATTGGCAAACAAAAACCTTCCAATAAAACCGTTCAAAGCGCGTAGATACAAGGAAGTGGAGGTGGACCACTTTCTGAAGGTGGCAGGTGGCAGGAGAGCATCAAAAGCTGACAGCTTTTAGTGGAGTTTGGCTGGAAAGTGGATCTGAAAAGAAGCGCAAAACCCCACGCATACAGCGCTGGTTATAAACTTACTACAGAAGCATAAACACTGCTGAAGTGTATGCGGAGAGAGCGTGCTGAAAGATCTGATCCCACACCCGGGAAAACCCGGTGGGTAGGCGTGCTGCCGAAGCAAACTTGTACAGCAGCGCGTGTCAAGCTGCGTGACCTCTTGATTTACCCGCCGAAGCTTCTGGAAGCTCGGGAGGCGCGCTGCGGCGGCCGTTAGCAAATCGTCCGGCAGCACCGGCAGTAGCATAAGCACCTTCTGCGGGGCTGCAAACTTTACTGCAAACTCAATTGGAACGCCCGGCTTGAATGGGACTTGAGTTTCTTCTCATTAGGACAGCCACTACGAGAGACGCATCCGCCAGCTCCGCTCGTGCGCGAATCGATCGTGATTTTGCAATCTTATCTGTGTGCTTTGGAGTCGTGTACTACTGCCAGATACACATATACACACACACACACACACATTACGCTCTACGTACTATATCTTCTTTCTGTTAGGATAGGTTTGTATTTGAACGTGGATGATGGGGCCCTACTGTACCTTTTAAATGTACAAACAGCTCTGCACGCTCGGCAAGCATCCAGCGATGGTACGGGAAACTTAACGAGCATCTCCCGTCTAGCCCACCATTCGGAGGAACCACTGAATTCGGGCTCCTGTTTGTCGATTGATTGAAAGCGCACTGGTTTGCCCGGAACTATTCCATGTGGGTTGGTAGACGGAGGGCATATTCCGCAAACGGCACTAGTTGGATTTCGAACTTGAAGCGAATGTAAGTTTCGTCAATGACTCAATCTATTGGAAATCCACAATATGGTGGTATGTTGAATGGCAGCTCCGGAGGAATATGGGTGAAAAGAAGGTGCAGGATGTTGGTAGTTTGCAGTTCGCCGTACTTGAAATAATTGCTGTCGAGGCAATCCGGCAGTAGGAGAGAAGGACCTTAAGGGTTGTCGCGACTAATTGCTCTCGTGGAAGGTTTTGCTAAATCGCCCCAACATTATTTGGGCTCACAAGTTGGAATTAAATTTGGGACCCATTCGCATAATAAGAGCTTGTTACCTAGACCACCCTCAGGGACTGGTTAGACTACTTACAAAGTTTTGTGAATTTGTGGTCTAAGGTTTTTGGGGAAAATTTCCCGCTGGAAAAGGGTCACTTTGTGTGTCTGCGTTTCGATCACAACACGACGACCTCGATTTACTTTGCAAACAACATCTGCCATGCGCTGGATCAATAAAGAGCAATACGAACGGTCGAGGGGAGAAGAAAACAACCGCTATAAATAGGTCCATGGTTTTCTTCTCCCTTCCCTTGCATGGTTTGGAGCTCACCGGTTTCTTCGAAATGGGGAAATAAAGCCCATTTGAAGAAGCACGAAGACGGGAACAAAACAACAACCCGAAACTGCTGATTCGGACTGCAGGCAAATAGCAGTCGTTCAGATTTAAGGATTCCGATCGTTATTGCTCCGTGATGCTGAATTTCAATGCTCTCCGACCGGAAGATAGAACCTCCTCCCGGACAACACTATTTATAGATCTGTGGGGCAGGCTCCCCCGGATCCTTATTATATCTTCGGCCTCGGGGCTGCTGGTAGCCGCTTTCAGCAGAGTATTCTAAGCTCTGCACACATTATCGTGGGTCCCTTCCCTCTCCCTGTCTTGGAAATGGGAACAAATCAAACAGCCTTATCCCACTATTCCTCGGGAAGATTCTTTTCACCGTGCTCAGAGACAGATGTTTGGTGGTGACGGCGGTGGAGCTGTACCTTTTACCATTTGTTCGTTTAATCGTGCTTCGGGAATGCAGGAACCTATTATTTGGTGATGAACGTTTAGTGTACTTTAAGATAATGAATGCTGCCTCGGTGAGCTTGAATACTACGGACACGAAGGCTATCTTTAATGGAGTAAAAAAAAAGAAGCAAGAAAACCATGTGATTTAGGATGGGTACGGATGCACGTGGAAGTGAAGGTAGCTACCTCTGAGGGATAAACATTAGACGAATTTGTTTGGGAAATGTTTTAAACGGGAGGAGCGGCAAGGACACTATTCAAACGAGGCAGAGAAAGAGATATCTGACGAAGGTACATTAAAATTGATTCACCTTACCATCGCGCACTTTGCGGTTTTCCGGTTTACAACCTTCCGCCAGAGGCCTAAGTACCAGTGTAAAGCCACACAGGTGGGAATCCACACATAGGGTTTTGGATTTTCGATTTTAGCGATTGGTTTTGTAGACCGTGGTTTGTTGATCGATATAAGGATCGAACCATTCCAGACGGTAGAGCAGGTGGACGCTTTCGCGCTGGAAGTGATGGAGAACAGCGGAAATGGGTTTCCCTGTTTGGTGAAAGGAACCCTCTGCGCAATTTAGTCGAAGGGAGCAATGCGTGCAGCTTTTGTGCGAGAGTGGTTGGTGGTTTGGATGCGAACCTTTAGCTAAAATGGGATAGACATTTCTGGGAATAATCCGGAAGCAAACACGGGGTAAAAGTTTACCGTAGCGACGTGTCCGTGTATCCATGCCTTTCTGCGGGAAGCGAGTGGTTGGGTGCACCCCAATCCAGTTTTACCTGAGTGATTAGACGGACGAACTAATCGATATCGGTTCCGCGTTTGGCTTTTGCAAAAGGGGAATATAGTGGTGGGTGTATTTTGTTGGCGAATCGATTATTTATTATTGGTGCATGTTCGTGTTCTGCTAGAGGGCTTCAGTAGAACAAGTCTTCCTATTAGTAGTTTATAGCCGAATGATTATCGTTTTCAGCTGAAATTTATTTAGGCTACCCAGACACTTATATTTGCATTCGTACGTGGTTCTGGTCGGACGGCCCCATGGTATAATCGCCAACGCACAAGCGACACACAACAGTCGACTAGAGTTCAATACTCAAATGGACTAGAGAGAGAGAGAGGAGGCATCTTTGTAATATTTGTGTTATGGTATGGTGTTTATCCAACCATTTCAATCAATAATGAATCAAGATATTCGTTTGGCATCGAAACACTTCTAATGATTTGATGAAGTTCATTTTGAAAACTGAATCAAGTGCTACTCCAAAATGATGTGGGTTTCTAAGCAATAAAAACCACGTAAATAGAGATGATTAATATCACTAATCCATTCGACGAACCCCTCGTGTGTAAACCTGGGTGTGTATTATTGTATATTCCACTATCGATCATTAGGGGCCCACAAAACGTGTTTGGCTATATTTATCCGCTTACCCGCTTGGTACGGACGTGTGACCATGAAAGGATACGTATAAAAGGGGCCAAAAATAAAACGTCACGAAAAAGCGTTCTCCACAACAACAACAAAAACACATAGGATATTGATGTTTTCTGCACTGGGAGTACACACCAAGAACATATCCCTTTTTTATATACAAAAACACACACACACTTCCAGCCACGAATTCACCTCCGTCTTTGAGGAAGATGTCTTCCCATCTCTCCTGGCTCCTTAGTGTCCGTTTCCCTTCTTCATTCGGGGCCTAACATGGGACGTCCCTTCCACGGAAGCGTGTGTCGTGCATCGTGCCAGGGAATGGACGAGATTTTCGGGGTAAAAATAGCTCAACTTCCAACAAATGGCAGCGAGTGGGCTATTCCGTTTATGATTATGCCATCCGTTCTGCCGATGGAGACAGCTTTTTTTTTGTTTCGCTGTTGTTGTTCGGAATGTCGTCCCATCCTAGCTTGCACAGCTTCCCAATGTTCCTATTCCTGGACGTGGCGTGCGGGCGCGCGAGAGAGAGAGAGATAGACACGTTTGATCGGAAATAAGGCCATCCCTACCCTCGGTATGTAACCACAGGGAAAGCATTTTTACTACTACGCTTCTACCGTTTCTGTCCCTTGGTTGGCCCATGAGGACTATTTTTAGCTGCAGACCCAACTCCCCATTCTGGACGAGTTTCCTGGAGCATACAGCAGCAAAAGGCAACCCGTGTGTTGCAGCTCTATAGTTTTGGTTGCTTTGAAATTGTGGAGACGTGAGAGGGAGCGAAGGAACGAACCGAGTGGACATAGTTTGAGCCATTCTTTAGCAGCGCTAAAACTATGGAGTTTGCTACTGAGTTGTTTTTTTTTGCTTTCTGTTCGCTATGTCTCTGTGCATAATGCTGTGCGGAAATACGCCGAGGCTGGTGACGCTGTGGCTGTGCCATCATCCTGCGCTCGTGCAAGTGGCGAGACGAGTGCGCGCTCGGGCCCGTTCCGTGCCGTTGTCCCGGTTAGCGCCCCGGTGCACTGGTGGTGGTCAGCAGCTCAACCGCCCAGGGATCAGACAAACAAAAGTTGGAAGCATAATTGGTCGTACAGTTTTCCGTCCCGCTACCGCCGCCGCCGTCGCACATACTTCCAATTCTTCCGCAATGGTCCATCATGGAACACTGCATACTGCTTTCATTTGCATAGGGATGCAATAAATTCCGTTCCGCTCCCCCTCCCCGTATCCCATTCCTGTGTTTGTTGCACCATGAAACCACCCGGTGCCCGCCTGTCGATGCTTTATGGTGTTTCATAATGCTTTGTCGTTGATATTGAATAATTTCTCAAACTATCACTATCATCGGTGTCCGGGGGAAAATCTCGTGGATCGGCAGGGACGACCTTCTCTGTCTCTGCATTGATTTATCATACTGCTGCTGCTGTTGCTGCACTTTCTCCGCTGCCACCTGTCCGCACCGCCCCGCGGATGCAGTGTAAAAATAAAGTTCAAAGTTCAACCTCTCTCTCTCTCTCTCTCCGTAGACAAAGTCTGACCCGACAGTCGTGGCGAAACTGGAGTGATACGGAAAACCGTTGTGGAATCGATTTCGCCCTTTCGGATTCAAATTGTTGTTCAAACTTTCCGTTCGTTCTGGGTGGGATTTATGGGTTCGGTGTTACCGGGCGGAGGTCGTACGTTTGATGGTTTATTGTGTGTCATTATGTCTTGAGCTTGTAGGCTAGCTTTTCCATCACCGTATTGTGGTATATTGTGGTGGTTTTTCGGGGGGCAGGGAATGCGAATCGTTGGCAAGGTATTCTAAAGCTTACTTTATAGTTTTAATAATTTGTCGTATTGATTATTCAATAGTCGTGCTCGGTCGTAAAGCTCGACTTCACGCATTTGTTTTTCACTAAAGATAATACTCATTCTATGCAAATTCAATCTACTGCTACTGCCGCCGGTAAATTGTACCTCATCAAATCAACTTTCCATTACCCCCGTAAGCTCAGATTGAATTGATATCGTTTACCGTATTTTATGAGTCGCGACGAAAGTGGTTCCTATTTTACAAACGATTCCGCCGCCCGGTCATTGCAACATTGTCGTCCACCGGTACTTAATATCGCAAGATCCCTCTGCTCCATTAGTATCGTATTCTTTGTTTGTTTTTTTTTTTTTTTTTGCTCGTGCTCTGTTCTATTCGATGCTTTCCAAGCGAATCAGTGTCTGTGATCGAATCCCACCGGGCCTTATTTTTATTGACAGTTTTTCCGTGCGGCTTACTCTCTCTCTCTCTCTGTTCTTTGCCTTTCCATTTTTGTCGCTCGCTATTTTATTTTTATTCGCTTCCTATTTGCAGTGGAGTGCAACATGCAGCAACCGAGATACAGTCCGGCACCGCCGCCTCCGGCCGCGCTACGTCCGCAGATGGTCCCGAGACATCAGGCAGTACCGAACGTAAGTAAGCTTTGTTGTTTGTGCCTGGTTGTTAGCATTCCTTTTCCCCAAAGGTGCTGCCCGGGTGTAGCTTTTCGCTTATTATTCTTTTAGCCCGCGCGTGTGTGTCCTGCTGCTTTCGGACCGCGTGCTCTTTGCTTTGCACAGACCCGGGGGGAAGTTATACAGGGATAGGCGCTTACCCAATGGAAATGGCGAAAAAAAGAGGAATTTCACTTTCGGGAAGTGGAGTTGTGCACCGTAACAGCAGCAGGTGCACTGTGTGGTGTGGCAAAGCAACTCAGTAACTGTCAAAACAGTTTCGGTTCAGTCGTCCGCTTGATGGTTAGTAGGATGTGTTCTCGCTCGCCGTGTGCTTTGGATCATAGTTTAAAGAAGTGGGAGTGGGTCTTTTTTTGAATATTTCAAACATTTTCACTACCGCGATGGGATGGGAGCCGACCGACGGGTGGAGGCCGAGCCGACGTGAAATACCGCGAAAAATTGTTTCGACAGGAATTCTTTGCATGGCAAAGCTTGAGAGATGCCGCTGTCGGGGGTGGTATGATACGGGGCTGTGAAATTGAAGTGGAAATCTGATGACGGTCTGCCTGCCTTGGTTTGGAATTCATTTCGCGTGCCGAGCTGTGCTTTTTTTTTGTTGGTGTAGTGTTTTCTGTCCGTGCAGGTGGACGAAGTTAGAGTGACATTGTGGCGGACAAATAGATAATTTTATCAGTTGATTGATTTCCAACACGTTGAAGGTCGAATTTGTCATCCCTTTGCCACGAGGATTAGCTGTGTCCTTACTGTTTTTGCAATTTTATATTATTTTGTAGATGTAACCTGTCAAACAGCTTTTTTCGATAACATCAATCTTGATATCTTGACAAATTTGGAAATTGGCGAATAAAAATCAATATCAGAGTTTTGGACATCGTGACTTGCTGCTATCTCCGCTCCGATGTGACTTCTTGTAAGCTTACCCGTGTTTCGCTTTCCTGTAACGCTGTCTTTGAGAAGTATTTAGACAATTCAACAATCGACCATTCGATGCAGCCACCGAAATGCACCGAAAACCACAGAAACAATGAGATGTAAATCGCTAAAATAATTATACTGTGGCTTCCTTTCCATTTCCTGCCACGGTGGGTACTGCACGCTCGATAGCTCAACTCCACAAGCCACAGAACCAGTAGATGCAGTAGATGGGGGCACCAAGAGCATCGGTCTAGTGTGTACGGTTTTGTGGGATAGAATTCATTACAAGCTTATCCAGCACGGTTTGATAATGACTTAAGCGTCCTACCGATATATTGTACCGATGAGATATCATCATGCCATCTGTCTCCCAACCCAACTCCAACCCAACGAACGATGGACCGATGGAACAGGCAGAGACGGAGAGAATGGTGAGAAGATTTTTGCACTAGACGACTGCGAATGAAGTACGTGTCCCGTCCATTCGTCATGTGTCCCTTTCGGCTAGTGGGCGACGAAAGTTCTTGGAATGGCACTGTCGGCACCGTTTCGCCCTTTTTGCTGCCATCACCGAAACGGAAAGCTCTCCAACAGGTAACAAGGGTCGGGCGGTGAAATGGTGGTTCCTGCCGATGGCAACGGCCAACGATCCGACAACGGTGACCACATTGTCCGGAATGTAACATGGCTTAAAAATGTAATACTAGACGACAGCCGAGAATGGGTAGTGCGCTCGCTTCTTGGGCGATGGGGATTCTGCCCAGCTGGATGGTGCCGCTGTAAATGCATTCTGAAACCCCAACCGTGTTCCCAAGGTGTATAAAGTATGGTAGGGGTAGTGTGTGTGTGTGTGTGGGACGGTGCGGCATACCTTCAACCGATCGTGCGTTACGTGCAGAAGCATATTCCGTTTTGCCATTCCTTTTGCCGCTTTACCACCCCGCCCGCGAACATCATGCCTCTACATGATTCTGCCATATTGCACACATAACTTCCTGCACACACACACACAACTGACTGCGGTGGAGCGGTACCGGGAGTACATTCGGGCGGTGCCTGATTTGAATACGCAACGCTGCTCTTGAAAAGCCATAGAGATAGAGAAACCGATAGGCTGTGGAGACTGTGGCACGGATTAGACATTGGTCGTACACACCTTTCGGTTCTAAATTTGGACACCATTGCGTCCGAACCCAAACTGCATTCCACAACCTGCACACACATACACTCACAACGTGACCAATGTGTGCAATTACATCGTTTCGGTATCTTTTGTTCCCACCGGGCACGCCTTATCGGACCGTTTCCCGTGGTGCCGCCGCTTCGTACTTTCGACCAAATATCTTTGCCGGTCAGAGATTTTCCTTCCCAGCACCTTCCCCCCCGCCCTTCTCCACTAGCCATGTTTGACCGGAAACACGTTTCGTTTGTTGTTGTTCCGTATATGGGCAGCTTTCAGTATGTTGTGTTTGTGTTTGTTGTGTACCGCTGGCCTAAAAGTGTCGAACTAATTGGTTGTTTGGTGCAGCACTTGTTTCTCTATGCACAGGGCAGGAATGTGTGCTGAGTGAGGATTTGTGTGGGGTCACGGGGATTTATTTCCGTGACTTACCGCTGCAACTTTTCCATCCATTGTTTCATCTTTCAAAGCTTTTCCGATTCAGAGGGACTTTTTTTTGTTATTTTTCATGTCTCTAAAAGCTTCCGAGAACACAAGTGCATCTTTTAGTGCCGCTGATCGGGCTTAGACAACCGAGATGGCGGGAGCAGGAACCCCAATTCACCGTATTCACCAGCTGGCCAATTACTTCAAAGTTACGAGGAAATACTGCCGGCCGTTTCTAGTGCTCGAGCCCGCGCTCCGCCCGGGTTCTTATGCAATGCTGGCGTTTCCAGTAAGTGACTCTCCGTACGTGGTCTGGAGCGTAGTTGGAAGATTAGTTGAAATTATAGTAATAGAAATATACATGGTTTCGGCTTACGGCACGCTTACTCCACGTGCACTAACCACGCGCGTCGGTTTGGGATCTAAAAAAAAACAAGCCTGCACTTCTTGCAGTAGTGCACACGAACACTCATTGGGCTAATCCCCGTCACTTGCTGGTGTAATGGTACTTCGAGCACACGGACCAACGAGGGTTTTTACAATAAGCACGTTTTTGTGCAATGAATTTATTGGAGTTGAAATTTTGGTTGAATAGTGAGATTGGGTGGAATCTGGACGAATAGAGTTCGTGTGTAGCAGATGTGTTTAAAAGGAGCTAAGCTCTGCTAAACAATCACATCGCTTTGATTGAGATTTGAATCTAGCAATGCTTCAGGAATGTGTGTTTGTGGGAACTGCGTTGGATATTCTTTATTGGGTAGATTTAATTAAAATATAAATTTAATGGTTGATCATCTCTTTCGTTTGTATAACAGTAGGCTGTAAAATAGTTCGGATGAGATGGGCGTCGGCAGCGAAAAGCAAATAAACACATTGGATTACATTTTTGCATTCATTCATTCACTTTTTTATGTAGGAATAGCACAGTCTTACAATGACGAGATATGGACGGGGTTATGGGAAAAATCTTGGACGTAAGCTTGGGGTTGGGTCGTCAGATCAAAGGAACTGAAATCGGAAATCGGAAAACGAGATATCTTGGCCGCTTGGACGTTGCTGCCTACTGGCCACCCTGCTCGAATCCACCCTTGCCAATGTTCTTGACGATGGCCTCGAATCCGTTCTTGCCATCGGCGTGGTACTTGACCACACGCATCGAACCGTCCGGCTCCTGGACGGTGTACTCGCCCTTCACCACATCACCGTCGCGCACCTCCCACTGGCTCTTGTGATCACCGGTGTGGTAGTCCTTAACTCCGTACTCGAACTTGTACTTCGGGTAGGCATAGTAGTCCTTACCCTCGTAACCGCCCTCGCTGCCACCGCCGATGCCACCACCGATGCCGCCCTCGAAGCCACCCTGCAATTTCAAAGAAAAACATGAAGATATTTTAAATAAATGGTCCCGTATTATCATTTAAGATAAGAATACATCGCAAAGAATACACACCTGTCCACCGCCGATACCACCGTAGTACTTGTACGGGATGTGCTTAACCTCACTGACGAATCCGTGATGCTCGTAGGCAAGGGCAACACCGACCAGCGCCAACGATACAAGAACAATTTTCTGCATTTTGATGGGTTTTGGTTTTGTTTGAACTGTTCAGCTGCTACTCGAAGGAACTGCTGCTAGTAGTGGAAGCGACTGCTGTGAGCTGAGTGATACATTCTAGCTGATGCGGTTGGGTTTTTATACGCGCTCGAGCTTCGGGGTTTGTTTTTGCCCACGCCCTTGTGAGCCTTGTTCGTCCTAGTGGTCAGGCTCTTGAGAAAGACGCTAAACCTCAACCGTCCGAACGGATGTGTCTATTACGCTTGGGCTTCGTGTTGCTTTCTTCTTTCCGTTTGGCACGCGATTGTACTGTGGGTGGCTTCCAGTGTGTCTTCATTGCAGGTGCAACACCCACAGTATGGTGGGTGCGCTTAGGGAGGTTTTAATTCAAACAACAAGGTTCTACCAGGTGTGAAACGATTGCATACACTTAATGCACCAAAGCGTATTGAGCCGCACCCTAGCAATCCACAAGCTGCCGTTTGAAGAAGCTCTTGCTCACTGGACCGATATGACCGATGAGTTGATGTGTACGCGTGAAAGTAGCCCATTGGTGGGTGAAAAGATGTTAGGTTTGGTTATTGTTCGACCTTGCAAGGCCACTGTTTGGAATGTAAATCGGCTCGCTGGGCGTGCGATGTGTGGTTGATTGAATAAGCTAGTATAAATAGGCAAGAATTTGATCGAAGACAGTATCAGTTTCAGTTGAACATTCTTAAAGTGCAGTTCAATAGTAGAACAGCAAAAAACAGCAAACAAAATGTGCAAACTAGCGTTGGTTGTCCTGGCACTGGCTGGTGTTGCCCTGGCTTACGAGCATCACGGATTCGTCAGCGAAGTCAAACACATCCCGTACAAGTACTTCGGTGGTATCGGCGGTGGACAGGTATTTACGAGCGGGTGTGTTGAGGGCGAAAGGATTGGATTTGATGAAAACTTAATTTATTCTATAATCAGGAGGATGGTCTGGAAGGTGGCATCGGAGGTGGCAGCGAGGGCGGCTACGAGGGTAAGGACTACTATGCCTACCCGAAGTACAAGTTCGAGTACGGAGTTAAGGACTACCACACCGGTGATCACAAGAGCCAGTGGGAGGTGCGCGACGGTGATGTGGTGAAGGGCGAGTACACGCTGGATGAGCCGGACGGTTCGACTCGTATCGTGAAGTACCACGCCGACAGCAAGAACGGATTCGAGGCTGTCGTCAAGAACATTGGCAAGGGAGGACTGCAGCAGGAGGGTGGCTCGCTCGGCGGCGGCATCGAGGGCGGTATTGGTGGAGGATATGGAGGATACGGTCACGGCTACAGCTACAGCAAGCTGAAGAAATTCAACTAAACGATCCTAGTGGAGTGGTTGGGATGAAGTGTCAACCGGAGCAAGTGTTATGTACATAAAATAAATATTGCAAGCAAGAATACTTCTATTCTGTTCTATTGTACTATCTACAGCGGTTAGGGAAAAATCACGAAAGACGTTTGTTTTGTTGAAATCCTAAGCAGAATCGATGTTCTATTTCTGATTGGTAGTGATATATTCTTGTTTTGTGATGTATTTTTCACTAAGGCATGCTTGTTTTGACTTTTTCCAATCTTTTTTAAATGTGTACGTAAGCTGTTTGGAAAATCCTCAATCTGAAGATACGGTGTCTGGATTAAGTTCAACTTAAATGTGTTACAATTAAGTTTGGTTCAGAATCCTGCAGTTGGTGGAATAAGTTCACTCAAGTGATTCTGATAATTCCTGGTTAATTTACGTTTTAGGACTTTATTGTATTTGAGTTTTGAACCTTAGAAAGGCCCGTCGTAGGAAATGTCCAATGGGATACTTATTAATAAATTCTAAGCAACGAAAACATATCCAAATCTAAGAGAGATATGCCTTTGTCTAAAATAAGAATTGTCAAAGATTTTTATTCACAAAACTACTAATTCGTCAAATTCAAGTTTATAATGCTGTGTATGTCGGTAATTGGTTTTATTCCACATTGACTTTTATTGGAGTTTTTGACTGAAATTGTTGTTTGTTGGAACATCTTTTATGTGTACCTTTTCCATCAATTCCATCAACTCAACTAATTTTATCAACTTTACGATGGGTAGAGCTTAAGTACGGAAGATACAAAGCGTATGCCATCCTCATCGATGTCATCCAATGCTCAATTGCTGCTTGAAGGATGAAATCTATGACACTTTCTTCACGCCAGACATTAAGTCTAATTTAATTGGGATGTTTCACATTTTCTTTACAATCGCATCCCAAACCGAGCGGACCCTTCTGATGTGCTTTCTAGACAATTTAATACCTAGTCGTGTGTAAGAATGTTTTCCCTCAGTGTCGTCATCGCATGTGCTTGAGTAGACGTCTTTGAGCATGGATTTTAGAACGATGTCTTTTTGATGGGAAGTTGCTTTCCAACTTAAGCTGTCAGTCCGTTTAGTTTACTTTTACCGTAGAGCATGTGTTACGCCTGAGTTGAAGTGAATTAGCCAGCACATGTTAGTGATTCCTTTTTGCTCCCTAAATAGTGTCCCAAGCTTCTCAAGTTACACAGATCAATAACGAGCAAGTCGACCAAGTGTTCAATTTCAAAGAAACTGTATTATTTCATGTTGCTGCTTTTTTTTCCTGTACACAATCAATATCATTAGATCCTCATTTTCGCTAATACATTGGGCGACAATCGTTTTAGTTGAACTTCTTCAGCTTGCTATAGCTGTAGCCGTGACCATATCCTCCATATCCTCCGCCGATACCGCCCTCGATGCCGCCGCCGATCGAGCCACCCTCCTGCTGCAGTCCTCCCTTGCCAATGTTCTTGACGACAGCCTCGAATCCGTTCTTGCTGTCGGCGTGGTACTTCACGATACGAGTCGAACCGTCCGGCTCATCCAGCGTGTACTCGCCCTTCACAACATCTCCGTCGCGCACCTCCCACTGGCTCTTGTGATCACCGGTGTGGTAGTCCTTAACTCCGTACTCGAACTTGTACTTCGGGTAGGCATAGTAGTCCTTACCCTCGTAGCCGCCCTCGCTGCCACCGCCAATTCCGCCTCCGATGCCACCCTCAAATCCACCCTGTACCACCGAAAACAACAGAGAACAACTTTAGTCTTCAGAAATTCGAGTGCGCCAGCCATTGTTTTATCGGCTCTATTTATCTTACCTGTCCACCGCCAATGCTGCCGCCACCGAAGTACTTGTACGGGATGTGCTTAACCTCACTGACGAATCCGTGATGCTCGTAGGCTAGTGCAGCTCCCAGCAGGGCCAGCACGGCAAACGATAGCTTGAACATTTTGCGCTTAGGTGATTGGCTTTGCTGAAGTTGTTCTCCGAAGCGTTGTACACTGACTGGTTGCTGTTGAGTTTGCACTGGTTGGTTTATATACTAAAACACACGTTTGCTGTGCGTTGCCACTTCTTCGCGAGTAATCAGTACATTTTGGAAGAACGTTTTGCTTTTTCGATTTCTCCATCAACTCCGCGAAGCCGATAAGCACGAAAACCGACCAACTGTCACGAGGAAAGTCTAGCTGCGTGTTGAAGGTGCAGCTGCAACTTCTTAGCTAATCGAGCCCATCATCGAGGGGGTGGGGGGGGGGTTTGGTTGGTTTCTAGTGGCACGCGAAAGATCCACGGAATGGTTGGGACATCGCTAGGCGTTGCGGGTGTGTGCATAAATTAACAAAAAAAGGAAACCACTTTAAACAAAGCTCTACCATAGAATGCATGCACACGGTTCGCTATCGTAGGGCGTTGGGCTCGTTACAAATGACCCGCAAAAAAGTGTATCCAAACAAGAACGGTGTGTTTGAACAACCTATCCAAGGGTGCCTTCGGCTTTACATCGCACAGTGGCGAACCTAATGAATCGGGTGAAAATTTGTGATTGGGCGTGTACCGCCGACAAGCGGCGCACGCGGAAGCGCTCATCCGCGAAGAACCTTGGGCAAATCGATGGAGAAATTAGTGCTGCAGTTCTTGTTCAAAAGCGCGGCCCGTTGTTTTACGTATCCTCGGATATGTGCATACATTAAGATTGGATGTGTTTGCTTTGGAGAATGCCCTTCCCTCTACCCTCGGCATGCAAGTACCATTCCTGTGGAAGGGTTAAGTGGATAATTGTGGTATAAAAGGGATTCTAACGCCCAGTTCAAGCATCAGTCATCATCGCAGTCCTCTACCGCGGAGCAGCAATCCAAATCCTTGCAAATCTTTTAAAATGATTAAGTTTTCGGCAGCATTGGTGTTGGCACTTGTCGGTGTCTGTCTGGCGTACGAGCATCACGGGTTCGTGAGTGAGGTTAAGCACATCCCGTACAAGTACTACGGTGGTGAAATTGGTGGCGGCTTCGGTGGCGAAGAGGTGAGTTTTCTGGGAAAGATAGGTCGACTGTTTGCAGGAGTCTCGCGTACTATTGATGCATTGTTTGCTTACGTGTGTGTATAGAGCGGCATTGGAGGTGGCATCGGAGGTGGAATTGGCGGTGGCAGCGAGGGCGGCTTCGAGGGTAAGGACTACTATGCCTACCCGAAGTACAAGTTCGAGTACGGAGTTAAGGACTACCACACCGGTGATCACAAGAGCCAGTGGGAGGTGCGCGACGGTGATGTGGTGAAGGGCGAGTACACGCTGGATGAGCCGGACGGTTCGACCCGTATCGTGAAGTACCACGCCGACAGCAAGAACGGATTCGAGGCTATTGTCAAGAACATCGGCAAGGGAGGACTGCAGCAGGAGGGTGGCTCGATCGGTGGCGGCATCGAGGGCGGTATTGGTGGAGGTTATGGAGGATATGGTCACGGCTACAGCTACAGCAAGCTGAAGAAGTTCAACTGAAACGTCCCATCCTGCTTTACATACGAGATGCATCCGTCCGTTGTTTTCCCACGTACAAAATGGTTCCTAGCAAATAAAGCAATTGTCTGAGTATTCAAAATTTGCAACGAAAAAAGTTCAAGGTTAAGGCTGGGTAAATCGTAAGGTTTGGCGAATGGTGGGGTAGAGTTACACGGAGGGAACCAGTTGTGTTCGGTGGTTTGATTGAAATTGTTCGCCTGTGAAGCGTGGCGGAGAGATTTGGCAAAGTTGGCAACGCATGGTTGCACGCCGCCGCTTTCGGTTAGGTTCGAACCGTGCAAACTTTGGATTGTTATGTACTCGTTTAATTGGGTTGAGGAGAAGAGGTGTTGGAAATGTTGTAGAAGGTGAGCTTGGGTTGGGTGTATTTGGTGGTTATCGAGCTGATTCGCGCCTTCTGTCTTCCGAATTGGGCACATAAATTGCTATCATCGTTGGTTTGTTATGAATTGTTGTTGCATGGAAGAATTTGATAATTAGCGGCAGCATGAAAATCTAGTTTTTCTTCATTGTTTTTCTTGTAACCTAATGTTTCAATCAGTTTGACCTTGGTTTGATACACGTTTACTATTTGATGCACCAGACAGCTATTGAAAAAGGACAGTGTTTATCAATAATTATTAGTGATCCAGAATAGATTCGATCGCAGGACAAGTGATGTGCAAGATCACGACGTTTTCATTACACCACGCTAGCCACTCGTGAATGTATCGTTAATTAGTCTATTTATATCACAAATGCTGCTCGTTATATTTATGTTCTTAATAATCTCAATTGTATTTTTCAAAGATTAGCATGATGCTATGTTACAGCATATTTGTGTTGCAAAATTGTGCTTTAACCTTACCGGCGATATGCCCCACACACACACACACACACTCGGCCTTTTCTGTGCCGTATGCTAAAATCAACAAATCCCCCCCAATTGCACCTTTACGCTTGCGTGGTATTGCTGCTACGACTTATCATCACACATCGCTGCGAAAGCAGCAAAACTTCCACATTTGTTTCGTTTCCCGTTTCCATACGGTAAGTGAATCAAAACACCGTATTTCTGGTATTTCCGCCACGCGTCCTGCTTAAAGTATACACACACACACTCACACGCGCCGTACCCTTATCCCTTAACAACTCCCGTAGGGGCTTCCGATTCGCCCACATGTTCTGATTGCTGCCCCAAAATTCCACCACATTTGTAAATGTGTGTGTGTGCGCGCGCGCGCGCGTCCAGCACACACGCTTGGTGTATTTTGATAAACTTTCTTGCCTGCTCTCCACAACAGCTGGAAAAAGGTGATTTAGATTGGAGGTTAGCGAGGGAAGCTAGAAATTTTTGGACGGCAAGCGCCAGGCCGCGCCTCAACAAGACACCGGCGAACATCGTTTTCATATACTTTAACCTCATCCGCCGCCGGCTTCTTTGGCGGCAGGCAGAGCAGCGACAAGTGCAAACGAATAATACGCTCGTTCCTCCTCACTATGACAACTCTAATGTATGCGTAAATAAACAAACCCATCCAAAGACGGCGTACGGGGCTACGACCGAAAGGGGCTGTGTTTCTGTAGTGTTGGTTGGTTACTTTTGGCTTGTTGTTGCGACGAGGGGGTTAATTTTTGTTGTTGCAAAAGGGGTGGTGAGTTTCGCGTTCACTGCTGCGATGGAGGCGGCGGCGGCGGCCGCGGTGGCGGTGCACGTTTTATTTGCACTTCCATTTTTATTCCCCACACCAACACCGTCACATCTGGCGGTGTATTTGTTGGGGTGGTTGGGGGGGGGGCTGCTCGACTGCTCTATTTTTCTTACCGACGCTATCGAACGCACACGTACAAGCTGCGATCTTCTTATAATAGAATATGGTCTCGCAGATCGGGCGTTCTATTATTTTTTTTTGCTGCTGCTTGGTTTGTGGTACAAACACCAACAGACACACACACACGCACACATAATCGTATGCTGTACGTAGTGCGAAATGGTTCGTGTTGGCAAATTAATCGCGAGCACGATAGAAGGGAAACCAAGACGCTTGCACAAGACCATTCACGCCATGAAGCGCCCGCGATAAGTGTGTGCCGAAGGGAATGGAGGCGGTGTACGGTGTCGGGCGCGTATTGTTTGCTTTGCATTGCAAACGAGCAACGAATTTAGGAACAAGAAAAAAACTGTGACACATACATAGGGTTGAACTCCTTCGCTAGTTCCTTCTTTCTAATAGAGGTTGTCTGGTGCGTGTGGTCGCTGGAATGGCTTGGTTCCTACGTTTTTCAGACGTTGCCGGTCAGTTGTTCGAACGAGACGCCAAGCGAAGATGTCGGGTAATTCATTCCAACCTTGGAATCGATGGTTTTGCAGCTGTTTGCGTACGGCGGAGGGAGCAGTGTGGTCTCGAAAACTCTTTATTTTGCCCCATAATCCACAGTGAAAGTTGCCAAATTCACTGTAACCTTCCAACCATTTCAACAAACTGAAGGGGTATTATTTGACAAATTTTACCTTACCTTTTCTACTTACCGTTCCTTGCATAGGGCACAAGAATAATTTATGAAATCCCCTAAACTCCCTACTGGTCTTCGGACACGTTGAACAGTCCTGCAGGAATGCTTAGATTTTTGGAACTTCTTCAATTCCACACCGTTTCGGACGGACTAGAATTTATGGTGCCCCAAATGGAATCGATAAACATCTTGTTCTGATTGCTCTGTGTGTGTGTGTGTGCAACACACCACACACATGGAGAGGTAGGAAGAAAACAAGATGAATGTGATTCGGTGTAACACACTGCCACCGAGTTAAAGAAAGCTCCGCTCAAGACCTAAACACACGGCAAGGATGAAGGATCCTGGCAAGATCCTTCTCTGAACAGCGTACGCCTTTTTTCCTCCCCGTACACGACACGACTGATTACGTCATTATGGGAATTATGTCGACATCAATTTCTTGACAGCACATGGGTGTATGCAGTGAGTAGTTGAGTGTTTGCATTGCGCTCTCCATCTCCGTTCGATCGTCCACCGTATCGTCGTCAGCAATGGGGCAGGACGACGATACGACTTTGAGAGTGTGTGTGGTTTTTTTTTTATTATTTCAATGTTTTCCCGTTGTTTTGTATTGTTTCCATTCTGCAAAATGGCATGCAGCTCCATCGTGTATGTAGTCTGAATTTGATTTGAGTTCATCTTGTTGAAGCGAGCTCTCCATTTATATAGTCGCTTGATTGTCTTGTACTACCGGTGAAGAGTGGCCCGTTTTGAGCACGTGTACAACAATGCGGAGAATACAGCTCGTGCCAGGTAGGTGGAGTACTTGAAATGATTTGATTTTATCTTTATCATCAATTACACAAATGGACAGTTCGTTTTCCTGTCCAGCTGGAACTCAGTGTGTGATGGTAATGCAGGCTGTAGTAGAAGTAGTTAGAGGACTTTTCCTTACGCTCTTGGCATTTTACAACAAAAGCCAAGCGCACAAGGAAATGGTTAGCACCGGAACTATCAACAACACACCTAGAGTCGTGATTGGGAGGATTGGGGTTTGTTTACCACCCCAATTCGACTGGCCAGGAAATTAGCTTGGAGCGGAGAAAACAAGTAGGCGGACAGTGCCAGAAGGATATGGTACTGGTTTGCTGGCAAAAAGAAGTAAACAGTAAACTACCTTTTCATTCCATATTACTGCTCTTCAGTGGTACTGGAGCTGTTAAAGGTGGTTGGGTGGTTTTTAATTCAATCGCACTTTCAAGTGGCAGGAAACGAACCTCTAACCTCTTGTTAGGTGTAGCACACTCCCGCGGTAGAGCCGACAGGAAGCTGGAAACCAATTCAATTCAGCTGATGAGAGAGTCCTGTACCTCGATGTAGGGGCGCACAACTCCAAAACCCCCCCTACTTTCCAGCAACCACCGTGCCCATTTTACAGTGTCAATCCATGTCGGTGGGAAAGCGTTTTATCCCTCGGGGAAGCAAAAGGAAATCCACATCCAAGCACGAACTCGAACACTCGAACGGGTTTTGAGCGCAATGGCTGGTGCAATGTGTGTTGTCGCCCGTTGTCACTGCCAGCCAGCCACATAACTTCTCACTTTTAATCGAATCAATGTGTAATGTCACACTCACTCACAGGCGGGACCCCACCTTCCCACATGTGTGCAGTCACCGCTCCTGGCCTCAGGCATTGGAAGTCGAAGGTTTCGAGTTGGTGTTTTGTGGTTTCGTCTCATCTCCCTGTACATCGCGTGGGAGGGCTTGTGACGCGCTCGGGCGGTCCTATGTACCGCGGGTTGGGTTGTGTTTGCCCCCACAAGGAAACCGGAAAAGGGCAAAATTAGATTGCATTCTGTACCGTTTCGGAGAGCAGCAGCAGCAAACCGCGCGGCGACGTTCCGTTTCGCACGAGAATCGCTTCCGGGGCGTTAAAGCTCAGTCGAGAGACATTAGGCAAAGCTACAGGAGGAATATCCAAAATGGTAGATTTTCCAATGCTTTGAAAGCATTTTGATAGCAATTTCTAGTTAGCAAGCGATGGCGATGTAGAAAGTTTACCCTAACGTGTAATAAATGGCGTTTTTTGGGACTCTTTTCTACTCCACATCCTCGCGAAAAATGGACGAGAAAATTCTACTACAAACTAATTGTCACACTCGTTCAAATGCAATCCCATCTTGTCGACCTGCTCCGTCTTACCAAAACTGTGGCACGGGCAAAGTTGTGAAGAAGAAAAGTTGGAAAATTAAACACTATCATAGCGGTGACGCTGGGTGTTCTAGCTTCTCTTCGATGTGAAACTTTACAAAAATACAATTTAAAAAAAAAATAGCGCAGGGCCACACAATTTTCACGCGCAGATAAAACGAAACTCGAGTGAAGCATGCTCACGCTGCGAAACTTTTATCTTCCGCAAGTGCGCCCGGTAATGGGCGTTGAAGTGGTTTTGGGAACAATTTTCATCTGCCCCACTGCTGGCTTCACTGTGCCACGGTTGCGGTTTGCGTTGGTTTTATATTAGCAAGAAGTTGCTTTTTGTTCTTCAGCCTTCTTTGTGCATCTTTGTTTTATATTTGCTACTTTAAAGGGATAAGTGTTGTTGTGCGTCTTGTTACAATTTCTCAATATTATTGTATTGTGCTTAAAACGGGTTTCATCTCCTCAACCCATGATCCTTTACACATTTAAACTGACTAAGCGAGGATCGGACGTATGGTACTGTGGTAAAGACTTGGGCTTGCACACAACCCGTCTTGGGTTGGAATCTTGTCGGCGTCGAACGTTTTCATGTGTTGAAAATTATATTATGATGTTTCAGTTTGCTTTTACGTATAGGTTAAAGAGCATATGAATATACTCTTCCTGATGGAGTCTTGTAAAGTGTACCATTAGTTTAATGGACAAACAGAAGAAACTACGAACTATCCTCTATATTCCGATTGACATCTCTAGCAAGTGGATGGTTGTGTGTGGGTGTGCCGCCGCCGCCGGTATAAAGAAGGAAACCCTTGTTTTAAGCGCAAAGACAAGCCATGCATCATGGATTGCTCGCGTGAACGGGCGTGTGTGTGATTGCTGTGTGTCGACACAAGACGTTGGTATGTTATCATCAAGCGTGAGAGTTGGTGTATGTATGGGGGGGAGTGCAGCTTAAGTATATTTCCACCCACTATTATGTTGTTATCGGTGTCGGTGGTACCATTTTCAACGCCGTGCCGGCGCGACCTTACATGTGGGTGTGGTGCCGGCCGCCATCAGTACAGAGTTGTGGTTTATCTTACTTTTTTATTTACTTTTTTATCTTAAGCACGGTCAAGCCTTGCAATCTACTCATAGCCAAATAGTCAGCACGCGCTCGTGTGTTAGTGTTGCCTGCCCGCGGGTCGTTAGTGTTTAGCGTCGCCGCCGTGCCCCTGGTGGAACGCTAGTCCGCGGTACAAGATAAGACCCCCCCCGTACACCAAATCCTTTTCACGACTTCCGGTATTTGGTAGTACGGTGGCGCCATTGGAAAGCTCAAGGTGTGGGCAGCCAAGAAGAAGAGAGGTAACCATACATTAATGATACTTTTAGGGAGTTTGGTAGGTTCATTCATGACTGCTACATTTATTTTAATTTTGTTCCCAAACATCAATCATCAATACTGGTGCCATCCACGTGAGAGCAGCTAATACACCTGTAGTTGTGTGTGTGTTTGTGTGTGTGTGCCTATGTTTGTGGTAAACGTCATTGGAGGTTCTCATCGTCTGTGACAGCTGGTGGTGAGCAGCAGCACGGGTTGAAGCAAACTGTCAGATGCGTTCTCCCAATCGGTACCTCAGCAGACGCCACTCAGCGTGTCGCGTGTTGTGGGTGTGCGAGTACCACGGAAGCGCACTTGCTCGTGTGCATAGTTTTCCTCCTACTTACCCCCCCCTGTTTGTGTCTCACCATTCTTGTTGGTGTCTATCTCTCATTCTCTTTACCTTTTGATATGTATCTCACTCTCTGTAAAACGGTCATGTTCTTGCATATGTGCAACGTGCACGCAATTTCTTCTCTCTCTCGTATCAACAATCCTCTCTCTCTCTCACGGTTTCACGATTTCACCCCTACTCTCACGCGGAAAGTGGAATTAATTCCATTTGAACGCACACGCACACTGGTGCACGATTTTTCCTCATTTGGCTTGGAAGTTTGTTGGAATCAGCGTTCCAATGTCGACGATAGGGCCAACAAAAAAAAAGCAAACGACCACACTTGTGTGTGTTCGATGGAAATTGTGAGCTTACGCGATGTGTTGCGATTACAATTTCTGCAAGCAACTCTTCGCTGTGATACGCATGTATTGGTGGTTACCACCGTCACAGCTGCCACCAACACACCAAACCGAATCGATCCATGTTTTCTGGTGGAAAGCTGGGAAATGTGTTTCGCATCCGGAGTGAAACCGATTGTACACCCTTGGATGGCTTCCAGGTTCTCTCGCCATAAAAAATAATGCCTTCGTAGTGGTGTGTTGGAAAAATAATCAATAAACTGGGAAAAACCTGTCCAGCAGCTACTCACCGTCTTGCCGGCTCTCTGAGTTTTCCCCAATCTCTCTTTCTCTCCCAATCACTTTCTCTCTTTCTCTCACACAAACACACACACACACACATACACTATCTAACACACGGCAGTTTTGCGTGAAAATTGGCCGAAAAATCTACCGGCCGTCAGAAAGTGTCCCGATTCGGTTGCCGGTGGTGTAGTGTGTGCGTCGTTGTTATTTTCAAACGCCTTCCGCCCTCCCTTGTGCATCGTGTGTGTGTGTTTGTGTGTCTGCCCGTGTGTATGTGTATGTATGTGCAGCAGTTACCCCCTCACCATCATCCGTAAACGTTGTGCGGTTGTGTTTGCATCACAATTTACATGCACATTTGCTCACTATTGCTTCTCACAGTAGCTTGCGTTTGTGGGGAAGGTACACAGACACTTAGCCTATGTGACGCGGATGCTGTGACATTTCGGGTTTCTGGGTTCTGGAACGTTGGAGGGCGTTGTGGGGTTACTGCAGCTCACACTGTTGTCAATCGATACCGGCATTTCCGCCCATAAAATACACGCACACAGAAAGAGCAACTATCGGCTGGCATGATCGCTGTAGTTAATTGGGCGTTACAAGTGAATGCTGTCTTATCGTTATTGGTGGATACATTTTCGAAAAACTAAGTGTAAAACTAAGAATTCTTCTCCGCGAACCGTTGTACAACAATTTCAATTTGTCTGGAGCTACGGTTTGTGTGTATTGGAACGAAAGTTCGAGAAAGAGAAAAAAAAACAGAATACTGCAAACTGAGCCACGTGCACGTGAGTGAATGGTGTGTGAGTGTGGTATGTGGCACGGGCGCAGCAGCCATCTATCGTGCTTCTAACAGTGTATGAGCATGGGTGTGTGTTTGTGTGTGCATAGGAGACGACTGAGGGTGTGTGTGTGGGTTTAAGAGCAACGATGCGGTTTTGCACCTTCCTAACCGGCGTATTATTACTATTTTCCCAAAACGTTGTGGGTTTTGTGATTCTTGAAATAATAAACAATATTATTACTTAGAAAGCACCGCAAGCACAGCAGCAACTCGTCGAGCTGTATGTTTTCCGAACACTTTTCCGAGCCTGTACACCCCCCGCTTCTGTGCGCCCCTCGTTGTGTCGTGTGTTTTGTATCGATTTTTTTTTGTTTTGTTCGCTGTGTTATTTTTACCCTGTCGGTACAGAACGCGCTGCTGGTGCATTATTCCCGTCTGGCCCAGGCCCGGAAAGAGGTTGCATGAGGTTGCACTTTCGGGTGAGATGCATTTTAATGCAATAGAGGCGTGTGTGTGTGTGTGTGTGTGTGTGTGTGTGTCTCCATCGATATGCGGTATTATGTGTCTGTTTGTGTGTGTGTAGGTGGTTTGTCTGTAGACGAAAGGGAACCATGCTATTTTCAACACGACGAACTTTTCAGGGTTGCGTATGCGGGAGCCCTCGGGAGAGTTGGGGACACCCAGACACACGGACCACAGGGAGGGGGGCAGACCTTTTAATTTAAGATTGATTTGAACGATAAGATTTCATTTGAATATTTAATTCGAGGCCGCAGATGAAATGAAATCTGTGTGCTTGCTGCAAGGGTCAGTGGGTGTGTTGGAGTTAATTTTACTATCTTTTGGAGTTTTTGTGAGAACATTACTATTACGAAAAGGGAAGGTTAAATATTTGCTTTAATAAATTTTAATATTTTTAACCTCCACATGTTTCATACTAGTGACGCAAAGTGTTCCATTGTGAAAGATTGTTCTAGTCAAAATTCAAAATAACGTTCAACCATTGCGCAACCAGAGTCGGTGGCATCGCGAAAGTGCAGAAGCAAAATTGAAAAGACAACTTACGCTGTGTGTTTCCTCAGCATTAAAGCAGCTTTTTCAGCGAACAAACAACCTACGTTCCACATTTGCGAGCGTTCCACCGTGTGATGGTAGTACTGCTGGAAGCAAAAGGCATCAACTACAAGATGATGGTAAGTGGCACTTTGCTTAATCTCATCGCACTCCATGCGTCCGTAAAAATGGTTCCCGAAGGTTAACATTTTTCCGAAACTGCGATCCCATTTTTGGGTGCTCCGCGTTCTGATTGCACACAGTCACTGTAAGTTGCGCCATTAATTCCATCTTTTTTCCAATGCTCTGTGCTGTGGTGGTACTACGTGTCAGTGGTTAAGCTGGCCACTTTTATGGTGTTGTTTTTCCTTCTTTTTTATGCTTTGCTCTCCTCTTTGCTCACACGCTTCGTTGCACTTCGCGCCGTTGATAATAATTTCGATTCGATTTTCGGTTCGCGTCATCCGCAAACGGCGCTACCCAGGAACGGAACGTTGAACTTGAGGAAGTTCCGTTTTCGCCCCGGTTCAATCGCTGCTTCGGTGGCGTTGCCCTAGCTAGGAGGGAGTGTGATCTCGTGCTTGTTTTGGGGGTGTTTTTTGGAGCTATGGTAGTATGAAAAAAAAACAAGTAGAAAGAAAACAATACTCTCTCTCGCCCTTCCATCTCACTTCGCACAACAGTCCCCGCACGAAAACTACAATGGTATTTGCAACAGAATTTCCCTTAACATCGGTGGTGCTGCTACTGGTGAAAGTAACGGCAACAACTTCCGCAAACGATTTCTGTTCCTGTTTTGCTGGCATCGGTCGTCGTCGTCGTCGTCGTGATCGGAGCCCGAAACGGAGGGCAAAGTCAAGCGTTAGGAAATTTTGTCGAAATGTATATCCCAATCCGAATTCGAAGTACCTTCCCGGGCCAGCCTGCCCCACACCCAAACCGGGTACGTTGCAAAAGATTGCCTGCACAAAGAGTAAAGTTGTATTTCGCGTGATCGAAGCGCGGGAGCGAAAAATGTACAACAATTTACGAAGGTGCAACGGGGCGACGAGCGGCTTTGATGGCTGCCCTGGATTGCCTGGAGGAAAATTTCTTTTTTTTCCACCTTTGTGTGAAACAATGTTGTTCGCTGCGCGCATAACGGCAGTCAAAAACGGGCCGGAGAGAAAGAGTGGAAAGAAGGTTCTCTTTTACCTCCACACCGGCGTAACACAACTGTGGCTGGGGGTTGACATTTTCGGAGAAGAGATTGGGCGACGGCGTTGGAGGCGGATTTCCCGAACGGTGGTGCGGAAAAGGCTAAACTTTTAACAAGTTCCAGTAGCGAATTCCACCCCCCCCCTCCTCGCCCCTACACGCAAGAATGCTTTCCACCCATTACGGATCGCGTGCTATTTTTCTTATTTACTTTCATCTGATTCGAAATCAAATTTGAATTTGCAGGGCGAATCGATCGGGCAAAGTTTTGTTTGTGTGGGTGTGTGTGTGTGGGTGGGTTTAGGTTCCGCGGGGACTTTGGCTATTATGAACGGTATTCGTAAATTTGATTTAAATCTTTACTGTCGCATTGCTGTGGGAGTGGGAAGGATAGAGACATTGCAATGGGGCTTTGGGCAGGCACGATCCCAGGCAGGTCATTATAGTATTATGGTTAAAAGGTTAAAGGTAGGCGAAAGTTTGACAAGAGATGAGAGTTTGTTATTACGATTACCGCCGTGGCGAAGTTCTGAGAAGAGGGAAGTGGGAAGCTATACAATGTGAAATGCAAAGAAAGCTCGGTGCTTCATATTCCGGATTAGTAGACCAAGGATACGACATGGATAAGGCATGGCTATATCTGGACTGGCTTGCATCAGCTCAGATGGCTATCAACTGTGTTTATTGTAGTGGTGTTCTCTGAAGCGATTGGACTCTGGCTCTTGTCAGTCTGATTCTGACTCTTACAAAATCGGAACCTCCTGTTCTACAGGGAGTCGTCCTGAGTCGTCCGTAGTCGTCCGTAGGCGTCCGGAGTCGTTCAGAGTCGTCCAGAGTCTTCCAGAATCGTCCGGAGTTATCCAGAGACAACCAGAGTCGTAGTACTTAGGAGTCGGCCGAAGTCGTCTGTAGTCGTCCGTAGTCGTCCGTAGTCGTCCGTAGTCATTCAGAGTCGTCTGGAGTCGTCCAGAGTCATCCGCAGTCTGCCGCACTTGGAGTCGGAGGAAGACTACCGATACAATGTGTTTGTGATAAGGCATTTGATTTCGTGGTGTTTTATTCCTCTTTCGATTAGCGAAGAATAGCGGTTTGAGTAAGCAGGAATCGAGATTGGAGATGAAATGCCTGACTACAAAAACATTGCACCGGCCGTCTCCGGCCTACTTCAGAAGGTCCCGACTCCGACTCTGGATGACTTCGGCCGACTTCGGTTGACTCTGGCCGACTCCGGATGACTCCTAATGATTACGACTCCGGCCGACTTTGAACGACTCCGGAAGACTCCGGGACGTCTCCGGATAATGTTGGTCGGGCCTACCTTCCGGAGTCGTTTCCGAAATTTTTGGAGTCAAATCAGAATCTACTCTGGATTTCCGCCAACTTTATCCATCACTAGTTCAGTGAGTGATTTGGTTTTAAGTGTCATTTCCCGTACTTGGCCCCGTATGTGTGGAAGGACAATGGAGGAGCCGATGCTACAATGTGCTGAATAGTCCAATATGGAAACACAAAACTTTACAACAAAAGTAAGCAATCTGGTGAACTGTTAACCTTCATCATCATCATGCTTAATTCAATTCCAGTGCTCCGGTGCTTAACGCTTCAACACCACAGTTCCGCCGCTCCCAAGCCTTACTCCTTTCACTACCTTTCCACACACATGTGTGTTAGTGTGCTCTCAAACAACTCTTATACAAAACCCATCCTGCTGCCATCCTTACGATTGCTGCTATGTGTGTAATGAACGGGTGGTTCCCACTTTCATTTACCACCATTGTGCGGTGTGTCTTTGTTTAGTCACCCGAATGTCCTGAAGCAAAGTTGGGAGCAAGAAAAGAAGGAAAGTTAAACTTTACTACCATTTTTTCAAAAAGCTTTCTTCGCTCAGTTCGTCGTGATATGCGTGCTGCCTGGCGCATCGTGTGCATCGCAAAGGCAAAGACAAAAACGAGCTCCTCTCTCCAGACTTTGCTGCACGTTCTTGGTTCTTGGTTAACAGCCACCCGGATCAGTAGTGTGCCAACGTGGAGTGTGTGGTGTGGCAAGCGGGAGGACATATATTGTCCTTAAATTTCGTCACATTCTCGCCCATTTGCTTCCTTTTTACGGTGTCTGTCGCCCGCTCGGCTGAGGGAGGTCGTCGTTGTCCGGTGCATTTTGTAAGACAAAGAATTTGTGAGTGTGTGTGTGCGTTTAAGGGTTCATTGTCGGGAGGGAAAGGTACTCTATGCGGTGGGAACGCATACGACGCGTTGAGAATTCGCTTAAAACTTGATGATGGTGGCATTTGATTGCAAATTTATGATGGTCTTCCTTCAGTGAATGTGCAAAGCTCCGCAAGATGCGCGTTTGGTACCTCGTCGAACGAATGTCGGGTTCAACAGGGTTCAACAGCTTCAGGTCATCGGTTTCATTGCTTGAAATAGCTTCAAAACATTATCTTTTTGTAAATTGCGAGCGAAAAAAGAAATAATCAATTAATTTCGCTATGTGTAAAAGAGTCGTATCATAGCGCACAAAGTTTGGCGTTCTGTGGCCCCCCTGTGTACGACACGTTCCTGACCCGCTGAAGCACGTTTTGGGAAGCCGAACGGGTGAAAATTTCTAATTGCATCGCACAAGGTTGCAACATTGGCGCTGCCCCTGCTCCACTTGCGCTTTTGCAGCGGAAGCAAAACTTGTGTCAAACATATGTTCTGTTCCCCGCACAGCAATGAGGGTGACGTTGTTGCCGTGCCCGGTTTAGAGCAAACTTTCCTCTAGTCACCCCAATTAGTGTATTCAAATTGTTTCACCCCCGGTTCCTCCACCCCCAAACACAAACCTTCCCCGATCCTTGTTTTGTTGGAAAGTTGCATAAACTTAATTTTCTTTTCGAGCTATTCCCCCAAAACACAATTATAACAAAATTCGTGTGTACATAAATTTTCCCGTTCGATGCGGACGACGTGCGGCAGCACCACGCTCTCGGTTCTCATTAGACCTGCACATAAAACATTTGCACATCGACGTGTGTGTGTGAGAGAGAGCGAGAGAGGGATGGAGCATGTGGGGCGTCGCGTATCATCCCGCCGCCAGGACTCAGTGGCCGTTGCAAATTCCCCCAAGTGCAAGGTTTGTGTCCCTGAATCCGAGACCCGACTGACGGTGTATGGAGCGTGGTCGGTTGTGCGCTGCCGCTACACTTGTGTCGGATGAATAATCTATGCTGGAACCGTTTTGTTTTTCCCTCTCTCTGTATGTGTGCTTTGTTTGTGTGTATTACCCACACAGTGTTCTAGCCATGCGCGTCGTGTCCTTCTCTTCTCATTTCGCGCTTTGGTTTCTTATAGTGATGGGTAAAGTTGGCAAAAAAACGGAGTTGACTCCTATCTGACTCCGACAATTTCGGAACCACCTCCAGAGGGTAGGTCCGCCCAGCAATATCCGGTGTAGTTCGGAATCGTCTGGAGCTGTCCAGATTCGCCCAGGGTCGCTCAGAGTAGCTCAGTGTCGCCTGGAGTCTTCCGGAGTCTACTCAAACCATTATTCTTAGAAATAAAAGCCTGTTTAAGAAGTGCAGGCGTAAAGCGAAAGAGGAAAAAACACCACAAAATCAAATGCCTGACCACAAACACATTGCACTGGCAGTCTTCGGCCGACCCTGACTCCGTACGACTCCGTCCCCAGACCACTACGGTGGACTCCAGATAACACCCGACGACTCCTATCCGGACGACTACGGCTCTGGATGACTCCGACTCCGGGCGGAACTAGTGGTTCTCATTTTGCCGGAGTCGCATCGGAGTCGTAGGTACGCTCCAAAGAGCACATTACCAGTTCCGTGCCCTTTTGCAGCAGTGCAATCTCTCTCTGGTGCGATAGGCGATGGTTTATTTGTCAATGCAGCAGCCTCAACCAAAAGGGGTGCCGCCTATCTTGGGCTGCATATTTACAACCCGGCCCAGCGAGCTTTTTTCTTCCCTTTTCTTTGCCAAGGCTAATATAGGGTGCATATTGAAGGCGGCTGCAGAAATTGCATAATACATCATGGATGCCTGCGAGGCTCTTGGAGGCGACTTCTCCGGGACGATGCTCTCGTAGTGCTGCTCCCGGTGTCGTCAGGTCGTTCGACAGTAATACAAATGATGCTAATGTTGCCCTTGCCAAGCGACGTCCTGCGACATTGATTAGGTGTGTGTGTGTGTCTTGCTGGAAGCTTGTTTGCCCGACGACTCTCGATGCCACCGTCCAGAATGTAAACCGGGTGTGTTCGATCGCGCATTTCCGAAAAGCACACATGGGGCATGATTATCATGTCCTGGAACGAGAACCGACGAGAGTGTGTATGTGTGTGCCTGTGCACCCTTGGAAAATTGTGGAGGTGTGCGAGGGAAATTTCTAGCACACACCCGAGGGCTTATGGTTTGATTTTTGGTGCATTTTAATCGACCAACGTTGGCCGCTTTTTGATACTAAAAGTTTTCCTCTTTTTTGCCTGGCCACTTTTGCTGCTACTGTGAACGAGAGTGAGGTTATTGATTGGCTCTCTTCTCCACAGCGAGTTGTGCCAGTGTGTTGGGGTGATTGGCGAGGGAAGTTTAGTACCATCCCACTCTGGACGAAGTGTTCAGCGCTCGCAGCGGCGGCCACCGCCAGCCCCGGTCGATGATGCATTTTTGATGTTTCCAATCAAAATTACTGTTCATTATTAATCTCGTTTGGTAGAGCGGGGTTGGTGGAAATGGAGATGGTTGGTTTTCTTCGTAAAGGTTTTTTATTCCCCGATAGCCCTCGATAGCCAACGATGATGGGGTGAAGGGTGGTTTGAATTTTCCATCAAGCGGGTTTTTGTGGCTTCCGGGGCAGATTTAATGCGCTTCCTTGCAGGAGATGACACCGTCCGGGAGAGGTTCCGCCCAGGTACAAGTGACGCTGATGATATTTGTGGCTAGTATGGGACGCTTTTCGTCCTTCGTGAAGTGGTGATTAAGGTTTGGAAATCGTTTCCTTTGCGCGCTGTGCATAAGTGATGAAGGGAACACAAGTGTGTGTGTGTGTTGATGTCGTTTATGTGCCGTCGAAACGCGCCGGAAGCATCGAAAGAAAATGGTTCATTAATCAAACAATATTTTCGTACTCGGAAATGGTTATTTTTACTGCATTAGTTGTGTAGTTGAGGACGAAAAAAAAAAACTGTTGCCACTGCTTAATGATCTATTTTATTTTTGTGTGTACTGTTGGAGGAAAAATATTAAAAAGGAGCACACATCTACAGCCTGAAACCACATGCCATTTAGGCACCATATGGTTGGCAATATTCTAAAATGGATATTCAACAGAATGTTTTTTCTGACCTCCATAGCCGGCGTCGACGAATAATTGGTAGGGAGGGTAGACCTTCCTGATTCCTTTTTTTTGCTGTCCTGGATTAGCGTGTCTGTGTTTTTCTAATGCAAATGCGCTGAAATGCAAATCGTGCTCACACAGAGCTTGTTTTGAACTCCGACACAGTGTCGGACAGTAATATGGTTATCGCGATTGCATTTTCCCACCTCCTGGGAGAGAGGGGTATCGATAAAAATACTTACCTAAAAAAGCATTGCCCTGCCTAGAGGGGTTAATGTTTGTGCATAGGACGGTAAAAGAAGAGAGGCGCCGTATGTAAATGTGAAAAAAGCATGCCCCGCCCGCGCGAAACCGTGTGCAACAACAATCGTCCTAGTGCAAAACATGTGCCCAAGTTTTGCTGGCTGGAGCGAGCAACCTTAATGGAGATTGCATTTTGATAATAGTGCAAAAAACATTAAAACTCACTTTGAGTATTTTAGTAAATAATAATGTGGCCACACTTTGAACAGTGACTTGTGCGGGGAATTGCTTTTGTTTTTGCTCCCAAATCTGGTTTGCTCCATAATCTTTTTGTGTAAATGTCTGTGCTGTCTGTGCCGCGGAACAGCTTAATCGTTGTGAACTGCGCGGTCTCTCTCTCTCTCTCTCTCTCTCTCTCTCTCTGTAAGGCAAATCAAATTTCGTGGTCCCCGTTTTGCACGTACCACTGCGATCGATTGCTCGCCAGTTTCATTATTATTTTTATTTCATTGCAACCGCATATTATTTGCGAATTTAAATTTATCGATTCGATGATTCGCTTGTGCACAATTCAAAAGGCTTCAACCTGATTGCAAAACGATCATCATGCTACTAACGAAGCGTGTGTGTGCTTACGTGGGGAGGCGCGGTGCTCCCATTTGATTTGAAGGGAGAAAACGTACCGCGGCGACCCATTATATACGGCCAACTGTTTGCATCTGCCGTGCTCCACGAATGTCCTTGGATGGTGGAAGGCGTGGAAGGAGCAGCGTAATTCATTTTTCCAAAAGATATCCTCGTTCTGCTGTTTGGCTCGGGTGCGGCTTTTTCTTCCACTCTATTTCACACAATTATGTTAAAAAGAAAAGGAAAAAAAAGAACTGATTAAGCTAGCTATATATGGACAAGCAGTCATTTTCATTCCCGTGAATTTTCCGTTGGTTTGTGGCTTTATAAATTAATTTAGCTGGAATTTGGAGCCTCTGGAACGCTAGCACATTTCACTGGAAAATAATATCAACGCATTGCTTTGCGTTTAATGCTGCTACATAATTGCGTTGAGCTCAAGAATGATTAAATTGTAATATATTTTTAGATTTCCTGGAATGTTATGTTGTTGTGGTAGAAATCAATCAATCAATTAGGAAATCAATCCCATACTCTTTCAGTATGTATCATTTATATAGCTTAAAATTCCTCTTGCTGTAGGTACAGCTCCATTGACCAAACACTTAAATTTGCTGCTGGTCAATTGATTTCAGTGTTTCCGGCTCCAAAAAACGCTTCTTTTTTGCCATAAAACGTACCAACCAATAGGGTAAGCTACCAGTAGACTCCGCCAATAAAAGGTCTGTGTGAGTGTGCGCTAGCCTTCCTTTTTGCCGCAATTCAAAGCGCAACCTGCAGAAGGACGACACGCGGACGATCTCGCGATTTGAAAAATCAAAATCCGCTTTTATCTACGCCAACGCCAAGGTAACGAGGCAAAAGCAGACACACACACCCACACACCTACCACACCCATTGTTGTGGTGGAAAGTTGAGCCTTTGGTTATACACATTTTTTCCCTCTGTCCACTGCAAACAAAGGACCATCCTTCCCTTTTTTTCCCTAACGCGGTGGTGGTGTAGTGGCCTGTCTGTTGGTTACTTTTCTCGGCCGTTGGAAACCGAGTTTTTTTCTTTTTGCTCGTTCGCTGCGGAGCCATTTTTCACTCACCACCATTCATTGATTGTTTGCATCGAACAAAGTCCAAACAGGAAAAGGGAAAGATAGAGAGAGAGAGAAAGAGAGGGAGAGGAATTGTGGGGTTTGGAGATGGTGACGCGCTTTTGGTTTTTAACCCGTCGACGTCAGCGATAGTAGTAGTACCTGCCGGTCAATCGTAGGAGGGAGTTGATGCACCGTGGGGAAGGCGCAAGGTTCACCCAGTATCCGGCCAGGTGTCGGTTATGTTCGCTTCTCTCTGCTGCGCCCCCGCTGCTGCACGGCGTTTGATCTTTGGCTGGCCTCCTGTCAACGGTTCGGTTAATGGTGGTTTCGGAACACACGGCGAAAGGTTGTTGTCATGTGTTGCTTTTGAAAGGATGACGTATTGCTTGTGGAAGTTACTAGCCCGGGTTCGCTTCGCGGAAGGTTTGTGTATGAAGCGGTGGCTTTTTTGTTGCTACAGTTGGTAGTACAGTGGAGATATGTTTTTTGTAGGAGAACTAATTCCGCCTGTTAGGCAGAAAGCTTCTATGGTTACAGCGGGAAGTTTTGGAAATATTGGCTTCTGTGCGATGTAATGGTACACTGCAATCTTCTCAAGGGGAATAAAAAGCGAAGCGTTGGGAAAGGGATTTTGTTGGCAGTATTATTGAAGCTTCACTGTTCAATGTTGGACAGATTTTGTCAAACTTTTGATAGAAAGATTAATGTCTTTTTAACATGCGATATTCAATAATCTTCTTATTGGCTGGCTTGCTCAGCACGTTGACTCATACACTTGTAAAATGAGGATTCATCTCATCGCAACATTTCTTTACCATCTTGCCAGAGAATCTCAAATTAGCGCCAAAGCAAATATATCACCGATTCCTAAAGACCCACGCACGGCTACTTAGTTCGATTCTGTTCATTGCTTTGATCTTGCTCCTGCCCAAACGCAAAAACCGACCTCCACCATTTGATTTAAAAGTTAATAAGCAAGGAATTATTTGTGAACAAAATTACAGCAGCAGCTCAAATTGCTTCGGTCGTTCCACGCAATAAACGAACAATCAGCATCATCGGAAGCGTGGCACTCGGCAGAATGGGATGAAGATTACATTTACACGAGACGGCTTTTCCGGCGAAAAAATCTTCGATACATGTGTTGACGGCTCGGTAGAGATTGTCTCTCACTCTCTTCCACTTTCTCGCTTTTGCTTTGCCCGAATGCTGCAAACGACGGCACATTCCATTGCGTTTGTCGGGTGTAACTTTTCTCGGGCTCGGGATTATGGAAATTTGGCAAATGAAGCGGGTGCCGCGCTGTCGAGCCGCTCGTCGGGAAATACCACCCGGGTGACCTCATTTTCAATGCCATTTTTTGTACATGGTGGCCCTGCTAGTGCGTCTGTAAATTGAAACACGGGCGGCACTTCTGGTGGCGCTTACGAGAATCGTGTAAACTGTAAATGGATAGAGAGGCAGAAGGAAACGCAATGGCAAATCCCAAGAGATGTGAACGCTGGAAACAATGCCATGGGATGGGAGGGGAATGGTGAGTTTGTTTGTTTGTTTTCAAATGGCGATAGAATTATTTTGGACGCTGTAAAAGGTTCTTAGAACCGTTTTTGAAGGTCTTTATGGAGAAAGACATCTGGGAAGGTTGCTGTTAAAAAGGCAAGGCCTTGTATGCCTAATATCTAGATTTGTCCTCGATAAGGTATACTTCAAATAGTATCACTAAAGATGAAGGAAGCATTGCCATCTTCACACATAGAGCAATGGACATGCTGTACAGCTTCCAGTAATATAGCAGTCTTCAGGAATTATTAGATCATTTCACACTTGCTTGAACGATTGACGCTCGGGAGCTCGGAATCTGATACACTGTTCACTATCCCTATCAATTCTTGCGCTTTGTCCCTTATCCCGGTCGGTACACACCATCTCCCCTGCGCTTCCTGGAGCAAGTTTATCGCACAACCACCATACACGGTTGCCTGTCAACTTTGTCGTCTGCTACAACAATGGGATATTAATTTTAATTTACACCACTCCTCAAAGGCACACTGCGGCACAGAACTCCCCGACTCAAGTGGCCACGGTGGCAGCCTGTGACATTGGTAGTGGGAAATGTTTGCGCTTAATTGAATGATCGATCGATACGCTTCAATGTGTGTGGAAGTGAAGCCGATGCCGATTCAGCTCTGCTGGTGACAATGCTGAAATATGATTTAATATCGATCGTTAACGGATGGGCAGGAGCAGGAGCCATACATAGTTGTGAAGCACTCGTGTGACGCGGTGACAGACAAAGCGGAGCGCTTTGAGTGCTCTTGAGAAGGGGTTTCAATGTTTGAAATAGGTTGGAATTATGACAATATTGACAAAGTTTCATTTTGCAATGGGAATTTTGGGTTATCTAGATATTAAATATTAATTTAAAATTTAGCAGCACATTTATGTATTTTAAACTAGTTTTAGATAATGAATTATTTATAATTTTTAGACTGTTGAAAGTCTGTTGTTGAATGTTTATGAAGATGGAATCAGCATCATGTCCAGTTCAGCATATAACTTCATTTAGAACAACTTGCTTTATATGTTAAAGACCTCGGTTGTTAATCTATTTTGAAATGGAGGCATCATCCCATCAAGATGCATGATCTGTTGTCGCGGCATGCGATGAGAATAAATCGTTTAAGGTAAATAGATGCTTTAGGATGTTGTGGGGTTTTCATTATGTATCTCCAATGTACCAAGAGAAAGAGGAAATCAAATTACTAGACATACTACCCCATAGATTCCTTCATTAGTACGTGTACGTAGACATGCTGCCTAGCTGTCCAATATTGACCAGGATTCCACAAACCAATCATATTTTCCATCGATTTGAGCTTATTGGTGATTTCTGAACGTACCAACAGCGAAGCCCGCAAAGACTTGCTCACTTTCCAGTACCCAGACCACCACCTTTACGCTAGTCACGTTGCCAGTAGTAGTGACGAGCTTTGATTAATGGACTCGAAACGTGTGCCAAATAGTGATTTCAAGACACCCAAGAACGATGAAGACTGATTGATCGTTTGTGGATCGTTTCGATAAGAACATTCTCAGAATTTGTCTTTGACCATCGTTGGTTTTGTAGCGTTGTTGCCTCTTGTGTTGCCTTCTGAATCAATACCCTACCATCTCCGTATCGTGTTCTTCCCTCTGTTCCGCAAATGATGTTCCAATAAATTTGCATAATTCGGTGTCAAATTGTGACACTTTGCCTGACACCTTCCGTGGAGCCCCAATGGAACGAGAATGGAAAAGAAAACTGGAATGTTTTTATTTTTGGCCCGCTGCGACACTCCTTCGGGATTGTAACTCTCGGTCCATTAGAGCCCAGTACTACCGAGAGCGCGCGCGCGCGCGCGCCACCTGGACAGCTTGCAGAGGTTATGCTAATGTCTCGTCGTGTTTTGTGGGTAATATTTTCGGGCGTGCCGCATTGTGCAAGGTTTTTTGTTGTTGTTGTTGTTGCAGAAACTTTCTGTAACCCGAAACACATTTCTCCAAAACTTCATCTACAGCCAAAAGAGAGGCGAGATGTTTATTTTGGTTTCACCTTTGGTAACTTCGACAGATGTTGAACGCAGTGGGGAGGTGTTTCCCTCAGATACTCGCCGGAGCAAACTCTGTCTCAAACGATCCTCTTCCAATGCTCACACCATCGTCACGAGCCGTTTGCAAATTAACCTTTCGGGTTCGGTGTGTTTGTGTTTGTGGGAGCTATTTCCCCAAAATACACACCGAGAATAACCGCATTTCCGAAACGCGGCACAGAGCAGCACAGAGTTAAAGCACAAGCCATCAACCTTTGAGGTCGATTAAAATAATAACTTTAGCATACCGTGTGGTTGCAAATGTGTCACACACACACCAGCCAAGGGAGTTGTGTTCCCTTTTTTAGCATTTCTTTTGCCCAGTTTATGTGTGCGCGTGGTGATGTCGCGTTGACAAGCGCGTCGTCAATTCCACCCACGTCCGTGTGGCCGCGCGCTTGCAATGCACACGTCATGATGTGGTGAAAGGCGCATGATGACAGGTTAGGTGCCCTGGTTAGGCGCAAGGTCGCCCCTCCCCTCCCGAGGGAGCATTGACACTGTGCGCTGAAATCGGATCAAATGTCTTTCTTTCGTTCGTTTTGTGTCCAGACGCGTGTGTTCGAGCGGGGCGACCATTAGCGAATGGTTGCAGTAGTCTAGGTCGCAGGCATGCGTCTTCTGTTCTTCTTGTGCAGTGAACTTCTTCGCTGTGCATATAAATAGAAGCCTCCAGACACTGTTCTGTGTTTGGGCAGACACGTTGATCGCATCGTGATTACAATGAAACAAGATAGCTTTCAATTAGACGCATTGTATCGTCCATAGTTTAGCTTCAATCTGTGAATCCTAAATCCTTCGCTGTGGACTGAAATCAAAATTAATTTGTTTGTTGTGGCTCTTCTCTTCCATCCAAGTGACAGCGCTACGTCATCTCTTGGCCCAACGAGCACAAGATTGCCCGATAAGGGTACCAGTAAGGGCAGAAATACGTAAATTTTCCCCCAAAGGCGGCCGCATCTAGTGCCGCGGGAAATTTAAAACAAAATAAATGCCTCAAATCCAGTAAGCCGCGTTTTAGGGCGGTGATGGTAGGCTGTTAAGAAGGGAACCAACCAGGGGGAACAGTTAAACTTTTAAGATCCGGCGATTTTCCACACCACCGCTGTACGGTTTGGCCGGGACTGCAGAAGGAAAACAGACCTCTCGGGGTCCTCCCTCCCCCCCCCCCTCGGCACGCGTAATCGTGGCGCATATTTTATGATGACCTTTTATCGACGCTAATAAAAATCAAATTAAAAACAAACAAACCCACCCAGTGCGTACAGGAGGGTGGGGTGGAGTTAGCTTGTGCTTTTCGTCGTATTTTTGGCTCGTGCTTGCCTTTTCCTACTGGAGAAGCCTTTTTTCCTCCGTGTAAATATGTGTTGTTGTGCTTTGATTTGTGCGTGTGCGTGCGTGTGTGTGTGTGCCGGTTATGTTGTTATTGTTTGCCCACTACGCTGGCGCTCCCGGCTGACGGGGAAGTTTTTCGCGAGTTACGAGCTGGCTGAAGTTCGGTTAAGGCCCGATGGAGCAGAGCAGAGGTCACTGATGTATGCATGCGAGACGGAAAACGACCGACCGGCGCTTCAAGAGTCCTTGAAGAAGGACGGAGGTTTACGAGCGTAATGTGTGCTGTACATGTGTCCGAAAACGGGCGACGGCGACGGAATGTTATAGCGCCGCCGAGAGGTTTAGCTCTCCATTTTCCTCGCTCGCGCGCACTAATATTGGGAAACGGTGGGGCCATATTTTACAGTCGCTTTTGTGGAGCACCCACACGCTGCCGTGCTGTTATTTCTTTATTCCCGCCGATGTGCCCTTTAATGCTATGGGGGGAAAGAAAATGGTTGTACTTTTTCCCGGGTTGCCCGTTACCTGCTGCATTAAAGCACTGGCGGTGTGTTGTTTGCGCTCGAGCGTTTGGAAAGGCAAAACTGTGCTAGGAACAACAGTCGTCGAGTGTTTTGAACTGGTACAAAAACCATAACGACACATCACGTAGCTGCTAGCGGTGTGTTTTTTGTTGGTGGGAGTCCAACGAAGGAGCTCTCGGTTGAGTGAATTATTTTGCTGATAAATTATCGTAAATATTGAAGAAGGAATAAATTTCGAAAATCTGACGGCAAGAATAAAGAACACTAGGGTAAGAATAAACAGTGGCTACAGACGTGAATGAGAAAGGTTGAACTCAGGGCTGGGACGGTTGGCAGAAAGGCATGAGTTGCTACCCAAAACACAGTACCGAACTGAACGGAGTAAATCGTAAAACTTTCAACAATCTTTCCTCAACTCTATTCGCGCTATAGTTCCCAGCAACAGCGACTAAGTCCTACGATGACGGTCCTTACGAGGAGTCTCCAAAATGACTCTCTTTAGTGGATACGTGGTATGTGTATGGGGTTGTGTTTTTTCCACCAGTCTTTGATTTCGTTTTGCATTTCATGTGCTGCTCGCTGGTCATATATTGGAGCACTCAAGTTCAGCGACTTGTAAGTGGCACTGTTGGAGGTGCTTTTTTGTGTGTTTGCTGTGGCTGCTGATGTTCTAGCTTCCATTTATGCCACGCTGACCGGATATTGAATTCAGTGGTCGTGGTGGAATGTAGCTAGTTCTAGTATGGGAGAGAAATTTAGATTTTTATAGCATTTCAAAGCAGCTAGAGCTCGGGTAGTAGAGTTTGGCTGAACTATGGTACGGTCTATATCATATCTGGCTATCCAATAATGCTCCCAAAGAGCCTTACAGTACAGCCTGTTCACAGAAATGAACCAAAAAGGGACTTTGAATCCTTGTGGAGTAGCTATCTTACTGGGAATACTCTCACCAACGGTGGTTAGAAACTGTTCGCAAACAAGTAACGATGCGAAAGGACGATTGAAATCCGCTGGCAATATGATGTATTCTGTAGCATGTTTATGAGTGTACATTGACAATCGTACCACCAACCCTAGCTGCTGCTCAAGTTTTGCATCACGTCTGTGTGATTGAAATCTGAAGTATCTGATCTGCCGCCGGGGTTGTATGAAAAATTCTCGCTCAAAATTATGCACAACAAGAGCGCACGCGGCCATACCGCGCTAACTTCTTGCAGGGATGAAAATGTGCACTCTGTGGTGCTGTGCAGTGGGATATAATTGCGTGCTGTGGCTGCATTCCACTACAGCCTGTTCCAGGAATGTGCGTTCCAACTTGCGCGGTCGTTGAGCAACGCGAATCCCTTCGAATCACGGTTGGGTCGAGTCGATGCCAAGAAGTCACAGTGCACAAAAATCCTGTCCCGATCGTGGAACATCGTAAATAAGTTTGATTTAAGTTCGTCTGCTCCTGGGGTTGCTCACATGCGCTCGTCTGGTTTGGGATGTTTTTTTTTTTTGGAGTGCAAAACAGTTCAGACATGCGACTCGGACGTTAAATTTGGAGACCCTTCCAATCGTAACCAAAGGCGAACTGAGGCGCTCTGGGGATGAGGTGAGTTTTTGGCAGAAAGCAGAAAGTGCATGTCCCTCGGTTTTTTTGAGGCAACTGGTGAGGGAATGGCTTCCATCTACTGGAATTAGATTTATTTTATTGGCGATAATCGTGCTATGGTGACATTCGCGTCTACTGCTCAAGGAACTGCTGTCGATGATTGCTCAACTATGCAACTATTATTGCTCGGTAGAAGTCACTGGAGGCCGTTGTCGTTGTGTCGTGTGTAAAGTGGTCGAAATTGGCAACATTTTGTAATGTCTGGAATGGAAAAGGATTTTCAACAGAGCAACAGAGCTTTTAGTGTAGGCTTTGGATATCACGATAACATCGCGAAAGGCTACAATGAAGTTATCAGTAATATTGTTTTCTAATGCCATTTGACTTTTGTGACCTCTCGCATCAGTCAATTGCAAAGGTGAAGCGCTCAAATGGTTTACAAAACAATGCTCCCAAGTGTCTGTTTCTAAGACGCGATGCTAAGAAACAAACACTCCCAACAATGCACCGTGCTTCTGTTTGGCTGCAAACAATCGTCGTCACATCATCATCCTGTCTAATGACTAAGCAGCTCCAGTTGTAAATGTCACAAACATTAAAAAGCGAGAAAGAAACAAAAAACCTAACAACTTCAATCACTAAAAACGGTACCTTACTTTTATTGTTGGCAGCAAACCAGACCACACCCCCGTTAAGGGTGGAAGTACCTTGCATGTAATGTTTCGTAAATATTTAATACCAACAGCTTAAGTGCGTCCATTTACTCACACTTTTCTCCTTCTCTTTCTCGTTTCTTCCAACAGGTAAGTGAACCCGCAATGCACCTAGTAGTATCTGGTGGCAAACCATTCCATTCTCGGGCTCGGGCAGGTTTCCGTGCTTTTGGTGAGTTACACTATCTTCCTGCGCGCACGCCAAACGGGACACCGCGCAACGATCGTCCTAAATGGAACGCAACGAAGTCATTAAAATTCCCTCCGGCGCGCTCGGTAACTCCCGTGTTGTGTGTGTGTGTGCGCGCGAGAAGACAACATTGTCACCCCAGGGAGAGAGGATGTTGTTTGCTGAGGGCGAGAGGGTAGCGACGACGTGTTACAACAGAAATCACGTGCAATTCCACGGTGTTATTGTACTGCACTTACATCCGACCGTTTCGGTGTCGTCGTTGCCGCTATTGCGAAGGCTGACGGGCGCGCACTGTTGGCACTTCATTTGAAGTGAGAACATTTGCGCAGGAATGGGCGACGAGCGCGCTTCTTGGTGCCTCCTCTGTCGGACGGCGACGATGGGGTGATGATGACGATGGTGGTGGTGGCGATCCATAGCACAATCACTGTGTGCTGTCACTTTCTTCTTAATCGTTATCGGCGGGCGCGTAGAATGGGTGCAATTGACGATAGTGCGGTGCACTGTGTACTGCGCCTCAGCCAACCGTTCGTGGTTACTTTGCTCTTTTCATTCCATTTGTGTACGACATTTCGCTGCATTTTTATGTGTTAATAGGTAATTATTTGACTTCGAAGACTGAGAGACTAGTTCGCGCGCAGAAAGGATGTCACCTGAAACGACTGGAATGTCTGCTGGTGCCCAAAATCTGGTTGCAAGTTGGTTGGTTTTAGTGTCCGCCAAAAGCTTCCGTCCCTGCACTACAGATAGTTGCATAATAAAATTCTTCCACAGTAGCACTTCCGTTGGCTAAAGTTCCGGCGAAAGATTCTTCAACATCATCGCGTACCTCAAGAACCTGTTTCCACCCGTCCAGTAACGCTGTGTAATGCTTGCGGTTTTTGGCTTGCACCAAGACTGTCTGCTCTTGTCAGTTTCCTCACGAAAAAAAAAGGAAGAAGAAGAAAGGAACACAAGCATGCCGTTTTGCATAATCCCATTGAGAGGCAGCTGAAGCGTTAATGTGTTTTTCTGCCACCGTGTGATGAGTTTTTGTGGCCGTGCAGCAGCGCAGCCAGTCACTGTGCGCGCAGCCGTCAGCCATCAAAGGACCTTAAGAAAGTTTCAGCGGAAAAGGAAAATTAGACAACTTCTTTTCGCCGACCGGGCAGAAACTTTGTACACCCGTGTACAACCGGGACTGGGGCCACACAGGACATTGGGGCACTCGGTTTCCGTATGCTTCATCGCGCCCAAGCTTTACGACCATCTCAACTTCCTGGCGGTTGTTGGCGGTGATGCTGCTGCTGCTGCTGCTGCTGCTGGTAGCAATTCCGACGAGTACCGGCTTAGTTATGCTTCAGAGGGCGCCTCCAAGTTGTCAGCGGCAATGTTTCTTCCGCTCTCTCTCTCCTTCTGGGCAGAAGGTACAAGTTTTCCTCCCGTCGTTCCAATGTGGAGGTTTTGTTGTTGCGCTTGCTGCTCTTTTTCGCGCCCAGCCTGTTCGTCCCGCGCGATACGCATCGCGGCACATAATTAACAGTGTAATTATCTTATGAAATATTTGTTCTGATAATGAAACAAGCTAATTATGCGCCAACGATTGCTGGCAACGGTGGTGGTGGTGGTGGTGGTGGTGGCCGGTGTGGGACGCTGACGACTCTTTCTTTCCCGTGTGTGTGTGTGTGTGTGTGCACGCGCGACTGGGACAAAACGGAAAGGGAAAGTGAGCCGCCGGACACAGGATGAAGTTGTGCTGTTTTATTGGAATGGTCACTGTTTGGTGGGGCCCGTGCAGGCCATCTTAATCGGTGTGCACCCTAGAAAAAAAAAATAGTAAACGAACAGATAGGGATGGTGGAGGCCCAAAAAAAAAAAGAACCACATTCTAACGTTGTCGTTATCACTGCTGTGTGTTAGTTTTATCAGTTCCGCGATTTTCAATGGCGACAGGGCCGGATGACATTACTCGCTTTTCCTTCGTCCTGTGTTTTCTAAGTGTGTGTGTGTGCTCGCGATAAATCTTATCGCTTGTCCGTGTGGTGCAGGGATATCAGCAGTGGTCGTGTAACGGTGGTGGAAAGCTAATTTTCAGGATGTATGAATGATTTATGACGCGCAGAGAAACATTCGCCTATTCGCCATAATTGCAATGATAAATGCCTTTCCTCAATTTCTCCTCGTTTGTTGCGCAGTACCTGCAGTACCTTACCATTCCTGTTGCTGTGTTGATGGTACAGCAAAACCCACACAGAATGCTTTGCTGGAAAATGAACCACGAAACTATTCACCCAGTTTTTTTGGGGGACTTTTTAGGTTTGTTTGTTTTTTGCTCGACCTCTCCTCCGTACGAGTAAATTCCAAAACGGATCGACTGCAACCTTTTCTTGTTTTTTTCGAAGCTGCTCCCCCTAACCTTATTTAAGGCGTTTGGAGCAACATTTCTCATTATCGGGGCAGCTAACAGCATCCGAAACCAATTAGCAATAGCTGTTGGTGCCGGGCTCGTAACTTTGGGCGCGTGTGTGTGTGGGAACGCTTCCTTGGAAGTTTGCTTCCTGCCGCTTCTCCCAACACCGGTGGAGCACAGGGTAACATTTGGTTGGTTATTAACATTTTTATTGGCAATTTCGCCCTTACTTGTTTTGCTGATTGCTCTCTATGAGGCTCCAAATGTTTCTTGGGTTTCTTGTGTGTCCTTGTGTGTGTATGTTTGCTTATATGCTGTTGGGCAGTGGGCGCTGGAATGTTGCTGCTATTTTGGAGCCAGCAAATATGTAAAGGTTGCATAATGAGTTGTGAATTTATTTTCATTTCGATGGAGTTGATGCTAGGCGAATGGCTTAGTTTTTGAGCGAGCATGATTTTATATAGAGCATTATGTAATATGGGGACATTTTCGGTGCTTTTCGTTGAATGTTTAATTGGGCTGTGGGTGATTTGGTTTTGATTTTTTTCAATTTTTTTTGTAATTTATTCATTCATTAATTGGGTTGTGCAGCTCACAATGGCGTTTAACATTTTGGCTATATTTCTGTCTATTGATTTGTCACCGGGGACATTCTCTATCACTTTTCCGAGTGATGTAATCTTTTTAAGGAAGTATGTGAGAAATATTAGTCAAATGTTTCATTTTGGATTTTTGAAGAATGATTTCAGAATCCTTTCGATTCCGTTCAAGAGTGTGAATTTAGTGCCTCAATCTTAACAAAAAACTTGCGCTAAAGAAGAAGAAGAAGAAGAATATGAAGACATGATTTAGAGGTATGCCTTTTTTAGCATTTTAGAGCAAAGATTTAATGTTGCACGTCCACAGTGTAAAGTGAAGAAAATTTATTTTAAAGCGTTACAAATTAACCGTGAAAAAAAAAACAATTTTTAAGTGCAGGTCAGCAATAAGCATGGCATTCAAACTGCGTCTGAAAATTGCTTATCACATTCCCATATCCTTTCCATTTCTTCACCACCTCCTTTCACTGTAGAAATTGGGAAAGCGAAATCAATTACAATTTACAAAACGGCATCAAAAACACTTCCATACCAGGAATAAAATAACAAGCCAACCGTTTAGTTCGTGGCCCGATGCATCTACTACTGGACCCACCTTCTCTTCTGTAAACCCCCATTGCAACTACAGAAAGCGACAGAGCGAGCGGTGGTAGTTGGAACGGTGTTCTGTTCGGTGATCCTTTATTTATCCTGCCAAACGGGGGAGAAAATGCGATGGTAAAAGGTTTTTGTGGACTTTAACTTTTTTTTATTTTGGTTTTTCACTCGCCCGGCTGCCTACCTTCAATGCTGTTCCGGGGGTGAGAGTTGCGCGGAGCCAACAAGCCACGATATCGATATACGGAGGGTGGGGCTAGCAGGCTGTCGGTATGCTGCCTGTGCCTTTGCCAACGTTTAAAGAACCCGACGGCTAACACACGGCTAGCTGACCGCCGGAAATAGGCTGACCCAAGCAGCAGGATTTATGCAGGTTCCGTCCGTGAGCGTGGGCTGTGTGGGGAGGGAGAAGAGGCCGGTGGCCCGTTCGTACCATTTGGTCTTGAAGGGTACGACGTACGGGCGGCTAACTTCTTCTACCCACAAGAAAGCTTGCGGCTGTGTTTTGTTGCTGCTGCGAAAGCTAGTGCAATTGGCTTTCGGAATCGATTTTCCTCGCTCCTTGTTTGTGTGTGTGTGTGCTCTGGTCGTGTAGTAAATCTTGCCAGAAGGTTGGGTTAAATCCTGGCCCCTCGTGTGTGGGCTGAACGTTTGGACATGGGTGGAAATCGTTTCCAATGTGTGCTTTTTTGCCTTTTTGCTAAATAATTTCTGTACAAGGCAGAAAATCAGAGCGAAACTCGAATAGCGATGTATTACGGGTCTTGTTTCCTGCTTGTGTACGTAGCCGGTAAATCTGCTTTGTAAGGCGTAAGTGGAACAAACCTTCCTGTAATGCATTTGATGGTGCGCGTAGCTCAAGGCAGCAGTTTGATTGGGTCTAAACGAGATGCTTTCCGCAGAAATATCGATTAAAATATGAAGCGCACGAAGCGAAAGCTTTGCAATAAAGATTTCAGCTCGCTGGCAAACAGCTACCAGCTGATCCTTGGGTTGGTGTGTAACGAGAAAGATCAACAGATCTTTGCAGCAAAGTTCTGCGATAGCGTTGATTTCCGCTGTACTAAACGCTCGCTTCATTTATACATTGTCCGTAAAGAGATAATCTTGTGTTTATGTTTCAACGCAGCCGTGTTTTCCGCAGTTCGCCGCACGCTTCCTCGCTGTTGGAAAACAAAAATCAATAGAAGCTGCCTCCATCCAGCTGCGGAGAGAAAGCAAGAATTCCAGCTTCCTATTTGCACGTATAAAAAGCGGCTGTTGGGAAAACCGCTCCCACGAAACAGCTTTTCTGCTGCACGGAGGGGCCGGCGATTTGATTATTTTCCCAAATCGAACGCTAATCGACTGGAAACGGAAAACGTTCATTAGCACAAAACCCGCGCGCTCCAATCCTTTAGCCAAATTTCGGTTGGTGCGCAAGGCGCAAAAGGAAAGTTACACGAAAGCTCGGTTCGCTCGGTGGAAAACTCCCGTTCGCCGCTGGAAAAGGAGCTAAAATTGGCGGGGAAAATTTCAAAGGAAAAAGCACAATTCCGCACCGAGCAGCAGGCCGCAGCAGTGAGCAGCAGGCAGTGGTTTGCCTTTTTCGATCATTAACGGTGTAATCTTTCGATGAGCAATTAGAATTCAAATATTCTTCCTAGGCGCGATGATTGGAGGAATTGGGACGGAATTAGTAGGCGCAATCAGCCGGTTTTGCTCCCCAGTTGTTTGATTCAATTGCCCCGAATGGGCGGCGGGTGTGCTGCAATTTATGGAAGTTAATAGCTGTGTCACCGTAAAATGATTGTAAAGCGCTGGTTTTGAACGATCTGGCAAAGTGGGGTTAATGATAATTTAGAGGGAATAAGGCTAATTTTTGATCTCACTAAGGGCGATGAAAGATGTGTTGAGCCAGCAAACCGTACTTTACATTTATGCGCCCATACGAAAGGTTCAACATAAGGATGTATTTTGTTGAAGCTGTTCCTAATAATCCAATTGACCGCGGGGGCAAGATTCGGTGCAATTTGTCTGTTTTCGGTCTCGGAAGCAAACGGTTCTAACGCAAACACGTCCTGCCGGTTTGGGGGTTGGTTATCCTTTTTGCGCTATCAACTCACGTACGGCACTTTTCTCAGATGTCTCTGCCTACAACCAGCCTGTGATTTCTGCAGCAAGACACACACACGCTGGCTGCTTTTGCTCTGCCTGCCTAATGCAACCGGCCAGCCTGCATGCATGCATGTGTCTCGAGCTCTCTTTCTCTCCGCATCACTCTTTACCTAATCTTGTCAACGGCTTAGCCGCACACAGATGTAAAGTAGAATGCATTTTGCGCCGTCCAATTTAGCCGTCCTATAATCTGGATCGTAATCCACAACGTATTTTTTGTTGCCCGCTCCTTTACCACGCCATCCACACACTTGCTGTATGTGCATAAATTGGAGTTCCTTTTTTTTTGGGGGGGGGGGGGATAGAAATGGACGAAAGACACAGCTCGCGGTGGTGCATTTTTATCAGTCGCCACCATCTTTCAGAGTGCTGCTAGGTGAATGGAACGATATCCATGATGGAAAGCTTTTAAGGAAAAGCCGCCCCAAACCGGACAGTTTGGCTCCCCCCATGGGTGCACGAGGGAGCGAACCGGGAGCGATACGAATCTGCACTACGTGACATGGAATGCAATTGCATTCTAGCAACCGGAGTACTGTGTGTGTGCCTTAGAACTGCTAACACATACAGCCGACGGGGTGAATCAATTCGGTTCTTTTTTTTTCTCTCTCTCCGTCTCTCTTCCTGCCTCCAAAACACTGGAGCTGGATCATTTGCTTTCATTTCCCGCTTACTGTCCTGTCCGTAGGGTTTCTATCTCTGGGCTCTGGGCTGTATTTTATCACTCCAAGGGACGGAAGGGATTTGTCGTTCGCTTGTTCTCGGGTTCGTGGGGGGAATGGTTTTCGCTTTTTTAGTTTTCCTTTGCCCTTCCTTTACTGTTTGGGAAACGCGCTCTGGTGGTGTGGATTTTGCTGTCACAGTAAAACTGTGGTGCGGGATTTGTTTTCCCAATCCTTTGCTAGCGATGCCCGTGCTGGAAGTGGAATGCCAACGGGTCCGCAAGGTTGCTGCACGGAACAAGCGTCATGGTGTGTCCCGTGTGAGTGAAATGGATGTGAATGGTGAATGGTTTGTGTATGTGTGTGCGTGTGTGTTTTACATGAGCCTTTGCCTAGCTGTGGTTCAACGATGCAAAAGGATAACCCTCTCGGTAGAGGGATAACGATTAATAATGAAGTACGAATAAAGTACGGGTGGGGACAAATTTCAATTACGGATTGGCAACGTTTGTTCTTTGCCGTTTACACAGCGTGGGTTTGTTTGCGCTTTTGCTTTCTATGCTGAAAACTATATCAGCTAGCCAATTAAATCACTCAGATCAGAGCATCGCGATATGGATGGCGAAGTAAGAAGTGGAAAGTAATAACATGTTTGAACAATTTCTTTTATTACATTTTTAAAAGATTTATTATTGTCACTTCAATAGATATCCTTGTGTTTGTTTAGTTTCTGTAAAGCAAGGTAGCAACTGTAGGCTTTTTAATGCCTTCCATCGAGAGCGACTCGATGGTGGAATGTCTAGAGGCAGCAGCTCGTACACAGCCGAATCAGTTCAAGTCTAGCTCTTACCATGCGCAAAACAGAGTGAGTATAAATTAATTATAGTATATCATACAACAATCGATGTTTTCAATTGTGTATTGTAACATGAAAAATTATTATGAAAAAATATTAAAATAAAAAAGAAGAAGAAGAAAAGATATTGAAAAAAATGGAAAATGTGTTCCCCAAAATACGTTTCGTTTTACTTATATCTCTCTGATCCATTGCATTTATATTCTACAAAGTGTAAAACATAGTTTCGTTCGACAAGTTCCCTCGTTTTCCACGTCACTCACAGAGCTTTCCTAGCGCTGTGGCAGGTTTATTGTTTTTTGCATAAAGTGCCATCCTTTTAATTTAACCCTAAGCTTTTTTCACCCTTTTTAGCCTTTTTTGGGGACGTTTTTTGTCGTTGTTGTTTTAATCCGACAATCTTGTTCAGCAAACGTCCGCGCCGCCCCGCTTCATCTGCACGTTTTAACGCGGAAGCACGTTTCAATTTAATCGACACTTCGTACCATCCTGTACCCCGCTGTGTGCGACGGCAGGTAAGCAAAGGTACCGGTGTACCGGGGGGAGAGGGATTTTTTTTTGGTTGGCAAGAAAATTACTCCCCCAGGCTGTCCGGTGGGGGACGATTTGTTCGTGCTTCCCTGCCTCGTTCCACTTCAGGCTCATCATCATCATCGTCCTCATGACGGGCATAATGATTTTGGTCATCCTTTTCATTTTCACCCGGGACGCCAAGGGCTGAGAGGCGGTTTGCGCGCCTGTCCGGTTTTGGAGCAGCAACATTGTCCCGCGGGGGAACCCGTTATGGTGCCGCGCGGTGAGGGGACGGAGAAGCGAAGAACATATTGCAACAGGAAAAAAACAGGCTAAAAGTCCTGCTTTTATGCTGAAAAGCGCTTCCACCACCGGGCGCTTAATGAGCTAACGATAACGATGGGAAAATTTCACCCTTCCTCCCCCCCTTCGCAAACCATGCTCTCTTCCACGTCAAACCCCCTGGCAAGGCAAGGGAGGGAACTCACTTGACGTCGTTCGGTTTTGTGCTTTACGGGATGAAGAGGATTTTACCCTAACCAACCCTAATCATCTTTTGAGCGTGACCCAAACGGTGGTGGGGTGCTCGTAAAAAAAAAACAGCCTCCACTCTCCGGACACGAATTCCTCTGGGATGGATGAAGGATGAAGCGCGAGGGAATGAGCAGTTTGGTAGGCCTCTTCTGCCCCACGCCGGCCCGCATTCTAATGGGGAGATCATTTTACGATGATGTTTTCTTTTTTTTTTTTGCGTGATCTTTTCCCCGACTGTTGCACGGACTGGGCCCGGACGGACAAACTTCTATTTTGCAAACATATCCACGCTCCTCCTTCCCTGTAAGCTGTTTAACCCAATTTTCTCCCCTTCTGGGGAGCGTGTGGGAGCTTTTCCGTTGCTTAAGGTGACGCACGGAAGAATCATCTCCATCATCGCTGTAGTCGTAGGTTTCTGTTCCCTTTTCTTTTGTTATTATTAGGTGTATTAAGATTACAATCACCGTTGTACTTTAGGAAAAAAAGGGATGTGCGTTTCCTTTTTTTTTTTGTATGTTTGCTTGAAAGCAACAAATTTAAATTTCCCTTCAATGTTCCCCACTGCGCACGGGGCGGGTTGTGGATGCGTCCAAGTGCGGAGATGATGTCCTTCGTCAGCCGTCGTCTGTCAGCCTCTGTCAGCCATGGGAGGGGGTGTGGTGGGAGGGATTGTTCATCGATCCAGAAAACGTCAAAGTTTTTCAATAATCTAGCTTTCATCGCCACTAACGCACGGGTGTGTGTGCCAGCTTGTGCAGATGGCTGCGCGAATGGTACCGGCCGCAATGATGGTGAAAAGTTTTGGTTTCATTCGTCTGTGTGTGTTTGTATGTGTGTGTGTGTGTTGTTTGAAAAAGTACTTCCGCTTAAGTACATTGCGGAGAGAAAAAAGCGCGGATGCGTTTTATTGGCATTTTCTCGAGTGTAATAACTATTTTTGTAATCCGTTTTATTGCCGTACACGGATTAAGGGATGTGTGTGTGGGGGCTATATTCTAGTGGTTATTGCGTTTTTGGTGTGGTTTTGCTTGGCTTGGAATGTGCGTATTTAGAGATGATAGTATCATGCGCCTACACGCCTCACAAAATTATTAATTTAAAGGTTTTAGCTCTTCAATTTTATTGCTAAACATCTTCTACTAAGTTTTCCTGTTTCGCTCAGCAAACAAAAATTGCTAATTTAATTTGAGGACCGAACTGTATCTTCTTCCAGCCGTAGTACAGCTACGAACTCGACCTTTACAGTTTCTAAGATTCTCTACAAAAACACCCACTCAAAACACTGCCCACTGTCACCACCTCCACCGCTGCTGCTGCTACGCTCGATAGGAGTCCTGGCGAATGTAGAAAAACGATCTCACTGCTGCGTTTATTCCAGCACAGATCACACGTACACGCGTCGGTTTTTCCTCCACTTTCGTTCGCCATTCGAAATTAAACAAACACAACCCCGTTTTTCCCAACACCACCCCCCCCCTCTCAGAGAGAAGGGCCCCTGTCGACCCATGGTTTTGCTCAAGAGCGCGATGAATAGCATGGCACACGGGAAGGCTTCAAGAGTCACCACGGCTTCGCTGGCACGCTGGGTAATGATGGTAGTGCCAACTATATAAAGCTGAACTGTGTCTCTCTGTATGTTTTTATCTCTCATTGGTTTATTATGTTAGAACAGTGGAACGCTAGATGCAAAAAGGGGGAGTGGGAGTGTTCTCGTTAACGTAGCAAGACTGCATGCTTTAGTGTGCGCGCAAGGAGTGGCGAGTTGAAGGAGCGAAGGAAGGATATGTGTATTGGCTGGCAAGACACGACGGCACACCAGGCTAACCCATTGCCACATTCACGTTTCCGCTTAACTAAGCTAGCGCCAACCAAGCGGCCATAAAGCTTCAAAAGGTTTTAAATTAGGAACAAAAACGTATTACAGTAGCGAAGAATTGGATGAATTCAACGTCCAAAAACTGAACTTTTCCGTTTTTTTGTGCCATTTTTTTTTGTGCAAGCAAGATGAAACAAAGTTGGCAGTACAAGTGGATGTGTCGAGTCGTTAGGTTTGTTTCGGTTTAGGTTGACACAAGAGTGTAGTTTGAAGATTTCGTTTTTTTTTTGTGGCAGTTTTATTTAGGTTTTTGGGCGTGTTTATTCATTTGTTCATTCAATGTATGTCCATATACAGGGTTTACCTAGCCATTTCGGCATCCAGCAATATGATTAAGCTTCAATTTTAAGCTTCATATACTAATTGTTGATGGGGCGGTCTTGTGGTACAGTCGTCAACTCGAACGACTCAATAACATGCCCGTCATGGGTTCAATCCCAGATTGGACCGTCCCCTCGTAGCAAGGATTGACTACCTACCCGGCTGCGTGGTAATGATGAATTAAGTTTCGAAAGCCTGTACAGGCCGGCATGTCCTCATAGGACGTTACGCCTAATAGAAGATAATACTAATTGTTGAACTAAATTCATTAACTTTGTAAACTACTGGTTCGTTCGTTCCACTTCTTCTTTTCAACTAGTAAAAACAACCAATTCCGTACGATATTGATACAAAATATCTATCATGGAAAAACGACTCAAGGTTTTGGCCCAACTCAACGGTTTTCTCATTCCCATATTTGGGCTGGTCGCTTGGAATGCAGGAATAATGCAAATGTTTAAGTGACGAAGCGAAGAAGGATCACTGTTGTACAACCGGGAGAGCGGGAAGGGGAGAACGTTTGAGTGGGGTAGTAAAGCAAACGGGCGTACGCGACACGACTGCCTGACGAGTACGGCAACTGCAAACGCATCCCCACACACACACACACGCGCGCGTTGGCATTCGCCAAACGGTGGCTCATCCAAGTGCCAAGTGTTCCTAGGGGCTAAACGCGGCACGATATGTCTTGCTTTTCCACTGGAAAAGCTAACAAACAGGCTTCCGGTTCTATTGCGGGAAGGAATGGGGGGGGGGGGGGGGGGGGGAGGGAGGGAGTGCATTTTTTTAATCCACTCACCGAGTTCCGGGAAAGAAGGCTCAACCGCGTGTACGTGTTACTCATTCCTTCTTCGTTTGTTTGCTACAGTCACCTCCTTCTACTCCAAAGGTGAGGACCCCATCTGCTTGGTCCATTCTTCTCAGTCGGGAAAGGTCCTTTCCTACATCTTCTTGGCAGCGAGATCAAGGAGGAAAAGCGCATCCCTTGTAGGCATTCTCTCCCTCTCACACACACCCGAACACTCCTTCCCCCGAACCACAAGGAGCAGTGAGACGGCAGGCCCGGTGTATGCGGAACCGGAACAAAAATAGACAGAAATCTTCATGCTATTCAACCGTACACGCGGCTTCCATCCCAGTCCCGAAACCCGTCAGCTGCAGTGAACTGCAGCAGCAGTAGGCGACGATGGCGACGACTGCATTTTGCAAGTTTGCGGAGGCGTACGAACAAACAAACACGTCATCGTTAGATGCCGTATTTATAAAGGCGGCAGTCGGGCAGGCTCGTTTCTGCGCACTTTCCTGCAGGACTCGCGGGGGGCAGCCAAGAAGCATTTGCCACGTCTGTTTTCTGTTCCTACTTTCTTCCACTACTGTGTAGATTCCGGTCTCTTACGTCTGTGCGGGAAAATATTGCCCGTTTGTTCGCCAGCTGTGTGGGCAACCGAGTAGAACCAAGGGAGGAAGGGCAGGATAATGGACAAACAAGGCTGCTTGTCAGTGTGTGAAAAATAAAGTATCAAAATCATAAGAAAGAGTCCGTTGTGGGGGGGAAATACATCCTTCCCGTTGGCAACGATGCCAAAAAAAAAAACGGGGGATGGGTAAAGCCAGTGCACTGGACTGGTGGAGTGTGTTTTTTCTCCCATTTTCCGTGTTGTGCGGTGGAGGTTTGCAATTGCCGGAAATCAAACTATTTTCTGGTGATAAATTTCATTTCAAACGTTCCGATTGCGCGCTTGCCCTGGTGGCATACCATTGCAGTATGATGTTTCATGCTTTTTTATTATTCCTCTCCTTCTCTCGTATGCTTTTAATTTTATCCCTACCCATTTGGCACCTCTTATCAGAGGCACTAGCAGCGGGAAGCTCTCGCAGGATGCTTCCCAGCGATGGGACAAGAACTCATTAATTGCCCATTCGTTTAGTTTTTTCTCCCCATAGTGTGGGGGTTGTTCAAGAAAGGCAAACAAATGGAAAACTTAAAAGCCCGAACAAACTTATCGCTCGAACGGTGGCGTGCGCGGGGCTATTGATTTTATTCCGGTAGTGCGTTGGGTGTGTCCGGGGATGTCCTGTTTTTTTTTTCTTTCTTTCTACAATTTCTGTCTTTCTTCAATTTCTTCAGCGCACTACAAATAATTACTTTCTCAACCAATGGTAGCGCGAGCTGCTTCGCGTCCAACAGTCACCGTCGTTGCCGATGGAAAATGATGGTCGTTCAACAGAGACTGTCCGTTGCGTTGGGCTGAGTGTTTGTGCCTGTGTTTGCTTGTTTGTTGGTGAGACTTTTCCACTGCTTGCGTGGTGCGCCGTCCAACCCGTTTCGCTTCTCGCTGTAGAAGCTAGTCTCCGTACAATGGAGTTTTGGAGCGAAATCGAAAAGCTTACCCATCTTTTTACCGGGTCCCACGATCCCACCGGGTCCCGCGTCGCTGGATGAGAGATTATTATCGAGCGGAAACGGGCGAGAAAAGTAAACTGAAATTGAGAATAGCAAATGATGGGTTTTTGTCCCTTCGCTGGCGGCGGTGGGCGGTGTGTGTGTTGGTTTGGGATACAAGTTGTTATTTTTAACGGAGGTTGCATCTTGTTTTTTAGATTTTAATCCCTTACGTCTGGTGCGGGCTTTTGGGCTGAAGCGATCCGATCCGGTGGGGGTTTAAAATTTTATGGAATAACAGTTATCCAACGGTTGCCGACGGTTGTAGGCGAGCAGCTTTGTGGGATGGAAGTTGTTTATCGATAAATTTACACTGGATGCTTGTTTGATGATGAAACATCTGAAGTTTGAAGTTAGTTTGTGAAGGTACTATTTTCTTTGCTGTTTGTTTTTGAATCTACGGTAAATCCGGTTGATGGAGCGTGTAAGAATTATAAGTCCACGTTGTTCCCCGTCAGGCTTTAGGTTCTAATTTTGAACCTGAAGTTACTCTATCTTCAGTGTGCACTACAGAATGTAATAATCATAACATCTTGATGTCTCCAAATCATATTATTTATCATCCAATGTCTTCAGTTTGCAGGAATATACTTCCATCAAGACGACCAAGAGACTGTTTCACTGTCTAGGATTTTAATTTGGAATAAATCAGCGAGCAAAATGATTTCCATTTTCCTACCCAACTCCAGGATTTATTAAATCCTAATCCATCTCATGGTTCTGCTTAGCCGCTGCTGATGCCACGGACAAACAGGACGGTAGAAAACAATGCAGAAACTTTCCCTCTGTATCGAACAAGCACATCGAGTGTAGATCTAATTTACCAAATACGCATCATCGCTCTCGACTGAGACCGACCGGGCTGCTGGTCCCTTGATGAGCTTTCCCTTCCGTGGGCAGTGAGGACCTTGAAGAAGATGCGAAGGTCTTAAATCCGGTTGGGGTTCAACTTTCGCATCCTGTTTGTTTGGAAAAACGGTAGCCCAACGCTGTCCGACGCCGACGTTAGCTTTACGGCGCGGAGAATTTAATCCTCATTCTCTTCCCTTGAGGTTTTCGGACGCTTTTCCGATGCCCCGGATGGATTTGTGATACTCTTCTACTACTACTACACCGAGCAGCTCCATCTGACGGTAGTGGACCCCATTTCCAAAGCCTTACGGCGTTTGTACGTACGTACGGTGAGTTTTTGTGTTTGTTGGGTTTGTTGCGAGAAATTGGTAGGCTTTTGAAGAATTTCTTTAATTCTTCATTCTCTGATCCCTTTAATCTTTGGCGGTATTTCGTGCCGGCGCTGGCGCTGCGCTGATGTACGGCTGAGGGTGTAGGCTGACGGCGAATGGAGAGAAAATTCATCGCATCGTTGGTTTGGCAGGAGGAAGATTTAGTGAACATTTTAGCTGGCTTCTACGGAAGGAAAGTATTCGCCCTCCGGCGGAGGTGAATGTGTAGCATCATTCGAGAATGGGTACAAAATTATGTGAAGCATTTAAATTAAACATCATTGCAGTAGTGTTGGTGTAGATTCTGGAAATTTAAGTTGGGTTTCGTTCATACAAAAGTTTTCCACCGAGAAGAAGTTTAATTCCTAACGTTACTCATGTCGAATGTCCTGAATCATACTTCAGGAATCGTATACGCTGATGTGCCACATGTGCCTTTCCCATTCCGTACCAAAGTCGAAAAAGCTGGTTTGCATGCTTAGTTTGAACATCTATGTACGAACCTCTTTTTTTATCCAGCATTCTCTTTATGTACCCCTTCCATTCCTCTCACTCCTCTCGCTCATCCGTTTTATTGCTACTAAGCTCTATATGTCTTAGACTGCCATCTTGAATGTCCAAGCGCGCTCGCCAATCGGTTGGTTCCTTTGTTTCTTGTGCATAATGTTAGCCGGCTGCCGGCTCCATTCTTCTCTCGGCTTCAATGCATCTTAAAATGGCGTTCATTTTGCCATCGTACGTTCAATGAATTCTGCTCCTTTACGCCAAGATGTCGCCGACAGTGTCGCCACACTGTGGACCAGCAGGGAAAGCGGGGCTAGAGTTTGCAGTGCCCATACTGCTGCTACTATACCGACTATACCGGCGGACATGGTTTATCCCCGGCCAGACATACGCGCTAAACATCGCTTTTATGCTGTCGTGGCCATATCGGGGTGGTACAAATATGTCTCGTTGCTGCTCGTTACACGCTCCGGGTACAAGCCGAACAGCAGCACAACACATACTAGAACAGAGCGACCAAGCCATTCGGTGGTTTCTTGTGCAGTCGGCAATTGTGTTTCTTTTTTTCCCTGCTTTGTGTTCGATTGTACCAGACACATGTTTGGAGAAGGAAAAAAGAAGAAGAAAAAACCGTTGTTGCCGGAGACTATTCCGCCTCTGGTGCTGCTTATGTTTCAGTAATGGGCCAGGCCAAGATGAAGAATTTCTTTTGCAGAAGTTTGTGGAAACGGTCGTTCTTTTGCTTCTTGGTCTCGTTAAAGCTCCGAACACACACACACAGCGTTTGCGAGGAAGCATGGAATTGGATAATTTAGTAAGCCAGAGCACACTAAGAGTTGCTGTCGCCGAATCTCGAGCCACAGGGAGTAAGTGAAATGAAGGTACTGCATAATTAACAGAATTAGTTAAGATTCGGTTAGATCGGGCAGGACTCGAATATGGGTGGCGGGACATTTGTCTTCCACCGGGATGGCAAGTAGCGCTTTGCCATTAGCGTGCCCCGTCGGTACGGGTTTGATCGCTTGAATAAACAATGCCTAGGGTCGACGCAGAAAAATTGCAGGAACTGTAGCTTTGTTCTATTACTACAAAGAATAGAGCTTTAGTTAAATAGCATTGATTGTTGTCTAGGTTGTTGGAATCCTGTTTTATACAAATATCTAGAAGGTTCGAGGTGTATAATCTTCAAGTTCTGGAAGTGTAGAATTCCTGGATCCAAACATTTGGCATCGGAGGATCTTGAAGAACTTCCTGAACACTCTAGAAGCTGAAAGGATGTCTGAATTGGCCAATCAAAACTTTCAAAATTAGTAACTAGACCCTCGTTCTCAAAACCCAATATATTCTGAAAATACCTCCCAAACTATTGGACCAGAACTCGTGGTTGGGGTAATAAATCTGTGCTGCCTTCCCACGTTGTATGCCAACCGGTGGCGCATGCCCGGAACACCGACGCGTACGGAGCAAAACCTCACCCACAACGCTCCCTGACGCGTGTTTGCCAAAACTGACCAGCCCTGGTAGGGCGGGCAATGCTTGAAATGAGCTTTCCACTAATGGTTCACCGCAGTGCACATTACGGCAATTAACCGTCACATAGCCGGACGAAATAGTTGTATCGGGGAGGGAGGGTGGGCTGGCCTGTAGAGCAAGTCGCACAAAACCAGGATTTCCTGATGCAAATGCGCTGTACAACCAGCGAAAAAAGGCGCGCTGTATTGCAGCGTGTCAGAACTGCAAGCCATGCAACAATGTCCTTTGGGTGTTAGCGGGCAGAGAGGCTGCCCGGGCGATGGTGCGCAGCGCTCTTGTGTAGTGTCAAATTCTGATAATTTTAATACAAAACGCGCGGGGATGGGGTGTGTGACCGCGAGCAAAATAGCGAGCACCAAACGTGTGGAGTGCGGTGAGCAGGGCGCGGGAGCTCCAGTTAATTTTCCCCAGGAGCTGCTTTATTAGTGGTAGCCGTGGGCCGCGCGGGGTGGCCGAGGTGTTACTCCCACACGTAACGGTGTGGATGACGACCGAAACTACACCGACCGCAGAACATGGCATTTATGTGCAGTTCTGTGGAAGGAAAGCTGTCCGGGTTGTTGTACACCCACAGTGCGCCGTAGTACAACACGTCGAAGTGCGCTACTAACCGGGACACATTTCCGTTTTATGTTTAGCGAGGCTTCTTCCCACCGCTTGCTGCCGTGTCCCGTGGCAGTCCTGTGGCTGTGTGGCTGTGTGCTGTGTTTATACCGCGTGCGCAATTGTACCAACATTCCAAGAATCAGGGTGTAGCGTACAGAGGGCGAAAAAAAAACCTCCCCTGCAAAAAGATTCACGTGGCAAGCAGCACTTTCGCCGGGGCAGATGGAAGGTGGCGCAGGAGCAGGCGGGCTGTTGGGTCGGGAGCAAGGGAAGCAAATAAAATTGGCTCCATTACGCGCCATAAAACGGTTGTGTGTGCATGTGCGAACGCGCCGAGGAAGAGATAAACTCCGAGAGCCGGGCGTGTGACGGGCGTTAAGAAGCTCGTACTCGTAAATTAGCGCGAAAGTTCTCCCCCGTCACTACACTCCAGTTTTTGGGGCGTTGGAGAAGGGCGTTGCTGCTCGCTTTTTTATGGTTTGCTTTTCTGTTTTGGTCCTTCGTCCTTGGCGCGGGAAATTACCTTCTGCCTTTTGTGTCTTGTGTGCGTTATGTTTTCCGGGTTTCTGTCTCACTGCCGGTGGAAGCCGCCGCCAGGCGTCTTGAAGGAAAAGCCACGAACACCAATGAAGCGAAAGCTACGCTTAGTGTGGTGCATGAAGACGAAAGGGGCATCCTTTCAACTGTCCCCGGCGCTCCCCAGCAATGCCATAGTACACTCACACAAACGTGTTCACCCGTGTGGTGGCTGAAGAGCTGGCGGTCCCAACTCTCGCTGCAAGGCATATAAGTGCCCTGATGTGTCCTCCAAACATCATAATACGCCGGAGGTAGGTGGACCATTTTGCCTAAAGGAAGAGTTTTTGTCTCTCCTTCCTTCTCCGTCGCTCATCCGGAAATAAACTGCTGCAACAGTGACCGAAAATGGCACCATAATTCATTCATATGACGCAGTTTATCTCCTGCGCTCGTCCGCCGACTATCGTTCGCTGCGACGGTCGCGCACTACGACGAGTGCAGTTTTTATTGCCAGACCACCACCATCGACCCATGTCGAATGGTTTGATGCTTTTTTGTTGTTGTTCTTGTGTGTTTTGCTAGGCAGAGACAGAGGCAAGCATTCCCAGTTTTCCGTTGCAACATCGAAACAGTATGCTTTTCTGGGGGCTGAACGTTGCTCCAATTTGCGTGTTAGTAGTCCTGGAATTGTTAATATCATTATGCCCGGGAAGCCATTTTGTTTGGATGCTGCGAACGTGTGTAGTTGTGCTGTGTGTGTGTTTCACGTGGGCCCATTTGAATGTATTATTAATTTATGTAATCTCGCAACTCGGTAGTTGCATTACCCTTGACCGTTACGGGATGATCCTGGTCATGTCACCAGGGCTCAGGCAAATGGAGCTGTGACAAAAACTGTGACGAAAATTCATTCCTGATGACACTGCTGCACACACGTGCTTCCTCGCAACGCACCCCCGGAGTGTATGCGCGTAATTCGTGGTAAACGCTTATCTTTTATGTATGGTGCCGTGCGTACACATGGAGCATTTTGACGACTCACGCTAGTTAATGCATTCCGTTTGCAAAACTGGGCGTGTGCCGTGTGGTAACACGCTCTACTGTACTCGGTGCCACGGTTAACAGCATGTTACGAGTGCTGACGTCATTGGAAGCAGTGAAGACATGTGCTGGATGGATGTACCCGGTAGCTTTCGATTAAGCCTGATCCACACTCTGAGGGCTAGCAGATGTAATGCCATTCTTCCCGTAATCGTAATTGACAATTGACACGGGAAGCTGGGCTGCTGCTGAGCACATGGAGAAATTATTTTGGATCAGCTTTCAATGTTATGATGTATCGCAACATATGTTCCGAAGAGTATTCCTCGAACTCGTCGCCATTCGCTCTCGGGTCTCTATTCGGCACCGAAAATCCTTTCCAAAAACCCTGAAGAACCTTCCCCCAAAAGGCGGAAAAAGGAGGATGTCAATGATTGTCCAAACGACCCATGTTTGTTGACCGCTCTGGGACAGCCCGGGACACGACATGGTCCGTTTGTGGTAAAAGCGACTGCATCCAAATGGTATAGCTTTTCGGTGTTCCACTTGCAATTGGAAGGGTTTTTTTCTTCTCTTTTCTCTTTCCTGTTTTCCACTCGATCGCAAATCCAAGGTTCGCCTTGACCTGCTACAGTAGTGCCGGGGCTGGGAAGGTTGATGAAATCCCTCTGGACAGTACCTTGTTGAATTTAACCTCTGCTCTCGGAACTGTGGCAATCCCGAAAGTGGTGCAACGTTGTACGAGTGGTGCTCCAAACGGGACGATAGTTTTGCCCAGCACAGCCCGGAATAATATTGATGGTGGTAAACAAACTGCTGGCCAGTCGCACCACCGACCACCGCTCGTTGACATTCGCGCAAACCGGCTACAGTGCCGGAGGAGGAGTGTATAGATTTTCGATTACTACTCGTAACGCCGGGAGTTGAACTTTGTTTGCCAGTCCCGGGTTTTCCGTGCATATGGCGCCTCGAGTGGGGTTATATGCGGTGAGGCTATGTACATACGAGTTTACGTGTGATTGTGTGTGTGAGCTTCATTCAAACCACCAACAATTGAAGATGATGCCGATGACCCTAACAACTCCATAACCCTTCACGGATGATTATTTGCCGAGTGCTGGCGGGTTGTTGACCATTTTTCCGAGAGATTTGTTCCCCCACCCCACCCCTCTACGCCCGCACTTTAGCAATGGAGTTGACCGTTGCAGCAGCAGCAGGGGGACGCCAGGATGGATCCCAGGGACCGTTCTGATCCCTTTCGGATGAAATGCCCTTCGGGGTACGATCAAGCGGCAGAAATGTATTTTCAACGTTTTTTCCGCAATGTTTTCGCTACTTGACCGATCCCCTCGAAACGGTGCACTGGGGATTCTGGCAGAAATGATAGTAGTAGGAAAAAAACTCACGGAAAAGTAGGCAGATGCTCCGGTGTGTTGCTTCTATCTGTAGTCTTTCTTTTCAACTTGTGATACGGGCAAACTGAGGGATAGAATAGTTGGACAGTAGACTCAAACCTCCTGGTTCGGTTTTTTTTCTTATTTGCCCTCCCATCTACTAATCCTCTCAAAACATTGAGCCCCCGACTATTATTGTTTGCTTTCACGTTTTGCAGAATTATTTTGCAAATATGCTTCTTCGACGAATCAAAACATACCGCGGTAGTCGCCAGCTAGCCAAGCGTAGGAGCTTTCCATTTGCCTTAGTCTGCGTAGAATGTACGGTGCGTGACTTCAATTATAGAACCTCATGGGTGGTGCAGGCTGTCGGAATGATGGGAGTATTTAGGATTTAAAGGAATCTTAGAATGCTTTTAAGTATATTAATCACCAGAAAGCATTCAGATACTGGTTGTTGATGGGAGAGTAACACACAATGGTGGAGTATATCAATTGGTTTTTGTGCGTTTACACTCATTCTTTCATTCTTTTATATCTGAACTCAGTTCTTGACGTATCTTCTACGTTATAAAAATACACTGTGATTTGTTTTCTTATAAACGTAAATAAAGGATAATTGTTTGACAGGTTGCATAGCTGCAGGCGCTTTGGCAATCCAATTCCCATGTTGAGGCCCCTATAAGTACGCAAATCAGCTATGTAAATGCTCTTTTCACTATTTTATCGGGAGTATGAATAACTGTTTTCTAATGAGGCAACAAACAGCTTTTGCTGAGTCAATATTTCTTATTGTCTTTTTAACCTTTCTCTTAGGTTGTGAAACATGTTTTGTAGATCCACAGTTTTTAATCTATTATTTGAACATGCTGTTAATGAACGTATTGATTAGAGTAGACAAGAGGACTACAGTAAACTCATTACAGTAAGCAGCTTGCTAGATACGCTCTCAATTATGCAACAACACAACACAAAACCATCATTCCACAAGGGCCGAAGCTCGTCCGATGAGTTTCCTTCTCTACCAGGCCATCAAAATTGTGTCCCGTCCGTTGTCCTGCCTTTGTCATTGAAACGGAAAGGAAAGCAAACTCGATGTGCTTCAATCAAACGCCGAATAATACGTCAAGTGCCCATTCTACAAAAATGGCTCCCGAAGTGAAGTAAAGCCAGGAAAAATGGGCTTCCCTACCCATCATCTTCCTTCTCCCTGTCGCGTGGCCACACTACAAGAACCGAAGGATCAACCTTATCTTGTTTGCACAATCTTCCTCGGTCTGGCAAAACATTCACAGCCTCTCAATGTGAATAAAGAGCCATCCATTCCATTCCATTACGCGGAACCACCACATTCCCGGACGAAAACTCTTCCCGCTTTGCACTCGTAGGTAGGGATAAAGAGAGTCAGATAGAGAGAGAGAGAGAAGAACGAAGTGACTATGGCGTGGGCAGTAACGATAAAGAGCAAAATGATGAACTGTGCGTTGTCCTTCAATTCAATTCTGCGTTCGAACTTCTTCCTTTCATTCTCTCCCTCCCTTTTGTAGCCATTTGTTACTTTTGCTCTGTTGAATTCGAACGAGCAAAAGGCGACGCGCGCGGCGTTGGAAGGGTTGATATGGTCGTGTTCCATGGCTTGTTCCTTCACCTTCCTGCACCCGAGGAGGGAGGAAATCTCATTTCAACTTCATGATCCTAAAACAAGTCAACGATTACCTTTCACCACAAATTGGCATTCTTTTGGCTGTGCTGTGGTGCTCCCAGTTTTCCCAGATTATGTACCCTGGGGTTTTCCCCCCTGATTCGGGTGAAATCAGTGAAAGACGCGATTCGCTGACCTTTTTTCCTTTCGGACAAGAGCCAAGACAAGGGCAGCAGATAATATTGTGTCCAAAATGTCATTGTGAACGCGACGGAGGGACTAATCTGCTTTCCACTCTCTCTCTCTCTATCGGTATCAAAAATCGTACCTATACTCACACACAAATACACTTTTACACAGTTGAATTCCATTTCAACTGAATGTCCTTTCGCTGTAGCTGACTCCTCTTGCACGTGGACACGCGCAGCCCGCAGAGAGGATGTGCGATACGTCTCCGCCCGGTGTTTATCATCCCAGTCAACGTTGTTGCGTTGGTGTGTGTCATCGGTGACATTGGATTTTGACGAAAGTTTCCGTGCGCTTTTCTTAAAGCACTCTACTCTGGCGCGGCACCCTCTGGCAGAACCCTGTCCTCACATCTGGCGTGGAATGTACCGCGCTGCTCTGACAACGGTGCGACATGAATCACAGCCGATCTTTTTTTTGTTTTGTTCAAGATTTTCTTCCCACATCGTCCCAGGCCATCCGACACGCGCTGCTGTTGGTGTGTGGAATGCGCTGGACAAAGAAAGGCGGAAGCTCCGGCACCGCCACCAACCAACCAACGACATCGCAATATCTTGCCCTGCGGGGCTGCAGGATTTGGAGTTTTGCGAAATTGGTGCGAATGCTCCAGTAATGGAATGGAATGCCATTATTCGTTGCCGGATCCGTTGCCATCTCTCGGGCACGTGGGCGCTGGTTTCCGGCTGTGTGCGGTTTTGCCGGCTTCTTTTACACTGGCACACAGCGATCTTGAGCGAACAACGCTTCCGTCTGCGCTGGACAGCAAGAAGTGAGCCGGTGTGGATGTGAATGTAGAAGCAGCGGCGCCCACGAAGGCTAAAAGTTTCTTCTTGTTTGGTAGATTCGAGTTTTGAGAGTGCCGCACCTCGGCAACGGGAAGCTCGTCGGAAATCAATTTCAAGTTCACACTTCCAAAGCAGAAGTTGCTGGTTTGCTGGTTTGTGTGCCCAGATTGTCTTGTAAATGGGAATTCCTCTCTGACCTATCGATGATGATGTTCGGTGTGGGGTTCAGGGTGTTTCGTTTCAAATGAAGCAAACATGATCCGTTCACTGGTTGAGCGGGCATCTCTCTGCCAGAGAGAGAAAAAGAGAGAGAGAAAGAATGAATGAGTTTGCTCGTTACATATCCAGCGCTGTCCAAGGATGACTGATATTATTCCACATTGGTTGCTTGACGTCCGGTAGAGAAATGGTCGTTTCTGCGGTCCAGTCCATTGTGGTTCATCAAACAAATTGATTTTCCATCGGCTAGCGTGGTGGCTGGTGGTGGCGGAGTGGACGCTGGACTCCCTCCCTCCATTCGCCACTGCTCTCGCTGTCCATTTCGATGGAAGTAAATTGTTTTGAAAAATGTGGTAAAACCAGCAAAGCGAGCGAGCGAACGAACGGAACCCTTGAGCTCGAGGGATGCAAAATCTTCGACCTTTTCCGGTCGCCAAACGGACAAGGATACTCTCGTTGTGTCTGTGTGGGTGCGTGCGCACGCTTTGGAGATGTTCACAGAGCGTTTTGTGCGCCATTGTGTGAGCGCGCATCGCCTCGTCACTGACAGTGGAATTTTCTCATCATCATGCTTTCACTCTTTGGTTCACCCGCGCAGCTTCCAGTGGCATTGCCAAGCTACCGGCTCCCAGCCCCCTCTCCCCCTCATGCACAATATCGCTCGCATTTTGCCACGATCGCTTGCCACGGAATGGCTATTCTTTGGCAGCTTTTTTCCCCGGCAGCGAACCACTATTGTGTTTGGCACGGGCCCGGGAAAAGAAAAGCAGTCAGAGGTCGGGGTGGTGTTGTGCGAGCAGCGGGAATTGTGCGTCATGACAGATATTTCTTTTATGCAAATGAACCTCCAGTCCACCCCCCACTCGCGAACCTCTTTTGTGGCGGTTTTTTTTGGGTTGAGGGATGCTGGGAGCAACATGGGTCGTCACATTTTTTCCCCCACTTCGGCCACAGAAGGATAGAGAGGACCTGCGCTGCCCTCCAGCCGAAAGAGCATACATTACGAGCCACACGCCGTAAGTCACTGACGACGGTCGTTGGCACACGGAAAAGGATTAGTTTCAACATGCCCCGAAAGTGGGTGAATTTCGGGGGTGGCAAGAAAAAAAGAAAAGGAAAAATCCCACCATTTACCTCGTGCAGCAGCAGCAGTTTGTTTTGCCCATCGCTCCAGTCCGCGCAGTCTTCCTGCCACGAATTTGTACTGTTCAATGTGCCAAATATTGGCGTGGGGGAGAAAATGTTGACTTGAATTACTTTTACTTAGAATGGTCGGAGAGGCGGAAAGAGTAGAGCAACGGGTACGCTTCATCGGGCAAGAATGTTCAATTGTGTGGAGGTTACCATGTTTTTTGCTGTTGTTGCTTGAAGCTTTGCAAATAGGGCACATGGAAGATGAGAACGTTCGTGGGAAAACAATACCTTTTTTCTTTTGCTAGCGCTTATTCTTTATTTGCAATTTTGAAAAATGAGTTTGTGTGATATGTATTGGGAAAGGTTTGAGGAAGTCATTGCTATTTATTTCTATTTTGGTGTGCTCCTTTCGCCGGAGGTGTTTCTAAAAGTATTAGGGACAAGATTAATGACGCAACGATGGAATAGATTGAGGAAATGGTAAGAATTTATCGCAGTGTAATTTCTATAATTGTGAGCCAACATTCCATGCTTCAGTGTGTAGTGTTGGGTTTTATGAATCTTTCGTTGAGATTCAATCATATTTTTTGATTCAATCATATTTAGTGACATGATGAGTAATTAGAATCTCGAGTCGAATATTCAAAGATTCATGAATCTCCTAAATTTCACGAATCTTTCGTTGAGATTCAATCATATTTTTTGATAATCTCTTATGTTTCACGAATCTCTTAAGATTCATGAATCTATAAGATTCATAAATTCATTAAAATTCATATATCTCCAGGAATTTATGAATCTTTACAGATGTATGATTTCCAAAATACTGAATTTGCCCAATCCCACCTAAAACTTGCCTGTTGGGGGTTTAAACCTTGCATGGACCGACTTCCCGTAAGTATCTTTCGAGATTCATGGATCTTTCGAGATTCCTGAATCTTAAAGATTCAGGAATTTTCAAAGATTCATGAATTTTCTGAGATTCATGAAGCTTTTCAACCGAGACTCAGATTCATTGAATCATTCCGAAGATTCATTCAGATTCATGAATCTGAGTCACATTTACCCAACACTACTTCAGTGTGGCTGTATCGGTTGTTAATAATGTATTGTTTTAGTAGATAACTTACTGAAGTCGATAAATCTTTATTAAATATCAAGATTAATTCTATTGGATTATAACACATTCAAATCCTCAATGATTTTTGAAGAAATCACTTTTAATTTAATTTTACACTGGTGAAGCCTAAAGCGCAGCAATCCAAAAGTAACTCAACCTCACTAATTACATTCAACTCAATTACACAATCAAGCGCTAGCAACTTACTTTCGCTCTGTTATTTCTGCACCAAAAGTTCCCTCCCTCCGTTTTCGCTAATGATTCCTCTTTTTAATCGAATCCAATTGCCGTAAAGGAAAGTTTTCATGCGTCATTAAACGCCTATCATCATCTTTGGGTGTCTGGAGTGCAACGACGCTGGGTTTCGCATCTTGGGAAATAGGTTAACCCTATTGAAAATGACACAAAACAGAAAAATTAAATTTAAACAATGACTCCACACGATATGAATATCACTCGACTCGCGCACACTGCTGGGTCTGCAGTCTGCAGTGTCTACGCGTCTTCATTTCCTGGTTGCGCGTCTTAAAAGTTGAGCCGTAGGAACCGTAGTAGCGTGAAGATGAACCTCCTCCCTCGGCGTACACCGTTTAATTATAGTGCGCCTGAGCGCGCCTGCTGCACTGCTTTTGCACCGATTTTGCCCGGAAGATAAACGCGCAATGGTTGCAATGTGTACGCCACTGCACACCAAAAGCCCGTGTGACACGTACATCCGCTGGGTGTGGGATTTAATCATGTTACTCCAGCACACCATCATCACGCCCGCCGCCACCACCAACGGGAAGCAGCAGGTGGTAGTGCGAATTATGAAATTAATAGCGCATCTAGCGGCTGCTATGTTCATCTTCCCTCGTTTGTGTGTGTGTGTTTTATACTAGGTTTATGTGCACTCCATATTCGCGGAAAAGAATGGTGCATCAAACGAAGCGCCCCTCACGATGGGGATGTAATTTTCCATCGCAATAGTTTTGCTTACGATCTTGTTGACAGATAGCTTGTTTTTTGTTCGCGTTTTTATACGTGAGTGTGTGTGTGTGTTCTTGCTGCTTTGTGTAAACTAATTTAACGAACATATGCTCTGTTCCCCGGGTGATCGCCAACCGGCTGCTGCTGTTATGCGTTACGTGAAGAAAGCCAACCGGCAGCGCTCGTGGCGAAGCAGAACGTAGAAATGATTTAATTTATTACCATACCACGCGTGGGACACTGCTCGGGAAGGGGGACACAGACCGTGCCCGAAGCAGTCCAATGTCATTGGCACCACCCTCTGCCCGCACGGGCTATAGACGCGCTTGTGTTGCAGCTTGGAAGAAAAACTTTTCACCCACTCCCCGTGGAGGCCTAGCGCACGGAAAGGGAAAAAGCCGGCATGGTTGTATTTATTATTGGCAACTAACATTTGACGAGCGTGACAATGCCTCGTCGGCAACAATAGGGGCGCTCTCCCCTTCCCTGCCCACTGTGAACATCATCGTCGCCATCTTGTACGTGCGGGTAGGATGAAGAATGTTCTTCGGGAAAGTGGGAAAAATGAAATTTAGCTCCCCAGCTCTCGATGCAGACGTGACAGCATTCGTGACTGTCGGGGAGCTCGAATCTGGGCATCGAATTGGGTCATATCCAGTATTTGCCCGCCGTCTATTAGTGTCACATTTGACGTACGTGCGGGATGGCAGTTTCAGGGCATCGGGAAATGATTGTGTGTGTTTAAGTGTGTGGTTGGAATGGTTAATCAAACACCTTGGACGTGGCAGGTTGATAACAAAAGCTAACTTTTTATTAACAAGTCTATACAAACGACAATTAGTAAGCGGGCTTTAGTGCGTTGTACTTTAAGCTCTGTTGACTCGTATAACTCTTCCTACTGGAACGTATTCCACGCCTAACTAGATTCCTGTTCGCCCTCTGACATTTTATTCCATAACAAGGTGTTGATGACCAAAACGCGCGCGCCGCCCTAACAGCCGTTCTCCCCTGCTGCATACAAACGTGTTTTTGCGCGTACCTATTTCCATCCGTTTTCCAGGGTTCTCTCCGCTCGTGAACAACAGAATGTGAACTGTTGTTACCGCGGCCAGCAGATGCCGCATAGATGCCGGAGGTACCAAGGTAAAAGGACACGTGCACAGTACGTGCCATTTGAAGCCTTTTCAGCCTTTTGCTTCTAGCTAGTAGGATAGGCAAAAAAAAAGAGAAGGACTTTGTACAGCATCACACAGTAGCATCAGTTCTGAACATAATCATTTTTGCCTATCCCTGTCCAGTAGTGCCACGGCCGGTACCTGGTTTTGCGAACGTGTGCCGTCTGCATGACCATTCGATGGTTGTGTTCTCGCATTTTCCTCCCCGATTCGATTGAATTTGCCAGGTGAAAGGGTGAGGTCATTTGGACGCGCACACCTTATTGCAGCATCCACCACCTTGGGTGAGCAAGATTTTTCCTTTTTCGTATATCGTTTATTGACAATCGAGAGCCGTTTTTTGACAGTCATTTTGGGGCTGGAGCGAAAAATGGAAGGTCAAAAGTGTGCTCTTTCCAACTGCGCGTAACAATACACATTCCACAGCTGGCTCACATGTGCTGGTGACTCTCACTCTCTCTCGCTTTTATATTTGTCTTCGATCGTGCAGGATAGATTTTATTCGCCCAGAATTGTTAATAATCGGTCCGTTTCGGCGCTGGGAAACGTTTTCGGACCGGGGAGCGAAAATCGAAGAACTCGGCTTCGACTGAAGAAGAAAGATGGCACGGCCGTTACCAAACTCATTTTTTGCCCGTCACCCCGTGCCCGTGATGGAACGTGATTGCTTCCATCATTGGTTCTATTTTGTACGAACCATGAACCTGCCGGGTCATTTCTCGCCGCTCGGAAAAAAGGTGGCATGTTTTGGAGCGAGCTTCTATATTTTTTTTTGTTGGGGTTGTCCCCCGATATGCCTAACACATATCCTTCCGCCAATAGTGGCCAATGGTAGCATGGGAAGGGACGAACACGATATGCAAAGTGTAATGGTTACGATTATTGTGCCTATTGAGATTGTGGATCCGTTGATAAGCGAAACCCATTGGGAGGAATGTTTACAAATTCGTTCGATAAAAATTTGCGTCGCCAGTCTTTCCAGCAAAAAAAAAAGGGAACCATTCGAAAACACAGATTGTTTGTTGGGCGAGAAGTGTACAAAGTGTCGTTTGCGCATGCTTATCTTGCTGCACTTATCGTGGGACTTTATCTGGGAGCTATCGGAGCACGTAGTGTGCAATTGGTAGTTTTCACCTGGGCTGCAAAAAGACCCTGTTGAGTGTGAGTAAGACTTTTTAAATTTCATTCTGGACGCCTTTTTCTTGCGTTTTGGGCAATTTCGAAGTGATGCCTGTGTACCTTCCGGCAATTGTTTGGATATTTGAAAGTCTTAACCTGCGGTAACATCTTTTTTGTTTTTTTTTTTGTTTTCAAGCATCTGAAACTCTGGACTTGTAGATGTCTAGATATAGATTGGTCTAGATTGGCTGATACTCAGTTTTTGTAAAGATTCCGCTAGTAATGTCATGCCAATGGAAAGATACAAAACATCATTCAATGTTTGAAGTTTACGGTAGGTTGCACGATCAATACATTTGCAAACATTATCACTAGTTCTTGCCAATCTCTACAGCTTCAAAGCTATTTGGATCACCTCACTCATTCTTTAGATCAATCTGAGTCTACTGTTCGCCACCTTCTGTTAATCTTAGGTTTTTTGTGTGAAAAATTCCTCCATACTTCTTGTTGTTTCTCACTTACAACTTCTTTTGTCAGTGTCTGAATCCTGAATGCTTGGTATTCTTTTCGAGAGTTTTGTGCTCCTTTTAAATTCCTGAAGCAAAACTGGTAAGCTAAAGGTGTCGAGATTTGCTACCTAGGTCGTTCTCAATATCTCAAAGCAAAACCGATTAATATTTAACCTTGCCAAACAATCCAAACACACACGGCACACGGCTTCACAATATCGCTTGAGATCACATTGTTCTTCGCTGAATGCTGGTGCTGCTGAGTGCACAAAATGCATACTTAATTTACTGACATTTCATAGAATTAGTTATTGGCCCTTCCGCACGATGACGACGAAGGAAGCTTTCGACGTCGCCGGTACATCGTTGTGTGTGTGTGTGTGTGCGCTCACTCTGCTATCGAAGAATGCACCCGCTCCGGTTGTAAGCGATTTGGAGGATCGGTTACACTCGCCCGGTTGATTAGCATGCATATTGAATGAGCTCAGCACAATAAGTGTCTCGGACGGTTGTGTGTGTGTGTGTGCACCACAGCAAACCGTTTCAGTTGCAATCGTGTTACAGCGCTGCGCTGCTGGTGTTTGGAATTTATCCGGAGAAATTCGAGCATTGCGTTCTTGTGGACCTTGCACCTGGAGCAGTGCTGAGGCGAGCCGGTTTGAAGCGTGGAAAGCGCAATGCGGCACACACTGCTTCATTTAATCTGTGCATGCAGAACTAAACCTCGTTAACCTTACACACGTCACTGCACACACACACACATCGAGCTCTCGCACACAGTGGATGATATATAGTGGCGTTTCACGTTAGCTTTGTAGCTTCGGGGAAATGATGCACAAACGATACTCTCGTTGCCGCCTGCCGATTGGTGACTTCCAAATGCACACCATCCCCACGACGGCTGGCAGCTCAGTTACAGCGTGCCGCCCGTGGGCTGTAAACGCGTTATAGTTCACTTATGATGAGTGAAGTAACTGGTTTTAGCACATCGTAACATCCACGGTCTCCGCCCGACCGACCGAACTTGGGAAGAAAGGCAGCATGCGTTCTTGGCGGCTGCGGTTGGTGCAAAGATTTGGGCGAAGCAGGTGCTGGTGCGCACTGATGAAGCTTGCTCAGTCACGAACGCCTGGCTCAGGGGACGGGAGTGGCGACCAGATCAATTCTCATGCAATATGCAGCGGTGTTTGAACTGGATGGGAACCATACACACTCTTCGGGACGTCCGCAAGTTTTACCGCAGGTTGCGCTGTAGACACCAGTGGAATGTGTACCGCTTTCAACACTTTTGCGGGACGAACAGGTAATTTGAGGCGTTTGAAAAGAACGTGTCCCGGAGACGGTGGTTCCGGGCTTAATAAGACTGGGTCGTATATGGGCGCAAGGTGGCATGGGCGCGTTGAAAATCCTGCGCTTGTGTGCTCTCTCTCTCCCACTCTGCTCCGCAACACCCGATCAACAGATTACCGGTGTTGTGTAAAGCTGTAGGCTCCGTTTGTTGCACCTGACCTACGATAACAAACAACAATGTTGCGCTGTGAGCAGGCCCTGCAGCAGCAGTAGCGTGTGGTCGGCATACGCTGAGTTGGGAAGATTTTTCCGCCACACTGATAGCGGGCTGGTAGAGACGTCGTGTGCAGAGTGGCGCAGTTATAAGGTACTCTTAGGGACGATAGTCTCGACGTTTCTTTTGCCTTCGTGGTGGCGTTGCGCGGCTGATAGTGTGCTGCGGCAGAGATGCAGTGACTAAGAAAATGCTCATTGTTCTTGGCGGACCCGTCTGGGCCAATGGCTGATAAACGGTGGCTGTCAGTGTGGCTTGGTGTGTGTGTGTGTATGTGTATGCGGTTTAAGATTCCCTACAAGTGATAAAACCGAGAGGTGCAACCGTTCTCGAGCTGCATGCTAGGAACACCACCCCCCGTCCAACAACCACTCGAGCGATAGCGTTGAGTCACTCAGCGTGCCGTGACCATGCTAAACAGTAGAACCGTCGTGTTTGTTATGTTTCTACAACCCTCTCTCTTTCTTTCTCTCTCTCTGTCTCTCTCTCTTTCGCGCACCGTGTGCCATTTACCACTCCGGGGCAAGTTGAAATTTATTTCGAAAAATTGCTAATCATCACATTAAACATGACCCGGGAAGGGGGCAATTTGTTTTGTTGATGTTGTTGTTGTTGCTGCTGTTAGGATCTAGACAGCATACGACGCAGACGGCAGCTTATCAGTCAAGGTGTGTTCTGGTGGGTTTGAACACAAATCCCTTCCCCGAACTCACAGAAACATTATAGCCACAAAATCTTGAGAACAACTGGCGTGTTTGCCCGTCGACTGGCTCGTCGACAAATTTAGTGGGAAAGGAGGGACCTTCTCCCAGAGGTCGTCCTGCATTTGCATTGCAAATGGGTCGATGGAGGTTTGCAGGCGCGAGGGAAAGGCACATAAAACACTCTGCACGCCAGCCGGGCGTATGCAATTTTTGGTGCAGCTCCCTCGCGCCGTTTAGGTTGGAAAATTAAGATGACCAAATGGGGGACCACCGAACGCGATTCTTATCCGCTCGGGCGAGGCTATAATTCAAGCTTGAGTGAGAGGCACTGTCAGCTGTTGAGAGGGTGCAGATTTTTAGCTACCATCTGCTGCTGCTGCTGGACGGTGTGTTAAATGTGTATTTGTTATCCGATTTGTTTCTTTTCATCGTCGTTTAACGGCTGAATAACTGTGTGCATGTAGTATTCTAGGCTTGAATGTTCAAATTTAGTGTATCTTTTTTAACAATATTTAATTCTTGTTTTACATTAAAGTATCTTGCAGTACCTTATTTCTAATTGCTTGATTAGGTTGAACATAAAATAAAAAAGAATCTGTTTCCTGATTCTGCTCTCCTACTAACGTAGTCTTAACCATTTTTTTATCTATCTCCTCACTATCTTGTACATCTTTTGAAGTGTCGTGATTAACGCGGATATGCCCGAGAAGAAGTGTAATCCATCAAGTGCGCACGGTCTTACATCCCTGTCCCTTCTGCCTCGCCCGTGTTTCAAAAAGTGACCTAATTTCAACAAGAAAACTAATTATGTTTTTAATTTTCTCATCCCTCTCTCTCTTCTTTCAGGTAAGCGCACGCTCCAATCAAAATGTGCTTTTTCCTTTTTGCTAAGATTTTACAGCCAGGACCGCGAGAGATACCGGCCGCAGGCCTGCCAATCTAGTGATGGGTATAGTTGGTAAAAATCCGAATTCGACTGCGGAAGGTAGGTTCGACCAGCATTATCCAGAGCAGCCTGGAGTTGTCCGGAGTCGTCCGGAGCCGTCCGGAGTTGTCCGGAGTTGTCCGGAGTTGTCCGGAGTTGTCCGGAGTTGTCCGGAGTTGTCCGGAGTTGTCCGGAGTTGTCCAGAGTTGTCCGGAGTCATCCGGAGTCGTCCGGAGCCGTCCGGAGTTGTCCGAAGTCGTCCGGAGTCGTCCGGATTCCGGTTGATTCCGGTTGACTCCAGTTGTCTCCGGATGGCTCCAGGCGGCTCCGGACGACTTCGGACGACTCCGGACGACTACAACTCTGAACGACTTCTACTCTGGACTACTTCTTCGGACTCCGACTCCGGACAAGTTCGACTCCAATTCCGGTCGGAATCGGACTAAGAATAACCGGAGTCGGATCGTAGTCGTGGGTGCGCTCCAGAGACCACATCACTAGATCAATCCATGGAAAAGAAGGGTGGAAATGATTTAGTTTGTAGCACATCACAAAACAGTGCCGTTCACGGTTTGAAGATTGGGAAAGCATTGAATCACATTAACTACCAGTTGATGGCTTTTATTGCGTCCAAAGTTCGTAAAACTTTTTCGTAAAATATGCTTATTATGACCCTGCTATTTTCTAAAGGTTTATTGATACCTTAACAGATGCATTCAATCGTAAAACACGCGCATTAAAAACGCTTCAAAAAGAAAGTACCCATTCAATTAAATGCTAGCCTTGCCTTGCAAATACCTTCTAACGACGGAACTGGGAAAACCGTACGCAAAAAAGACAGACAGTAGTCGGCAGTGGGCCATAATCTGCACTCAAAGATACGCATAATGTAACGCTGTAATGGTGGTTGAAATTTCACTCTCCAATGACGTCAGGAAGTTCTGCGGTGCTTGCATAATAGTTCGGGGTCCAGCGTTGGTTGCGGGTTGAGGGTCGGAAAAGGTTGGCAAATGGATAATGGTTTGTGCGATGGTACAATCTCCCCCAGCGCCGGGGAACAGCCAGAACCGCCCACACGCCCAGTTTTCTAAGTGGTGGGATCATAAGCTTTCGAGAATGATAAGCTGCAATTTTGGAAGGTTGCCTTTTTTTCCTGGCTGGCAGTCGGTGCCAGAATGTCCTTTGGCATTGAATTTTTGTTGTTTCAACACCACACCACGCAGCTGGTTGGTTATTAATTGTAATGAAGGTTTGGTTTTGCCGGCATTTCCGCTTCATTACATTTTGCTTCGAAAGAAGAAGGTAGAAAGGCTCTCGTTGTTGGTGTGTGTTCGGATTGAAAGTTATTATTTATTTTGCTGAAATCAATTGGCGTGTCAACACCGGTGTGAAAGCTTTCACTTATTCCGCAAAGCCCTAATCAGCTCTAATTGAGTCAAACATTTGCGGATGTAAAATGTGTGGATAGTTTTTAGCTGTGGTTGATGGTAAATAAAAAACAACAGTAAAAAAATCCCACCTTCCGACAGTTTTGCAAACATTCATACGAAAACTGTGCGCTCCGCGCCCCGTACCAGCAGAGTCAGCATCAGAACGTCCGATTACATTAATCAATGTTTGCCGACTGTGTGTTTATGTAATCGGCGTGCTGGAATGTAGCTCTCGCTGACGAGTGGAGGAACCCGGGTCAGGGTGCTGAGCTGGCGCTGGCTTCCACCACTCCCTCCCTTCCCCCCGGAGCACCGTTGTCGAGTGATAGATAGATTAATCAATGTTTGCTTTTCCCTTTCGCTGGAACGCGCGCGCAGAAGCGTTCGTTCGCCCGTTTGTTTGGTTACGATTAATTCCAATGAATCATAGGGTGATATAAAAAGAAGGGCGAGATGAGATGCTTTTGATGGGCCATGGGTTACAGGGAACGGGGTTACCCATGTGGAAAGGGGTGCAGGCGAAAATCAGCTGTCTCTCTGGGTGGTTGCAGTGCGGAAGTGTGCTGGTAGGGGAGTAAACGGAAACGGTAGGGTCTGATTGAGATGGAAGAAAAACTCGTAACGTAATCGATCGGGCAGGAAGGCGACAAGTGGTGGGGGGCGAAGCCCAATATATTGATAGATGGAAAGAGCGTCACGTTTCGCGCAGCATATGCCGGTGAGTAGCAATAAAGCAAATATGCAATTTTGTTGCACGGGAAGGGGGAGGGGGAGGGGGAATCATTTTGAAAAACCGTTTTTGATGAATGGTGAATAAAAGTAATGAAAGCAATCAGCACTGTAGACAAATTTACACTTCTGCTGGGTGTTTTTTGTACAGCTTCGATTGAAGTATACAATTGCAATAGTTTATTTGAGTTTTAATATGCTTACTCGCTCATCGTATAATTGCAATCATACACCAAACGATATGAATGGCAATAAAGCATTGGTTAATATTTAATGTTTAATTTGATTCGTGAACTTCCCTCAATGCTATTCTTTATTTGGATATTTATGGTAGATTATGTTATCAATGTCATGCGCCATGTTGTTAGGTCATGCACTTTACAAACGTTCCCAGAAGGCTGGAACTAATTTCAATGTGCTCAATGCAGTTGCAGAATAAAGTCCACTAGAGTATTAACATGTTTTAACTACCAAATAAAATAAAAATAAAAATCAAATTCAAATCTTCCAAGTAGTATTACATGTAGAATATTTCTCCTGTTCCCTAGGAGTTTATTTCCAAAATATTATTCAATAAGTTCAGAGCAAGAACTTTATAGGAACGGGGTCAAATATTAGTCAAAATCGGTTTGGCCATCTTGGATGCCATTTGACAGCAGAAATCCCATGAAAATTCATCATTTCCTCAAACATTTACTGTTACTACAGGCATACATCCTCTTTCAGTAAGATGTATGCACTAATTAACATTTTTCTTACAATAACCAGTGTGATTTAGTCGGAAACTATCAAAGAGGATTCCGAAACGGAAAATCAACCACTGATCAGATCTTCACCATGCGACAGGTCTTGGAGAAGATGGCTGAATACAGAAACGACACATACCATCTCTTCATAGACTTCAAAGCCGCATATGATAGCATAGCCAGGGTAAAACTGTACGACGCTATGAGCTCATTTGGAATCCCGGCCAAACTGATAAGGCTAGTTAGAATGACTGTGACCAACGTCACATGCCAGGTGAGGGTGGATGGAAAACTCTCAGGACCTTTTGCTACCATCAAGGGTCTGCGCCAGGGGGACGGGCCTGCCTGTCTCCTATTTAACCTGGCACTAGAGAGGGCCATCCGCGACTCGAGGGTGGAGACTACGGGAACCATCTTCTATAAGTCAACCCAGATCCTGGCATACGCTGATGATATAGACATCATTGGTCTGCGGCTCTCCTATGTAGCAGAAGCCTACCAAGAGATCGAGCAGGCGGCAGAGAGCCTCGGATTGCAGATAAACGAGGCAAAGTCCAAACTATTGGTGGCAACTTAAGCGTGCCTATCAATAAATAATCAGATTCTACGTAGGCGTGACGTACAGATAGGTGAATGCACTTTTGAAGTCGTCCCACAATTCACCTATCTTGGGTCAAAGGTCAGTAACGACAATAGCATAGAAGCTAAGTTGCGCGCAAGGATGCTGGCTGCCAACCGGTCATTCTACAGCCTGCAAAATCAGTTCACCTCAAAGAACCTGTCGCGACGGACGAAGCTGGGACTATATAACACCTATATAGTACCGGTACTCACATTCGCCTCTGAGACATGGACACTGTCCAAATCCGACGAAACCCTCTTAGCCGCGTTCGAGAGGAAGATGCTCAGAAGGATACTTGGCCCCGTATGTGTGGAAGGACAATGGAGGAGCCGATATAATGACGAGCTATACGAGATGTACGGCGACCTTACTGTCGTACAGCGTATTAAGCTCGCCAGGCTCCGGTGGGCTGGCCATGCTGTACGCATGGAAACGGACGACCCAGCCCGTAAAGTCTTTTTAGGCCGTCCACAAGGACAGAGGAGGCGTGGTAGGCCCAATTGGAGATGGCAAGATGGCGTGGAGGCGTCCGCCATTAAGGCCGGGATAACGGACTGGCAGACGAAGATGTGAGACCGTGAGCGGTTTCGGACACTCCTGAGGCAGGCCAAGACCGCAAAGTGGTTGTAGCGCGGGATAAGTAAGTAAGTAACCAGTCTGATTTATCTTTTTAATCACAAATAAAATTTGAATCGAAAAGTAACGAACTTTTGACTACTTGTCGAATCGTTCTACAATACGGGACTTCGTTCCTACACAGTCCTTGGTTGAGAGTAACACCAGCTGTCAATCGCGCAATGTGGACGTGCCATTTTAGCCCATTTACCCAAAAACAAAACAGAATGCCAGATTCCGAACAACTCCGCACTGAATCATACAACATCAGGAACTCTGTGGTCGCCAAACCGCCTGATGACTAATTCAATGGAAAGCGACACAAAATGTCCGAAAGTTTGCATATGCATTCTGGTTGTCAATTACCAATTATTGGATTGTGTTACTTTTAGCACTCTCCTTCCCCGATGTGATCCTTCGGAAAATGTCTCGCTCCAGTTATCGAGAAGCACTAATTGATGATCCGCCGTGATTTCCGTTACAGAAGAGTTCCCCGTAACGTGTGTCCAAATACACTCCAACATTGATGGTCCTGTGTGTGGAATCAGCAGCATTTTGCCGTTATCGCGTACCGCACGGGCCGTCGATTGCGTATTTTGATGGCATATTACGAGCAGCGTTTCGTTCGTGAAGTTGCTCCATCCCTTATTTGTGTCTTCCTTTCTTTTTTTGCTTTTCTCTTGCTTTCCCTTTATCTCTCTCTTTCTCTCTCTCTTTCTCTCTTTCTCTTTCTCTCTCTCTCTCTCTCTCTCTTGCTTCAATCGGGCTTGGGTGCGAGCATGCGTTGCTGCAGTAAAGTATAAGTATGGCTGCATTCGTCCTTGCCTGTGGAGTCGCAATGAAGGGTAATGGAAATGCCTGGGAGGGTATCCTGAAGGGTAGAAGATGGGCCAAGTGCCGATACACACAACGACGCACGCGACGACGCACTGACGTCGCGAAATATGGGAAACACCCGTTCGTTCGCTGTGTGTGTGTGTGTGTGCATGCGCCTATGGAAGCAGAAACCGGTGAACGAACCGCGGACACTACACTACCACCTTCAAGCCGCGAATCCTCTCCCGAATCTCTGTTGTTGTTTTCCTGCCTGTCGGGTCGCTCGCTCCCTCTATCTCCTTCTCTTTCACTCGCACAGCAATGGGCAGCAGCCATCGCCGCCATCTAACGCCCATTTTAGCTCTCCCCATTTTTGGTTCCGGCATGGCGGCATCGCTCGAGAGCTCCATGGAGAGCGGCGGCTCTCGCACGAGCATGGCGACTTATCTCTCGCAATGGAGTTGTGTGGTGGCGGTGCGGTGTGTGTCATTTCCCGCTAGCCGGTCTGCGGGAAAGTATCAAAACCACCCCCAAACCTTCATGCGCGAGAGGGTTGTAGCACTCAAAGAAAGAGAGAAAATATCCGATCAGATGTTGTGTGCCGCTGCCGCGTGAGTGACCGAGCGCAGACGAACGATAAGGCAGTCGGATGAGAGAGAAAGCGAGAGGGAGAGAGTGGTGCCACAACATCACAACCACCAGCTGCTGCGATGACACCCCGTTGAAGGGATGAAAAGTTTGGGGTGGAGCACGAACCGGAGGGTTTTGTGCTCCAGTTGGGATAAAATGGTTCGTGAGTGACGGGGGTTGTTCTGAGTGGTGAGAGAACACAGAGAGCGAGAGAGCGATTACGGGTGTCTGTGTGAGCTACCAATAGAGGGTTGAAGATGGGTCCCAGCACACGTCCACACTTGCCCTTGGTACAGTCCGACGTGAACGTTCGCCAAAAACGCATCGACGACCGAAGACGACGTTTGTGGTTCTTCTGCACCAAGTCTGTGGTTCTACTCGCCTAAACCCTCCTCCCACGCTCTCGGTCGGTATTCACGGTGTGTGTGTGTGTGTATCTCTTTAGCATTCCAAAATCGCGACAAAAACGCACACTTGCAACGGTGCTAGACCGGCCGCTCCTTTTATCCAACCGCGACCCTCTCCATCCCCGAAAGGGTGCAAATCGCCAAAGACACACGGGTACGGTACGTCTCTCCGTTCCTTGTGCAAGTGCAAGTTTCTTCCTCTTCCTCCCCCCCCCCACCTCGCACAGGGCTGTGTTCGCGCAATAGTGGTCTGCAGTTGACACATCGACAGTTCTCGTGTGACTAGAACGACGGCTAGTGGAGCTCTCGGGCCTGTTTTTCTTTTTGTTTTTTTGCAATAACGGTCGACGTGGACACTGGCAGCAAATGTAAAGAAGCAAAAAAAAAAAAACGAAGCCTCTTGCGCCTCAGTGGTGTGATGCATCTGTGTTGTGCATGTGTGCGTGTGTGTATTGGAAGGTTTTTGGGAAACTGGAAGAGCAGAAGGTCTTGAAATTGTTTTCAAGGTCCAACCCGTTAGGAGTGGCCTAGCGGGAGAGAGAGATAGAGATAGAGAAAGAGGAATGGTGCATATTTCCCCATTCCCTTCCAGCGCCGGATAATTCTCGCTCGTACCTTCCTTCAAACCCCGCAGCTTAATTGTGCCGGAAGTGAATCGAAAGAACCGGAAACTCTTACCAACACACACACACACACACGCACGCATTCCGTTCCTTTCCCCGCAGTGTGTTTGCAAGAGCCCCCAAATGCAACGGAGTCCCTTTATTTTCTACCTCGTCATCTTCTCTTTGCCTAGAGTTAGCGGCGTACGTGTGTGTGTATGTTTTTGTGTGTCCGAGACGCCGCTACAATGAACCGGTCATTACACATTCCACAGTGTGTTGTGCGCACGGCAGTGGTGGGGCCACAAGCAGCGAGGGGTTGCACGATTCAGGCGGGTGTATGCGTGTGCTCTTGTCTGTGTTGGAGATCTTTCGCGTGGTAGTTGTGCCGCTGATTGTGTGCCGTCTGCATTAGAGAGTGAGTTTGGTGGATGACGACAGCACCGTGGACGCACTGTGTGTGTGTGTGTGTGTGCACGCGCTATAAACCACAATGGAAGAGAGTGTGTGACGCCCTCTCCCCCCCCCGTTCCGGGGTGCGTGAGGCAGAGAGCCAACAAGGCACCGATTGTTGTCGGTGTGTGTCGTGTGCTGTGCTCTGGTGTATGTGTTTTTGGTGGAAGAGTTCGAGAGAAGGAGACAGAATGAAGAGAGAACTACAACCTCCCCAACCCCCTCGTATTATGGGCAAAGGGATGCAATGAAAGTGTTGGGTGTGTTGCTGTGTGGGGCAGAGGCCGGTGGATAGAAGACGATTTGCAATCACAAATCCCACTGAACCGACACAAACCGGTTCATGCGGTTTTTCGTGCATGTGTATGTGCATGTCTGTGTGTGTTTGTATTGTAAGGTCTTTGGGCAAAGTTGAGCGAAAGACGGTGCTGCTGCAAAAGTACAGATAATTCGCAAGCAATCAAAAGAACGGAGAATATAAATCCACAAGAGTGTAATGGTTGACATGCTGATCTAGGCCTCTTGGGGCCTGCCGTACGCTTTCTGGAATGCCGATTGCGGGGGTATGCTGATATATTGCAATGCAGTGCGGAGTCGTCGTCGTTGTTGTTGTTGTTGCTCGTTAGTCATCGGCTACGTGACGTGACACTTGACTAACTGGAATGCAAAACAACTACCACTGCGCGTTGCGTGAGAGACATATCCCATCCATTCAATTCGAATAGAATCCGATGCTATAGAGAGAGAGAGATGCAGAGGAAGATAGAGATAACAGTAATTGCGGAGAGAAGCTGCAAGACATGGCTCATCTTTCGTTTCATCCACCGCTATATAGTGGAAGTTGGATCTGATGATCCGTTCCGTTCTCGTTTGGAATAAGCTCCAACGAACTCAGGAACTCATCTTTGGGCTGAGTGCCACTTCAGCCTGAGCGGATGTGCAATTCGACCGTCACTCACTATTGTTTCTGAGCTCTCGTCTATCCGGTCATGAAATTGGCCCAACCTGTGTGGTTTTGGAATATAAACAGTTCTTTGCAAAACAATTAATGTTGACTCTTCTCATCGCAGATATTGTTTGGATTTTAATATCTCCAAAGTTTTGGTCATAGATATTTTGAAACCCAAATATATTCAAATTGTTTCTCATGCTCCAGCTCCGAACTTCCCAAAAGTATGTCTAGACTGTTTTTGAATTTCAAATTGACAAATCGGTTTTATGAACCCTTGCCATCTACCTCCAGCAACATCCTCCAGCAGTCGAAATTGCCATCGGACGATGAACTCCCTCTGAAGGAATCACTTCCGGTTTCCCCTGCTCATCTCCAGCACACTCACGGCCCTACCCATCCCCAGTACAGTGTCTCGTACGGATGCGCCTGCGTGCACTGGTGTGTGTGTGTCTGTGTGTGCTCTTTCGCCTGTATTTGTACTTACACACACACACACACACTGCTCATCTCATCGTCGGTGAGGAGTGCTCGGCGAAAGGACAACCATCCGCCACCACTGCCTTGGGAAATGCATCCTTGTGGCTCTCTGCAATTGCAACCAATGCCTCCGTTGCGTCAGTGCATTCTCAACAACCTGCTCGTGTGTGTGTGTGTGTGTGACTGCCGGCGCCCTGTCTGTGTGCGGCTGTGCACCGGAAGTTGGCAAAGACCCCTCCCAGCCCTCCCGTTTCTTCTCGGGAAGGGATGGTGCGCTCACTCTCTCGCACCGGTTTGTGTGACGCACGCAGAGCTTCCACTTTTTCCATGCTTTCCCATCGCAACCGTCGCCTTTCGCCTCTACAACCCCGCGCCTACTGTTCGCTCGTGCTCCCGAATCTCCCGTAGCAACACAGACGGAAAAAAGAACCCCCCCCCCCCCAATTCCTCCACAACGAATGCACACGAACACACGCTCCATGCACATAGATTGCCGTGCGCCACACCGGACCGTGGCAAAGTAGGCTCATGCTCAGTAAGTCGGGGCCAGTCTTACAGTGGACGTCTTGCCGGTCGGCGAAAGTAGTGCCCCAGCGGTTAGTGTGCGCGCGTTTGAAGCAGTCGAACCAAACCACCACTATTTGTGTCGGATTGTGCAGTAAGGGGTGGGGCGTTTTTTTTTTCTTATTTCGCTACAGCTTTTGCGTTCTCCCGTTGCGTGTCCCGGTACACGTCCCGGTTCAAAACGTGGCAACTAACGCTTGGGGCGACCGGCAACGCTTCGAAGCGGTGTACTTGGTATTTAGCTGGTTTTTGTTTGCTGGCAGACACGCGTGTCAGTACACTGCCGAAGCTCAGCCCGGCGTTGTCTAATCGATAAAATGATAATACGCCTGTTAGTTTAATTTAGCTGGTTATGTTTTGCGTCCATGTGGTTGCCAATTTCTTGCCAATACTGTGCGCCCGGTTAGTGTGTGTGTGTGTGTCTGTGGAGTGTGTAATTGTGTGTGCCGGTGTGTTGTGTGTGCTGCGGTACGTGAACTGCCGGAAGTGCCTCGATCATTTCGTCTATCCAATCCGCCGGAACACATTCCTTTCCTATATCTTGTCGAATCATCTCTTTGCATTTTTTCCCATCACTCTGTCTCTCTGTCTCGGCTTCTTCAATCCTTCTCCCTTTGGCTAGTGTTTCTAACCCGACGAACGTTCCCTCTGTGTGTGTGTCTGTGCGAGGGGTGGAAATAAATGTACCATTGTGTTCGTTTTATGCCTTTGCCGGAGTGCATAGTCGTTGTGTGTACGTAGTCTTAGTCTCTTTGTGCCGGGTTCGTGAAGCAGACGACTGAAGAAAAAAAGTGCATCCACGTTCGTAGAAATGGTGAACCCACCCAGCCACCCCATTCCCATCCTCACACGTGTTTCACGTGGGACGCCACGCGGTAGATTGTAACGCCTGTTGTGATAAAAAGGAGCAATTAGTGCAATTTTCCTAAACAGATATAAATAGAAACGTTTGCTGCATTTTGATACTAACTTTCCCTACCACCTCTTTTGAACACCCGCCCCTCTTGACCACTGTTTGCCTGTTTCTACCCCCACACCCTTTTCTAGTAGCAAAAAATTTAGCAAAGCTAAAGCTCCACCGGAAGTTAGTGTGTATTTGTGAGTGTGTTTGTGCGCCGTTTCGTGTGTGAAGCAAAGCCCCTGCCCCCTCGGAGCCACCGCTTCCGTTTACCGGTTACCGTGTGCACGTTTTGCAGTGTATCCACCTCTGTCTGTGTGTGTGTGTGAGTGTGTATTTGTGTGCAGTTATTGAAAGTGGTATTGGTGAGCGAGCGAGCAAGCGCAAGCATATATGTGTGGGAAATAGAAAATCCACCCAGCCAACATCCATTCCCCCGCTCGATGCAACATTGTTAGAAGAAGCAGCGGTTGTTAAGCAGAACGTAGTGTGAACGAAGAGAGAAAGAAAGAGAGAGAGAGAGAGAGAGAGAGAGCAGCAAAGAGAAAAGCAGCGTTGCCGAAGCTTTCTCTGCTAGTGCTTTAGTGCGTTTCAGTGTGTGTGTGTGTGTGTCTTTGCTGCAGCTCCAACAAGATAGTATAGGCCCATCTGCAGGTCGCAAAAAAGCCGGTCCCTGAGCTATACCCCGCCGGTGTGTGTCCGAGTCCCGAGCTCCACGTGCCGCGTGTCAGACAACGCCGGAAAGATACTTCTGTTAAGAGTAAGCATCGTCGTGGGATTTTGGGGATTTTAGGGCGAGCTATTTGAGGGTTTAAATGCATAAAATCAAGCTTTCACCGCTTTCAAACTCCAGCAATCAAGGTATTTTCAGCATTGTATTAGAGCGCATGAATCTGAAGTACACTCTCTGGATCGCACCGGGTGGTCGAATGAGCATTTTTTCGAGCATTTGAGTTGTAGACTTTTGGATGCGCCCAATTCCAGCATCGGTTTAAAGATATTCAATGCTTCAATTAGATCGTTTGTGCGTAAAAGAGATGAAGAATCTGAAAAAGACTCTAAAGACTCAAACAAGAACCTAAATCCAAACGAAATAAGAATGATAGTCACTGGACCGCAAAAGACGCACACTGCACGTTTTCTCAAGATGATCACATCCACTCATTGGCCGGGGCAATAATCAACATTGGATCGTTTAAAACGCTTCCCTCTTCCCTGTATCGCGGAGGCAGATGTACCGGCACGCGGTCTCCGCTACCCCAGGGTTTCGCAGTGTGCGAGTCAGTCAAGCACATCCGGCATTGACGGTGTGTGTCTGTGTGAGGAACACCAAGATGCAAGAGCAACTCCGGAACTGTTCCTCTCGTCCGTCCGCGTGGCATAATTAAGAGTGGAAGAACGTGCAACACATTTTAGAAGCTTCGTCTTCCCCCGTTGGACTTTCGAGGTCTGGGTGCTCCAAAGCTTTTGAGAATGGGTAGAAGGTGCAGGAAAGTGCGAGAGGGCCCTCGGTAGGTGCAATTAAAAGTGTCCGTCAGCCGTGGAGTTTGAGGTTGTACGTCGCTCAATGTCTGGTAGATAAATCTGGACATTTCGGTGTGGAAGTGCGCTGCTTAGAATGTCTGTGTACTTACTCCGATGATGGATATCTAGCGGGAGAGTTCGTTGCTCTCACTCTCTCTCTTCCCTCTGTTTCTATGCTCTGCGTTTTAATTAAAAGCGCACCCGCAAACGTACCAGCCACGCATCTCACGTCGTCACGCACCGACGACTGAGCGTGTTTGTGTGTGCGTTATTCTATTGATTGCTTCAAAAGTGACCACGCGTCTAATCGTCATTTCCTTCCCAAGACGCTCCGTGGGTTCGGTTGAGCGAAGCGGTGGACATAACGGAATCTTGAGCGCAGTTGACATATCTCGGTAACGGTGTACAGAAAGAAGCAAAACACTTCTCTCGTCGTGCGGTCAGGCGAATGTTAGTTTGCATATGCCGCGCACGGTTGTGGAAATAGAGAAACGAGTTGGCTGGCCAGAAGATCTGGTCCGCTGGCCAGAGCGGAATTTGATGTACAACCCCGTACATCGTACAGTGTACACCTCGGCCTTACCAGTGCATTGAAAACCAGTGCATCCATAATTGATGGCATTGAACTTCGGAACGCTTACGGGCTGCTTCTTTACCCGGGCTTAGGTATGGTAATGCATTATGTTTATGTATACTATTGGCGCAGCCTGAGGGAGTTGCTACAAGAAGCGGTACATCCTCCAGCCCGAAATTTGTATCCGAAAGCTTATCTTTTATGCGATTTAATTGCTACAACACATTGCTGGCGGGTGCTGCCAAATGTACCGAGGCCCTAAACGGGGCCTTCATACTCTCGCCCGCTGATTGATCATCAAAGGGCGCTCTGCACTACACGAATTGCTGTGCGAAATCGTGCTGCTTTCATAAATATTAAATTAATTTCCACATTAATCTCTTATTCGTTTGCTGCCGAAGCACATTTTTGTGGTTTAGTGGTACGCGGGACCGAGGGTGGGTCCAAGCCGCGACATGCCTGGGTAGCCTGGGTTCGGGAACCGGGAGTGTGGTGCATTTTTAATGAATTGGTGCAAATTAATGTGTTCCGGTTTGGAGTAAAAAAGCGTAAACGATCGTGTCGTGTGAAAATGTGTGCATAAAATGTATGCTGCGCTTATTTTGCAGGGTTTCGCTTGTTGTTTGAGCAGTCCTCTCCTGTTTTAAACTCTTTTTTGTGAACCTCATCAACGTCATTTTGGTTCTTGGGCCATTAATTTTCGTCTCATTTCTGTCGTTTGTCAAACTTACGTGTGTATGGAAGTTCGAGAATTATGGGTTCTTCCGCGATCAGCGAGTCCCTTCGCATCGATCCAGTCCGCATCAATAAATACTCCCGGGTGTATAATCAACTGCTATTTATTCATCGGAATTAAATTACATCCGCCTATTCGTTTTGCGGGCGGTTGAGTTTGATGTTTCCCCGCACGGGAAATGGCAGATCCCCGAGATGATGAGTGCCGACGACATAAAGCTGTGTGTCTCTCTCGGACATTGGGAAGAGGTCGTCCGTCGCGCATATTGTGGGGCTGTGGTGCGCGTGTGTGTAGTAATGAATTTTACAGATGCGACCGTACACCCGAGCAAAGAAAAGGAGAGCCAGCGAATTGGGAAAGGAAATGGAATAATCTCTCTATTTTGTGACGTGGAAGAATGGTACGAAATGAGCTTCCGATACGGGGGAATAAAGTGTCATGCGAGATTTTGGCGAATTCCAAGAAGGGCTTTGACATAGACCCACAATCGTAACATTTGCGTCCTGATAGCAATCGCGCACCCCCAAAGTCTCTTTGGACGGACATTTCTGATAAGAAGATGTTCGTAAACATCTCGCAAAAAAATGGCAGCTTAGCAGTACCGAGCTGTCACTTTAGGCCAAAAACTCCTAAGCCTACTTGTCCACTGTGAGGTAGCATTCTGGATGGAGTAAGAATACAAACTGGCACATTCTTTCCATCTGGAAATGTCCATCTAATAGGACGCGATATAAACCTCAAATGACCTTGGTAGGCTACAAGCTACACCTTCAAGACACTTGCCCACCACCAACACACGTAATCTTCTCAACAACTCACATGGGGAATTCATGTCCCTAGTGTGTCGCTTCTTGCAGCTGCCCGTGTCTTCCACTTCTGCTAACCACACTAACAAGAGTGCCAAATAATCGCAATCGTCTTAAGATTTACCAGTCATGGTCCGTGGGGAGCTTTTGTGGTCTGGTCGGTCGGTGTAAGTGTGTGTGTGTGTGTGCGTGTCTGTGTGTGCCCTGTCTGTCTGTTTCGGTTGGGTGGAGTCCCATCAAACATCCCATTCGTCGTTCGGAGGAGGGATTTTTTGCAAGCAACGGTTTTTGGCACAAGTTGTGTGGCTGCGAAACGAAACTGTCGGTTGCCGCAAGAGTGGGAGAAACTTAACCCACGTGGAAGTAAGGAAGAAGAAGAAAAGAACGTATAACGTCATTTTGTAATGAAGGAAAATCCCAACGCCCTCCCCAGTGTCCGCGCGTGAAGCGTTCGGCTTCATGATCGGCTTTTCTTTGCAGCAGGTTCGTTTTCCGTCCGGCTTCTCTTCCCACAAAGGGTGGGAAGTTCCTCCCCCCCCGCCCTCCCTACCAAGAGAACACAAAACGATGAAAAACGGTCCCCGGGGTGATTAGAGCCGAGTTTGGAAGTAACAGTCGCACCCGAGACAGGCGGCACACACAAAAAAGTGGATAGAAAACCTTGAAAAAGACGAATTCTGGAGCTTTTTTTTGATGATGTGGTTTGGTTTTGGGGCGCACACTTCCTTCCTGCCTGCTCTGGTGATGGTGGTTCTATGATCTATTTTTTTCGAACCAAGAATTCATTTGTTCCTCTGCTAGACCTTCTCGCTGCGATGGGGAAGATTAATCTTCTTTCGTCGTTGCTATTGTCGTTTGGTTCGTTGGAGGGGTTTCTGGAGAATCGGCTCCAACGGAAGCCCCCGGAGGGCAAGCGTTCTTGCACACACAGACCCGCTCATCATCCCACAGCACCTCGTTGCACCCTTCGGCTCCAAGATGTCACCTTCTACCCGAACGCACACAGAGACATCGGCGGTTAAAACCCTAGGCAAAAGGGGGAGACAGATCGGTGAAACGTGAATACATTCCGCACGGATATTAAACCGTCTCCTCTCTCGTGCAACCCACACACACACATGTGCACACAAATATCCAACCAAGCTGCCGTACAGATTGTTAATGATCTTAGCACATGATGTCTCCGCGATGACCCTGCCGCCACTCCACTGATGCAACCTCCAACTAAGTCGATCTGCCCGGACACTCTTCATCGGGTTCGGTTCGGCTGTTCCATTCGATTGTGGTCTAGAATCCGGTTCGTTCCAGTCACCGGCGACCGGCAAGATATTTCGATGAATCGTTTTAGCTATTTTTTCCTCCTGCCTCCTGGAGAATATTCCGGACGACATTTGAGATGCGCGCTCCGGAGAAGCGAAAAGCTGGTGGGCGGTAATCGTAAAACCTTAGACATTGAGCATCGGGAAGTGCGGGAAAAGGGCAGCACACATGTCGCTCCCGCAAATGCTTTTTCCGTCTCGGCTGCGGTTTTTACTTATTCTTCTTCTTTCGGTGGGCACTGTGACGATTGACGTTTGCGTGATTGCGGCGGAGGCTCTGTCATGCGTCGCGTTTGGTCGTCGCGGTCACGCGAGAAGGTTTTGCGGTAAAGCAGCCAGTTTCGAGTGTTGTGTGTGTGAGTGTGTGAACGGCAGTAGAGCGATAAAATCTACAACCCCGCAAGTAGTACGATTAGATAAAGATGCAATCGCGAAGAAGCAATCAAAGTGGCCTATCGCTTGAATGGGCGAGTCACAGCCTATAACTCTTGGGACTTGGTTTTGTCGAATCTGTAACGTATATCATATCAGCAAAAAAATGGGTAAATATCCCATTGTTAGCGTGCAGCGAAATGGCCAATTCCAATGATAATATCTTTAATTAGCATAGGTAATGGGACATTATCGGAACTCATCTCCACTGCCTTCCAAGAATCTTGGGTGTAGCTGAGCAGCAGTGTGTGAGGGAAAAAGTCACCTGCCACGATCAGATGAATCGTTGGATAACTTCGAAGTTCCGAGATATCTTTGGAGCAAAAACAAAAGAGGTTTCAAGTATTTCCCAGAAAAAAAAACCCCGATACAAATTATGTACCGTAGCTAATGTACCGTTGCGTACTCCAATTCCCTTCCCAATACCTTCTAAAGATATGTCGAGTTCGGCCGACTATAAACCTGATTGTTATAAAATGCACAATTTCCCTGCGAAAGACATTTCTCACTGAAATCTCTGCGTTGGCCATTTTGATTATTACGAGGCAGCGATTAAATCTCTGCCAGCAGCAAACGAGCGTGCTTAAATTGTGTGCCTTCCATTAGCGCGAAAGCTCTCACTAACCTAACGTTCGCTGCAACTAATACCAATTGGCTACTCTGCTGTTCGATCACTTTATGGCTTCGCACTTCGTTAGACCGAGCAGTGTCTATGTGTGTGCACGGGTGAGGGCAGTTCAATTGATGGCTGTTGTACCGTCTCCTCCCCCGGGCGCTGCCTTCGCTTCCCTCCCTAGTGAGTTGGTGGTGCTGCTGTGACCATAAATCACGAACTCAACCAACCTCTGTGTATGTGTGTCTGTGTCCACTTTCCGGTTCTATGCGGTCGTGAGCGAGCGCCAGTCAATTCTACACATCTAACGGATGTGTAGAAATTCCGGACTTCTTCACCCGAGCGTGGAGCGAAGCCGGAGGAACTGAAGCGCGCGAAAGACCTTCTGCCACGTAATTGGTTTTGCGTGTACTCCGAATTCGACAGTTTAATAGCCCGCCCTGGAAGAGCGGGAGAAAACTCCTGGGAGCGTACGGTCAGTGCAGTTCCCGGGCCAGGTTGAAGAAAGCAGTCCAGTTTGTCCAGGCGATACAGTTTTGCCAGTGCCGGTGGTAGTAATGCACCGATTAGAAGGCACCAGCTGTGGAAGAGGAATGTGAACAATGCACGGAAATGCACGTTTGTGTAAGGCCGCATGTATGCAAACGGGTCGAACCGTCCGTGATTTGCTGCCGTGTGTTGACTTTCATCGATGAAGTGATTTTGATGTTTATTGATTACATTCATCTTTGGTGCTCAAATCAAGATCAGCAGAGCCATTCCAGGAAGGGAGTGTTCATTTGAAGTGTGTTTCATTTCATCCTGAATAGGTGAGATAGAAACGCTAAACATTTCGACTCATAAGCATGTTGTATTACTTCTAAGAATGTCTACATTTCTGTTCATCGAGCAAAGTTTCACTTTGCCGTCAACTTCTAACCTACCATTAACCTGGAGACGAAAGTCTGCCACTACTTTCTAGTTTTTAATTGACCACTTCATCCTGCAACCGGAAACAACCGTCCAACGTTCGTCCATCGTCCAATAGATTGATCCCATTAAGTTGCTTTTGAGTTTCCTTCCCACAAAAAAAAAATCTAGATGTGAACCCTCCTCAAATCCTACGGCTCATTGACCTTTGTCTCCGGCACAGTCCCCAACTGTGGATCGTGGGGCCAAAAAGGCTGCTGCTCGATCGTAAATTGCAAGTATCGAAATTGGTTTCGTCTCCCCTCTCCCTCTCGGGGGCGTCTTCGGTTTGGAGTAGCTGTGCAACAGCGCACGGGGTTTTGCACATTAATTTAAGGCATTTCCGCAAACGACGACCTGCAGAGAAGACTGCAGCCTTTGGACGTCTTCGAAGTGGAGCAAACCTTTCGCTGAATTTCTTGCCTCCTTTTTCCCCGCATCAAATCCGTTAATTACTAGCCTGTCTCGTTTGCCCGGGGCTTGTGGCGATGGGTTAGAAAGGTTCCTGAGAACTAGCCGTAAATTCAACCGTTGCACCGATTGCACTTTTTCCACACAGTGACGACCCGCCTCCGCCATGGACGCCATGTGATGGAGCGTGCTAGAGTTTTTATTGTTTTACTTTTATTGTGATCAGTTTTCACTGGCTCGCGAACGTTCGACGTTTTCGCTCGCGTGAAATATGGCCTCAAACCTGAACGCCCTCCCCCCGGCAAAGGCTCTCGCTCGAAAGTAATGCAGCCACGGTTCAGTAAGTTCCTGTGGCCGCTTCTTTTTCATCCAAACTTCCCTCCGGCCCCCGATCAGTGGCGCAGTAGTGCAACGGGGTGCAGTTGGGAGAAAATTAACGGCCATGACGTTTTTCGTGCACCAGACGGCCAAAGTCGAGGGCACGAAGAAGCTAGAAAGCAGGGCGTAACGATTGAGGGCGGCGGTCCGGCCGGGTCTGTGCTGGTGGTGGTCGATGGAAAATTTCCACATTCGGAAGGGTTTGGAAAAGTGAAGCACGAAAGATGGAGGCCCCCCTTATACGGGTAATTGATCCCCGGCGTGAAGTGCAGGATGATGCAGTGGAAGCGTCTCGAGACAAATAGATTGCACAGTGTTTCACACAGTAATTACTAGGAGTTCTCCCACTCTCTCATCTTCTATCCACTCGTTTCGTTTCGTGAAAGCAGCCGATAACAACAATGCGGTGCAGTGAATGTTTATGATCTGGCAATGATAGTAATGGAAGAATTTAAAGAACCACACAATTACGATTACAGCAGGGCTGGAGTCTGCTGTGGGCAGCTAATTGGATTTTTTTGGATTGCAGGGAAGAGCTTCTGCTTTGTGTTTGCTATTGATTGCATTATTTGGGATGCAATTTATAGCAGCTCTTAATCTTAGGATCAAACTAGAAAGCGGAAAGTATTAGATGTACCTTTTTTGGAGATTTTGGAGGACTTTGAAATTAGATTTTTCATTATTCAGTCATGCCTGGGTGGCTCATATATTCATGAGAATCTTGGTATTTTAAATCCTCCATTTAGAGGTGACTAATCCTTCGAAAGCCTCGAAACATAATTCCTCGTCCTCATTCTTCCCTGAGTAAGACAACATCTGGACATCTAGAACTCAGCAGTAGCAACAACTGCAACATCTGGACCATCTGCGTCCGTTGAAGTATCCCGTGCTCTATCAAAACCGCCTCCTAAAAAAGAATGGAGAAACACATTATTAAGATTCAATCACAAGATTTCAGTATGTTCAGATGTGCAAATGGTTCACCGAACCCGAGCAGCGAGTTAAAAGCATATGCAGGACGCCCATACTTCGAATGCCCATTAGCCAGGCCTCGTTCCGCGGGCCTGTCAGATTGTGTCTCTCCAAGCTTCTTCCAGCGTGCGGGATTGTGGGGGAACGATGCCATGCCATGAATGTCATCATCGTCGTCGTTCGTCAGCGACACATTTTAACATTCATAAGGCTTCCCACTCTGCCCGGCTTTTTGCGCGAGCGACACTTTTGTTCTCTGTTGCCGCTTTTCGCATATCGAAAGCTGCATTAAAAATCGTTTGATTTGGCTCCATTTGCAAAAAAAAACGTTCTCTTCGTACACGTTGACATTTGGCGTACATCAATGGCAGTATGGAGGATTGGAGAAGGTATGGAGTTAAAAGGTGAATTCGGTTGTCGTACGTTCCCGCTCTTTAAGAAGCTTCTGGTTGTGTGTGATGCTGTCAGATGGCTTTAACTCACCGAAAGCTTCTTTGTGCACACTGACAGCCAGAGCACACAACCATGCGTCTGTGTGCATGTGTGGCTCAGCAGCAACTTTTTGACACCTGTCATTGTGAGCTCCAAAGTTATCGTGGAGATGGGAACATTGCTATTTTGCGAACATGTTATAAAATTTAAAGCCATACCCATTCAAACACAAACAAACACATCAGAGTTGGACATGCGAAATCTCACGGCGGGAATGGAAATTTTTCGGCTTGCCGTTTGCACAAAGCGAAAAGCGAAACATCCCGCGAAGGTATTTCGAGAAATATTTCAACTACAGTCGACCACCTTCGCTTCATCCCTTCGCTCTTGCACACCATTTCCCGCTGTCAGTATGGGGCGTGACATTTATGATGATTTCAAATTCATGCTACTCGGTCCACCCCCATCCTCAAACCACCACGGTGCTAGAAGTGAAACATGGAGTAACGAACAGAGCGATGATTCATGGGGTATCGCGTTTTTTTGTTGTTGTTAAGCATAACGCAAAAGGGCGCACAGATGGCAGTATCATCAGCATTAGGCCGCACTTCGTTTGGGGGCAAGGTGGAGCTTTCCCTACTAAACAAACCATTCCAAAAAGTAAGAGAAGAACGAAATCAAAACCGAAACAGTGGCCTCATATTGCAGATGTTGATTTTAGTCGCATCTTTTTCGAGCGGCAGCATCTCTCATCTCAGGGGTTTTGTTTTATTGTGAAGGCATGCAAAAAAGAAGAAGAAGAAGAAGAAGAAGTAGATTTGATACGTGGCCGGATCGTGACGTACAATCGAAAACCGCACCACATACGAGCGCACACACCAGGGAGCAGGAGGCAGTGGCATTGAAGAGTTAACGAAGCGTGACCTTTTTTTATTTTGTATGTTTGGCTTCTTTCGGGCTATTTCGGGACCTAGTACCATGGTGCGCTTATCTGCGTTTCGCACTTTTTGCTCTCCAGATTTGTCGCGCCGTGTGTGTGTGTGTATGTGCGTTATTTTTTTCGCATCTTGAATGTACGATCTCCGTATGATCCGCGGCTGTGCTGTGTTCGTACTGTCATCGTCGCGGGAACAGTTGGATGCTGAGGGCGCGTGTCAACGTGCAAGATACGCGGATGATATTTGTGCTTCCTCATCTGGAATGGGGTCACAAAACTCGTGCCTCTTCCTGGCTGGTGCGACTATCATCCAATCCATCTAATGTGATTCCAGCGTAAAGTCGTCGGAGCTACACATGCACGCTCTGGCTGTGTGTGTGTCATCAAATATAACATTATGTTTTGATTACATTTTCCACGTTGCTGCTGCTGTCTCGGCAGATGAATACCTTTTTCCCTTTTGCTGAAGTTTTCCATTTGCTAACCAACGCACCGAAATATTGATTGCCTCTTTCTTCTCTTCTCTTCTCTGTCTATTTTTAGGTAAGTTCTTCTCAATCCAATCAACTGGCGTTTCACCAATATATCCCGTAGGACAAACAAAAAACGACCGGGAGCGGTGACGAACATTCACTGTTTCGACTCAGCGCCAAGGGTGTAGGGTCGTCCCCACAAACAGAAGCGGCAGAAGAAGTAGTTCCAGCAACCCACAAGCAGTGAAGTTATTCTTCTCTAATGAAGCTTAGCGTGTGCTAAGCCAATCGGGAGGGGGAGCGAGAGCATGCGATTTATGATTCTTTTGGACGGGGTTTTTTTTCTTGGAGGTTAATCCAGCAATCCCGGGCAGCATTCATAATGGACTAAGACTTGAGCGACCCCGCCACGTTCGCCCTTGGGACACGCATAGCATAAATGTCTTAATTTTTTTCTTTTTTTGTACGAATGTTTTCCGCCAGCTTTGGAACGAAACGAATGCTAGACTGCCGAAACACTTCGGTGGGAGCGTTCTGAACCTTGGAGAAGTGGGAGAGCACAAATTCACCTTCCGCAAGGGATAAAAAAGCACTTACCAAGGCATGAATCTTCTACCGGTAACCAACCGTGTACCTTAAGTAGCTTATTTTTCCACCACTTCTCGCTCCACGAAGATGGCCGGCCCTGGCAGGCTGCAAGGAAAGTTTGGTGGCATCAAAACGAAGCCACCACACCCGGTTCACCGTCACTCGATGTGCGCTGACCGTAGCGAAAAAAGCGAAGAGGCAAACACGCTTAAGAGGGATGGGTTGACAAGTCTCACCTTTGCTGCGGGAAATTGCCCATTGCGCTTGGCTTTCAAAAAGGGTTCTTCGGTGGGTTTGCTTCTCTTTTCCAGCTGCTCCTTAGGCCAGCCACCTGTGCTCTACTGCTGCTCTCTTTGACGCTTGGCGCTAGCACACATCAAACACCACTTCCTTCATGTGAGTGATTCCCGAGACATTACGATTGTAGCGTGCGGATGGAAGGTTTTTTTTGTTTGTGTCTCTGTGTGCTTTTGCTGCCCACATTTATAGCTGTCATCTTTTGACACATCGCAAACGCTTGAGCCTTGAGCGTTCTTGATTTGTTAGCCCGGAATGGTTCATGCTTGATGGTCGTAGCAGCACGGAAATGATTATGTGCGAAGAATGGCTTGCTTTAGCTGTGTGTTTTGTGGCCATCGTTCCGTTGCTGTTGGCTGGTGCTTTTTAAAGACTTTATGCAAGCTTCATGGACTTAGACAAGATCCCTGAAAGAGGAATGATTTAAAGCGCTATGTTTACTCTAGCGAAAGGTCACCTAAGTCTCGGCAAAGTGCCTGATACTTGGTTTGGGAGTACGTAAAAATTCATGTACCGTCCCCAAGGGTGACTAAAGTCTGACGTTCGTGGGAAGAAGCAAAAAATGAGCACCGCAAATCGTCAGTAAAACATTATGTATCTAGATTAATTATCTCTATCCGTCTGGGATGCCGGTGGCATCTGTTTGGTGAGTTCTTCTGTTTTTTTGTTGTCTTTCCTTGCGACGCTCCAGCCTTTAATGATGCTCCCCTTGCTGCGCTGCGATGACTGATGTTATCCAGAAAAGTCCTAAAAAAGGAGCTTCATTCCTAGCAAGGTGGCGGATGCTCGTATCGGTTTCATTTGCAGTGCCGCCACTGCTCTGCTGTGGCAAAAAAGTAACGAACTCGTAAGACTCCCAACCTAACAATGTATGTGTGTGTGTGTGATGTAACCAAGTAAAAAAGTAATGTCTTAAAAAAGGAGGAAAGAAACAGCTCCTCCCCACAAATGACGATCGTAGGCGGTGAACCTGAAATCGTCTCCGAAATGATGGTGCGTTGTTGTCCCCGTCGTCGATCTGTCATGCTTACCGCGCAAAGTTCTTTCCATAATTCGCCATCTGTCATGTTTTATGGGTGTCGTCTTGCAAGCCTACACACACATACACACACACACACACCTCGTCGTCCCGGTGGCCATTGTGTCCTAAAGCATCAGCACCAACCACCTCGGCGTCCGATGACAGGAAAATTGCGTACAAACGGACGAACAGCAGAGGATGACGTCTTCCCCAACCGTGGAAGAGCCTTCGCTGATGGTTGCCATTTTTCAGGCAAAAATTAAGAAAAAAAAGCGCCACCCCCCAACATGACAGACGATCCGAGCACGTGTTTGGGTTGGGTTGGGGTGTAACGGTAAGGGAGGAAGAGTTTTTAATGAGTCATTTTTCAACGCACAAAACTTCGTACGCGCGACGACGATTTCGTGACTTGAAAGGACAACGTACAACCAATAGAGGGAGTGAATATTTTTTGCAGGACCAATTTCTGTAAGGTTTGGCCCGAGTTACAGTTGACTTACGGTCCGTATGGGAAGAACAAGAAGCAAGCCAAAATTTTGAAAAGCTCCTCCAGTACAGTTTTCGCACGCCAAAACTATCCGGAGGTTGCGTACCATCCGGAAGCGCACGATATAATCCACTTCACTCCAGCTTTTTCCACCGAATCTTCCAGCGTTTCATAATTCAGTTAGTGCTTGGTGGGCACAACTTGTCTGCACAAATGGCTCTGCCTGTACTCTTGCTGGTGTGCTGGTTTCAATTTAAGTGTCAGATTTAGCTGCAAATTGTGTTCTATTCATTTGCCAAATTGCTTTAAACGCTTGCCATGTAATATTCTCCAGCAAGAAGAAGCAAGTTGTCGGGGGAGCTTTTCCTCCGTGCATAAATTTGATGGCAACGTGGGGTTGGCAAAACCTACCGACTGGAGACACGGGAGTGGCGGAGGGGCGTGTTATGGTGCAATAAGTTTATCTCTTTACTTGTCTTTCCGTCGGTCTGGTATCTGTGGCAAGTGTCGGCAGCATTCATGGAAGACATTTAAATGACAATTCTTCGTTAGTGGGAAAAAACTGTGCCATTCTTGGGCGGTGGATGCTTAGGCAGGGAAGAATTAGACAAGGAATAAGATGATCTGGCTGGAGCAGAGGCACTGGAGGTACTGGAAATAGAGAGGAAGTCGTTTAATTGGCCCACTTTTGCTGTAGGATATTCAAATATTACGTTTATTGGATGCAATTTTGAACAAATCTAGATAAAAGAAATCATTTTTACAAGTTAAGCTTATAAAAATCCTAATCTATGTAGAGTTTTAAGTAAGAAATACAAAATTCCGTACATTAAAACTTAACGTTGAAGAAAATCCAACTAAATACAATTTTGCATAAAAAAGTTGAAGTTCTGGTAATGGCCCTGAAGTTAGTTGGATTACACTAGCTGTATATTACACTCTAAGAAGAACAATCGTACCAGCACGATTCGCTGGATTCCTTTGGTTGCGGTTAAGATCTTCGTTAAAATGTTCGGCTGTTGCTAGTAGCTGTAGGTAAATAGGTACACTCTTTCAATTACTCCAAATGACGGTCAATTGAAGAGCTGATTGAAAAGGCATCATCATCATCTTCGCCGTATACATAAGTGAATCGAATTGCGCCATCCATCCAACTTCTCGCTTGGACGGTAGAATCTCGGCGACAAACGAACAACCACCGGTTCCAACTAATCGAGTGGGAGCCGTACTGTGTTGCCAAGTGCTTTTCCATTTCGGAAAACGGCTCAATCATGTCGCACTACTACAGTAAGAGGAGCGTACGGTATGGTAGCTTTACAAAGTACTATCGTATGTAGTTTAACGCTTCGCTCGAAACGCAAACACACAATCATAGAATCCGGACGGATACAGCAGCTCGAACGCTCTCCCAAAACACGCTCATGCCGGCTGGTGTTGGAAAATTTAACTAAATGAAATCACCCTCAAGCTCAGCTCTCCAACTTCCAAAATAGTTGGTGGAAAAGGGCACTCCCTTCATCTCCCTTGGTACACACACACTACACTGCAACCACCACACGCCACTCACAACGGAACGTGGAATCTCTTGTAAATGTTCCGATTGTCGTCGAACATCGCGTCAAGGGTGGGTGGGTATTGTAAGGAAATGTGCGAGTGGAAACAATTTTCTCTAGCTCACTTTCCCGAAGCTGGAAAACCCCCCAGTCTCCCTCTATTCCCGCTGGTTTGTTGTGAAGTTATCAAAATCCCAGCCGAAAAGCGGTGCGCCACTGTACGGGGTTGCGCACAGTTCGGGTTTTGCCTAGCGCGCGGAGCGCTCCCTCGCATACAAAGCTCAGGAATGGGTGTTTCGAGCATGCTGGTTGAATTATTATTCAAATTTAATGAAGCCCTTTTACTTACAGTTTTCCGCGCTCTGTGCGAATGTGTGTGTGTGTGTGTGTGTGTGTGTATATGCTTGCACAAGCGAGTGAAAAGCAGCCGACGAAGAAGAAGAGCCTGTGCCTTCCCCGTCGAGTTTTCGGTGTGAACATGTTTTGCCAGTAGTGTAAATGTTTTTCCACCGGGGGGTTGTGGTGGTCGGCGCACGAGGAAAAGCCATTGAAATCGTCACCCGATTTCGGGGCACCCATGGTTTTATGACGCCCCTTTCGGTTTTGGTTTTGAAGGGTGACTACCAGCTGGCCCTCTAGAGTTGAGTAGTTTGGCTGCTAACCTCGGAGAAATGAAAGTCACCAAACTTTCGCGTCTAGTATGTAGGGGGGGGGGGGGGGGGGGGGTAGCGCGGTGAGATGGCACGTTTGGAGTCCCCGGGTTCGGGATGATGGAGCTCTTTTCGTTGTTCCCACTTGAGATTAGATTTTTGGGGAAGTTTTCCATTTCCAGACTGTAATGAAACTAATGAATTGCTCGAACGTGGCTTACCTTCTTGCCGGGGGAGATGCTTTTACCGGGTACTTTGAGTGAGAACAATCGCTCCGGGTACTTGTTTTAATGGTTCTGCTGGGTTTGCTGGGTCTTGTGGGTCGAGTGAGTGCTTGCATGATGTAGGACCACTTCTCCTCAATTACTTGCAAAGTCCAATCAATCAACTATTAGCAGAAGCGGTTTGCAAGAGTGTGGGCGAGTATGTGAACCTGTTTTGCACCGTTTATAAAAGGGGTAGGTGCTGGAGAAGTTCCCAATGAAATTCGTATGAATGTCAATTAAGGTCGGGGAGGGCACTGTAACCCAATGTTCTTCGACCATAGAATTTTGATGTGTTTCGTGGAATATAGATGAATCTTTTCTTGTTTTTTTTCTATTTTATCTGGTACCAGTTTCAAAACTTGCCAAATCACATACATTGGTCTTCATTAATAATTTACAGTGACCGACAAAATAGAAAAATATTGATGGCATAATAGAGCTGTGATGTTTTGATGTTGCTCGAAAAGAAGCACTTAAATAGAATAAAAAGAGAAAAAGAGCAGAGTTTTATGTTTAAGTGGCAAACAAAAAATCTAAAATGAATCAAGGATGCACTTATTTTGCAGGTCACTGTACTTCGGTTACGGTTCGGAAATTACAGTGTGATACATTTCAATGACGGGTAATTGTAACACATTTAAGTTTGAAAAAAAAAAACAATTCAATAGACTACAATTATCAGCTCAGTTTACCAAAATTAAACTGTCCCTTGTTTGATGGTTATTGATTTTAATTCCCTTCATTTAAGGCTCTGATACACAATCGATGACAGATTGCCGAGTGCCTTTTGCCACCCAAAACCAACCGATAATACTCACGGTTTGCCAAAAAAAACAAACCCTCGGATCGATCAATCACTGTCCCTGGGCTCGTTCCGCTCAAGCTACTCGTGTGTGCGTTCCACAGGATTTGCATACCACCACCCTGCGCGCATCCTTGGCACTTTTCCACCAATCCCGTTCATTATAGAAACTCCCCCCCCCCTACCCCCTCTCTCCCACAAAAACATTCCAACAATCGCGGCCCAGATTCTATCAGTCACGTCCAATTGAATGCGTAATTAATGCCTCACTTAATTCACGTGTAATTGAATCGTAATACTGTTTTACATTTTTCCTCAGCGCCACGCGACGAACGGGTTGAGAATACGGGTGTGGATTTGGGTGGTTCGTTTTTTTCCTCCGCCGTGAAAAAGCTTTTCCCTCTGTTAGGCCTCAGGGATATGTGCGTTAGTCCCAGCGCGGGCTTATGCGTTGATTTATTCAATTATCATCCCTTTTTTTCTGCGCTCCCCCCCCCCCCCCCCCCCTCGTACGTCGCCCAAATCTCGCACCTCGCAGCCTCTGCTGTTGGGCGGGTTTTATTTTCACTTTGGTGCAAATTTATAGACATTTATCGATCGATTTGTGCTTGTGTGGTGCAGCTTTTCCGCTGTGGAAGCTTGTGTTGTGTTTTCCCACTCCGCGTGCGTATTTTTATCGGCACCTTTTCTTACACTATTTGATCTTCTATTTTCTGACTTCCGGGCACGCAACGTGCCACACCACGTCGCTCTTTTTTCTTTTGCCTTTTCTGCTGCCAATACGTCTTTCATTTTTCCGCGCGCTCTCGATATATATCGCACGTGGCAGTGGGGTTTTGATCGAAAGAAAGTTTTGTACACCATCCAAGGGTGCTTTGGGGCGACGCAATGCAGCAAAGATAGAGACAGAGAGAGAGAGAGAGAGAGGGATAGAAAAAAAAAAACACAGAAGAGCAGTGCGGCGAGCCAGCCATAAATTTTCTTCGCTCGTCCGTTATCACGATGAGCAGGAAAAGATTTACTTACAACCGGCCCTGAGCTGAGGCGTCTTGTTTAGTTTCTTCCTTTTTCTTCACCATTCTTTCGCGCTTTGCCCCTGTGTCAGAGATAAGGCGAAGAGGGGGGCTTGTTATGTTCTTTTCTTTTGATTTTTCGATATATTTTCCTGGCCACCGTAGCCGTCGCATCACACCAGCAGCAACGGCACCGGTGAAATCTGTTTTGACAGGACAGTGTGCCTGTGTTGTTGTTTTTTTTTTGCAGGTCGATTGTTAGCTGCTGTCAGTGTTTGAGCTATACCTTCCCCCTCCTTTTCACACCATATCGCGGGGCGTGAAATCGGAATAGATTTCCCGATCTCCCCGGACACGCTCGTCCCCCAGGATTCCCAGGGCTCAACCGTTAATGGTGGTGCATTATTCGTGGGCACGTTTTCTGGGTCGAATTATTTATCGCTTTCGGTAATCGAAGGTGTGCCTTGCCGGCTTTTTGCCTGCCACCGTGCTAGTCATGATGGCCGGTGTGGTGGTGTGGTGCCGTACGCCGGGGGCGTAACTGATGTACCTGTGTTACTAATGGTGCGGCAAGGATTGCGTGCTGCTTGATGTATGTGGGATTACTACGCCAAAGTTCCGCTTTGGTTGAGGTCTTTTTTTCTGCTCTATCTCTCTTCTCCAACAGTAGTATGAAAGACATAAAACCATCGATTAGATATTGATGCCCATACGCACAAAGAATGGCGAAACCTCACAGCGCCTTCAGGGTGTCATCTGCAAGAAGTTTAGCTTAAAGCCTTTCACACGCCAAATCCGAACGTACATCATAATTCCCTGTCGTACATGTGTACTTTAAGATTAAATAATTAATCATTGTAGTGTTGTCTCCCCAAGCCCAATCTCTACCCAGGAATTGCACACAAACTGCCGAGCATTGGAGCAAGCAAAAAAAAAACAACGAAAGGGTCCTCCAGTGCGAACGCCCGAAGCTCCAAAACACCCATTCCAATTACTACCATCAATAATTCCACGTCACTCGTGTGTTGTATGTGTATCGATGGTGTATCGGGGCTCGCACACCGATTCCTTCCAATCAGCCCGGCGTGTTCGAAAGCACCGAACAGAGGAGTTGCTAAATTGATACGCATCGAACCGAAGCACGGTAGAAAATGGGGTTCATCTACTAATAGCTTTTCGGCGCTACGACTAAAACTAGCACCAGTGCCACACGGAGGGAGGGTACGATGGGCTCAGCTGGCACATCGTACATAAGACCGGTGGGCGGCAGAGAGATGGGAGGAAAGTTTGAAGAAAACAACCCTCAGGGAGTGTTGCCGGCTGTCTGCAGAGCTTTCTACGCCGAACGCTGCTGCTGCTGCTGTACAGGGAGATGAATCTTTCTCATTATACTCGTCACGGGAAAGGGAGCACGATTGGAGGTGATGCTGCTGGTGCTCGGTTTAGCTGTAAACAAGTTATTTAATACCAAACATGTTTTCCAACCCGGAGCTCTTCCCGGTGTGCCATCAGAACACGATGCCCGCCCGTCTCCGCGTGCCCCGATGCGTTGCGCTTTTCTTGAAGCGTTTGCCAGCAAATGCCTCCTACATCTCCGGCTGTTTTTGCTCATTCGCTCTTGTGCTTGCCCGTGCTCTTTTCCGCAAACGAGCTGCCAACAATGTGTCCGGGCAATGTGACTTTAATCGAACCCCACGATGAGCCAACGTCATCAAGAACAACTTCTCGGTAGCGGACCTGTTCTTGGGGAAGGCGTTTCCGAGTTTGGGCGATAGATAGACGTTCGCTCGCCGAAAGGGCAACCACCGACCTCGGGGGGGAAGGAGAGTGTTGAGCTAACCGTTTTGAAGCCAGAGTTGTCAGAACGGCTGTGGTGCTGGTTTGTTGTAAGCGACAGACACTCTCCCTGGAGGGAAGTGGGCAGCTCTGCTTCCGTTGTTTGCTCTGTAGCGCAACACAACCCACATCAAAGTTTGTTTCTTGGAGCTCTGGGTGTTGGGAGCTGCAGAAGCTAGAGGGAGGAAGCCTGGTGAGGATTTGAAACGGCTGGTGTCCAGTTTAGCTGCCAGTAGCATTACTGTCATTTAAGGGTGAATCTTCTTCGAGGAAAGCCACAGCTGGGCCACCGGTGCCCCAGAAGCGTCCAGTTTAGAGCCTGATGCGATTGTTCATAGAAACAACTTCGATCGATTAGTCATGAAGAGCCGGGCTGGCTTACGCTTTCAAATGGTGATTGCGTGCTTTCGGGGCAAAAGTTTCTTCAGATGACGTAGGGTATTTTAAAGGTAGTTCGAAGAAGAAACGCTAAGAACCTGTTATGAAGATGTGGGAGGAATTAATTTTGGAAGGTTGTCACACACATAAAGATAATTCTGCAAGGATTCTGGTAACATCCACAACCGTTCTGAGTGAATTAAAAAGTCTGAAATTATGATTGTTACTCAAGAACCTATAAAAAATGAAGCGCAATCACGAGCGTTTTTCAACGAACTGTCAGTTGTATTTCATCCTCAATGCAGTCATCACCAATGTTCTTATGATGAATTGCACTTTTATTAGTTACACTTAAAACCCAAATCATCAAATCATCTACTACTACTCCTGCTTCAACCTTACCTTACAATTTACCCAAACATTTGCCCAAAACGACTGCCCTCCAAATCGCATTTCATCAACTTGCAACACAACTGCCCTGCAATTTGTCGTCCCAAAAATCGTCCAAAAACATCATTCACCTTTTTTTGTGGAGTGCGTGTGATGCTTGATATGAAAAAAAAAATGTGTGACAGCCATCCCATTCGGCAACTGGCGCGCCTTCGCGGTGGTACGCACAGGTTTTTATTAGGGCATCATATTTCAAGCAATTTGCTCCCGCATCGCAGTCGAGAGATTATTGTGTGGCTTCTTCCGCAAGGGACAATAAGTTTAGCGTGGGTAAATAATTCACCTCCAGAGCGGGAAACAAGTGGTGGGATACCCTCACCAACCTGGCCGGGAAGGCGAATGGGGAAGAAGCCTTACCGAAAAGGACACCACACACCCGAAGCGAACCGGGAGAGAGCGAGCGAGCAAATGAGGGTGAATGGGAGCGTAAATTGAAGGTAATGGCAAAAGCTGGAACCACATAAAAATGGAAATACGGTAACGGACGCCCCCCCCCCCCCCCTCCCGGTATTTCCAATACCGAGAGTAGCTTCCGCGTCGGCCCAACCTCGGTGGCTTCGGCATTGGAAGGTAGGGCGGACGTGTTCCTTGGCGGGCTGTTTTCCGCGTGCGACTTCGTATAATTCTTCCTACTTCCTTCACTTCCCTGCTTGCGGTTGCCACTAGTTGTGGTTTACACAGGCGCACACAATCATTACTCAACGTGTGCCGTCCCTTCTGCGGGAGAAGGTGGTTGTCTGGTTTCCATAGCTCTTCCGAAGGTTCTTCCCCCCTCTTGTGTGGAGTATCAATGTATAGGCGTGTGTGTGCGTGTGTGCTATGTAAACGTGGTGTTGGTAGTGGCGGTGGTGGCGCTAATGGACCGTTCGTTGGTTCGATTAATTTATTTATTTGGACCTGGGCCTGGGCCAGAAATAAACTCCACATCCCGGATCGGGGCGGCTTTTTTTGGCATTGCGGTGGAGCGGTGGAGCGGTGGATGGTTCGATTACGACTTTTCCTGAAGTAGAAATAGCCCTATTGGGAGGGGAGCTGGTGGTCCATTCTCTTGTTCAACCCAGCGCAAGGTTCTTGCACTTGCCAGCGTTCCGAAGGGAGATGCTCCACACCATTGCAAGATGCTCTTTCATTGACCATATAAATTGTACTTTGTGTCTTCCACTCCTCTCCCGGCCACTTGTAGTGCGCTCTTTGGACCGCCACCACCGTGGGCCAATTACTCACTTGTGTGTTACGCTTTTTTTGCCTGTCTCCTGGAACTTCAAGATTCTCTGCTTCCCAGTGTCGTTTGGAGGTGGTAAGTGGTATTTTAATAATTTATTATTTGCCTGCCTTTGCCAGTTTGGGATCCAGCGCTGGGGAGATGGGAGACCACATTCCGTAAGGCTTGATTTGGATGGAACCGGGAGTTGAAGCGGGAGCGATTTTCCGGCAAACAGTAACCAGCTCCCCACCTCAACTATCACCTCTTGCGGAAAAGCTGGTATCGGGGTGTCACACCGTCGTTTTCTGTGAAAGATGAAATATTGGATAATTTTTCATCCCGCTCGAGCAGAAACCATCACGCCACGAAGGAAAGAAAGCTTGTGAGTGACGAAAGGGCAGGTTGGTTTTCTTTCTGCTTCCTTGGTTGAGCAACTAGCCTAGCACGCGCGCTCCATTACATAATAGAGTGCGTGTTTTGTAAGCACAACGATAAGGAGAAGATAAAAACAAGACCATTAGCGACCGGTCCTGGTTTTCTGGTTCGGTTTTCTTCTACAGGATCTTCCACAGTGGAATACTGTGAAGAAGAGGCAGATATTGAGAAAAGATGTCATTCTTGTGCAGAAGTTGTGCAACACTGAGATCCCCATTCCGGGCATCTGCGGGACGCTGATCCAACAATTGTAAAGAATTTATCAAACACCCTCATTTTGACGTACATGTGTGTGTGTGTGCTGCACTTGAACATACATCTATAATGTAAGTTGTCGGGAAAGTTTTGCTAGACGAGTAGCAGCAGGTCGCGAAACGTATATCTCGCGAAAGGATGACAAGACGCCAAGACCCCCTCACTGCTGCAGTCTGCTGCTCCCTGTGGAAAGCAGAGTGGAAAGGAAGGGACTAGAGGGCGCATCGTCACCGTCAGGTTCCGTGGATCATCAAGCAAAAGTTGACGTGTCACGTCACGGTACCCGGCGGCGGCCGCCGTCGCATCTCCGACGAAGAAACACCGGAGAAGTTTTGATCTTTCCATCGAAACTTTTGAACCCTGCGGGTTTTCTTTCATCCCTTCAGTGCTGCACTGTGTTGCCCATACACAACTCTATTCTCTGCTGCTCTGCAAACGCTTCTTCGCTGCAGAGTCTGCATTCTTTGTGCTTTTTTTTTGCTTCTTCGTCCGCTGTAAACTGGCAAACTCCTCTGGTAGAGCGATTGAGCGTACGAGATATCGCCGCTGCTCCATATGGGTTTATGGTTGTTGCACGCGACGCCAGTACTTTGCTCCCCCCCCCCCCCCCTTCGGTGGTGGTGCTGGTGCAAAAAAGCGAACCGCCAACAAAGATAATCATTATTCCATCTCCAGAATGAAGCGTGTGTGAGTGTGTATGCTAAAGTTTTCCGTTGCACATGGCTGAGAAAACGGCATTGCTCGCTGGTCGATGTCTTTCCAGGGTTGATGTTGGAGCATTTGGCTGGTCTGTGCTATTTAGGGGTTATGTTATGTTTTTTTGTGTGTGCTACACTCCTCGCCCTGGCGGTTGGAGCTGCTGCTGGGAATGGGGCCACGCGGAATGAGCGAGTGATTTTTATATTTTTGCCAATTCGAATGTGCAGAAAATGAAGCAAAAAAAAGGCAAGCAAGCATACATTTCAAGCTCTAGCTATGTGTGGGGTTGTGGAAGGAAGCACACAAACGATGAGCGATGATGAGCGCCACGCCACACGAAATACGGTGAAATTCCGAGAGGGCACTGAACCGAAAAACGGTATATCCATTATATGCCAGGGAGCGGATAGATTCTACGACGATTGGTCTTTGCCTTTTTTTTTTTGGCGAGGAAGCTTAAATCAAGAGGAGATAGACGAGCGAGGGTTGCGAAAAATTTTTGCAAAACCTGCTGGATGGATAATTTATCAGATCGGAAGCGATGGAAGACTAATCGGGGTAGCAAAGCCAAGCTGCACACTCAAAAAAAGACACGGAAAAGAGAGAAACAAAACACTACCAAGAAACTCAGGAAGTCTCAAGTTTAGAAAGCTTTGTGAAAACGGTGGAAACGTTTTGGGGAATCGGTTTTTTGCACAGCGCCGGGTCATAGGTAACTGTCACGACTAGTGAAGCCGGCTAGGGTGGGATCATTTGATGCCGGTTTGCCGATGGTGGCGAAAGAAACTAACGGGAACCACACTGTCTTGATGCATCACTAGTGCTCCGGTGTGTGTGTGTGTGTTTGTATGTGTGTTTCGCATCATCAATTTGAAGCAATCGTAGCAGAAGTAATAACCTGCTGCCCCTATCAATTCCAGCTTCTCCGCCCATCCGCTTCTGTTCCGAAAGGTCCGATAACGGATGACTTCAATCAGCAATATGTACTGCGGCGCCCGTGCGTTACTCTGCCCCTTTTTGGATGGAGCAGCCCTACGAATTCTTACGAAAAGCAATTTTTGGCGCAAATGTGCCAGAGCCAGAACAAATCAATCTCCTCACGCCCGTTTTTTTGTTTGCGCTTTACCGGATATGTTACAACAGACATTCAATCCACTTAGACGTATTGGCCGGTAGTCTTCCTTCATTTGTTGTGAATGGCTTGAAGCTCTGTTCGGTTGAAGACGATACGGAGAGAGCATGTACGGATTTCAATTCCCAACCAGCGAGACTGTTACTGTGTGTTATTGTTCCGTTTTGATGCAATTTATCTTATACTCGAAAAAGCAAAACTCTAATGAACGATACAGATCTGGAGCGAAGAAGAGTGTTCATTTTCAAAAGCACAAAAGGGTTTTGCACTTAGAGGAGTTAGAGGAAAAGATGTCTAGAGCTGTCCGTAAGTTAACTTTATGTGATCTACACTGAGCTCTGGGACCGTTCTCGTTCTCTCGGATGTCCAGTTACAGAGTGTCCATGTTTATAGCTTCCATCATCACCGACGTTTTATTTTGCCGACAAAATCCTCTCCAATGGGAGTTGGAAAACAAAAAAAACAGACGACCTTACTTACACCATAAAACTCTGGCCCTTTTTATATCGCTGGACAGGAGGATATCCATGTCTGTCGTGTAGGACTTTGTTGTACGGTGACTATAAATTTGCAATGAAGCATCAAAGCGACCCGTGCATTATAGCGAAGAGGTGCTAAAGTGTTTTATCTTTTTGCACCTTAGAACACCTTTCACTGCTCTTTTGATGGGGTTGACACTCTAGGAACTGCAAAGAGCACACCAGCAAGCAACAGCAGGAAAAACAACCGTTTGTAGCAGATGGTAAACAATCACAATAAAAATAAAACCAAGCGGAGATGTCGTGGGAAAGTGAACCTTCAAGTAATCCTGGTCACGTCACCATAATTGCACTGCGCGCTAGGCACTAATGGACGCTCACTACCGACGCTGGGCTGGAAGCGCCTCGTGCTCATTATGGTAAATCTAGTTAATTCACAGTTCGAAACAATCGGACGCTCCCCGGTGGTAGTTACTAATTGGCATAACGAGATATCTGTGTGGGTGGGTGTGAAGCCCTTTCAAGCCCGAAACTATTGACCGTAAAGGTATTGAAGTTGGTACAGTAATTCCATTTCAGGTGTGACTGGCTTCATCACACAGTGTGAACTCAAAGTTTGTCATTTGCGGCAATAAAAAGCGCAATCATAAACAAACACACAAGCTCCTGTGGTTACAATGTGTCAAACCGTAGGCCAGCTGAGCCGCATTTGTCGAGATGTACCGGAATCGAAGCGGATGATATCATTCAAAACGGTACAACTGGCTGCTCGTCACCTAAGCACAGCAGGGGAGGTGAGTTTGTTCTCGAGTTGTCGCCTGACCGCTAGCAAGTCTCATACAGTGTTCCAACTTTTGGTGCGAAAAACCTGTATATCCACATTCTTTCTTCGCGCACCGAAGAACACGTCGCTGCTAGAACCACCGGGAGGCATGATGGGGCACTTTGCTTGGTTGGAGCATTACTTCAGCATTCTGATTACCTTCATTCGCTACTTCCCCGGGCCAACGGCTCCGGATTAGTATACAGTATGCGGTAATGTCATCCTATAAGGGCCTTCACATTCCACGATACACGCTGCAGACTTCTGATTTTGCACCAATTTTATCTCCTGCTCCTCCTCTAGTATTCTTGTATGTTGCGACAAAAACTCCATTTTTCTCCATCTCCTAACCCAAAACCTCACCGATTCGTGTTATCTCTTCAATAAGGGGAGGGGGAGGTGTGCATGGATTCGAAATCTTGCCGCACCAATCTACGCAAAAGTGTGACTCCGTATAATGAGAACAAACAGAGTGCAGAGATTACAAGCAGTTTGTTTTCACGCATAAATTATAGCTCGCGGTCGTGTGTTAGTCGCGCTAAACGTTTTTCGAGAACGTCTCGTTGGAGGACTCCCTGCTCCGTGGTTGGGCACAAGATGTGTTCTTGTGCCTTGTCACTGACAAAACCGCCATGCCTGAGAAAGATCTGTGCCGGGTGTGTGGGTGTGTGGAGTGGAAATTTTCGTCACCTTTCACCGCTACTGCTGGCTCCTTCTCCTCGCTGGTGCGTCATATGTTGGAAGTGCTTGTCAAAGTTTATCGCAAAATGCGTACATTATATGAAAACACACACAACACCGCACACAGTGTACAGAAACGACGCGAACCTTGTCCACCCACAGCATCCACCTATCTGGTCGCTTGGTAAATGTCAATCGTTGGCGTACGCGTGTGTGTGTTTATGTGAAGAAGTGAGGAAGGAATTTTCCAACCACTCGGCTCTGCTCTGTAACATCACCCAGCCAGCACTCCCGAGCACTTCATAAACTTGGTGTGGTGTGTGCAGCTATTCTTTTGTTTTTTTTTTTTTTGTGTGTTTTCCTTCCTTCCATTAAGCTTATTTCGAACCTTTCGGGTCGGAAGCAAAGTGGAAAGCTTACCGAATGTGTTGCGATTGAACGAATTCACACATGCAGGCCCTCAAGGGAGAAGAACCAACCATCAAGAGAGCAAAACTTCCGAAAACACCTTCGCACCGTGGCACGCACCTCTCGTATGTGCTTAGCGAGGGAGCATTGCTTTACCGTGCTCGGATGATAGCGAAAATTAAACGACAACAACTGTTAAGCTTTTAATAAGCATTATTTAGCGATAAACGATGGCACCACCGCTGCGACGGCGGCGGCGGCTGCTCTTTCGCCGTTTGCCTTTTCGGGTTGGTTGGTCGCGTTCTTGCGCTGGAGAACCGAGATAGCGGGCACAAGTTAAGCGGTTTTGTTTTGTGTTGGGTTTTTTGTTGCGTCCCCACGTTTGCGATAACAGACCCACTCTCCGTATTCTATTTCAAACTTTAACGTGAACCCGCACACACTGAGATTGCTGTCTTTCTGTGCGCTGCTGAGGCTGACCGAATAATTCTGCATGTTTTAAAACCGACCGGACGGTTTAAAAACAAAACCAATGACGCAAAGAAATCGGGCGTCACAGAAGTCAATGCGTCAATATTGATCCATTCATAAAGCGCAAAGCGGTGCCGTTGTTTCCGTCGGAAACAGTTAGCTAAAATGCTAAAATTGCCCCGTCATGTAGAGAGCGGGGCGTGAGCGTGGGTTTAATTTCCCTTGCGCGAATTTCGCGAATCGTAAAAGCACCCACTCCAAGCCTTCCATTATCGAGTTCGCCAATATTCTAATCAGTAACGGTTCAGTTGCAATTGGGAGGTAAAATCGCCAGCAGGTTTTACCTACCCTGCTCTTTGCGCCCGTTCGTCGTAACCACCGCCGTGGTGTGCCAGATCCGTCGGCAAACTGGATACCACCGCTGCTGGCGTCACTGGATCGATTTATTTCATTTCAATTAAAACGTCGTGCACCTGTCGAAAGTGTTTACGATTCGGTTTGGAAGTAATTATTCGGCGGAACGCCAGGGTTCGAGGGCGTTTGGCTTTATCGAGGGTGCTCTGAGCGGTGGATAAAGAGAGGCTTATTGCATTCGTTCAGTACGGTCAAAGGTTTCATTTCGTTCGAAATTGTGATTGGATTCTCTAAAACGGTCTGCTGGGTTAGACACGTCTAGGGAGAAATTGGAAATCCCTATTTAAAAAAAAACTACAATGAACTATAAAATATGGAAAATCTTTTTAGGTATCTAATGCATCATTTTTACCTTCGGAAAAGAGAGCTTTTTCTGCACAATTTCTTCCCCATTTGTTTGGGGGCCAGAAAACCAAACTGTTACAATAGTTATGGTATCGTTTTCTTGGCTCGTAAAGCTGTGCTTTAATTTCTATTTTTATGCCATTCGTTATTTGTCCCACACACACACACACAAACGGGATCGAGAATACGGGAAGATAATAAACGTCCCAAATGATGGCGATAATAATGAGAAAACCGAAGGAAAAGCCCCCGCCGATTTGGGCGGCCGGTGAAAAAAAAACGTGTGCGGCGCGTGCAGACGGAACGGGATCCAATTAGTTTCCGTTCTCTTTTGATCTCTCGCGCTCTTTCTCTCTCTCTCTCTCTTCTCTCCTGTCTGTTATATGCACCCTCAATCGAACTGTTTATTTTTTTCTCAGTCACCTGCTTTTTTGGGGGTTTAAAGTGTGTAATTTAACTCGTTTTTTCTGTCTGTTTTTTCTTCTTTTCTTTCACACGAGAATTTCATTTTGTTCTAATTTTAAACCTTTGCTTCTGTTATGCTGTTCATATTTGCAGGTTTTATTTCACTGGTTTCTTTCTCTTTATTTTTTTTTGTCTTCCCTTTTCCCTATCTTCTACGTTTTATTTTGTGTTTAACCCTTGTTTTTGGGATTGTACTCTTTTAGTTTTGTTTTGTTGTCTTCCTATGCTTTCGTTTTGTTGCCGAGTTACCGGAGTTGATTTACCGGCTGCATCGCTAAGAACGGTGGGCAGATGCACCTGTCACAAACTGCACACCACCGGTGTACGCCATTCGGTCTGCCCCAAAACAAAACGGAACAGACAATCTTTTCTTCCCCCGTTTCAATCTGAACCACCATGTCTGGTGGTGTGTTGCGGTCATTGCTGAGCGGTTTCGCCATTCAATCTAGATTTTGAGAAGGCAACGAGCCGCCTAGCTGCAATAGCCTGCCACACTGCAGCACATCTAACGCTTCCAGACAGCTGTTCCCGCGGGAATGCATTAAAGAGGGTCCGGGAACACGTTTTTACTCTCTTTCTCTCTCAGTCCGTTCTTTTTGGCAATTCCCCATCCACGGAGGGGATAAAACGTAAAGCCCTGCAGCGCGTTTGGAATTCGAATTGAGCCGGTGCTGTTTACCGATACCGCACTGCACAGCTTCTTGATATGGTGTGGTGATGATTTTATTTGCCCCAACCATCAACAAATTGTTTGTTCACTCGTACCGCTGCTGCTGCTGCTGCCGGCGAAAGCAATGAATGAATCGTTTGCTGTGCAGCTCGAGAATGCGTACCACGAGATATAGTGCCGTACAAACAAACAAACAAAGTGCGGTGCAATCTCGCTCTCTGCTGCTGCTGCTGCACGATAAGAATGGCTATGTGTGTACGAAAAGCGAAAAATACGTGCATAGTTGTGTAGAAGCGAAGGAACAGTACTCTGTTCTGCTGAAAATGGTTGATTGTGTGAGCGAAGAAACAGTAATGTACAATGAAGCAATCATCTCTCCGTTCGAAACATGTCTCTTTATGATGAACTCTTGTTGCAAATAATTTCCTTCATTTTAATTGCAAATGTTATAGCCTCGTTGCATCTGCACGCTGCTCTACCAATTCGCTCAATCGATTATTCATCGAGCGTAGCAAACACCCCACAGAAAAGTGTGTTCCCTGCAGATTGAGAGTGTGAACGAACCGTTTCATTGGTGTTTTTTCGACGAAAAAACGAGCCACACCCAAACCCTCCCGATCCAGGCGTTGCAAGTGGCTGTCACACAACAATGCTGTGCACCACGTTGAGTGTGATGCAGTTCCGCTAGATTTCACCGGTAATTTTTACGGACAGACTCTGCGTCAACAATAAAAAGCGCACTGGTGGTGTTGGAGGAGTTCCTAAACCTATAACAGCAACAAAAAAAAAACTACAAAAAACCTTCATTATTCATCCGGGTTTCGAAACGGGGCTTCTAATGGCCATCGCTGTTGGAATGTGCAGTCTGGAGGGGGAGAAAAAACGGCTGGATGAACCGTTTAGTTTGCGATGTCGAAGTTTTGCTGCTTGTTAATTTGGCTTTGCCATGTCCACCACTGTCAACGAGTTCCCGCGTGATGCCGGGTTGTGAAGCGGAAGCAAAAAAAAATCCGTGCAGCAACAAAAACGAAGGGGAAAAAACGATTGCGGGGGCATATCTTTTTTTCCTACAATTTCAATGATGCACTGAAGCTGTCGCTATGAATTTTGCAGCAGAATGCAATTGCAGATATAAAACAACAACAGCGAACCCTTTGTAGCGTTTAAAATAAAACCTAAAAACCCTGCTTTGCGTCGTACGGCTCCAGCCGGTTCAGGAGGACCAACGAAATACAGATGTTACGTTACGGGCAGAGAGAGAGAGGAGTGCGTTGATAAATCGTTTCACGTCAACGATCATGCACAGGCGCTCACAAACATACCCATTCCCATTCGTGTACCGTATTTTGGGGCTGTGGCTCTGGGCTGTGGCTCTGAAGCTGGATGTGCGCTGGAACGGAAGATTTGTGTTTGTGCATTATTTTCCCTCACATTTCCTTCCAGGCGTTGGGGGATGGGGCGAAAACGACGGTGCGCCCGGGCGGAAGGATGTGTTCGCAAATCGTTTTACTTCTGCCATCGATCCAGCATGCAGGAGGAAAGAGCAAGGTTGTGTATAATGCCGTAAGCTATCGACGCTTCGCACTCGAATGTCTCGGAAAATGCATCCTCTTCCCTGTGCAGTGCATCGGCAAGCGCAGAGCGCTTTGCAATAGGAGAGATATTGCAGCTTTTAGTCGAAGGATTCTCGTCTGGCTCGGTCTGCCATCAGAGCCATGAAGCTCTGCCTGCTGTGCTGTGTAGGATGAACCTTGCGTGTGTGTGTGTGTGTGTTTGCACATGGTGCCAATGTCAACACTAACCTTTTAATGATGCACACACATTAGTTCCGAACCGGTGGGCTTTGCCTGCTCTCTCTCTCTCCTCACTACGTGCGCTGCACATTCGAATTAAATTATTATTGCAATCGGAACACGGCAAGACACTTGATGCAGGTGTTTTGCAGTATTTAGGTTACGAATTAATTTACCGAATGGTTCACCGGTTCATAAAGTTTTTCACACTCCTCCCCTGTCAGCCTGCCCTTGCATACTTGAAAGAGTGAGTGCCAATCATATCAACAGCAGCACACTCCCGTGTCTGTGGGGAAATGTTCCTTTTTTGTACGACTGAGGACAGTGTTGGTGGTTTCGGTATTTAATATAGCTCGTTGGGGAAAATTAATTCAGCACCGGAAAAACTGTGGCCAATGAACCATGCCAGGCTGCCCGAATGATTTTCATTCCACTGTGTTGCAGCTTATTGAGCATCCATGGTTGGACCGGTTCCAGGTTTTAAAATGTGAAGTTTTTCAGCCAAGCGTGGTTTTCGAAGAGTTTTACATTTTTTTGCAGGGGTTTTTGAGCGACTTTTTGTTTGCTTTTCATCATTTTAATTATGCTTATTTGCTCTAAAATTTAAGATTGTAACATTCCGATTTCTTAGCAAAGCATTCAGCGGCAAATGGAATGGTAAAACAGTTGCAAAAGTAACATCAAATCAGCAAAGGAAACCCTGCAGAGTGCCAAAATTACGCTCATCGCGCTTATCATTTACCGCCCTTATTAAATAAAGCGACCACCAAAGCTTTGACCACCCACTGAAACCGAAAAGCGGAACCGATTGGCTGCCTGTCCTTTATGCACATAAAATGAACTTTTCGCCCATCGCCATCGGGATCGGGTGTGCCCCGTATGCGCGTGTGGCATTATGAGCTCGCGACTAAACGGCAACCACTGCGCAAAGTGCAAGGACCACCTGCGAGCGAGCGCCCAGAAGCATAAGAGCCGATCGATCGAAGCCCTAGGAGCAGGGAGCAGAAAGCAAAAACGGGGGAAAATTAAAGCACCAAAGAACTGCGAGAGAGTCGTCGCTCGTTGCCGTGCTATTCCTGCTGCATAGCTGCATAGCTGCAGCACGGCCCCATAAATCACGCACGTGTGTCGGAATGCCAACAGCCAACGGTGTGTGTGTGTGTGCTGTAACCTCATCCCCGGGGTTGGTTTGGGAACGACCATATCGTCTAAGCATCGTTCAGCCCATAGGTCCTCCTCCTCCAAAAACGCATTCATAAAGTGGCTGATAGCGAATGAGCGCTGCTGCTTGCCCGGTGGGTGACGACGAATTCCAATGGGTTGTGTGCGAGGTGGCAAACGCTGGGAAAACGCGGAAATGGTTTTAATAATATGACACTATCTAACAAGATAATGGAAAATGTCACCACCATTGTAGCGGCCGTGCTTGATTTAGGGCGCCGCTCGATGGCAAGGGGAAAGTAGCTAACGCCCCATAGAGCTCGCTTGTTTTTGTGCAACACTGCAGTGTGTGTGTGTGTGTGTGTGGGACTTTCAATTTTCGTGTACGTCCACAAAATGCGAAGCAGGCACAATGTGTTGACTCTTGAGCGATATCTAAGCGTCAACTGCACACGTAAAGCTTTTGCCGGCAGGAATTTCGCCATCCACAAAGCGTCCCATAAGAGCTTCCAACGAAAACCTCCCTCCTCCAGAGGGGACAAACAATGTCCAGGGGCAGAAAGTATGTGCATACTTGGGCCGTGATAATGTGACAAATATGTTGTAGTCTCGTGGAGCTGCTTTTCCCCAAAAATTAGGCCATTTATGCAGGAGCGGCGATGCACTTGTGTCCTCCCGTCGTTGGAAGCCCGGCACCATAAGTTGACGTTCTTGGCGTGAAAAGTTCTCCAAGCTGGGAGAAGATTTAAGCCGTCCGGAGTAAGAACAAGCCTTCACTCCCTTCCGGCATCTTTTATCAGGAAGTTATTTCTGACGGAACCCAGGAACCTTGTTTGTTTGGCCCGAGGGCCTTGGTGGGCAAAAAAAAGGGAACAGATTGGCGTGCCAGGCAAAAAAAACAGCCAGAGCGGTGTGTGCGCTCATCTTGATAGGCAAATTTACGACACTTGAAATTCTTTCGAGTGGCGTGATTACGGGCCCACAAGGTAAAATATTTCATTGGGGAGTTTCATGGTTTTTAATTGATTTATTCACCATAGAACAGCCGCTTATCGTCGGGGCGAGACCGCCCGCCCGCCAGGTGCGCTTGCATATCACATTAAATATTTTAATTAGCATCGTTTCGGTTGGTTTTCGGCAGGGAGTTGAAAGTGCTTGTGGATGATCTAACCAATTCTATGAAATCTGCTGTAAATGCCTTAAAACTTCTAACAAAGCGCTCTGACGCTATTCTGCAGAGAGGAAAAAAGCTCCAGTTTTGTGTTCTTTAAAATAGTGCAATAAACAGTAAGGGTTCCGGTAGTACCTGAATAAAAAAAACTTCCAATCAACTTCATCGTGAAGGCACTGTTAAACCCACACACACACATACATAGACACAGGGTCAGTGGTGCGAATTCACTCAGGCAGTTCCGAGACGAGAGTCCCAAGCATGATGACCTTTCTGGCCCGCGAAAGGGGCTAATTAGCCCATTCATTTCGCAGACTGTGTTTGCAAATGATGGCCCACGCAGGCGCCCATCAGTAGCAAAGGGGGGTCCTAAAACAACAACAGCCATATTGAGGCGGTTCACAGCGCAACATCTTGCCCCCCAACCACAACGGTCACACAAAAATTGGGCGGATGCGCACAGGCACAGAACAACGACTCGGTTAATCATAATTAGACTCCTAGCTGGATTGCGAAACTACTCTGTCCCCATGATGGCGAGTTCTTTGTGGAGTGGCTTTGTTGTGCTTTGTTTCAGTGCCGGGCACTCGCTGTCAATTTCACCAATAACCGGACAGGGGTCCAATTCGCCCGAAATGTGATGTCCAGCGAGGAGTTCACATCCGCGCGCTGCCTCGGATCATCTCCCGGGCGGTGTTTTTGTTGTTGTTGGAGGTGCTTTGGCTGTCGCTCGAGTGTGACCAACGTGAAATCAAACAACAACAGCCACCGGGTTTTCCCTCCTCCCCCCCCCCTTTCCGGGTAGCGGTACCCCGCTTCTGCTGACCCGCTTTGGAGAGCCTACTGTGTAACTGTAATTTCGCGAGTCAATTTCGGTGCTGGCAGTATGGAAAGGTTTTATTTATTTATTTCCCTCCGCTCGTGTGGAAAACGCCCTGGACTAGATCACAGAGCGAAGATAGTCGGGATTCCGATTTCGATGTGTAATCCTCAGGGGTGTGGGAGCGAGAGAGAGCAACCGGAGTTCCCCGAAAACCGAACACCCAATTTGTGAGTGACGAGCGAAGAGCGCATTTGGGGGAGAGTTAGAGCCTCGAATTACCGTCCCACACGGTGTGTGTGTGTGTCCGGGGGTTAGAGGCTTGTGAAGTGTCCGAAGTAGGCAACAAGATGATATCGGATGATCTCTCGTAGCGAAACGGTTTTGTGCTGCGCGTCCAGTTGGCGCTACAATAATCCCTTTTAACCCCCATCGGACGTCAAAAAGGCGGCTATCTGGGTAAAGTGTCAGGCTTTTTAATTAACTCCCAAGTGAACCTGTGCCAGCCTGTGACGCTGGGGCGAGGCAATGCGGGCGCTTTAGAGAGCGCGAGGGGCTGATTGTTACAAGCGTTTGTTCCGAGCTTGTAATAACATTGGGTGGCTCCGTCACCGAAAGGAACCGCACGCGCAAAATGCCGTTGGGATGAGGGCCGGTAGAATACAATCAATTTCGGGTGGTAAATTACACTTTCTTCATCCTTCCCCAGTCCTTTTGCGTCCCCCGGTGTGACATTTGCGCGTGTCCACTGCGCAAGGGTTTGATATGTTAATGGGTGGGGGGATAGGGGAGGGGTTGGGCGCCCTTATCTCTCGCTTTCATTCCGTTTCCGGCACGGAAGGGCGGGCGTTAAACGGTGCCAGCGAATGGTTGGTCCTCCTACGGAAAATGTCGTATCACGGTCGTCACAAATCGTTCGCGGCCCACGCCACTGATACTTGTGCTTTGACTTATGGAACACCGCCGCCCAAAGGTGTAAGCAACTTGTAGCGGGGATTAATTATTCTCTATCCCCCCCCCCCCCCTTTTTTTCTACCGAGCCCAGTCCAAAATTGCCCTGATTGCCACCGCAAATACTTATCTAAATGGTGTGTTCAGCAGCAGCCGTTCGTCGTAAACATGGGCACAAATGTGGCGTAGTTTTTTTTCTGTTCTTCTGTGTGCTGCTTCTTGTAAAAAGTAACGCCACACACTAGCACCCAAACACCACACTAGCAACAGCCATCGGCAAAGAAAAAAGCCCATTAGTAATACATTAATTTACACTCAAACGTGTACGCAAAGAGATACGGATCGAATGATATTTAATTTTTATTCTCTCCGCTTTCCGTTTGAATTTTTATTTTCACATTAACTCGGCTCACTCACAATCATAAAAAAGCAGGGCTGGGTGTGTGTGCTTGTGTCGTGTAACTCGCTCCACTAATTGGACTGCAGCAAAACAGAAGCGCAATAGCAGCATTCAATAAAAATTTATTTCAAATGAAAGTCATAAAAGTTAATTATAATGTTCTTGATAAAAACGATGTGCACTTCAGCTCTCTCTTTGCTCTCTCTCTCTCTCCCTTACTGTTCCATTTGCTGCCTGGTGAGAGTGCCCTCAAGCCCTTTGGCTGTGTACTCTCCTTCCCCAGCCCAACTGACACTGACATCATCATCATCGGTTCGGTGTATCATAATGGAGTCGGTTCACCAATTTCCCACTCACGCCCGGGTGCCTCATGCCGGGTTCGGTTCAAATAGTTCAATCCACTGTAGTTTCACAAGTTAATTCATGAGATCATCCAACGATGTCTCGGATCCTTCCCACCAAAACCCCCCGTCAACCTTAGAAAGCAGCTCGTTGCCCAATTTTCGTTCCGTTCCTCCTCGCTCGTGCTGCTGCTGCCCGGTCAAAATCACTCTTTCTCTACACCTCGTTAGATCGCATCGTCTTTTTGCCCCGTTCATTTTCTTTCGGAGGTACTTGGTATGTTCCCTCCTTTCTTCCGCTTCCCCCCATTCAGGGGTTTTGCGATCTGAATGGGTAGATTTCGTTCGGTTCCAGCAACAACAAAAAAAGGAAAGCACCTTAGGAAAAGCGAAAAAAGAAAGACAAGACACAAGAAGCAGGGTATCTATTTTCCGAGAAAATCCGTTTCACTTGATACCCGGTAATTTTATTCTCTTTCAATCAACGCAACCTAACAATCTCCCCTTCGGAACGTGGTTTGCTGAGCATCGCAGTCATGATCGCGCGCGACCGTCAAACGTTGATGTGCGCTCGTTTGTTTGCGCCTTTGCACGAAGCAACGGGATGACTGGGGTGGGGGGTGGGTGGCGAAGTTGCATAATGGCCACCTTGACACGACACTACACGGCTAGGGGGGGGGGGGGGGGGAGGGGGGTGAAGAATGCGGAAGCAGTGAGTGCGACTTTTTCCGACTGGAGCCGGCGTGAGACGCGAAAATTAGCATTCAATATAATGAGGCGACACAGTGGGCGAAGCAGGCGGGAGAGGGAGGTCGTTTTGGGAATGAAGTGGACGCGCACAAGCGAAAATTTGTAGCTAAGCGCACGCCCGGGTTCAATCTGTAACGTTCGATTCTCACGCTGTTTTGAGGATTTATACATAAAAATGGATGTTACGGTTTCAATCGGGTCGTGTTAATTATTTTAGCCCTTTCGAGTGAGCTTTTGCCCCTAAATTTGGGACTCACTGCCGTTGTGAGTGCATTTATGTTCGATTAAAAACGTTTAGTTTGGCGATAAAGATGTAAAACGTTCTTACAGATTCTATGAACCAATTTAAATGGATATCGTGGTGTAGTGTAAAAATAGTAAAAATATAATAATTCTTATATTTGTTTGATTGTTTTGCTCAGCTTGATGAGGATGGTTTATTAGAGATGGGAAGCAGTGTTGCAAAATGTCATGAGTATCACGAGATTTTCACCAACGAAAACAATGAACATATGCGTGATAGCTTGATGCTCATTGGCGATAGTCAATAAAAGTGCGTCATTACATGATGAATACGACATGTGAATTCTTGAGTCCAACGCGATACTCTGACTGACAAGCTTAGCTTAATGCCGGCGCACGCATAATCATGATTTTTTTCTGGCTGTGAACAGTCCTGCCAAATGCCACTGTTTCAGTCATCAACACTCATGATTGAAACGAAGCTCAAATCAGATCACGTACACAACAGAGATGATCAGTGACTATACTCAAACAGTTGGAGAATCAATCACATCCTTGGTGATATTAAGTTTAGCACCCAACTTTTGGTCACTCACTTGGTCACGACATTGTTGTCGGCGACAATCACGACATTCTGGGAATATACTTGGCGCGTGGGCTCTAGCAACAAAATGAGCATGCTTTCTCCCTCTACCTGTTTTGATTATCTGTCGAGTCAAACAGAGCGAGAAAACATGCTAATTTTATTTCTTGGAACCACTCGCACGCACCGCATATCTCCCATGACCGTCGCGATGATCATCGACTGGAAATGTCGCGACCAAGTGACTGAACAAGAGTTGGTTGCACCAAATGTCACCAAGCATGTGATGGTCGCACCAACTGTTTGAGGCTCGCCTCTGATCATCACAGTAGAGCTTGTGACGCTGAGATGATTTTGTTTCAGCCGGAATTTGTCAGTGACATTTTGCAAAACTAATCACAGCAAAAAAAAAAGTCGTGAAATAGTGACTGACCAAGCGATGGTTGCAAACATATTATGAGCATGTATTGGTCACTCCAACCGTTCTGAGTATCACCTCTGATTATCACAATTGAGTACGTGACGTTGATATGGATTTTGTTTCAGTCAAATTATTTTATGACATTGACAGTGACATTTTGCCGCACAGATGGGAAGAATAGATGTGAACCGATTAGGTTTGTTCGTCTACATGTTGGGAAAATTCCCAGTTGAACTTACGAACTGCTTGGACATGTTTCTGCGAACTGTAGTTTGATTTGGTGAACGAATATGCGAACAAGTAAACGATTCTAGATGAACATTAGCTCTAGGTCAATTCTTTTCGAAGATTGGACTGGTTCCCATCTTACACATCTCTTTAAAAAGACTTATTTTTCTCAACCCTTCTTACATTCCTTCTTTGGAATTGTGCAAACATTAAACTCGGGCGTATTATTGTTGTGACAAAGCCGTCCAAACAAACGCATTTTAATTAATTCCATTAGTGCAAACCATCAAACTAGCAGAGAAATGTTGAAACCGCTCGTTTTGTGCTCGTCTGCAACCGACCCGTGCAAAGAAGGGATTCATTCTAAATGCCGACATTGGACATCGCCAAACCCCACCAGCTCTAAAACCGAACCGAACTCCATCGTCTGCGCAATCCTGCTTTCGTCCGCCCAACAAAGGAATGCAAAAAATGCATTCCTTTGCAATGAATTCGCTCGTAGCCGGAGCGTCAAGATTGCGATAATCAACCTGCAATTAACATATTTCCCCAATCTCCCAACCGTCCGTCGCTGGAGAACGTGCAACCCCCTGTACATCTCGCAGGCACTCCATCTCGTCTCGCAATCGGGCGGTTTGGATGGCAGCTATTTTGTATTCGTATCGCGAAATGCAGTTCATCTGCGCAGTACCAGTCCAATACTGCAAACATCTACAACCTGCCCCTCTATCAATGCAGCCGTCCGTCTTCAAAACCCGCGGTTCAATTAATTGCAAGATCCACTCCCCCGTGCCGCGCCTTGTTGGCTCGTCCAATTTATTCTCGATATTTATTCCCGCTTTCTCTCGATCTCTTCCTTCCTTCCTCTTTCTAACTCATTCTGCACATTCTCTTGCTGGTCCCGCTCATTTTCCATTCACGCCGCAACTCAATCAATTACGTCATGCACACTCCATTCGGCGTGGAGTTTCGCCAAGTTGATCGTGCAGCGCCGCGCGCGTTGCTCCGTGCTACGACCGGAATTGGAACGGCTCTCAGCAACGGCCAAGAATGTGACGCATCTTCCGGTGCGCTGCTGCTGCTACTGCTGGCTTACCAGCTGCTCTGCACTGGAATGTTCCGAACGGAATCTAGCTGGGGAAAAGCGTTCGCAGCGTTTGGCTGGGTGTGGGTTTATCATTTTCTCGCGTGGGCGAAGAAAGCACACGAACGGAATTTGAACTTTGGATCAGCTGGTACGATGGTGTTCCCTCCCACGGTGTGTGTATGTGTGTGTGGCGCACCTGGGAAAAGCTTCGTGGAAAGACTCTCTGATGCATTTGAACTACTAGGGGATGTGGCAGTGAGTGGGAAGGTCGGAAGGTCGGGGAGGTGTACGCAGAAGGAAGCATAAGTTGTTCCCAAGTGCCCGCGGCATCCCGATGTTGGCGGTCAAATGGTCAAAGTGGAATTTCCAAAGAGAGATTAAGCAGAAAACGTGACTCGCCCGTCAGCTTCTGCGTTCGCTGAAAGTCCGCTGGAATGGAATAGAAATGTAACCTAAAATCTGTAGCCCCCATCCAATTTCTCCATTCCATGCTCCCTTGCTGCTGCACTTGAGGACAGGAGGCGAAAGGACTCCCTTGGCTACTCTCCCGTGCTCCTTAGAATGTCTGCAGCCGCGCAAACCGCTCCCCGAGACGGATTACCGGATAAAGCTGTTAAGGATTTCTTTTGAGTTTCCACCACACTCCAAGGCCCGTTCCGCGTTCCACTCCACGGGGAAAATAAAATAAAACACTTCACTCTGCCGGCTTACCGTGTCTTGGCCTTTCAGCGAAACACAAGCACTCGAGTGCGCCGCCGCGCTTCTGTGTGTTCGGCTGTGTGTTGATCTTTGCCTTTCCAGTTCACTGGCAAACGCGCGCTGGAGACATTTGCCCACGGAGCGAAGCGGGCGGTGTCGTGGCAGCCTTTGCAAAGAGCCTTCCCGTTCTTCCGCCTCCCTCCCTGTGTGTTCGATGTGGCATGGCAATGGGACGATGTCGTTTAAAGTGACGCTTTTTCACTTTTTAATTCCTATTACGATTGTTGAATTCAATTTTCTCCACTCCCCCTCGCACTGGTTGTGTATGGTTGTTCGATGATGCGAATTTTGATCAAAAGCGCCGGCACGTGGAGCACAGAGCCGTGTCTTGAAAGACGCGTTGTTTGCTGTCGTGTCCGATACGATTATGTTTTTTTTAATATTTGTTGGCAGTTACTTACGCAACGAATTTTACGGTTTTATTATAACATCGCAATAGAATAGAGCGAATACAATTGGCTTTTGAAATCAGGGACAGCTTTGCGTTTGTTATATTTGTTTAAAAACTTTGAAGTTGAAACATCAAAGATTAACCTTTGACAGCTGTCAAAGATATGTCAAAGATATTGGTTTTTAAACTTTTGACAGTTGTCATCCAACGACATCTTTAAATCTTGCAAAGATATTGAGGATTTGTTGCAGAAGAATTAGAGTTTTGAAGAATGAACAGGATGCCAAAAATGCAAATGACACTATTGATATTCATAAGAAAAATATGAAAAGATAGCATTTTAAAGTCATTTTCAATCTTAATGACTCATGTATCGTTCTCTTTTATGCTTCATGTCTCACAGCAAACCTAACTGAATCATTCCGTTTTTACTTCTTTCTAATTTGCAATCTGAATAGCAATTATGTTACCGAGTGCGTCTTGATCGTTAACCATAACCTCAAAGAACTTCTTTCGATCGATTGAACTGCTTTCTCCACCCCAAAACGTACCTCATGATATGTCTGTGGAATAAATTTAAATTTTATCCTATGTGTACCTTTGCACCACTCTCCCCCTTGAGGGAGGGACGTTATAATTTAATCGAACCAATCAACCCGGACTCTCTCCGGCACTGCATCACCGTAATCAAACTGGCAATGATGCTCCATCGAGACCGAAACCTAATGACATGTGGTCCTTTTAGACTGTCAAGGCTCCTTAATGACGTCCTATGCCTTCGAGAACTGGCCCAGGATTTATCCGTTTCTTCTCTTTGGTAGCTCTATTTGAGCTCAACTCAACCGGCAGGGAGGAGCTTGGAGCACAGACACAACGAACGAATGGAGAGTTAATAATCTTGGGATTAAATTCGTTCAATGAAATTAATATTACCGATGGCACAATGTTCTCTTCTATGTGTGTGTGTGTGTGTGTGTGTGTGTGTGTGTGTGTGTGTGTATTTGCTGATGAAGCCAGGAGTGTCCTTTTGCTATCCTGAGACACTCGTTCGAGGTGGGAATTATGATTGAAACCAATTCCGGGCAGCAGAAAGTTCTGCGCGGGCTTAATTTAGCCGCTTTTTTGCCTCTCTTTGCTCAGCAGCTCGGAGTGCTACTTGGGATATCCAATATTGGCAGTTAGAAAATTGAAGTGGAGCTTCAACACCCACGGCGTTGGCTCGACGGACAATTTTTGGGGTTGGTCCCCAGCCATAAAAGCGTCTTGCGCTCGAAAAGCAAAGCAAAAGGGGAAGGAAGAAAAGAAAAAAAGCATTCCACACCCACTTCAATCGCGCACAGTAAATCACGTTCAATTTTTCGCTTTTATTGTTGCCAAATGAACTTTGAGTTTTTTTTTGTGTTCCTTCACTCTACCTACCCTTTTTCCTAACAATCCCTGTAATTCCTTTCCCCTTACTGGGTTATCTTTTCCTTTTCATTTTCCATTAATTTCCACCGGTTTACGCTGCTTGCATCCATCCTTTCCCGTCAAACTCTTAGTGGCTTTATCCGTTTTGCCGCTAGAGTGCGCTACTATCACGCAGCACAGTTACTAGCGCAAACGAGAAATGAAATAGCGGTTTCTTGCTTGCGCGCGATTCCCAACCCAACCTCAACCACCAAATGGGAAAATGGGAAACCAATGGAGCGCTATTGATGGGTGGTGAGCGCTCCCGATCGAAGCGAACCAACAGTAAAGCTCCCTTTGTTCGGTTAAACACTTTATTAGCGATGCTGCCGGAGGTTTGTTATGAGTGCGCTTTTCTTTGCGCATTTGCCGTTCTCTCTATCTCTACATTTCCGTTCGATCCTTCCGGGGACGAAACCTTCGATCACACCGGGGGACTAAATCTGACCCCTTCCCCCCATCGGTGTGTTTGGCGGGGAAACAATTTCTCTTTCATTCCACCTCTCAAACGTGCGACGGAGCGACCTCGGCAGCCAGCCGGCACATTTCATCGCCGATGAAGTGAAGTGCTTGCTTGATTAATTGTGCAGAATGTTGTTGGCAGATTTTGCCAATTCACCTCGGTGTGCCCTCCGGTCGTCGTCTTCCGAGCCCGTGGGGCTATGGGATCCTCTGGTGTGTTTGTGTGTGCCAAACGATGGTGTGAAACAAGCTGAAGCAAAGTGGCGCACAAAAAAGCATGGAAAGAAATGCGGCTGCCCAACCGCTGAATCTCATCGCACACACACACAGCCCCTCTCCCTGTCTACGAGTGGAGCTGTGGCGCTGCAATGGCGGCAAACGCCCAATTGTGAACCATTAGCGGGGTGGGGCGAGCAAACGGGCAACAAAACATGGGCGCCGCTCCATCTTCTCCGGCGCAGGAAGGCATGAATGCTTCAATTAAAACCACACCATCGCACCATTTTGTACCACCATAATGCAGAATGTTCAACGGCCAAGGCCATGGTTTTCTGTATGTGTGTGTGTTTGGGTAGGGTGTTGTGTACTAGTACTGAAACTGAGCGCGGCATGCGAATGATTAAAGCCTGGAAACGATCCGGCAACAACAAAGTAATTTTCAGCTGTGTGCCTTTTTCCGCTGTACGTTTTCTGCGGCCTTTGTGGGAGAAAAACGGATCGAATGGTCCGTGAAAACTCCTGCCAATTATTGCTGTTGTTTTTGAAGCTGGCTGGGGAGAAGAACATCGGTTGGCCGGTTCGATTGAGGCTTTGTTGTGGGGTGAAACATTTCGGAAAAAGTCGATCGTTTGCAGCGCCTTTATTTGTGGTGCAAAGGGGAATTTTTCGTCGGTACTAAATTTTACTCTTTGTTGGATGAAAGCAAGAACTAGAGATTGAGAAGTCTTAGAATCTTTAATTCTGCCAGCACCGCAAATGGTAGTAGCAAATCTCAATTGTTTCAATACATGAACTAGAATTAATGATCAGAGTTTAAATATACTTTTGTGGAATTTCTGTTGTGTTTAACACTTTTTTTTATTAATAATATTTTGTAATTCACCTCAACTCGGTGTATTTTTTTTCAGTTCACCATCCTTAAAAACTACTTTTTGTACTGTTGCGGGACTTTTGGGCGCTTTAAAAACACCTCATAACACACACACAGACACAGGACGTGCAATGTTGCTCTGACACTGCATTAAAATCCACCAGCTGTGGCCTTCGTTGCTGTACGGCGCGCTAATGGGGTGTGTAACTTACACCGAGCGACCCAGAAGCGTTCCTGCCACACTTCCCGGTGTGGCAAATTTATGCTCTTACCAACTTGCCAGTTGCATGCCCATACATTTGCACTTTACCGTCACCGCAACTTTTGCTTTTTTGATCAACTTTTCGACTTTTCGACTACTACCGTACTACTACCGTTGTGAGCGGTGTGTGTGTGAGAGAGCCTCTGTTATGTGCGGCTGTTATAGAACTTGCCAAACCGTGGAAGAAGAAGTGTTTACGTGCCAGCAAAAGTCGGTTATGTGGCGGAACGGAAACTTTTCTTTCCTGCACGATTATTTGAATTCTTCGTTCGCACACAGTGCGCAAAGTTAATTGTACACAATGGCTTTCAGAAGAGGAGTGTTTGGGTTTTATATGCATCCAAAAACTTGTCCGATTGTCTTGAGAAATTGTATCTGAGGCACTTACGGGTATCGGCAAGTGGTGTGACAGTCAAACTCCATCCCCATGAACCATTTTGCCACTGTTTGGCTGTTTAAACCTCTCGCTCTCTCTCTCTCTCGTTTATTGACATTTGGCTGCACACTGATCACAGTGTCTCGTGGTCGTGGCTCCATCCATGACTTACATGTTGTGTGATGTTTGGTCAACCATGGTCGCGTGGAGTAACACACGTCGCCGTACTTCAATTTGGCACAGGAAATGAGAAAATCTGCATAGATGCGTTTGCTTGTCGAGCAACTTCTTCCTTTTTCCCACACCAAATGACAGCTTGCAACTGTTTGATGTGCTGCCAGTGTCCGTTCGAACAGACAAGTTGTCCGTGACAACAACACGAGCAACAACAAAAACCAACGATAAGAAGCACTCGCCTCCGGCAAAGTCAAAGTTGCAAAAGTTCAATAATGGATGCATGCGGTCGTGTTCGTCGTCGTCCACCAGCACATAAGTTAGCCACATAAGAGCACTCCTCTTTCCCCCCCTCCGGGAGCCCCTAGTGAGCCACAACCACAATCGAACAAACTCGCAAAGACGTGGATGTGTACACTTTTTAGCTTAAGTTTTCTGGTGGAGGACGTTTGTTGGCGAGCGTTTTGTTTCTCGTAAGATTCCACCACTAGCGTACGGTCGCAACCGGAGTCCAGTACCGCGGATGTACGGTACCATTATTCATTTAGCTGACTCAGGACACCCGGAACGATACCCGAGTTACCGGGAATACCCGGCGGACATCACACACACACACAAACACAGTCATATTAGAAAAGGCAGATCGGTGGAGTCACTATCAACCCCTGGAGGTTCGTGGTCCTCCAACAGAACGGTTTGCAGCTGCCTCGAGCCAGCGCACACACACACACGTACGTGGCTTTGGTGCACGAAAACGAAGCGGGCAGCAATAAATTTCCTATCCTCGCTTGGCAGGCAATGGGTTTTTGGAATTTTGGTCCGCTGCGAAACCACCCGGGTAACTGCAATGCCCGTGGAAAGGTACTTACCATTCCTTTGCTGCTGTAGCACGATACCCAAGGATGTTGGCCCTGGCGCGGTGTGTGTATCCGTGTGCACGGTTTGCGACATGCCCATCCGGTCGCTTATCTTTCCCGCAAAGCTCTGCCTGTCCCTACGGGTAGAAGGAGTCGTCAAATGATGGTTGGTTGCTTCCTTTTTGAGACCCAAAAAAAGAGAATGGATTTCCTATGCAAGCTTCAGGCACTGCTGCCCGCTTTTCATACTCGCACAGTCGGATCAGTGAGGAGATCATAAAAATGCTTCCGTCTTTGTGTATGCGTGTGTGTGTTTGAGCTCGACGAGCTAGTTTGGCAAAGTTTCACTAAGTGGTCGTAAATGCGTCAACGAGACTAGTTTAGGAGGGGGCGTGATGTCTCCGATGTCCAAAAGGAAGTCATCCGTGAGTTCATCCAACATGCACAGGGTTGGATGAGAGAAGTAGTGGAGGATGCTCATAAAAAAGGATTCGAAAAGGAAGTGGGGACAGGATGTTTAGCAGACACGAGTTTGAACACGAGCAAACAATCTTTCAATTCCATTGTTTGTCCGTACAGAGCATGAGGTAATATTTTGGAGATCCCACCTGTCTAAGTGGAGCGTTGTCAGTTGACATCCAAAACGTGTTAGCTGTTGAGGATTAGGGATTGGATATCTAAATCATTCTCAAATTTATATAAATCTTTAATGTGATTCAAACTTTTTCGCAAAAATTCTGAAGTTATCCGATCTCACACTCTGTCATTTTATCCTCCTTTATCGAACACCGTTTTTAATCCGATTGTTTTCCTCTTTTTGTTGTCTCCTGTAGGGAAGTACTACAGCCGCGCCTCGTAGCGCCTACCCTGGAGCACCACCGCCTGCACCGGCCACGCTAAAGGGTGCCCAGCGACCCGCTATGACTAGTCCGGCCAGCGGCATTCCCGGTGCACCGTACAGAGGCACTGCCTGGACGCAGGGTTACGCCCCGACACAACCAACCTACCGATACACTGCACCGCAGACCTATGCATATACACCACACACGACAACTCAGGTAAGTTTTGCAAATGGGGTCCAAAAAAAGAAGGAAAAAAAACCCTGCAGTGGCAGTGTTGCCCGCGCGCCAGAGTTGATCAATGGGCACCACCATCCAGGGCGTATGCTTATCTGTGCGCGCGGTGTGTAATACACGGTCACTGTAGCGATTGGGATATAGTACACCGCGGGGTGTTTGGGGGTCGGTGCAAACACGCTCAGGGAATCGTTTCGTCCTGTTGGGTTCCGTTATTTACAGCCAAAGCATTCCTGTTGACTCGTAACCGAGAGTGCGCCCGGAGCAAGTTGCATAGGGGAATTAGATTCTGCATGCTACACACACACAGACTCCAACCGTTCAGCGTGCGTACGCTTGTTTGTTGGAGGGTTTTAGCTAACCTGGGTGTGTTTGCAGTTACAGGTTTGGTTGTTTTGGTTTCGTAGGTTACTCGCAAAAAAAAGGTTTGGGATTACATCCTGGGAAACTGGTGCCGGAATTTGTATTACATCCCTTAATCGTATGGCAGTAGCGGGAAAAAAGCCCTTGCGCGGTTGGGGATTAGACCCGGCCAGGGATATCCCCGAGTGCCACCAGGTGCTTGGGAAAAGTAATATTTGTACCAGCACGGGGTCACGAGTGGATGGGCATATTGCTTCTATGGGCTTCTGGGCGTGGAATATCGAGCAAAGCCTCACTATAAATTGATGACTTTAATCCTGCTACATACTAACATACACGTACTCGGTTTTCTCAGGGTCTTTCGTGGCCCGGTAATTGTAATCACCTCACGATGCTGTAACGTGTGGAATTTGAATGAGACCGGAATCATTACTCTGCTCCATTCGGAAAACGGTTACACGGATCGTTGGGAAACGCGCGCATGATAATGTGCAGAAAAGTAAATCCAATTCTCGTGCCGTTCAACCCGAGCGAGACTTTCTTTCTTTTTACTCCGAACGTCCGGTCGCATTGCCAGAGTTGCTCTTCTTTCAAAAAGTGTCCTACAACTAGCGCTGTCACACTGTTGGCGTCGCAATGCTTTGTTTTAGTGTCCCGTTTTGCTTCTCGGCAAAATCCATCAACGACGTCCGAACGATCTGGGAAAACACATGCCACGCCGTGTCTTGATGTCCCCCGCCACACGTGTATCTTCCTTTTTAGACGTGGCAAGAGGGCGCAAAAATTTAGTTTTACTCTTCCATTGCATTAGTTTAACTCCATTACCACCGCGTCGTCGTCTCGGTCGTCGCTTGCGCGAGCCGGCCTTGAAACGTCAGCGACACTCTCTCCACTCGCATCCCTTAACCCGGGGCAAACATGACACGTGTCGGTTTGCCTGACGAGGTACGATATGATGATGGTGGCAACAACACACCGGACTCATCAGCCCGAAAGGCGGCGCGAATGGGAAAGCGCTGTGAAATCTAGTTTACATTTAGTACCCGGCATCGCGTCGGGGTGAGCCTTATTGTGTGCGGCAGGCATTCGGAAACGGCAGCCGACGACGGCTCTTTATCATGCATGTCACAGCGATCACGCCGGCTGGCTGGCTGGTGCGGTGTCGAGATGGCGAAAGTTATGCGCTGTAAAATAGGATGAAAACATTCAAAGTAGGTCGGAGTAGGTCGTGTCAGACACACACACACTTCTTGGGCGACAGAGCCTACCAGGGTTGTTCCGTGCGGAGCCGTTTGGCCCGGTCTTTCGGTCGGGTCCGTATGTACGCGATATCTTCTGGGGTGAGCCTTTTATCTATCCCATTTTGGGCGAATACGAAAGGGGAATTCAATTTTCTTCTCGCACCCCCCTATTGGCGGATGTTCTGCGCGTCCTGGCGCGTATAAGAAGGTTGACAGTGCAACGTGCTTTTTCGTCACTTTTGTTTTTATCTTGCCCGGTTTTGGGAGTTTCGGGTAGGCATCTTTGGCCCTCACTCGCCCAAAAAAAAAGACCACAAACAGAACGCGCTTCCTCCTTAACAGTCGATAACTCGATCTGACACACTCAATACGGGTCTCCTAAAAGTCGGCAAGTCGCATTAGTTTCCCAGGACATGGAGGGGATGAACTTCCACCAACGTGTTACATAGGCTTTAGACCTTCTTTCCTGTCCACGGCCCAGCGGAACTGAACGGATGGATGGTTTCGATTTGGACATCTGGTGTTATGGGTGGGTTTAAGCTTGTTGAACAACTTCACCATCTTACTTTCTACCACAGAAGGAGCGCACTGGGCAAGCGCAGGAAGCTTCCCAAAATTGGTCAAACCGGCCGGAAAAGGCACACAGGATGTTCGTGCAGGATGATGATGATGGTCCCCAAAAAGCTCTCCAAAAACAGCGGCAAACGAATCGTACCGAACGAAATCAAATGAATGCCAAGCATGGTCTGTGTGTGTGTTGCTGTTTTTTATTAGATTTGCTACCAGCGTCGTGTCGTGGGTTGTAGAAATTTGATGAAAAGCGAAAGCGTGACGAGTGCGAAACTTTTTCTTCTCCCACAAGAGAAGAAATTGAGTTTGCGAATACTAACCATACGAGGCAGCTACAGCAACCGGTCTAGCCTATCCTAGTCCAAGCAGTTTTTCGCAGGATAATCGACGAAAGTGTAACCGGTAAAGAGATTTCGAGATGCGTTGCAAAACCCCCATCTTGAGACAGAAGCGAACGCACATTTGGAATAGCACATTTAGTGTTGGTGCGTTAGTTTGCGCCATCGTTTGGAAAAGCGAGAAAAATACTGCGAAAAAGAGCTAAGCAGGTAATGATTCCTTTTCGTCCGGCATCGAAATTGGGACGGTATTGGTGCACCTTATTTCCCTCAAGCTAACCTTAAATTAACTAACTCCAGCTCCAATCGATCGGTGCTGCGATAAAATGTCTCCTGTGAGTGTGTTTTCAGCTTCATTTATTCAATTCAAACGCTTCGCCGAGTGATCGGAAATGGACGCAAAACTATTTAATGAAGTTGCACTGCGCTCCGTTCAAAGAAATTGTCAGCGGCTGTGTATGGGACGAACGATGGGTAAATGTGGTGATGTGTCCCAGGAACACGAGGCCTCAACAACGTGCAATGAAAAACTTTCGTCGTCCGTCCACTTTGAAGAAGTGCAGAACAGCGCACAAAACGAAAAAAACACACACTCACAAGTTTCAGCCTTACGAAAAGACTGATTAGTTCGGAAGTGAAGACGACACTCGATTAAAGTTTGCATCCTTTCACCGCGTCCCGCCGCACACATCCCATTGGATTACCTTTCAGTTTTGCTGCGTTTTTTTTCTTCTGTGGTGTTTTGCGAGATGAAGTTTTACGGGGAGTTTTTTTTGCCGCAAGGAAGCTTTCAATGACGCTGAAATCAAGAAAAACATGTTTTTTCCGTCTCTCTTCTCGTTTGAAATTGCACCGAAAAGAATTTCTGCTTTTCCCCAGCGGGGTATGTGACACCTGTGAGTTGGGTTAGGTTTTTTGCTTTCACACTCTACTCTGTCAGTGTCTTTCAGATTCTAGGAAATGGTCATTGCACAAAAAAGTACAACTATTCGCGCAATCGTCAACTCGTATAATGTGTCTTTGAGTTGGACAAAGAAATGTTATTAAACACACACACACACACTCTCGTTACTGTAAGACGAGACGCTAATCTTCGTCCTCCACTGGACAGCAAAGAAAAAAGATTTCTTTCCTCAAATGGTTCAAAGCGGGAAACTTTTGTCGTCTCACAACCGTACGACACAATTGCTTGAGTAATGGGCAATTGTCGGTTCAACCATTTTTTTCCTGTTCTACACTCCATCGCAGCGCCCCTTTGTAATCGTATCTGCGTCAGCATGGAATACGCTTCCCATTTTCCCCCTTTTTCGGACCGACCATTGAACGGTTTCTCATAAAATCGTGAACGTGATCGCACACTTACTTCTCATCGAACAAATTGCAAACAAGCATTATCAGTCGAAAAGGGACACCCCTTAACGGTGCGAAAATTCTTCGAATACTTCCACCGCCGTGTGTGGGCAGACGGCCCGAACTCTACCTGTCACGTCCTGGGAGTCCTGCTAATACTCCTACGTACGCTAATGGTGTACGCTGCCTATAGCGAGCGAGCACCCTTTCCGTGAGAAGCGATCGAAGTGAATCCTAAATAAATACCGCCACACTTGTCCACTACTTTTGTGTGTGTGTGTGTGTGTGTGTGTGTGTGTGTGTGCTTGTGAGTTTGTGTGGGAGCTCTTACGAGGACACTTTCGGCTCCATCTTCCTTAATGCTTCAAGTGTTGTCAGTCGGACATGCAGAAAACACCTTTTCAGAGGGAAGGAACATTGAAGACACCGAACCGATGTAACCGCTGGGCTCTTGCTCCGTCGTTTTCGCCGGGCACTAATCCGCTTTTCGGCACCTTACTTTGATGCTTCGGTCGAACGCTCCAAAAAGTGGTGATGGTATTGGTGTACCGGTCACAGTCCGTGCTATATCCGGAGACGCACCAACCCGTGAAACACATTACCAAATGTGATATCCGAAATCTATTCATCGGGTTCTTCCACCGTCTTGTGGTGGTAAGCCGCCGGTGCGAGAGGGGTTAAGCGTTAGCCTTCGTCTAACGGGTCCGGGGTAAGGCTGGCGGCATGTGCAGGGGGAGACATCCAGTGGGATGTGATTAGGATGTGACCAAAACTTTATGACCAATCAATAGATAAGCCACTCAACGCGGGCAAACACCCAGTGTGTCTCCCCGGAGGCCCTCCCGCATAATACGCCGAAACGACCCGCAGCCGTCCCAAGTTGCTCACTTCCTGGAACCTTGCTGGATTATCGGAAATGTGCCCCATTGCCGGGCAATGTGTATGTGTGGGATTTACTGTGGCCAGTGTTTGGTGGTTTAATGTCACCCGGATCAGACCACCGTTTCGGATGTGGTTATCATCCGTTTTACGCAAGCTTTACTGCTACCACTACGGACAACTTCTCCTCCATTGCGCGCTGGCATTGATAATTGATTCCAGCGGCCGCCCGTAGTAGTGTTGTTTTTTCTGTTGTTCCACGATGAACAATTATGATTAAGCGTGTGGGCGGATTTACGGTACTGCTGCTGCCGATGCTGCTGACGCGCACGGTGGTGGTATTGCAGTTCCGCCCTTGTGGGTTTGTGTCGTCACGCTCACGACCGTACGGCGACGGTTCTGTGTAATGATGGGGGGTAAGGTTGGTTGGATTTAATAAAGGATAACATCTTGTCATTAATATATTAGGGCAGCTTCTTGGGATAGCTCCTGGTGATTGGGTAGAACACTACAGTCATTCGGGACAGGACCCGTTCCCGATCGATTCCGTCCAAGGCACAACGTATCGGGATTTCTGCAGTGGAACACGAACATTGCTAGCTATTTCCAGAAAATCCTCCCCGGGTGCTGAAGTTTAATCAAGAATCGATTCGTGAATGTTTTATCATTCTTCGGACGTTGTTAAGCATTCTATATTGCCCTTAGTTCATTAATAAGACTATTCTCCCGCCACCCCAGTTAGTACGTGGACTCGCTTGGACCCGAACGTCAAGCCATTTTCAAACTTATTGATTCTAACAAACCCCCTTCTCCCCCACTTTCTTGCAGTCACTTCTCCACCGTCGTGCAATATTTCTCCATCTTTCACACTCAAACGCTTCGCTAAATGTGCGCAAATACACGCAAAAATGCAATTCTCATGTGCACAGCTCAACTTTTAATGAAAACTAAGTGCAGCCCTATAATTTCCCATTCCGTACCCGGTGCACGTTTCGTTCGGCCGGCACATGAGCGAGTGAGTTCGGCACTGTGTTTGCCCGCTGGTAGCCGCCCATTACACACGATACCACGGTAGCGCTTGGTAGCGCGTAGCACTTTATCGTCTGCAGCCTGCAGGCCACCGGTCGACTTTGTACTGGTTCCGTGGTTCCCGTGATTCAAGACGGCTACGAATAACGATTTTCTAAAAGGTTTCCCCCCCCCCCCCCCCACCCTTTTGGAAAGCTCTATCCAGTGCAGACGGGTCCCTCTTACAGCATCGGCGAATGGCAAAAGAAGCAGCAAAGATTAGTTCAGCGGCAGTGTGGTTTGAGCCAAAAGGAAACTTTACAACTTTCTGGCAGTACGCCGCGCTTCCGTTCACGTGACGACGAACTCATCGCTTCCCGGCCAATGGAACGCTGCCGGTGTGGTCACAAGATGTATCTGCCAGAAATGGTCAGCAAAATGGAGCAGATGGTGGCTACACTCCTCCGTGTATGAGGGTTTTGATTTTTGTTGCCGCTCGGAAACGGGAACTACAATCTCGCACACCAAGAACCCACTGACGGTGAAGGTGTGGGGCAGGAAGTTTTCGGAGAGAAAGCGAAAAGTTTTCGCCGAGTGCACGAAGAAGCAAAGTTATTTGTTTTTTTTTTTTTCATTCGTCCAGAGGTTCAACTTTGCCCGCCACGCAATTATTCCATTTCCTGGTGTTAAAGATCGGACTGAGAGATGCGACTCCCCCGGACACGTTTTGACGGACAATCTGGATGTCTATGGGTTAAAGTTTATGTGGTTTTTTGTGGAATAAATATGTAATGCTTGGTAGAAGATGTTTGTCCGAATTGTACGGCGACTTCCTTTAGCTTGATCCGGCTCGAAGGACCAAAACTTTAGTTGCAAAATGTGATCTTGTTTGAAAATCAAACTGCACGGAATTGCCCAAAATGCTTTATAATACTAACATTAATGAAATAGCACCTCCTCACAAAACGTTGATCCTATATTTTCACCAAAAAAGATGTACATTTAAAAGGATATTTTTTCCTGCAAGCTTCACTTCTGACTTAAGCTACACATTTTAAAGAATGTTACCTTGACACACCCACCATTTCCTTTCGTGATCGTGCACAACATCTTAAAAAAGCGTTCATCTCAAACTGTTGGCTAAAGAAATACGGTCAGACGCTGCTGTCGGATTTCATAATAAAAATGACCGAAAGATGGATCACGTTGCTACATCGCTGCAGTTGCCGGCTTCCCTTACCAAGGATTCTTCCAGAAGATCTCCGTTCGCTTCCCGCAACGCAGCCAACCGTTCTGAAGCCTTGTAACCAAGCTTACACTCACAGTAGTAAGCTTAGTATCGTTCTTTCCGTCTGCTTTTGCTTTCTATGTTCTTTTTCGTTTCTCTTTCACGAAACGAACCTTCTAAAGACGATGGACAACAGAACCGAAACCTATCTATGGTGCTGCCCGCTTTTTCCCAAGCTTTTTCTTCCCATGGCTCAATCGACAACTGTGGGCAGGAAGAGGAGGAGAACTGTGGGAGAGATTTTCATTTAACCATGGTCAAACCTCGTCCTCAACTCAACTCGTGTTCTTCACACCGCCCTGCCGGGGGTTTTAAGTATCAATATATACATGTAGTATACCGGTGCAAACAAACTTTCTCCTTCCGTGTGCCTCCAGCCCTCAGTCAGTGGGGGACAGTGGTGGCGCGAGTGTTGCCTTTTCTCCACATTATATTGCTTTAGACCGTTCGGGTTCTTTTTAATGTGCTCTAGTAGGGTTTCCTTTTTCTTGGCCCCTGTATCCCTTGTACCGGCGAAAGATTTCTTTTTGCGGTTTTTGCCCCCCGCTTTCCGGATCAACCGCATGGAAACATTCTTAGATTCCAAGGGACTCTTGCTTCAAACTCTTTGGCGTGCAAAGGTATAAGGGCAATAACAGCAACAAACAACAACAAAAAAGCGCCACACAGAGGCAGTATCAAAACTAACTCCCCGGCGTTCGTTCGGCGGCAAGGGAGAAGATCGGTTTCTGTTTTCCTTTTGGCAAAATTGTATCCCAAACACAAGTGGCTTTTCATGGGCGGACGTGTGATGTATACATGTGGGTATGTGTGTTTATGTTTTTTTTTTCTTCTTCTTCTGTAAAATAAGCTTCGGTGAAGGTTTTACGGTTGAAGAAAAGGGATTTTGATTAATCCCGTACGGTCCGAGGAACAGGATTCCACCATAGCTAATTCATCATTCCTGTCCGGCATCCAGTACCGCGTGCCACTCTTGCCACCGCGCTGCTACGTTTGGGTTGTTTTCTTTAGCCTCATCTTGCTTGTTTTTCTTCTTCTTCTTAAGATATGTTGTAAAATGATTGAAAGTTTTTTTTAAATACTGAACGTGGGAGTGAACAGTGCCCGTATATATGCAATAAAATGGGACCGAAACGATCATTATTAGGGAGCAATTCACTCCAGCTGTCAATATCAATAACTGTTTGGGCAAGCAAATATTTTACCGCTCAAAGATTCATCTATTTAAGTGTTCAAATGTTTGCGTATCAATCTCAAACGGACCAAGCGATCAGTATCATTTATGTAACAGTCATTTGTTTAATGCTAGCAAAGAAATCATACAGCTGGCTTCATGTTCCGTTGCTTTCAATTGTTAGAAGGTCTAGTGCTTATTTTCATTTGAGTTCGTTAAAGAACTCGTAGGCAATTCCTGAGTTCGTTAAAAAAGAACGAGCTGCGTCCACTGTTTCGCCAAAATGGAATATAAATAAAATCATTAATAAAACAAATTTCGAAATATTTAAATTCCAAAAAGGTATCCCTTCCCTGTCCAAAATGTGTCACTTGGCCAAAGATGTTGCACATCAGGGACATCTTTCTGGAAGAGAAGAATTCTGGAAAAACGTTCCGACCGAAAGCCACTATCACTAACCTCCTAAATCAACAGGGACCGAAAGAACGAAAGCTGTGCCTGTAAAAAAAGAAAAAGAACATTCTACCACTGGTTTTATATTTTCCTTTAGTGAAACGAAATGAACCTGCCACCATTGCCCAGGAAAATACGGAGAAACCTTCTCTTTTTAAAGGATTTTTGCGCATGCAAATGTCCAAAACCGCACGCATCCCTTTAGGCACAAAACAAAAACGATACCAGATGTATCGTTTTGCCGCTTCTTTCTTAGTTTTACATGTTACCACAGTGGACGATGTTACCTAGGGAACGAGGGAAAGGAAAGAACGCGTACACACACATGCCTGTGCCGCCGCCACACACGTGTATTCCCTATCGAGACAACTAACAAAACACATCGTCCCCTTGGGGGGCGGGAGAATGGGCAAGAATGCAGCCCTTTTGCTAACGGCTTTTTTATTTGGCGAGTTGGATTTGTGTTTCTGCTTCCTTTACCTAGAGCTTGCCTGTCCAAAAAGGCCCCGCCGGAATAATGTTTTCACCGGGAAAACAAATGATGATGACGATGATGCTGTGGCTATCTTTTTGTAGCTCTAGGCTTCCTTAACCTTGGTCACATGCTTTGGAGACACCTTCGAATCGATTCGTTCTGCTTTGTGTTTTGTGTACCGCCGCCGTCCGTGCATTGGTGTAATGTGTATGGAAAATTTGAATTTTTCCTTACCACACACCGATGGAGACGCCTGGTGCGCCACGCCGGCTTAATGCTGATTTGCGGTTAAATTTGCATTAGTGCGTGTGCTACCTCCCCTTTCACAAGGGAACGCAACAAAAAAAAAAGGGAAACGAATTACAATAACTAAACCGCACACCGATCCTGAATTCGCTTAATCATTTGTTGCCGGTGGGATAAGCGAAGAAGGAATAAAAGGATAAGAATACAAATGTGTACTGTTGTGTGCGCGCTTGTGTAGTTGTTATTACTTCACCAACCACTGACACCGACACAAAAGCTCGAGGGCGACAGAAGCAGCAGCATCATCTCGCAAACAACACTCTATTTGAAAGCAGTTAGGACGGTGAACGCGCAGGAGACCACCTGCACGGGTTCACGGCTGAAAGGATGGCCCTCCGTAGGGGATTCACAATTTACATGTTGTTGAATTGAGCCCTAATGCCTCTCCCTCCACCCGCTACACCGGAACGGAATGGTACTGGCGGCAGCAAACGAAAAGTGGTAAACGATTGAGCGCGGTAAAATTCAGTTGATTTTTATGGGGCGCTTTATCGGAAGCGCTCTCGGGGCTGCTGCTGCTGCTGCTGCTGGTGGTGCGTGTAGTTCGTTGTGGTTTTGCTGCAGCACTCTGAATTGCGGGCAAGATATTCTGGAGCGTTCTATTTCTTTTTACATTTTTGCGGTGCGTTTTTTTTAAACGCAAAACTGTACATAAAATCAAGCAAACCATTTTCATTCGTAAACTAATTCGTAACAACAACCAAAAAAAAACCTCCGCACTTGTCTACAGTTTGACTCATGCTAATGTGAAGCCGATAAGCGTTCGTATCGGAACGCACGAATGACGTGACCGATGATGGGACTACTACCAATTTAAATCTTATTTTGCTTCCCACACTTACCCGAGCAGAAAGGAAAAAAACCGCTCCCTTTCCAGCACAAGTCTTTCAGGTCTTTCGGAAGGTTTGCTCACATATTACATATATTTCGTGTATGAATATATTTGGCCACCTTCCTACTCCGACTCTGCTGCCCTTTGCCCATCCTTCGGTAGCCTTTCAGGCGAAGGTTTTTTTTTTGGGGGAAAATTGTCGTCAAACACATTTTTCCGCAATACCGCAAAAGCGTAACGGGTTACCGCATGGTCTCATAAAATTATGCAAAGCTTGCGGCTTTTTGCAACGCAAATGATGTCCTGCCCTGGACCAATGGAAGGGGAGGGGGGGGATCTCGTTTCGCCCATTTGACGTCGTCGTACGCTATCTCTCTTCTTCTCTCGCCCGCCGTACGTGCTTGGGCCGTGGGCAGGGCAGCACCAGAATGTGGTGGTTCGTTTGCGCGGTTGTGGCCCAAAGGGGTCGTACCACCCGGATCGGGAATTTTATTGAACGGTCCGAGTCGCTTCCGGTTCTGGTGGAAAAAAAATGTGCAAACATTCCGTAACGAATCCCGGGGCAGTCGGTCGGCGAAATAGCAAACGAAGGAAGTTATATTTTTCGAATCAACGGCGCGCGTAGGTTTTCTTAGGGGGGGGGGGGGGGGGGGGGGTTAATCCGAGCCGCGGGAGAAGCTTTGCATTTGGAAAACTGAAAACTGGCGCTGGAGCAGGTCTTGCAAAGTAATGGTCTAAGCGGACGCGTTTATAATAGTAGCGCTCGGGCGTGAAAGTTGGAAGAACGAGAATTTATATTTATTGCATAATGTTTTAGTCATTTTCAAGCAGACTGCTGCCCCAACGGGAGTGTTCCGCGCCACGTCTTTCGGGTTTGAATGTGTTACCACATTCAGGGTTGGGGAAGTAGATCGTCTTACGGTAAGTTATGGCTACCTGTTTCCTTACAGTCACTGGGCCACAACAGCCGCAGCGCCAAAGATCAAAGACACATTCTTTCCGCCACAAATATGACGTGACAAAAGCGTGGACGGCCCAAGGCTTCATTGCCCGATGCTTATCGCACACGCCGCGGTATACCGTACGACAAATGTGTCTCCGAAAATATGCCCAAACCTTAGGCGTAGCCCCGCAGCAGCAGCAGCAGCAGTCAGCCCAAACAAGGGGGAGGGAAACAACGTGCACAAAAGCACGTCATTTCCCGCTGTAAGCCGAGCAAGGCTTTTCCAACTGACACAGCAGCAGACAACGCCAGTGGAAGAAACTTAATAATTTACTTCCCCAGGCCTTCAGGCCGGGCTCCTCCGGGTGGTCCGACGCAGCACACCATCCTTCAAAGGATCTCCTGACACGCGGGGGAGGACGGTTGGGAATTTGTGTCCCCGTGTGTGTCTGCTCCCGATGGGAGTAAAACCCCCTGGTCCCGATGGCTGCTGCCGGTGTCACCGCCGCCCCGTGCAGGTGCGGAAAGAATGTTGAAAACATATTTGCTCGTGGTCCTTCCATCGGCAGTAATCCTTGTGTCAAGGGGGGAGGACGAGTCGTGTTTCTACTGCTGCTGCTGCTGCTGCTGCGACGAGAGTCAATTTTTCTTCAAGCCTGCGACGTGATTTAAATGCTAAATGTGTCTGTGTGTGTGTGAGTGTTTCTGGCGCTCATTGGTACGCCTGGAAGTCTCCGTCTCCGCACCGCAGCTAATTTCCATTTTTCAAGGTGTACGCGATGTGCTCTGACTAATATAGGAAGTTTTCGCCGCGTTCCACATATTCCCTATCTTTCTTTCTAACAAAAAAAGCAAATGGGCTCATATTCCGGTTTATAAAGAAACTAAACTGAATAAAAACACTCCAAAACCTCTCTCACAAACACACACACACATACACGCACGTAAATACGAAAAGCGTTGAAAAGGTGATGGGGAGGAGGAGGTGGTTAAGGTGGAATATGATGGAAATTCCGGCAAACGGCATGCGCACGGCTGCCCTTCGTGTTGGTCCTCGCTCCATTCCGCTCAATTCCGCTTTCAAAACGAGTTGACGTCACAAGACGAGTTTGCCTGCCTCTCTCTCTCTTAAAAAACAATACAACCGTCACACTTCATCGACGTCATGGAACGGTTTCCAAACGCCTCCTGCGCGCGCTCCATCCGTCGTCTCCACACACCATTCACCGTATCGTCACCGTCAGCAGGTTTAGCCTGTGTTGGTAATACTTTTCCACCCGTTTTCCTTCACTTGCACTTGCCGCTTCCATGAGGAGTGTGTTGAGGTTTTATTAGTGTTTGTGTGTGTGCACAACGACCATACCACTAAGAGCGCTCCTCAAACGCTTACACGAAATAGGCGCGAGAGAGCGAGAGAAATAAGCCAAGTTTTTCATTGTGTGTGTTTGTGGATCGGTTTACGCTTGCACACACCATCCAACAAGCAATTACATTTTTCTATCATTTTTCTTCAACGTCACAGTGTCTGTGTGTGTGTGGAATTGTATGGTTTATTTTATTGTTTTTTAAGTGATTCTCGCCTTATCTCCCTAGTAGGCTATCCCACCCCCATGCGACTGTTAACCGCAAAAGCTCCCCATTGTATCTGGGGTAACCTGAATATCTCAGTTACCTTGTTGTCCCTTCAACAAACCCCTCTCCGCCGCCGCTTGATGAAAGGAACGAGCAGGTGAACTGCTCTCAGTACAAGCGGTGAGGGATTTCTGGGAATTCTCCTCCAAATTGCAGTTCCCCGTTTATAAGTTTTTTTTTTGGACTCGTTGTTGCTAAGCTTTCGCAAACATCTGTTAGATGACGTCATTGGGAAAGTGGTGCGAGATGAGGCGTGGTGTGGTACAGCTGCTGTCGTTATTCATTTACTTGTAACGTTACAACGTACAACGCTTACAACGCTTCATTCTTTGCGAAAGTAATTCGAGCAAGTTGTTAAACGCCTTTTTTTCGAGTTGTAATAACCTCAACATTTTTTGGCTCTCTGTGTATTAGTGTTGTTTTTTTTCTACTATCCTGAAGATACATTTTTATTTCTCATGTCGGAAACCGTTCCCTTTCCGTGTCGATTATCGTAAGTGCCGGAAATGTTTCTCGATTTACGGTTCCGAATACGGTAACGCGCGTAACAGCAGGAGCAGGTGCTGTGTTGTGTGTGTGTGTGTGTGTGTGTGTGTGTGTGTGTGTGTGTGTGTGTGTGTGTGTGTGTGTGTGTGTGTGTGTGTGTGTGTGTGTGTGCATGTGCTCCAGAACCGATAATAGCAAATGGAAGCATCAGGCATATCGTACCCACACCACTCAAACCAGGCGGAGAGGAACAGGCAAGTGTATTTCGATTTACCGAAAATGCACTCTACGCCAAATGTTGCCCCAAAAGTGCACAAATGTCTACGCCTCCCCCCATATCGAATGACCGAAACGAGGATGTGTGCGGGGTTTGAGAGGAGGGATGATTTGGTATTGTGTGAACATCGAAAAGCTCGCGAAAATGTTTGGAGCAGGAGGAGGTAACGAGAAAACAAACAACATGGCTCCCGGGACGAAGATGGTGGCCGCTTTGGTTGAAACGGCTTTACCGTGTGTGTGTAACCATCCTGCTGTCGTCCGGACAACAACAAAAAACTCCAATCGGAGGATATCTCTCTCTCTCTCTCTTTGCTGTTTGCAGTGTTACCACTTACCTTCCAGTGCTGCCATCGTGCTCTGGGACCTTGTGTCCGGAAAGCCGGAAGGTACTCAACAAGCTCGCCGTTCCACTGTTGCCTTTTTTGCTTGCTTTCGGGATTGCCTCTCGTACAACTGCGCACCGTGTGTGTGTGTGTCACACGGGGCATCATCATCATCCTTCCCGTTTGCTTTGACTTTGCGCGGTTTCGGTTGGCAAATATTTGTCGGACTCCGTGGTCCAAAGGGGACTGCTGCGGACTTGCTACGGGCTGCCGAATGCCAGGCGGCACTGCTCTGATATGCGAACCATCGTCCCGATGTCACCGAGATCGTTGTGCAACTCTTTATCAATCCTTTCGATTGCTTTGCGGGCAGGCGAACCTGTCGGCGGTAGGAAAGGAATGAAATGGGAGGTAAAAAGAAGGAAAAAAACCCTGAAACTCAATGTACGTAACTACACCCGGTCGGTGTGGGACATGTATAACCAATCCTGGGACCTGAAGGGATGATGGCAGCTGACTCTCCCTTAATTTAGTTTAGCCAGCCCGGGACGAGTTCGGGTGGGGGTAGCGCCACTGGTTCCTGGAACAGGAATTCAATTACCCCATCGCTGCCTCATTGAAACGTAATCAATGTGGGAGTTGTTTTTGACTGTATTTGCTTTAAAACAGCCACGAGTGGCTTTATTCATAACAGATGAGCGCGATGGGATCGTGCGAGATGCTATGAATTCTGACTCGTATTGCCTCGCCGCTTGCCGTAATCGCTTTAAAGCACCAGGCAAAAATCAATCATAAGACAGAAAAGATCGTCTCTGAAAGTCGTGCCGGGCAATCTCTTTGGGCTTTGGTGGTGGTGCTCACCTTCATTCGTACTCGATTCCATTCTAACGCTCTTCTTGTGTATTGAGATTGCTTCTAGCGTTTGCCCACCAACTTCCCTGGTATCTGGCATCTTACTTGGTTTTGTACGAGTCAGCAAACATCCTTAGTGCGTACTTCTCCTGCTTCTTTGCGGCATAGAAACCTAGCCAAGAACATGCTCTTTGAAGAATCTTCCCGGTCGAAAAGAAGGAATAGGGAAATGGCGACCGAGAACGAATGTATGTATGGCAGGACAAGTTTTCGATCCCGCAAAACCGCCGCCTTTTGAAGGAATCCAACCGGAACCGGAACTTCCGGAGTACATCTGCACCGGGCAGAGCGAAGTGAGTGAAAGAGGCCATTCCGCGGGAGCAAGAAGAGTAGGAGTTTGGGGGTTTTCCTGTTTGCATTTTATCTTGCTACTGAACCGCACTCACACACACGCAGACACACACACATACATTTCCCAAGCCAGCAGCGGGTCGGTCTTGGGTTCTTCTTTTCCCCAATTTCCCCAGAAAACCCCGTCAGCATTCGGTGCTGCCAAAATCAGACAACGTTTTTTGGGGACTCTGGGCCGGTGGAAAGCAGTCTCATTGGAGTGGTACACACACACACACACACATAGCCTCCCAGTTGGATGACGACTGGCGAAAGTCTGGGACAGTTCCAGCAGGTCCCACCACCGTGTACCAGCTTGTTTCGTGGTCGTCGTCGGTTGGTAGTTGCTGCGGTTTGCTTCAACGGCAAAGGACAAACCCGAACCTCATGGTTGACAGCAGCATGGTCCCCCCGTCCCCGACGATGGTGGCGATGATGATGATGACGATGGTGGCGATGATGACGGTTGGCCTGTGGGTGAATTCAGCCGACGAAAATTTCCCTCAGATTCACGGCGCAGATAACAGTAATTAAGCTTCGCGGGGAGAAGGCGTTGCGCCCCGTGCGCCTTATCTTGGAACCACATGGGATGATAATGTTTGCCGAAGGGAGGCGACCATTGCCATTGCTACTGCCCCTGCCGCCTGTGCACGGTAGATGAATGGAGGTATGCCCCGTGCAGATAAAGGACAACAGGGATAGCATGGCGTAAGGTGAAGGTGCACCGCAAAAGGGCAAGGGTCTTCAGGGATTCCATGCAAATCAGATAGAGAGAGAGAGAGAGAGAGAGAGATTTTACATACAAAATACACCTTCCCTCTATTGCAAGAATCCCGCCTAATCGGACTACTCTACTGGACATTCCGGGTGACTAGCGAACCGGAAACTCAGGGGAAGGTTGCATCACAGTGTGTGTTCGGAATCGGCTTAATTTAACGACAAGATTTCCCTTTTAATTTGCGCCAGTTTTCCGAGGGGTTCAGATTTCGCACCGGACCAAGATGCCCTGCCCTGCCCCGCCTTACGGGAAGTTCAGTAGTTGGATGTAGTTGGAGCGCTCTTTTGATTCCCGTATGCCCACTGTACGGTCCGGAGAATGTTGAGAAGGCACATATGAATTAGGAACAGGTCACTGAGCTGTGATTTACTTTCCGTTTTCAAGTTTCGGAAGGTCGTTCGGGAAGATATTGTAATTGATTTCTGCCTCTCGTCATGCATATGGAAATGGGAAAATTAATTAGGCACGCTTATTTTTAGCATTGCCACCACACAAGTTCCATGTGGGCTGTGAATTGGTGCTTGATTTGTGAATGGAAATATAACATGTGAATGAATATGAGCAACGCATCTTTCAAAAAGTATCGCTTTTTGTGACCTTTTCCTGATGCTTACTGTTTACATTATTCAAACGAGATAGATATATGAGCTTAATTGTGTGTTTCAGAAGACGTTTCTATTCCAAAGAACGTTCAATAAAGCCTAATATTCATCAAGCATCAAGTAAGAGCGTATTAAAAGAAAGAACTCATAACGGCTAAAGCGAGCCCGTCACTCCAATCCATTGTCGTGCCATTAAACAGAGCTGTTGACAGCTCCGAGTTAGCGAGAAAACCACACCACCGAGTTTGGTACGTGACTACCCCGACCGGAACAGATCTGCGTCGGAGAATGTGAACAAAAAGAAAAGCAAAAGCAAAGGAAAGTAGAAAGCAGGAAAATCCATTTCAATGCGTGGGATTATGGCTACATTGTTGCTGCCCGATCGAGCCCGTGTGAATGCTGTCGAAGTAAAGCGCGCGTACCCGCATTCTACCCGGGTAAGGGTTTAAGATGAATGCGCTCCGAACGGCACAGCATGCCAAATTGCCAGTGGGGGGTGTAAGCAGTAGTAGTTCGAGAGCTCGTAGAGCCTGGTGCCAGCTTCCTGACTTGCTTACGCAACGATGCGCTTGAGCACGGGTCTTGATGCAAATGCCACATGAATCGGCACGTTACGGTTGGGCGATTCATTATTGCTGCAAGGAAGTTGAATGTTTAATCCTGATACCGGCTTGCTTTACGGTGGCAGCATTCTAGCATTCACGTCTTTCAAGCACACACACACACACCCCGATGGTGGCAGACACACTGGTACACAGAAGGATACAGTATAATAATTGAACATGTTGTCGCCAGGTCGTCGCCAGTTTGCCCAGTGCGCTTATCAGCAAACCGCAATCTTAAATCTCACATCTTTTTTTTTTTTGGCTTACGTTGGAGCCGCAACGGTTCGACGTGATTAAACGGATGGCACACCATCGGCACGTACCCGAAATAACCATTCCAGGGGTACGGGTGTCCTACGCGCGCAAAAGTGCCGCCGAAGAAGAATCCTCCCGATGGTCATTCAGGGTAGACTGACATTGCCACAGCTTATGGTTCGTGCCGCTATCGGTCGGTCAAAATCAGTCACGCTGTTAAACTTCGTGGTGATTGTGTGTGTGTGTGTGAGTGCCGGAAAAGGGCACATCTCTGGAATGGTGACAAAAACACGATCCGGTCAGGTAATTGAAGAAGGAAGAAAAAAACGGAACCAACGAGAAATGGTCCCTTATTTTCCCCGCTGTTGTTGCGTACGTACGCCCGGCACTCTCGTGTGAGCGGCGATGAGTGTGAAGAGAGCACGACGGACCGGGGCGATACACAGTAAGTGAATAAACCAGATGACGTCCGACAAATCTGACTCTTCCTGGAGGCTCCGTTTCCGTAAGAGGGAAACCCCAGAGCAAGAGCGTCGGTCTCGGTCTCGTTGAGCGAGCGGCGAGTGAGTGAGATGCCGTACGATCTTCAAAATCGTAGCTCACACTCATGGGGGAGGTGTGCTATACCCTTAGTATCCCCATCTAAGTACATTGGCATCGTTACAAACTCTTTCCAATACCGAGAGAGTTACCGATCGTTGCACTCTCTCGCTCTCTTGCGTTCCACCATCTCACTTATCCGCTCGGAGCGCGCATGAGCGCTGATAAAAAAAGCGCTCCGTTACGAGCGAACGAAGCAGCAGCAGACGCGCCCCGGTATTCGTCATCACTCGCCGTAACGAACTGATGATATGGACCATTTTCCGTGAGACCCAAATATTCGTCATCATCAGCACCAGCATCACCATCATCATCACCATCTCGTGTAAACATCTCACACACGCATTCCATCCCTCTCAAAAAAAAAAGAGGGGCGTTGTATGCGTGAGTGTGTGAGCCGGTTTCCTGCGTGTGTGCGTGTGTGTGTGTTTTTCCCTCCTCTTCCTCCTGCTTGTTTGTGTCAACTCTCCTCGCCTCGTGACGAGGGCGTAAGAACACCGCCAAGAAGAGCCCGAAGACTCTCAGGGCGCGCGCTCGTTCGCTCACTATCGGCAAGGGGTCGGGTCATCGGGCGCACGGTGTGTGCTTGTGTGTTTGCGGCGGTACCCCGGTTCCGGAGAGGGAGTCGCAAGATTCATTCATTCGTCACAACGCTACGCAACGTAACGCACAAGACGGCATCGCGCGTACTTCTGCTTCGTGTCCGCGCGCCATTGTGACCAACCTTTGTTTTCCTCGATTGTGTGTGTTTTACGGGGGTTTTTCGGTTTGTTGTCATTTGGTTTGTCCTTGCCCAGAAGAGGGGGGGAGTGGACATTTTCGCAACACGAGAGCTTTTGGCCAACACCGGCCGCGGTTCTTAGCCCATCGGAAGTGAAAGAACACCCCGTTATACCGGTGGGGCGTGAAGGCACGATAACCATATGGTAGAAGGGTAGCGTGCGTGTCCAGTCCTTGTGTGTGTGTGTGCGCGCGGTACAAAAGTCAAAAGCCCTCGTTAGTGTAGTGCCGGGTGTAACGCTTAGTGCGCGGTGGGTAGTGATCGTTAGTGTCGCTGTGTTGCTCCACAAGTTGCCGAACGTTCGAGCCGTTGGCGATACATAGTAGGTAGGCTCTTTGGTAACTACGTTCGCACATCCTGTCCATACGGAAGCGCACAATTGTTCTCCCCACGGATACCATATCGATACCATATTGTGTATCAAGTGTCCAATCAGCGCTTGCCATATGTGGGGATGTGCTCTTATTGTACGCGCTCGTCGTGTGTGAGCGGTGGTTAAGCGCAACCAATCAAAGGCCACACGTCGTACCATATTGTTTGCTCCCGGAGGAAGCTTTTTGCACGGTTGTGGTGTGTGTGTTGTGTGTGTGTTTTTTTTTTTTGGTTCTCTCTGCACTCCAAGGTATAACCAAAGGTATAATTACAGTTTCGGTCATAATAGTGTCAGAGTTGTGTCGGAAAGCGCCCTATCACGTGGCATTGCTAGTGAGTGCGTGCTGGTGTGTGTGTCCATCCGGTTCAACAGATACCGCCATCCAAAGTGCCGGAAGTAAGTTTGCCACTCTCATCACCCTGCCATACTTACACACACACGCACACCTGTCGTCGTCATTGTTGCATTATTGGTGATGTGTTTAAACCTTGTCACCTCCAACCTGCAGGGCGAAGATGAAGAGCTGTAGCAGCAGCAGCAGCAGCATGGTGGTTGTTTGATGTCATTGCGCATAAATAAACAATCGGTAACAACAATCTCTGTGAGGCGAAAGTGTGAACAAACCATCCGGGTTCGCCCGTATGTGTATGTGTGTGTATGTGCGTCAGTATGTATGTGGAAGGTTGTTACTGTCAATCTGTCGCCAGCACGAGATTCCCCCGTATCAGAGACGAGCAGATAACGAGGCACGGAAAACGGGAGGCATGGTGCGCTTATCATTGTGCGTACTACGCACGCAGCGGAAGATAAGCGCAGAGAGCGAGAGGGCAGCGATGGGCATAAAACCCGGAAACAGATCCGGAATCGAATTGCAACTTTATCACGTACCCCGTGGAAGAAGAAGAAAGGTTCCGAAGAAGAAAAAAAAAAAGGTTGCAATCCAATCTCTTACAACATACAGCGGCGTTGTCGTCGACAAAGTTTGAAGGTGGTGGTGGTGGTGGTGAATGGTTGGGCTGCTGGAGTACTTCAACAGATGGTCCCCTTGGGTTTGCTACCATATGGAACGCTGGCGGTGGCCACGGTGGCACCAATGACACGGCGTAATTAAAATTTATAATCGATCTTTTCTTTGCCTGACCCTTTAAAGTAGCAAGCAAAGAGTTTAAATACAAATTATAAAGATGTCTAATAAGTCAAGTCCTTTAGCTTGATCTGTCCTACAAGTTCACCATACAAGAACCGTACAAGCGGTATGGCAACTTTACACACCACAAACGTCACAATTAAATTACTGACACTTGTGGCATCCCCGTTCAAAGGCATTCGTTCTGTTTCTTCCCATTTTCCATTCTCTCCGCACAAAAGACCGCTCCTGTTTTGGTCGGTTGTGTTTCATCCTGTCGATAAAGAAAAGACACATTCACTCACACACACACACACACACACACACACACACACACACACAGACACACACACACACACTGGGTCGAAAGTTGCGACGAACTTGCAAATCTCGTCCGATGAAAAATGAGCAAGTTTAATTAGATGCAAACCGCATGACATTTTGTCAAACTTAAATTTGTTCCGGCTGTGCAAATCTGTCTGTGTGACCAGGGAAGCCAGGAAAGGCCAGAATACTGGAGTTGTGGTAAAGCCGAGCTGTTTCGTTCCCTTTCTATCAGTAATTCTGCAGCAGTTTTATTGGAGGACGGACCATTTTCTCAAACCTTTCGTTGTTGCGGAACGAGTCTCGAAGCAAGAGACTCGGTTGGCCATGTGCTACTACTACTACTACTACTACTACCTCCACTACGTGGCTGCTCCGCTGTCGTCGGAAGGTTGTTAAACTCAATTATCGAAAAGTTTTTTGGGCTGCGGAAACTCTCGCTTTTTTTGCTGCTTCTTCTCCTCTCACTCACTCAGGTCTTTTATCCCCCATCACATTCCACGTTCCCGTCCTACAATCATGTTCATGTTGTGCCGACGCAGACATATTGTGTCGTTTCCCTTCGGGCTGCCGGGTGCAGGAAAGGCCGTGTTTACCGAAGCTACCGAGTTTCGGTAAACTTCTGCTGTTGGAGGTTGGTGGTGGAGCCTCTCTTCACCATTCCCCTCTTTAGAGGCGGACATATTGTGTAGCACGAGCTTCTTTTTTTTTGGATGTGTGTGTGTGTGCAATTTTTCCACGCTTCAAAGCGCTTACGAGTCCCGCATAAAATTGTCGCCCATTGTGTGTAGGCGTCTGGATGTGGAGAGACAGCCCAAAGAGGGTATACGAGGGAGAGAGGAAAGAAGAGCGAGAGAATGTGCGTGTGTATCCGATATGCTGACAAAAAAAATTGCGATGCGAGCGTGCAAAAAGCTCGATTAAAATCGTACATCACTGGCAGCTTCCCATCGTGGCTGAAGCTCTTAAACGTGGCAGGCACTATAATCAGTTTTCTATGCCGTCGGGGGGTACGTACGACGTTCGGGAATGTTATCGACCCGGAGGGGAATGCAACCGATGAGTGAATAGATATCCCCCCCCCCCCCCATCCCGGGAGAATGTGTTGAAGAGGAGGAGCTGGCAAAGGTCAGCACCTAAAGAAAGTCCCAGCCCCTCAAGACCGACCCGGTGTACGTGTTGGAAGGCTGCAAGTCTGCAAGGAGCAATTCCATACCTGGGTGGAATTTCTTCACCCTCCGCTGCATTGGTCTGGAATTCCTATCACCGCTTTCGGATGGAAAATCGAAACCTACCGACAATGAAAAGCCGATGATCTGATCCATCACCACCACCAACCTCAACACATCTTATACCTGGAAAGAATAATCATCCAATCGTAGGGCGCATTGCATGATTGAGATTCAATCAGTCCGAAACAATTCCACTACACTTCGGTACCGGCGCAAAGTTGCCAGCTGCTGCTGCCAGCTAAACTAGTACATCGTAGGAATCACCTGCAGAAAAGCTTGCCTTGTACTCTCCGCAAAAACCACATCCTTGCGAATTGTTGTCCAAAATCTCACTGCTGCGAACGGGTTTTGGGGTGCAGGAATTTCGTTCCACGGTAGGCAAAATACCGGAAACCACACGGATATGACGTTGACAGCACTCTCCCGACCCGCACCGGCATCGTTGTGCCCTCTCCTCTGTATGCAGAATGTGGTGGTGATTTGTTTCCTACGTGATTTAGAACTACATGATGCTCTGAAGAAGAGAGAGAGAAAACGAGCTAGAGTGTACTGCATCCAGGCGGGTGCATGATAAGACCATAAATCCATTTACCGAAATCAGATTCGTGGTGCAATTGCGGGCCCCAACCCGTTTCCCGGGTGGTGGTGATGGCGATGCTCTACCAGATCTTGCTTATCCAGCTGGCACACACAGCTAGGGGCAAGCGAACCCGGAAGTATGTGGGCCGAAATTTTCCTGGGAAATGGTTTGCGACGTCGAGGCTGTTGAAACTGGGGAAGCCTTAGCCTTTTTGTTTTCTTTTCACTCTTCCATAAACTCTCTAATTACTGTCGCTTTGGATGTCTTGGCTTGGGCTTTTCCAGCAGCCGCTGCTGCCGTGCTGCTGCCATGGCACTCGCACTGCAAATGTAGCGAACAATCCAGCCAGGGTGCTCATCCATCTTGCGCTGGTGCTCCGAGCTCGGCCCAGCTTGTTGTGCAAGATCGCTCGTGAGCATCCATCTGGATTTGTAATGATAATCCATCTTCGGCTTCCACATGCAGCCCAGCCCAGCGGAACACGATTCCGGCACACCAATTCATCAAGTCACACATGGGAATGGCTTTGCCCTTCTGTTCTGGGGGGGGGCGGCATGGTCTGTGAACGCGAACACAAGTTCACTTTAATAGTTCAAGTTCGGCAAGAGTGCTTTAAGTGCCATGGCGATTAATCCCACCGTGGTAGCGATTCGAAAGCGATGAAAGAGAGTGAGGTCTTGTTTTCAACTGCTTCATTTATTATATTCAATTCTAAACAAACTAATGCTCCAACAAACGCTCCTTTCAAGCTCTTATTAACCCATATTAAATTGGCCTATCTTTTACCTTCTGGGTGCTTTGGGAAAGGTCAATAAAATCGTTTTGTACAAACTTCCGCAGTGTTTACCAGCAGCTTCCCTGTGGGTGCCCATAGTTTCCAGCGAGCTAAACTTTAGCGCGCCCCGGCTTTAATTACTCACTTTCCAGAATTTATACATTGTATAAATCGGATTACCATTTGTCATTCTTGGAGAGCTCCGGCACAGCAGCAGCAGCAGCCGTGTGCACACGTCTATTTCTCGCTCACCCATGAAAATGGACAGGGAAAACGGATAATGGGAATATTTACGTTATTTGCCCAGGACCCAGGAGAACCAACCCCGCCGTTGGAGAATGAAGCAACACATTTAGTGCGTTTGAGCAAAGGACCGCTTCCGGAAAATCATTAGCCCAGCTTTTCAAGGGAAATGGAGATTCACACCGGATTCTAGCCGATCGCGTGAGTGCGTGCGTTCGCTGCCGGTGCTATTTACACCACCGGAACACATTTCCCGCCTCGCCAACCCAAAAAGGGAGTAGCTATGTGCGGGGGGATGGATGGTTATCATCGTGTCGGTCGTGTCATACCCGTCAGGACCCGTGCCGTTTCCTCTATCGCTCGGTGCTCTGTACCATGGGACGCTATCGTTTACCATTAGCAAAGAATCTAGCATCATTCCAGTGACCGACCGTTCGGAAGGATAATTTTGTTCGCCTTTTTTTCTATGCTCCACGAACACCCGCAAAAACCGGCCCAACATCATTAATCTTTGCCATAAAATTTACTCTTCCACGGAGAAAGGTACAGGAAAGACCTAGATATAACAATAGAATTTTGGTATATGGAGGAAAGAGTCAGTGAGTGAGAGAGAGAGAGAGAGAGTGAGATGTGTTCTATCCCAAAAAAAAGCCGCACAACAGCACATCATCCTTTCAATCTTCAATCATTATCATCTGAATTCATTCGTTATCAGAACTCATTTATTTGCGGTCGGGGCCTGGTGTGCTGTTATGCTTTCGCGAGGTGCGAAAATTATTCATCCCGATTTTCTATAAGGAACTCCCTGGGAAGGTAAATGGATGCCGATGCTTAAGGGAAACAATTAATCGAAACGATAACGATCGTTTGGAGGTTTGTGCTTGCTGTGGAGGAATGTAATTTTGTAGAAAATTTGCATGAAATACTTCCGCCGGCATTTTGAACCTGAGCCTAGTGGCCAGGATGACCACCCGGTAAACGGTTTGGTGCTTCGTCAGAGCTTGTTCAATCTTGAATCCTCAAGACGACGACGCCATTCCCAAGATACGGTAAAGTGTTCTAAGTAAACGTTCAAGTTCCTGCGATGCTTTTCCGAGAGGATAGAGGCAACCAATCTGATCAGCAAACAAAGAACAATCAATGGTCCATCAGCATCGGTTGTCCATTCCAATCAAAGAGCCCTTAACCGAATGGTCCTGCTGAAGATTTTAATTGCACTGTCGAGCGCCGATTGCTTGGTAAAGCTAACTTCCCTTGGAAGCGCCCCACTACACCATTCATAAGCCAACCGGCGTCAATTAGAGCACAAATAATAATCACAGCATGCATTATCTAGCCCACAATTATTTCCCCAACCCGACCAAACCGACCGACTCGTTCGGATGATAGAGTCCTGCTGGAAGGGAATCGTCCACAGAACGCATCATCCAAGGCGCGTTTCAAAGCGTGTCGTATTCGATTAATCACTACGTGACAATCGGACCGTTTCGGTCGTCAACTAGCCCGGTCGTAGCCTCTAAGTCCACCAACTCCGCTCGATGAGGGTTGCTCATCTTCCTTCATCAAGCCACACCGATATGGCCGACGACGACAGATGGGAGCGAGTTCTTTTGCTGTAGCTTATAATGTTGTCCCATTGGTGATACTTCCCGGCCGGACGTGCTCACGTACGTTCGTGTTGAGCTACTTCCGGATCATGCAATCGTAGAACAGTGCTCGCATGGCTGCCTGTCTACCATTCTCCAAACCACCAGCGAGCGATGAAATCCAATGGTTCGGACTGCATCTTGTATCGGACAGCACTCGCACACTACGATGTGTGGAGGAGCTTTCTTTAAAGTGGCATTTCTTTTCTCTCGCACCCTCGCGTGCGTGTTTTCAAATCCCGCCTCTTGCTCCGTTGGACATTATCCCTGTGTCAACGTGCCATTTGTATGCATGCGTATGATGGCGTATTGCGTGCGCAAATACAGTCCTACGCAAGGCGTCTTGTTTTAACGCGTATGATGATTGATTATACCGCCTATCAATCATCAGGTCCCGGCAATACCCAGAGCGCAACAGAGCAGCAGCAGCAGTGTAAAGGTTAGGCCCTAACGGGCGTATGGCCAGCGTATCGCTGGCAGAGGAGGGTGTACGTTTCACTAATACCATACGGCAAGCGGCGATGACAGCATCAAACGGGCGGGTCTGTAATTGAGCACTGGCGACGCTATCAAACAGCGCAAAGGTAGCACGTAAAGATAACGCGTGGGATTGAACTTACAGTTTGTGAGTGTGTGTGCGTGTGATGAAAGCTGAATAGCGATTTGTTTGAAAAGAATGCGTTGCTTTATTACCCGCGCTGCGTGTCATTAACTTGGATGTGTGATTATGGTGAGCGATGGAAGATAAATAGACACGTATAGCCTGTTGGAAATATCCTGGTCACGGCACCAAATACAAACACAAATTTCAACTTAACCAAGACGCCTGCAGTTCCTAGTTATAGTTACTCTATTTATTCCTCCGGTACATAGATCCTTTCTCCCTGCAAGCTACGCGTTTGCTGGTTTTCTTGCTCCTGGAATCCCATTACCTTCGGCTAATGATGCACCGTATTACGGGTTATGCACCTATCTCATCAGAGCGTAATCATTAGCATGTTCCTTCCCCATCTAGCTCGGTGTTAGCTCGAATGGGACTTTTTGTGTCATTTTTTTCGTAACAAACACCAAAACATGCCTGATATCTCAACTTTGCTCTAATAACACTCCCACACTTACTTGCACTTCTCTTGCAATGCCTGCATGTACCACCATGCACTGTCTCCACAAATCGACAATCGATATGATGACGATGCTGGCCGACAGAAGCACACAACTGATGGTGGGGACGAGAAAGTTATTCCAATCTCTGGGCTGGTATCATCGCCTTCAAGAATGCTTACCAACTACCCTCCCACAAATACACACACACTTCTAAACGCAGGAAGGGGCGCGCAGAAAATGGCTATAACATCGAATGTCATCAAGTGCCAACCATGTTAGTAGCAATCGGTGTTTGCTGTTCCCACTGGCAGGGGGATATATCTCCGACATACGTACTTTGTCAACCAACTATAACAACGCACACAAACACACTAACACACACACACAGATGCCAATACCCATCATCCCACCCGGTGTGTGTGTGTGGTACGGCTCAATGGAAGTGCCATATGTTACTGGTATCGAATTTCTTCCCGCCCCGCACTGTTTGCAGCCCCGTGGCCGCCCCGGTGGCTAATATCGGTTGCAACTCGTTCGCTTTTCATGAAACTCGACGGCTCAACAACAACAGCCAGTAACACCGCCCAGCACTGACAGGGGGCTAGATATGGCCGCGCTAGTTCATCTAGCGCTGATGGTGTGCGCATTACAGTGATAACATTTGTTGCCGTAAAGGCGTAATGTGCCGTCGAAATCGGTTTATGCGATCCTGCCATTACCTCACAATATCTAAGCCATCTTTGGCATCTTCTGGCAAACGGGTGGCAGCCGTGAGCCATGTCGAAGCAAGCTCGTTCAACTTCCAATCGAGCAGGCGAAGCTTTTCACGGCTTTAAGTGTGCTCTCGGCTGAAATGAAGTTAGTGCGCTCTTCCGCGCAGCTATTTGTTGAACGGAGAAGTAATGGTGTGGTGTAAAAAATTCAATTGAAAATAGATTTTGTAAACACAGGAACTATGTTCTCACACTATTGGTAGTTGTGTAGGTTCTGATCCTGCTGGAAGACATTGCAAAACGTCCTGCCAAGGGTATGCAATACTTAGACGAGTTTTACATGGAATATAGTTATTTACAACTCGCCTAAAGGCATGCAACTGGCATCACTAAACTCCTTAATGTATGCTCAGTACATGAAATATTGCCTTGTTCCATTATTAGAGATTGAAAACCATTTTAAAATGTTCCTTGAATGATGTTTTTCCGTAAGAAAAACCAAGTTTACCTATTCCCCATTCAATTAGAAAAACTCCACTCCGCCATACTGCTGTGTTATCTTGAATTTGAATTAAAATAATATTATTTTCTCAGCCGTATAATAGAGCTCTAAGCTATGAAAACAATTCGATACCACGAAACTTGTTGACAGTCAAATTAATTAAACCTTAAAAACCGGCTCATTTATCATAACGGCTTTATTTAAAAGCTCTTGTTTATGCACCGAACTCCGTGGCTTCCCGGAAGCATCGACTGTACTATGCTCGTACTATGAATATTATAATTCCTCTTCCGTTGGCCAATCCATGCTGCCCCAAGCACTAACGTTATTATGTTTTCGTTGACTTTTCGTTACAGGTAAGCCTCGCCAGTCACGATTCAGCACGCTTTGACCCGCCTGCCTGCCTGCCTACCAGCAGCAGCTACAATCGGGTAAGAGATCGGTAACGCTTCAGTTGCCACGGCAAGACATAATCCTCCAAAAACTGCTCAAAAGTCGCTCCCTTCTGCTGTGTGTGTGTGTGTCCTTTTGTGTCCACCACCGCCTCTCCAAGATGCAGATTAACAATTGAAAGTTAATGTAGTGTAACACAGTGCCCCGTGGTGGTGGGGTTGTCGCTGGACGCAAAACGAAGGGCGCAAGACTCATTCCACCCTTCTTCAGCTCTTATTGCGGTACCGATAATTGCTGATAAAATCTTACCCATTTCAAAGCCGGGGATGGTAAACGGGTATGGTTTGTGCGCCCGAAAGGATTGTCGCTCGAAGGAACCGGTGGGAGGAAAAAAACAAACCACTCCTCCCTAGAGCTTGTTTTTAGTGCAGGAGAAGATTTATTCAGCATCCCAAATTAGCCGCCTCGTTCTTCCCATCGCAAGAGAGGCGGAAAGGAATCTTTTGCGAACGAATATTTATGCTGCAACATGCACACGGCGCGATAAGGCAACGAGAATTCTTACCATTGAAGCGCTTGAACCCACCTGGAGCAACCAGGTTCGCACGGTCGGTTGTTGAGCTGTTATTGAATTTAATTTTTAAATAAGCTTCTTTAAAGCAAACTCTTCCAATAATTAGCTAGCAGCGTAAAAGCAGCTCCGAAACCCATGCCGCCGCAAAAGCACTCAAACTAAACAAACAAACGAGGAACCGAAGAAAAAACCCGAAATAGTGTGAGCTTTCCAGCCCAGATCGAAAGATGCAAAGTGTAAGAAAAAGAATCCTAATGAAAATCTGGCCATTATTTTGCACCCCGTAGAAAAGCACTCGGGAAAACGGCATACGGGAGTTGCAGAGCAAATAGCACGCCCTTCACGCTCCTAACCTCGCCCGCTGCCCATCGAATTATTAAGATAAAGTTTTGAAAATTATATTTTCCACCCTCGTCCGGCGCTAATCTCATTTTTATCATATTTTATGCAAAACTTTATGCGCAACCTTTATGCCCCGTTTGTCCATCCTTCTTTCCCCCCCCCCCCCCCCCACCCCCAGTAGGAGTTGATGGTGGCACCGTTGCATGTGGCTTTCAGCGGGCCTAACCCGATAGGGCTGGCTTGATAAGGGAAAAAGCGCTTGGAAAGTAGTTCTCGGTAGGGTTAGGTAGGGCATTTCTTCGGCAAAGGTTGGAATCCTCTGGGCTGCTGCGGTGAACTACTACTGTGGGAGTTTGTGGCGAATCTGCTGATTGAACAAACACAGAGAGAGGGAGAAAAAAGCCAAGCGACAGTGATAATGAGGCATCTTCTTAACGCCTCTGTGTGTCCCGTTCGACGAACGTGTCTTTCGTGTGGAAGAGGTGTGTGCTGAGAAACGGAGCCATATAAAGTGGCTAAAATTATCAGAACATCCACATCGAGCGACATCCTTCACCGGTCTTGAACCGTGAATCATATAGATGCAGATGACATCCTGCGAAGGTGGCCTCACTTTCAAGCACACAAAACCTACGCAAAACGTTCCACATTTGCTCTGTGAAACCGTTTGTAAATTCCCCCCTAGATGCTGCGCTGGTACAGCGGTAACTTCTTGGCGTACTCTGAGACCAAACCAGCAGCTTATTAGAAGCGCTCGAACCATTCCAAGAGCGCCTTCCAAAAATGCCATCAATTCTACAGTGCGCGATAGCGTATTTCTCTCTCTCTCTCTCTCTCTCTATATCTTGGGCAAATAATCCACACTGCTTGTAGGCTGGTCGCAGCCGTTGGTCGCCGGAAATTTCGTTTGAATTTCCCGGCACGTAGATCCGCTTAATTCTAATTTAGAGATCTAACAATTCCATCCAACCTCCTCCTTCCCAGCCCCCTTCATCCTCGCTAAAGAGCTGAAGATGACGAGAACGTACGCCAACAACGGCCACCCTCCCACCCTCAGGGACTTGGGAACTTGGCAAAGCCAAAGGGCCATGAGAAAACCCTTGTCTTCCCCGGGCTTGACTTTGGCTCACTTTTGATCCATCCTGTGTGTATGTGTGTGTGTGTGTGTGTGTGTGTGGCCATCCTGCGCTGGCCGTAATTTCCGTTCCGCGAGCCGGACAGATGGGCCAGCAAATGGTTCCGTCATGGCGGAATACAAAACCCTTTCCCTTTAAGGGGAGGGGTGGAAAGTTCCTCTCCACCCAAGAAAACTGATACCGAACCGGTCCCGGTCGAAACTCGCAAAGCTGCGGGGTCGGTTAGACGGAGTGCAAAATGGCAGAAGAATTTAATGAAAATTTTCTCAGCTTTCCCACCGCCAGCAGCTCGCCCGCTCAACACTAGCGCGGTGGCGTTGTGATGGCGGATAATCATAAAAAAGGCGAGGACAATTTCCTTACTACCAGCAGCAGCAGCAGCGGCAGCATCAGAAGCGTCAATGAATAAAAGCTTTACTTCCGAGGAAGAAAAAAGAAAAAAGGCACTCACACACACGCACAAGCACAGATACACACTGCATATGCGATTTGGTGCTGCCTCATCCTCCTCCGCGGTGTTGGCCCGTTGCCGATTATGCTGATGCCGTTTCCCTTTGCTGCGCGGCTTGCACAAAACAAAAGAGCACCCCCAAAAGCAAGTAAAGGGAAGAGGGTGTAAGAGAGGGACACAGAAGTGGTGTGGTACAACCATCACCTCCAGCAGCAGCAGCCGAATCGAATCACTCTTTGTCGGTGGCGACTGCGAAAGGAAATCAGGAACAATGCCGGAACAATGCCGGAAGTTGGATCTTTATTGTATGGAATAAATTTCCCTTTTTGCTTATGGCACGACCCATCCGACCCGCGCGTGTGTGTGTGTGTGTCTCCCCACCGTCAGGCTTTGCACCCCATCATCGACAGTTTTCTGTGCACGGTGACAGTTCCTCCACACTCTTTGCAGTCTTTCCCGCACCCGGCCTAAACATCCCCCCGGGAGGACAATGATATTCGTCTTCAGAGTTTTTTGTGCTCTGGCAAAGGTTGAAGCAGGATGGGAGGAGATGTTGGCAGGTGGCAAAGGACGTGGAAGTGTCAACAGAACAATTCTGCGGCCCCGTTTGGTGAGAATCCCGTTTTGCCGCACACATCCGGTCGGCTCAGTTTGCCGGGAATTTGCTCCCAAAAATCTCGTCCATCGTAGGACCTCGTAGGGGACGTGCTTCGTTTTATGCAACGATTTCTCAACCCACCCAGGGCGCAATGCCTCGCCTGAGAGCGTTGGAGCGGGGATCAGTCCAGCAGTGTACGACTAATCCGCACGACAAAACGCCGCTTGTGCCGTTTCGCTGTGTCCGGGATGAGTCCACGACGGAGACAGCACAGGGAGTCGTCGATTGTCGTCATTTGCTGTCGCTATGATTATTCGCATATTCGTTGGTAAAAATTGTCTCGCTGGAAACACAGACGTGCGTGGAAGGTGTGCGTATGGGTTTGATTCGATTTTCAAATTTAGTTGGTTTATTCATCCGCTACAGTACGGGGAGCAGCAAATTGAGCGGCAGCAACAATAAAGTACGAGGTACAAAGTATCACATCCCCCCAATATTACTTCTTGGAAAGAGCACAAGCAGTGGCTTTTTTTTTCTTTTTCCTAAAGTAAGTTAGAAGGATTTTTGGGGACGTTTTTTGTGTGTCCGTGTGAGCACCCCAAAGCGGTTCTCTCCGCTTAACAAGACAGTCTATACAGCCTGCGGAAAAAAGGTTGATTGCAATCGTTTCTTCCCAAAATGAAGCGTCTAAATTCGAAATGAAAAGGAGTTTTTTTGTTGGTTTTGTTTGGGCTGCCTTGCTGGTGGGCTGGTTGTGGGGAATTGTTCTTGTTACGCTTACTTACGCTGATAAGATTATGCGCGATCGAAATGTAAGAAAAAAGCCCTCGTGGAATGAGGCCTAAGTTTTGTCGAGTCGAGTACCGCGGCAAAGAATCCTTATAGGTGCCCTCCCCCCACCAAAACGCACCCGAGGACTTTGGTGTACGTGCGTGTGTGTGTGTATTTTTCCCTCCCATTAAAGACACCACTCTCGAAATGGATTAGAAAGAGCGAAAACAATAGGACGACATGGCGAAAAGGACAATGGGCGCGGGTGCTGCACCACTTCCGCATGGAAGCGTCGGTTGAATAGGGGGATGAAAGGAAAATATACATGCCTGCGTACCCACAGAAGCACACACAGAAGCACACACCGAAACCGCATCGTACGGTGTGGTTTTGTATCGCTCCACGCTGAAGGCTGAAGGAATACAGGGCGGCATCACCCGCAGGCTTAACCACGTTTTCGCACAGATTGTTTTGCGACAAAGCCACCAGCCACCCAGAACCCGCTGGCATTGCGGTGACCGCTGTTAAGCCGTAAATATTCATTCCGTTCATTTTTTGTTTTTTTTTTGTAATCTTCAAACGCACTCCAATTTTGTTCACTAATGTAGAGCGAACCAAATGCAGCGAAGCAGTAGTACGAAAGTGGTAGCGTGTAGCGTGCGTAAAAAACCGCACCAGCACGCTCTGTGGGAAGTAGTAGAAAAGTATGTACAGTGTGTGAAGCAATAATAAGGTTAAATAGAAGTCGGAAAATGTGTTGAAAGAAGGGATCAATTAACTTCATTCGGCTCGAAACTTTGCGTATAATCAATTTGAAAAACAAAGAAATAATGATTGTACGTTGCCTTGCCTGCTTCTTGCGAGTTACAGGGTTTCGAATCATATAAGGAAATAGTTCAATCACTTAGGGGAATGTTGCAAATCGGTAGGGGAATATTGCATGTAAGCTGTGGGTGCCGGTGTAAAAAGCTTCGAATTAATACTGATGATTGAGCTATTCCCTTATATGATTCGAAACCCTGTATTGGGAGAATGCAATTTATTTATTTTCAATAATGACTACTCCCACTAAGTCATAGAGTTAATTTCTTATTTGCTTCAGTAATTGATATTCATCTGATTTATAACATAATCCAAGAGGCATTGCTGCAAAATATCATGAGCATCATGTGATGGTCACCACCGACAACAATGGACATATCCGTGGTAGTTTGTTGTTCATTGCAAACTCAACGGAAGTGCGTCATGACATGCCGAACGCGACATGCGAATGCTTCAGTCCAACGCAATACTCTGAATGACAAGCTGAGCTTAATGCCGTCGCAAGCCTAATCATGACTTTTTCTGGCTTTGAACAGTGATGCCAAACGCCACTGTTTCAGTCACGAACACTCATGGCTGAAACGAAGTTCACGTCTGCTCACGTAAACACAACTGTGATGATCAGGGGTGAGACTCAAACAGATGGTAGACCCATCACATACATATCACATACAACCAAATCTTGATCACTCACTTGACATTTTCTCCCTATGATAATCACGACTTTCTTGGGACATGCATGGCGAGTGGTTCCAAGCATGCTTTCTTGCTCCGCTTTGATGGTCTGTTGGATAGAATGATAACGCATTTGAGGGAGAAATCATGCTCATTTTGGTGTTGGGGATTACTCGCACGCACCACATATCTCCTATGACTATTGTGATGATCACCGACAAAAAAAAGTCACGACCAAGTAACGGACCAAGAGTTGGTTGTAAAAAAGTCACCAAGCATGTGATGGTTGCAGCAACTGTTAGAGTCTCACCTCTGATCATCACAGTAGAGTTCGCCTGACGCTGACATGATTTTGTTTCAGTCGGAAAACGTCATGTCAATGACATTTTGCAGAACTGACCAAAGCAAAAAAAAAAGTCATGCCCAAGTAAAAAAAGTCATGAAAGTTTGAGTCAGTCAGATTTTTTTATGACATTGACAGTGACATTTTGCAGCACGACCAAGAGGAGTAATGCATGTAATGATTCTGATGAAAAGCCTATTTTTCACTTCAACTGTTTTATTCACAACCCGTCACACTGTAACCGATATCAACTCTTCCGCGAAACCTATCTCAATTTTCAACATCCCAAGCTTCCGCTTAAGCTTCCTTATCGAATGGTAGATTACTGCAGGGCTGGGACCAAATTGATTGAAAGAAGAAATACTCGAGTCCGAAATGATTTCGTTGATTCGAAAATAGATAGAGTGAGATCGAGCGAGAGAGAGAGAGTGAGAGAGCAAGAGAGGACGAGCGAGTTACAAAACGACAAAAATACCGTATTGAAAGTTTCGGGACAAGCTCCATGCTGGCAGCAATATTCAATTATGCTCTTCCAATACTGCCCGAATCACCAACCCCTCCCCGTTGTGACATGCCCAGAAGCATAAAACGTTTAATTGATTGAAAGCATTCAATTTGATTGAGCAGCATTTAATAGTATTTTGGGACTTGGGTTTTTTTTCGTTGTTTCCTGTTGTATGTGTGTTTGTGTTCTCTATCTTCAATACCTTAACTTCTCGACTCTCTATTTTACCTCTACTATCGGTGCTATCATGGTGGAGAATGCTCGTGATGATTTTTTTCTTTTTTCGCCTGTGGTTTCCTCCTTGTTGAACAGGGAAGGGAGGGGGGCTTTCACCACGCCCAGAAGGAAATTAGAATTGCGGAACTAATTTGACATTTCCAAGTGGTGAGCGGTCCTGTTTTTTTTGTGTTTGTGTGTTTGGAATCATTTTCGACCTTTGCAAGAAGAGGTGACGCTTCGCTCGCTAAAAGCCGGATGAGATGGGCGTGCAAAAATGACGGTGAACTGTGCGAATGCGGAGAGAAAGCGGAATAAAGGAGCACACTAACAGGTATCTTCACTTTTTGACCTCCATCATTTGTTGCTGACAGTAGCGGGAAAACGAGAAGAATGCTTTTGGGGGAAATAGAATGCAGCAAGAAGCCAGAAAAAAAACAATGCCAGGGAGACGGGCAGCACACAGGAGAGGCAATAAAAATGAACATCTTTTGACAGCAACAACCAGAACTCGGTGTGTGGGCCTTTTTGTCGTTTTTTTTTATCTAGATGCTTTCAAGCATCATTTCATTTCCGTAAAATAATCTTAACCACTGTACCACTTTAAATGCGAGGAAAAGGTTGCAACAAAAAAAAACGTCCTTAAACGGTCTATTCACCCTGTGCCACTCATAGCTAATATCGTTAAAAACTTTAATTGCTCACATTTTCACCGCAGCAACGGGCTTTCGATGGCCACTTTCGTTCATCGATTGGCTCCACTTTTTACCAAAAAACTGAGTTCAAGAAGGAAATATTACTCCTCCAACCGCAAGCATCGAAGTGAATGTTCTCCCATTTTGGGACATTTTCCCTTTCCTCCCCCTTATCACTTGTTTGCATCTGACCGAAAGCCTGGACTAAACCTACTGATGGATTATAGCCACCACTGCCGCAGGACATAATCTATAAACTTTCCTGTCGGTCGGTCGGTCGGTCACCTTCTCTGTCCTGTCCTACCGGTTTGGGGTGGTTGGGACACGGTCGGTGGGACATATTTATCCCTACTTTCCCGCCTTCGGGGCAGCGCAAGAAAGATGACTTTTTCCAGCAACCGACGAAAAGGTCGGGAAATGAATAAGAGAGCAGCTGCTTTTAACTGTCCGGTAATGTAATGCCCCCCCCCCCCCCCCCCCCCTACTACACCTTGCTTTTTGTCGTGCCACTCCTATTGCCACCCTGCCAGCAAGGGGTTGGAAAAGGTGTAATCGATTAATTAAATCACAGCACCGAAGCAATAAAAGTTGTTAAAGTGGAGGCTTTTTAAAATAAACGATGCCAGATTTACAGCAAAAGCCAGCCGGGGCCGGGAGTTTTCCGGGAAATTCTCAACTCTTTTCCCCATGCTGGGCAGGGGGCGTAGAAGGGGCCAAAGGAAAGCAGGTCAGGGAGAGGAGGGGGAGGGGAGGCAAAATGCCATCGTATTTGCAACTGGTGAAATGATGTTTTTGGGTCATCAAGCCGGTGTTTCGTGGACAAGGGTCGTGTCATTTCCGTGAAGCGAATCGGAGAAGAACAAAAAGAAAAACCCCGCTTCCCGGTAGTGTACAATCCTATCTCGTGTCCGTCCCATCGGGGTTCCGCTCTTTTGGGTGTACGGTGCCCGCCCAGCCATGTTCTTCGACACTTGCCGTGCCGAAAGTTTGCGAGCGAACGCGTAATTACCAACAGGTAGACACAGGTACAAGCAACAAACCCCGGGGGGGGGGGGTAGTTCTGGCGCTTCCGTTCCAATACACGATTGGAATACCTACCCCCCCCCCCCCTACAACACGGTGGAGAAATGGTTGCCTTTTAAAAAAAAAGGGAACAAGGATGGTGGTGGGGAAGGAGTTCCTGTCTAATTATGATAAATTTCCTATAAAGTTTATGTGTCCGCCCGCGCAAAGGTGAAAGGTTGGGTGCGAACGGTTTATTTGCAACAATCTTTGCTCGCTCGCTCGTGTGCTTCCGGTTTTTTTTTGTGGGAAGGAAAACTTCCGACCATTGAAGTTCAATGACACGCGAACCTCGAACGTTTGGAGGAAAATGTAGCACATCCGGGCAATGAGGACTGGAATACTGGCAAACAACGTTCTGGGTTGCGAAAACTTCTGCCACTGTTTACCACTCTCTCCGGGGAAGCGTCCCCGGGGACCTTTGGAAGAGTTTAATTTATTGGAAAAAGTGTGAAGTGGGTGTGTTTGGGCGAAGTTTTTGGTCCGCCCTTTCCCGAACCCTTTAATGACCTTTAACCGCTCCCGATTCTGCGAACAACTGCGGACTGAATTTTACCATATCGGAATGAAATACTTCCCGTTTTCGCAACGGCGCTTTAATCCTAACGCGTGCTATCTTCATCCTGCCCTCAGTATCGATCGTTCAATCGAGCAATCAAGCATCGATTTTTACTGCCCAGATTTGGTCTGGTCCCATTTGGCCTGGCCGCCGTGCTGCAGCATAATTGTCTCCGGTGGAATGAATTCCACGGGAGCTTCGGTGTTCCAGGCCTTCTCTCCAGGCATTGTATTAAAAACAATTTCAGCCGCAGCAGTGCGTTAGGGGGAAGAGGGTGGACATCGCTTATCGGGACAAGAACCTCGGTGCGTATACAGTGGGAGCATACACAGTACGCGCACTACGCCGGACGGTCATGAATCATTTACGATTATGGCTGCCAGTGACATCGATTGCCCGATTGTCGTCATCATAAACGTTAACCGTTGCGTGTGTGTGTGTGTGTGTGTTTAAGCGGGTGCGATTGCTTAGTACACCCATACCAAGGGAGCAAAAACAAACGCAGGGGGGGTGGAGCGACTCAAACAGGGGATGAGGGTTATATTTCGAAATGATTTGACATTTGCCAACGGACGCCATTATCGAAAAAGCACACAGCTTCCTCTTAGAGCGCACGGCCCTACTCGGCAGAGCAAAGCCATGATAACGGGCCTCCCATCCCTCCCCATACCCCACAGTGGAAGCTTTCAAAAAAAAGGGAGGGGGGGGGATTGCATTTAATATCCACATCTAATGTGTATTTTCGGCACAGGTTGTGGTTTGCCAGTATTAATAGAGGAATGACCAGTTCAATGGGTTTTTTTCTACGTTCTGCAAGCACACACCATGACCTCCTGCGCTGCGAGATAGAGTGAGATAGTGGCCGCTCCGGAATATAACGACCGATTGTTGGCCCATTCCATGGACAGTTTTTTTTTGTTTCATGATGGCAAAGGTATTTTCGGAGTAAGCACGGTGGTCATTTTGAATGGTCGATTTGTGTTTGTGGGTTTGTGTGCTCTGCGTTTCCTGGTGCCCTTTTCCCTCCCCTTTTATGCTACGCACTGTGATACAGAACGAATGATAACGAACCTAATGACAACTGGCGCGCACGGGTTTTAGACCTTAGACTTACCCCCCCCCCCCCCCCCTGAGCGCTAAGCTAATTTGTGTCATTCGAACTCATATTTTCGGATACAATTGACAATCGAAGTACGGTTTAGTTGATAAGGTGCTTTCGAATAGTGATTGCTGTGTGGAGATAAATCGACGTTGGATTATACAAATAAGTATGATTTACACAAGCTAGTAGCGACAAACCTAAAAACACTCAAGCGTAACAAATGCTTTGCCTAAATCACCGAACAGCTACTTAAAACAGTTCAATGTATTTTGAAATTAAGTATTTCATTTGCATGTGGAAAATAAAATCTTTACTTTAATTACTTTTGTACATTATCTCCGCCGGCATCACACTCGGTGGTTCTCTTATCAATCTGCAACCTCATTAAAATCGTGCAATTATGAGTGTATTGGCGAGCTTAAAAAAGCAAAACAAAGTAATGTCACCGTCGTAAACTGTTCGAAACATTTTGATTGCGGCGTGGGGAGTCTTTGTGTTGTTGTTGCGTCTTATCGTCTTGAAACATTGTTACGAAAGATTAAAATGGTAATTTTAGACATTTTATATGTTTTTTTTACTGCAAAAGGAGTGTGTTGAACTTAGAATTTTGGAAATTGTAGTCACATTTTAAAAATGCTAAGTTGCAAATTAGTTCCATTTTTAGCAGTGAATTTGTTTTGTCATTTGACACCGTTTACACGCAATTTTTCTACGATGCCTCAATGAAACCCGAACCATTTTGCCACAATGTTGTGTACGTTTCCCACACACACACACACGCACTCACCCTGCTTCTATTGCGTAAGACTCCATTTAGTCAAACCCTTCTCACGCGTAATGTGCGTACCTTATAAGGGAAAAAAGCTATTTGCGGCAAGCAAAATATGATTTTTATGACGTATTTCTTTTTTGGGGGTGCTTTATGTACTTCTTGCGGCGTGCTTTTAACGAACGGCTTCGGGTGCTCTTTGCCTCCCTTCGTTTGATGTTTTGCGGTCAGTCGATTTACGGGAAAATGTCAATCGGATCCCCAAACTAATCGAATAAACGTAACCAATAGCGGGAAAACTATTCTTTGCGTTTGGTACACGTAATAGACACCTCGAGCCTAAAGGTAGAATTGTAGTGGAATTATAAATGTTTCGGGAAACAGGTATGACTTGAAACATAGGCCATTTTAGTCCAATATATTACATTAAATGTATACTTTTAACTGCCCCTGAAACAATCAGCAATAAGCTCACGAAGCAACAAAGACGAAAGGTGTTACGCGAACCATTTTCCAAGAATTCAAATCGTTTCCTTTCCATCAGTCAATACAATCATTTACGCTCGTGTACATTGTTCGCAGTACGGGGAATGAATCACAAGAAAAAAACAACAAAAAAATGATTTGCGCAAAAGTACAGCACCGACAGCGACGGGCCGGAAAATTGAACCAAGGAATGTGTGTCTGAACGCGGATGCCTTTTCACACTTCTATCTGACTGACTGCCCACGCTACTCTAAGATTTGCTCTTGGGGGTTTTCTATTTTCCGAGAATGATTTGGTTTCGAAATAGGAGACAAGGACCAAGCATAGAAGAAACTCACAAAAGCTAGTCCGTCGGTGCTATCATCCGAAATGTTCATTAAACGAGTATTTGCGTCTTTTTCTAATGTTTGTTGAGTATTGTGTTGGTTGTATTGCTTTTCTCTTGTCGCATTGCAACATTACTAACAAATTATTTAACGATACAAACGTTAAATTACCTATTTTGATAAGATTTGGCTTATGGTTTATGACTTACAAAACAACGTTTGCTTACATTTTCCTAACATTCATGACAGTTATTGAGGCAAACCATTTCTTGATAGCAAACTTCATGTTTGTGCGCTTCCGATTCCAATTCCAAACTTATTCCAAACATCTTCATACTACGAAAGACATGCTTGCCATTACATTAAAATGCACACTCCACCGGCTTGTATAATACCTTAAATCTGCAAGCTTATACAAACTCAAATATCCACCGCAGCCAAATCCAACCCATAGTGCCACCTGCATAATGTGTCAGCACAAATGCTGAACTAACAATTCTGCGCTAAAAAAAATAAAAAATAAAGAAGAATCGGAACCAAACCTCATGGGAAATGCGATCAAGCCGCACCTGGATTCAAGCGTCCTCGTACCATGTTAGCGTTGCACTAGCAAGGGCGGCGGTTGCACAAGGGATTGTGAAGAAGAAGCACGAGGACACACGAGAAAATGCTTCTCGATAAGGACAAATACAATCGGATAAATATTTTAGCATCTCCCGAATGCGCGTGTATAGAACATTCCTCCGCGTACGAGTGGCGCTCAGCGTTTTCGTCTTCGCCGTTTTGATGCTGCTGCATACTGATGAGACGCGGGGATTCAAGCGCATTTGGCCTTACAAACACACACACACACACACACACACACTCGGTTTGGGGTGTGCTTACTATACCATAGCTTACTATGGTGTGAGCTCCAAAGAATGGCGCTGCCACGCGTACTAGTTAAAGAAGAAGTTTTTAAAATTCCACCCTTTGCCAAACAGTAGGCGCAGCACCACCTGCAACTGCTAACGTTCAGCAATCGGACGTACGAGAGATAGTGTTCTCATCATCGGACGCCGGTGTGATGTCTTTGTGGGGTGGAACCCCAAACAAGGGAAAATGGAAAAATAAATAAATTGAACACTCTTTTCAAACATCACCACGGCAGCATAACTTAAAACCGTGCAGCTCTCTCTAAACCTGCGTGGAGCGTAAGATTGGGGCACAGGAAAGAGGAACACTCCACTTCCTCCTAGGCGGATCATCTTGTGTATGCGCATATCTCCTCCGCCGACCGTCAAAGGAGCCGGATGAACCGGGTCGTTCGTCGCTAGACACATCGAATCGCTTCGAGGCAATGCGGAACACTGGGGAGAAAAGAAACCGCGCTTAGCAAAGAAAAGCTACGATGACCCTTTTTTCCTCCCAGTATTGGTTCAAATTTTTATCTCGCACACAAACTCGTCAAGCTCGTCAAGCTCGCTGCAGCAGCCCCGCATACCACCCGAAAGAAGATCCCGAAAGTGGAAAGAGAGGAAACACAAAAATGTATATTATTTGAAGTTGTTTTTTGCTGCACGGTTTTCCCGGCTGTAAAACATCCTTGCATTTTCCCTTCTTTTTTTTCGGCCGGAAAAGTTGCTCCAGGAACTTGCTCCACCAGCAGCAGCACAAAACGGATGACGATATGCCTATGTGTGCTGTATGTTTTAAACTGACGCTGTTATCTCTCTTTCTCTCTGTGTGTGTCTGCAACGGCTATGCAAATGTGTGTATGGATTTGTAAGTTTCCTGAGTTGATGCTTTTACCATATCCAGCACGTGTTATCCTTCCCGTTGCTAAAACCTCGCCCGCGTTAGGAGTGTCCCGCCTGGAGCGATGCAGAATTCGGAGAAAATTCGATTTCGAGAAAGTATCCCCCTTTCCCAACCAAACAAAAAAAAACCCTTCAATCTTCCCCCCATTGCTTTTCGTGTTGGAATAAGAAAGAGGCGCTGTAGCGCAAAAATGTTTTATTAAAATTTTCGAATTAATCAAGCCGGCAGGGACGCAGCGGGGGAAGTAGAAGCACCATGTGTCCTGAGAGTTGGGACAGTCTCTTTCTTTCTTTCTCTTTCTCTCTCTCTCTCTCTCTCTCTCTCTCTCTCTCTCTCTCTCTCTCTCTCTCTCTCTCTCTCTCTCGTGCTCTGTGCTGTCCGTTTTCTTCGGCACCACCTTCATTCCGGAAGGCATTTCGTTTGTCAGTTTTATTTCCTCGGAGGTTCTTAGGCTTCCAGTCTGTTTCCCCCGTTAGAAACATCGTTTCAGGCATTTTCACGGCCCCGAACGCGGAAGCGTCTGATCTTGGACAGTCGTCAGTCGAATGCATATCCTTGGCAGAAGGGGAAACCGAGATGGGACGAGTAAAGTAAACAATGCCTACTTGGTTGGGATGGTGTGTCATGGCCGTGTTGTTACAAACACTTCAAAGCACAATTACACACTGTTGCAAGATTCATTAGTTTCGTTTTCCATCGTTTGCCGGCGAGACCACGGGGCCGGTTTTGTTATATTAATGCCCTACGCTTTCGCTGCTCTATGGATCGCGTGTAAGAGATCTCTGCAGAAAGTCCCAAGATCCCTAGGATTCATGGTAGATCCTGAATTAGGAATCCCAAGATGAAACGTTTAATAAAATCTACATAAAATGCATCAGGATGACATCTTCTTAAAGACTTAAGAAGGTATTCAAATAAAGGATCAATACTTTAGGTTCGTTACAAAAACTGAAGTACTAGTTGGAGAAGTTTTGCATAATTAATAAAGTAAGGATTGCAATTCCAAGAAAAGCAAGATGTCTGGAACATTTTAAAGACAGAACAAGACTTTCTGAATCATTTCAGCTGTTGAGATCCTTCTCATCCACATTAAAATGGAGAACTTCAACTCCAATGGTACAATTCCATCTCAAAAGGAATCTAATTAATATCATAAGCCATTAAAACGCAGAACTCCAATTATATCTAAAAAACAATCGACTTCAAGTCTATTTATATACTAAACTCATCACTAACATTGAGCTAATCGTAACACCTCTTTCACTCTCTCTCTCTCTCTCCCTCCCTCGTCATAGTACGGACAGCGTGTGCCGACAGCAGCGTCGCCCAGCAACACGAACTCGAGCAGCTCGTCCAACACCGGCTCGCAGAGCGGCACCCTGAGCACGAGCCTGAGCAACACGACCAACACAAACAACACGATGGGTCCTAGCAACACGCCACAGCAGACGGAGCAGCTGTCCAAAACGAACCTCTACATTCGCGGCCTGCAACAGGGCACGACCGACAAGGACCTTGTCAACATGTGTGCACAGTAAGTAACCAACCCCCTCCTGCTGTCAGGGAGGGAAATGGGGGGGGGGGGGGAAATGGATGGAGACCAAATCCTTGCAAATAATGTCAACAATGATGTGGTGGGGGCGTGATCCGATGCGATTAGCATGTGACGCGCGCGCGCTGGTGTGCCGGGGTTATTAATATTTTCTGCCATTCGTCGGCTGTGTTTGCGCCTCTGTTACATGCTGTGTAAATCTGGGTGAAATATATGAAGCATGGCCTTTTAACCGCCGCGTGGGATGATGCAATCAAACGCGGGCGCTCTTTACCTCACCGCCCAATGTAATATGAATTATTAAACAGTAAGGAGGAAAGAGCAGCAAGCTTTTCTTGGAAGGAACGGAAGGTTTAAGCCTTTTTTTTCGGTAAAGTTGTTACAGATTCGTGGAAGGATCTTGCTTGAGCTTTAACAAATGTTCCATTGCTACAAGTAATGCTCACAGAAAGTATCCTTAAATAAAATGTTTTTTAATGCGAAATAATGAACAAATTTCAATACTCGATACTCAAATGCTCAACCCTGTCACTATCATCATAAAATCAAACTCATCGTTTCACTAATTTTAATATCACACGACCCCGCCAAATCCACAAACCACGCACTGTGTAACTTTAACTGTGAGGGTTAAGTGGTTTAGCTTCACTAAGCTCACCACTACCACTACCCCCCACCATCAGCATCCACATCCCTCCCACAACGCTTTCCAAAAAGGCATCGCCATTCATCGCCCGTAAACCACCATAGAAAGACCACCGCCAAGCGCAAAAGCTCACGCGTCTCGAATGATTGCGCATAAATGTCATCAATTCTGCCACACTTTACGAGTGGCAGCCCCAGCACTAGCCCCTTCCGCTAGTTACTATCCAACGCTAATGTGTGTGTGTGCCACCATCCTCCACAACATCCAAACCATTCTGCGGCTGGGCTCAATCTCACTCTATAGTGTGGAGATGAGATTGCTACCACTCTATTTGCCCTCTTCCCAAAATGCTTCCTCCTGTGTCTCTTGGTTTGCAGGGCTTTGGCAATTGTACGGATTTCCGGTACGATGGCACTGGGTGCAATCGGAACAGTTTAGGAGAGCTCCGGAGTTCCGGAGCTCCGACTCTTCAGTCTGCCTCCCAGAGCCCCAACCCGGGATGGAACAATAACTCTAAATGAGTTTTCTTCTTGTTCTTTCTGCCTCTTCATCACACACTCTGTCTCGTTGGCTCCCACTCCCAAAAAGCAACGAGCCGTTACTGTGTTTTTTGGCCGTTAATTTTTGCCCTCCGCTCGTCGCGCGCTCTGCTGTCGCTGAAATTGTGAAACATCCTCGCATCCTCCAAAAAGGACACCAAAGCGCGACCAAAGGGAGCAAGAGAAGAGTGATTGTGTGCGTTGTGCTACTGCTGCTGAATGCCCACAAATCCCACAATCAATCTTTTATTCATGCGAAGCATGGAAATTATGCGATGGTTTTGCTGATGCTCTTGGTGTTACTGCTGCCACTGCTGCTATGTTGCTATTCACTCGACTCTAGCCCGTGCCATTCGCTCAACTCGCTACGTGTATGTGTGCGTATCCTTGGTCGCGTTCATTACATTTCACCAATATGTACATCGTCCGCTCCACCGGCTGCTGCAGTGGAGAAGGGCCGATAAACGAGCGGCGCGCGAATTTCTGGGAAATTTGCCAAAAAGGCTACGAGAATCAGAGGAGAGAGCAAATGTATGCGCAGCGTGTTGTAACGCTCCTATTATCCCCCGAGGTGGTAGGTGACAGGAAATTTCATCTAATATTTCACACTCCTCGTCCTCTGGAAATTCGTCTAAGCGCTAGAAATATGAACCATGGCCCAAATCACTAAAAACCGTTCAATAAAGGATCTGTTATCCATTTTTTTCTATTTATTGTCTTCCCGTTTCCTGCCACCAACCACCGGCATGACCGGTCTTAATATTCTGCCAAGAATCTGCCGATTCTTATTGATGATGGGGACGCCTTAGCGTCCCTTTTTTGTTCGGCTGTTGCCTGCCCGGTTGTTCAAACAGTCGACTCACGCGCGCACGCCTAGCCCTCTGCTTTGCTGCTCTGGCCCTGCTCTGTGCTAGCGTTGGCATTAATTTGGTAAAACTTCATTATTATGCTTCGCAGTACATTTTGATCGAATTGTGGGACGGAAGGGTGGACGTTGCATGATGGTTGTGCGATGTAGCGCTTCATAATGCTTCAGCCCCATTACCTTAGTGAAGTGGCAAAGATGAATTGGGCTAAGGGCTGGGCCACTTTTCGGCAAAAGTCATTACCAAGCCGACACGATGATAAGTGAGCAATGTTTACCGTCGTCAATGCATGTTTCCGGTGCTGTAATTGATCCTGGCGATGGGAGGGATTTTTCTAGACACGTTCTAGACCCTGGACAGACCCCTCTTCCACCAATCAGTTCGGATTCTTTCCCGAATTTCTCACAATTTATTCCAGCACGCGTTAAATGCAACCGCGGGAAGAGTAATGCTATAAGTCACGAACGAAAAGTCTTAATAGAAGCGCACACATGCAGACATACATTGTTCAACCAAAACTCCGGTGTAATTTGTTGAACCTTGGCTGTGAAGGTTACTACAGGTTTGCGACACCCAAAAGGACCTTCACATCCGCCCTCATATTTCCTGCTGTCACTTGCGATAAATGATTGGGAAGCGGTAAGGTTCGTTCGCAAGACGTTTGGGGTGGTGTCCGTGGTGTCCGCTGCCCCGCTGAATTCAAGTAATGGGACGTGCGCTGGAGGATGCTGGACCTTCCCGGAAGCTCACTGAATGACGGCTATAATTAGCTGGCGAGGCTGGCACTCGGCACTTCTTGGTTTGGTGTGTGCTGTGTCATGCGAAACCAATAACGTTCCGTCCCTACGTCCTACGTACTGAACGTTTAGAAGCAGAGAAAAAGATCAATAAACAAGTTATCGATAAGCTTCGGTTGGAGGGCGGTTGATGCAAGAAATGTGTTGCCTAGTTCGATTTGACAACAGATACATCAGAAAGATCGAAAATTATCAGTATAGCGTTGTTATATTTCACGACAAGTTTAATGCCTTTGCTTCCTCAAACCATTAATGCATACGCCATCTAGCGGGAAAATTATAAGTTACTAATAAGAGAAGATCACTTCTAAAGAATGAATGTTTATCTCATTTCATAACCCTAAGCTTCTTTATGCCTGCAAACAAATAACTTGCAGTCTTTCTACCGTAACGTGAGCAAACGTGGAATGAAACTAATTAGCAATAACGTTAAATTCACTTAATCTGACTCATTTACATATTAGTCCATAATATTTCTTCCATGCTTAGTAGTGCTATGTCTTAAATTAAAAATACAAATTTCTAAATAGCGACATTTATTCAAATGGCATTTCAACGCCTTTCGTTAACAGACAGGAAGAGCTTATTCGTCCTCCTTCGTCCCTTCCTCCCCACCCTGACCCGTAAAAGGGGCCAACGGGGGCCAACGAATCATCATTCTCGGACGACTACCCGTTCATTAGTCATCCTGTTGGGGTTTTTCTTTCGCCGAAACAGGGAGCTTTCTTCTACTCAACCCCTTTGAATACCGTTGAATTGTTTATTGTTTGGTTCTGGTTCTCAGACTGCTGCTTTTTGCTGCTTCTGCTGCTGCAGTCTGCTCGCTAATTTGCATTATTTTTCAACGGTGCTGTTACCGCTGTTTTGTTGAATTTCTGTCTGCCGCCCCCCTCCCGTGAAACAAATCCTGCCTTGACGGTACATTTATTTTGCTTGTACCTTTTCTGCGACTTTTTCGTTTTGTTTTTTAATCCTGTTTTTTTTTTTGCGCCTTATTTTCTAATGCACTGCTGCTGCACTTTTGCACTTTGTTCGACGTCCGGTTCGGGGGGTTTTATGTTGGGCTATTGTGTGCTTGGGAGGTGGTTGGTTTGTTTTTTTTTGTTGTTGTTCTCCCTCTCTGCTGTGCTGTGTTGTGCACACCGAGGAGAGCACACAATGATTATGTGTTTGGCCCGTTGGGTGGAGGGTTTATGGTCCCTTAAGCACGGACACCCGAGCGGGCACCGAATGCTTCCACCCACACCACACTCGCTACTACGGTGACCACTACCATTGCATCGAAATAGGATACGCTTAATTATCGGACCCTCCTCGGATCCCGCTAGCCGCTCTGCCGGGTGGAACTTTTTGTTTGCTATTGTACCTTAGCACACGCCGCGACCAAAAGGACACACACCGTTGCACAGCAGTGTGCGCGCTAACGAGTTTTCCCACAGTGGTCTCTCGCAGGGGGGGGGGGTTCCGAGCTCTCCACGTGGTTCTTGCTGCCCGGAAATTGTTTACACTTTCAAGTACATCGTTCCAAAATTAATTTCCCATTCATTGTGTCCCTTTCCCTCGTTGATAGGGCTTTTCCTCTCCCTCCCCCTCTCCCAAGGAATGTGTGTATGTGAGCAGCTGAATCCTTTTTTTTTCTTCGCCCAATGCATTCTCCCCCACCAACAAAACACCTCACGTGGTTACGGTTCCGCGTGTGTGTGTGTGTGGAACCGTTTTTATGTCCCGGAGATTTTTGGTTTATTTATTTGTGCTCTTTGTTTTTTTCCACATATTAAAAAAGAGAACACGGCTACTATAGCAAATTGTCCCTACCGAGAGGGAAAAAAGCTATCCCGTGTGGTGAAAAAATTAACGCTTCGCCGCTCGGAAAGTGCCACCGTGGCCAGCGTACGTGTGTGTTAGTCAATGACCGGCGGACGGACGAACGGTTAACGATAATGAGTGTGAGTGTTGGCGCAGAAGAAGAAGGAAGAGAGGACGGGGCCAGCAGCAATCGAAAACTGTTTGCCATTAATTATTGTCCGATCGTTATTGGAGATCACGAACACACAGGCGCACAGATTTGGCTTGCTTCTTTTTTCCGCTTCCGGTAGCAAAATATATTTATCACGTTGTGTGTATGTGTGTTTTTTTTCACCGGCTTGGAATAAATTGCACGAAATGGCGAATGAATTCATTATATTTTTGACAAACATTTGCAAGGATTTTCACGTTTTCAATCGTTTATTTCAATCACTAATATATTTTTTCCTTTTTTTTCGATTGCAGGTATGGAAACATCATCTCTACAAAGGCAATATTAGATAAAACAACAAACAAGTGTAAAGGTAAGGTCTAATGTGTTCGGTTAATGGTGCAAAAAGCGGAGAGAGTGGTGTAGCAAATTAATGTCCGCACAAGTCTTCCTTTTCCTACCTTCGAGATCTGCACACAGTGCAGAAGGATTGAAAATGAAACACAAACAGCAAATGGAAAACGTTCCACCAATTTGCCAACAAATGTGGCTTCCCCCGGACAAACTCCAAACACCACCAACCAATCCACCTCTACCCCATACGCGCGCTACGATCGATGATTTTCATTAATTTCTTCCTTTCTTTTTGTCCGCTTTCTTCTGCATTCTCTCTTTTCATCCTGGTCGGGTGCGCCCCAACCAACCAACCTATCAACGATTGCCGAACGACAAACAAATCCAGGATACGGATTTGTTGACTTCGAGTCGCCGTCCTGTGCCGAGGGCGCCGTCAAAGGGCTTCAAGCGAAGGGCATCCAAGCTCAGATGGCCAAAGTGGGTATCTGGGTGCTACATAGGCCGGCCATTGTACGTTTGTTTGCATGCAAGTAATACTTACACTTTCCCCTCCCCCTCCCCCTACCCCTGCCACAGGCCTTTCCTTCCCTTCCACAACTACTCTGCCCGCCCTCTTTACCCCCGGTTTTTCTCTCTTGTGAAAAGACGAGCCCGTTTCTCTAGCTAAACAACCAAACTCACACACACACACACACAGATACAAAACTCTAACCACACACACAGAGTAACACGGGAACATGGTTAGAAGAGAGACCTTACTCTACTAAACCTTCTCACACTGACATACGCATGCACACTATCAACACGCATCAACACCAACTGTCATGGACGAGGACATGCAGACGGCTTGTGTGTGTGTGTGTGTGTGTGTGTGTGTGTGTACTATTGACTAAATATAGGCAATCCCACCAATTAGCCAAACGGACCGACAACGTCAGTGACTTAATATATCCCGCCAATGGATTTTACACCCATTACTGTTGTGTTCTATTGATTACTTTTGTGTGTGTTTTTTTTTCTCACACTATTTTTGTTTGTTTCTTTGGTTCAACGGTTTGGTGTTGTGTGTTTTTTGCATTCTATAAGGTACATCTGACATCAATTGTCATTTATCGATTTTTTTTCACATTTTACTATTCGTATTGTTTGAGTTGTATGTTTTTGAAGCAAAAAAAATCTCTTCTTGTTTGTGCGAAGTGTAAAGTTTTTCTTCGTTTTCTACTTTTCCCCCTTTAAAACAAAACACCCAATTTTACGTGTTCACGTTTCATGCCTTCTTCCTTTCTTCTTATTACGTTTCGAAGCGGCCCGTATCCGTCTTCATGCGGATTACGGCTTTATCCTTTAACCGTACTTCATCCCCCCCCCTCACCCGGTAACTGCAACAACAAATCAGCAAAAAAAGCTAATTCAAACAAACAAACGAACAAAAAACTACTATCCCGTAACAAAAATCACACCCGAAGGTTGCCGAACGAAGCGAACGATCCCCGTCTGAAAACGGAATCCCCCAAAAGGGGATTTGAATGCTTTATTCGTAAAGCTAATTTTCACTCTCATCTCATTGCGAGACACAACAAAAACAACAAACAGCCCAACTTAAAGGGAGAAAAGAAGCAAAAGCCAAACAAAAAGTACGAGCCAAAAGCACCTCCCAACGGCCTGGAATCCGTCCGGCTAGCCGTCGTGATTTTGGGGGAAAAACTTTCAATAAGAGCGCAAAAAAGACAACCCCCCCCCCCCCCCCCCCCCAAGGTCCTCAACAAACACGGTATGGTGGCTGGCTGGAAAAGTGGAGAAAAAGTTTCCCTACCATTTTTTTTGTTTAGGGTTTGCTGTCGCTATACACCCACAGGAAACTTCCGGTGCACGCAGTCTCTCTGGTCCTTCTTGGAGCTCTTTTTTGTGTGCTACTTCTACTTCTACTTTTCCCCACACACACGCGCTGTTACACAAACCCAACTAAACTTGCCTGCCGTGTGTATAACGCGAACGCCAACGCCTATACCATGCCTGCCGTGTATAAAGCCGGAAAGGCTTTCCGTTGATTATGTTTAACCAATTTCTCCTAGGTGATGAAAATGCTCGTTGCTTTTTTTTTGCTGTTGTTGTTATACTGTCTCGCCCTTGCCCTTTTCTTTTGCAGAATTCATATCGTGCTCCCTCTCTCTCTTTCTCTCTTTTGGAAAGGAGGTAGAAGGAAGTTTAAACGAGTTAATAATTAATATTACACTTCAATGAAATTGCAATACACACCCACTCAACGGTGTACCTCTTGCCTGTGCCCCCCAACCACCGAACCTAAAGCACGCCTGCGAGGGCAAACTAATGGGGTCAAAGTTCATGAACCTTTTTTTTTTCTTTCAAACACACTGTTGAACCAGCATTGCAATAAGAAGCAGCTTGGGACAAAACAAAAAACAACAATTTCCCAAGTATGCTTCTGATTCTTTCCCACTCTGTTGGATGGTTTTTGATCCATCCTTTTTTGCCATTACCATTCCCACAAAATGCCCCACACAATTACACACACCAAAAAAAAACTTACACACTTAATGGGTAATCCAATGCAACAAACGAGGCAATACACATCAAACAGAAAACATAAAACACATACAAACACGTACCTACTTCCACGTTCTAACAGAGAACAATCGACTGAAATGTGCGATTTTGTACAAAAAACACATACACACTACAATGTGAATTGGCACGACATCCAACCCCTCAACAATGTCATATATACGCACCACATACTAACCAAGTTACTCTGGGCATGGGCTACTACTACTACTACTACTGTTGTACTTCAACCATTGAATCGAAGTAGCTTAATTTCAGTCTCACACTAACGAACCCTGTGCTATTAGCATGTGTGTGTGTGTGTGCAAGCTACCTGCTGCAGATAACAGTGTGTGTGCACTCTACTGTTAATACTACACTACTCTATCGTACTACTACTATCCCCACTAACGTGTACTCTCTCCCCCGAACCCCCAAAGTACTAACCAATTATGTAGATTGTTTCGTTGTTTTCTTGCCCTTTTTTTTGGAAACATGTGCGCGAGAGATACTGCAGTTTTGACGTTTTGACTCAAAAACCCCCCACATCCCCCAAGACATCTCTTTTCTACATCTCATTCATCTTGTTTGGATTGTTTTGTTGTTAATTTTTTTTTCTTGTATTGTTTTGTGCGATATCCTTCCATTTGTTTTAATTTCGCCCTAAGATCAATGACGTGTTAGAGAGTTGGGAGCGTACTTCAGACAATTTTTAAACTGAAAATTCCAAAACAAACGACACACGGTAGGAGGGATTTTCCTACAGCACACTCCACACACACACATACGTACATACCAATCCACGCCACATAGGACTGCATAAAGGGTTTTCCAAGGGTTCTCATAGTTGTGGCACACTTCCTTGATTCTTTCCTATTGGAAGTGAGCTTCATATGATGGAAATTGGACTCTATGGCACCCTTTTAAGACAGGCTCTTTGGAATTCCAACTGGATTTGTCCAACCAGTGTGCTATAGAGTCCAATTCCCATTACATTAAGTTCATTTCACGTAAGAAGGAGTCAATAAAGTGTCTCACAGTTATGAGAACTCCTGGAAAACCCGGTAAGTGCCCGGTTGACACTTACCGGGACGACAGACGGGGAGGTCGTAGTAGTAACGCGTCTCCTTACCTGTTTTCTCAATTGACACTAGAGTGTGTATGAGTGTATGCGTGTGTGAGTGTGTTTGTTTTTTGATAGAAATGAGTGTTTAAAACATCTTCCGACTCCCGCTTCCTCTCCCGATACTCCACGTGTCCCTTTGCCTCTTTTAGAATAGAGCGGTACCGAGCTTCGAACCGAGTATCCAACACCGTCGAAAATCCCCCCCCCCTCCAAACTTGGTTTGTTGCCATTAGTCGAGATATGTTGATAAGCGAATACCCCAAACCGTCCCCCAGTCCGTCCCACCCGTAATAGCTCTGACCTGCCCAAAAATAGCGATCCAACATTAGTGCCATATAGAATAGAGGTTTGAAGTTTTGTTGTGTTTACACCTGAGAGGAGTTTCATATATATTATAAAAAAAAACCATAGTGTCTCTTTTAGTGCGTCTCTGCTGCGTCATCTGTCGCCCCCATCGTCATTAGTCGGGGGGATGGAATCGAACGCAGTGCGAGCGCAAATTTTGTGTTTGAACCATAGCGGACAGAGATAGTGTTGTGTGTTTGTGGTTTTTGTTTTTCTCGTTACTTCTTCTTCTTCTTCTACTACTTCAACTACTACTACTTCTTGTTATAAATATAGTATATAAATAATGTTTCACCTGCTAGTGAGTTCCGTCCCGTGGTTCAATGAACAACACCAACAAAAAAAACAGACTCCCAAACTCCCATCACCCGTGTTTCCCCAATCAGTTGTGCTGCGGTCTACTCTAGTGTTGTTTGTTTGTGTTCCGTTTACCGATCTACGATTGTTGCTTCCCGTACATCTTGAGATTCGCTCCTCGCTGATTCCGTCCAATCATCCGTACGTCGCCCGAACGTTGTAGTTTGTCCTAGTTTGCCAGTAGTCGTCGTAATCCTGTTGCCCTGTTTTGTGAACTAGAAAATGCTGCAAATCCTTTCAATCCCCGCCGTTCAAGCCCCGTCCCGCCGATCATAGTTTAGCGCTTGTGTTTCAGTAAAAGTTTCACTATCGTGTAGGGGGGGTTTTGCTTGTGTGTAGAAGAGTACAATCGTTCATCAAATTTGGAGTACTTTTAGAAGATAGTTTCACTTAAAAAGCGATCCTTGTTGTATCCTTTGGAGAATATTTGCAAGCAATAACTATCATTGTCCAGATTCAGCTCCAGAACTAGATCTGAAAGCCGGCAATGTTGGATGTCGTGAGTTTAAGTGGCATTTTATCCTTACACCTAGCAGTACACCTCCTTTTTTTTTTTTATTCAGTAGGGACGGCTTTGCCGTATTGCTTAAAATTAGAGTACATATAAATTCAGTTTAATCTTTAATACACGACTGTTGCGAGACATTTCCTTCTCGCAGCTTTAGGAGGGCACCATATCCCGGGTGTGCTCGGACGTTGCTGTCAAAATCCGATCCTTGTCCTTGTCGAGTGGTCCAATAAGAGGGGGCAGAGGTCGAGATCATATGCTTCGTCATTATCCTGTGGAAAAGAAATTTTCCAAGGCTTGCTCGAATTCTTCTGGTTCGTTCTTGTCCGTTGAAGTAGTCCGCTCTTGTCCGTGGGCATTGCAGGGGTCTTAATCCAATCCATATTCCAGGGCTCTTTGGGATGGTTAGTTTGCATCATTCTGCATTCTTGCCTCTGGTAGCAGAGTTGAGGTGCTTTGAGAACTCTCGCGGAACTCTTTTTGAAGAGTTTATCTTTACAAGGACTTCGTCCATGCAAAGACCTTCTGTCTCAAGCTGTAGCTGACCCAAGATCCATACAAACCACGCTCATTCATTCATTCATTCATACGTACAGTCATTTATCACAAGCAAACTAGCGATTTACAACATGTAGCACAAAGACAAACAGATGGAGTGGGAGTGGGATACATAACTCATTCAGCCAGCCATGCAAGAGCAAGCCGCACGACGATGATACATGACCGCACCCCGCTGCCAAAAACCGCGAAGATGCTACGAGGGAGCAAGTCCCTCCATAGCACCCCGCGATCCATGCCATCGGCGTGAGAGTGCATGACAACGACAACGACCAACCAATACACAGCCAGCCACAATAGCTCTGTTATAGGAATATTACACAGTTAATCCGTTAGCCCTGCAGAACTCAAAGATGATCCTTAGAAGGCTCCAGTCTGACCCAGCTAGTATATCCCGGATGGGAACACCAGGAGATCTTCCCAGTTTTTCGACTGCATCCAACAAAGTGGGTCGTGCAGCCTCGTATTCCACGCAAGACCATAGAAGATGGTCTATGTCGTGAAATCCAAGGCCGCAGCCACATGCTTTTGTGTCGACCTGTCCTATACGCTGGAGATGTGCGCCCAATGCGAAATGATTAGACCTAAGTCTAGACATCATTCGAATGAATGCACGCTCTCCAGAGATGTCGCGGAACCAAGGTTTCAAAGAAACTCTAGGAGAGATCGAGTACAGGAACCTCCCAAGTTCATCCGTGTCCCACAAGCCCTGCCAGCGTGCAATGCAGAAAGCTTGTGGGGCTCGTAAGAACTCGTGAGGGAGGATAGGTCTATCGTAAAAAGACCCTTCCGAAGCACCCTTCTTGGCCAAATGGTCTGCTTTCTCGTTTCCTAAGATGCCGCAATGAGCAGGCAACCATACCAGGGATATTCGAAACGATTTTTCAAACAAGGAGCTTAGGACTTTTAGAATTTCTTTTACAAAATAGTCTGGGCTCTTAATAGCCTTCACGGATTTTAATGCTTCAAGAGCACTTAGGCTGTCTGAAAAAATTACATACTGATCCGGAGGGCATGCACTTATCAACAGTAAGGCATAAAAGATTGCGGCGAGCTCCGCTACATAAACTGAGCATGGTTGGCGTAATTTAAAATATGCTTCGGTACACGTGTTATATACACCAAAACCAATGCCCTGCTCTGATGAGGATCCGTCAGTGTAAAAATGGTTTACATTTGGTTGGCCATGTCTTTCCACAAAAATGTTGGGAATTGTCATCCAGCGAAGATTATCAGGGATAGTATTAATTGCCTCCCTCAACGAGGTATCTACACTTAAAATGGAACTGTAGGACTCTGGTAAGCTGGCACTACTAATGTTTTGAAAACTACTAGGGTGCACCTGTAGAGAAACAAAATCACGATAGACCTTCATGATTTTGCATTTAGAACCTATCTCTTGCAGTGTTTAGCAGTACACCTCCTAGTGTCATGCAAAATGCTCGGCCTTGTATACCAAAGGTCCTAAGTTCAAATCTTATCTGAACTGGCAGTCAAGTTATATTAAATTCAAGGAAATAGCTTATTATTTAATAACATTGGTATTGTGGGTGCTTTTGCCACATTATGACAGCAAACATCTCTAGCCTAGCTACGTGTTATAATTAGAAAAAGTAATAATTGCCACACCCGTACGGGGGGGTACGGTACAGCAGCGCCCCCACATGGGGAGCTACACAATAACTATACACGACGCCATAATAAAGCGCGCAAAAAAAAGGCAAAGTAATAGAAAGATTTATGGAATCCTCGCCCCTGTGCAAAAAGAATCCGATGATGCAACTCCTCATTTCTTCCCCTCTTTCCCAGCCAGCCCCAGCGGCTCTAGTCGTAATCATTTTACGAGCAAACGATAAAAAATTACACGATTTGCATCTTTGCTTTGCCCGGGTGTGTATGTTGGGTTGTTGCTTTTCTACCGACTCGGTTTCCCGTTACACGTCCAACCTGGACACAACATTGGTGTGTAATAATAGTATGTAATGCCCAGTAAAGTTGGCAATAAACTGCAGATAAACTACCCACCACGACCGGCGGGGTGTACACCCACCCACCCTTTTACATATTCCTGCCTCACGTGCTATATGGACAGGTTTATTTAACGCGTTGCGCTTCACAAAGGATAATCAGGGCAAGCTGAGGATGAAAACCTTCCGGCTTAAGCTTAAACCCTTCCCCGCGTTTCCACACTGCTTGACGGTTTCCACATCATCGCACCAGCGGGTTTATTTATCAATTTTACCGCTCCGTGAATTGTTGGGACGATCAAATTGAAAAGACAAAACAATACACCGAAACACAAACACAGCCGGGGGCAGTAAAACGGAAAATCGGTTTGTCAACAGTTTAACCACCACCACTCCCCACCGGAACCTGCATTACCCGGGAAAGCTTAGTCTTACCCCTTTTTTTCCTGGCAGGGATGGATTATGTGCATCCCTCTTTTATGCTATGGGCGGGTTTATGTGCAACACGAATGACACACCACGAACGCACGAATGATGGTATTAATAGGGTAGAGCGATCAAATAAAAAAGGAGCATCCAAATCATGTTTTTTTTTTCTCTCTTAGCTTATTTCCCATAAAAAGCTTTGTCAATGAAAAGGGAGTAAAACCATGTTCACCCGTTGCTCAAAGGAAGCTGCTCCAATTACTATCGCAATATGTTTCCAAGAAGCAAGCAATCCATCCCTACGTCCAGCAGCAGTGTGTCTGTACTTAAGAATCCAATCCCCCGGTATAGCTAGTATGTAATGTTTCACGTGTACAATGTAAAGTTCAACCAAGGTTGATCACTCTCCTCCTTTGTTCCCTTTGTTGGGTTCTTCCCCCCGTACGCTGCCTAGTATATCCAACACAGAAGTGCTTTTCATACTCTCTCTCTCTCTATTCCTCTACTTAGCTTAGCGCTTAGTGGTACCGATACCGAGTTTGACAGTTTTTGTCGTATTTCGTTTTTATCGCATATCTAGTTCAGTCGTATGAAAGCTGATCGAAAACATCGAGCTTCTAGCCAAAATGGTTGTACATATGTGTCCAAAGCTTCTAAAAGGAAATTCGAATCTCTTTTACAAAAATCGAAAAGAAAACAATCTACATACCCGCTACAGTGTACAGTTAACACATCTCTGTAAAAAAATCCAAAACCAAACGGCTCGTGTTTCGCTTGCAAAACCGCGACCTGATTACTGATTCTCTCGTTATCTTACTAAACAAAAAACAATTCGAGCAAATGAGCATCTACAAAGTATTACAATGAATTGCAAAGCACATCAGAGTATTAACCAGTTTCTAATAGAATGCTAACTGTATGTAAAATTTCACTATTCACAATTAAAAAAAAAACACACACACAAACATTTTGTAAACACACGGAAAGAATGATATGCGCTCGCTGCCGCCCTGCAAAATCTCAAGCATTGTGCCTACTACGATGATGGTTGTATCGTAATCGCTCTGCTGTCTGTGCAAATGCGCCCGCTAATCCGTGACATCCGTGCAACACAACTACACACAAACATGCATACTTATGTGTTTAATTCGGTCGCACATGTGCTTGTGTTCAATTTGACAGTTTAAAGTTTAGTTTTTCGTTTCCATTTTGCTATCATCAGAGGAAAAAACAAGTGAATCCACTCGAAGAGATAGGGTTACCGACTGTTACCGTAGTGTTGCTTTGAATAGCTCTTTATAGTGATGTGTTTTTTATTCTGTTTTGCTACAGTTCTTTTTTTTGCCTTTCTAGTAAAATAGACATTCGTTCATTTCGTTTACAACTTCAGAGTTTTATCTTTAGCTAGAATCAGATTTGAAAGTAAAGTTAAAAAAATAAGCTAGCTCTTTAGCGCTGTGCAAATTACAGCGACAGTAATAATGAGTACCTAGCCCCCCCCTAGTCATAGAGAGTGTTGCGAGCGGATAAAAAAGAAGCCCCCCTTTTGCTACTACATCGTAAATAAGCTGTACTTTGTTTGTATAGTAAATACTACCACTACTACTAAAAAAAACTACTATCTATTTATCTCACCAAACAAAAAAAAAACAACTACAACACTCATTTTCTCTCTGTATAATAATAATAATATGCTCGGCCCTTTTGTTGTTTGTTTTTAATCATTATAAGCTTAACCAATACAGAAACCCCACAACTTTTGTAAAAACTAGCGCTCTCTCTCTTTTTCAACCTAGCTCTTAGTGGCATTTTGTTTGCTATCATGTATCTATATATATACATATACATTTATCTAATTACCATTTTTCCAACCAACCAACCAAAAGTAAAAAAAAAAAACAAACCAAACAAAAACGTGCATAGTGAGCCGGCCAATTATACACCATTTATACCAATTTTAAGAACAGTAATACCAGAGTTTCGAACGCAAGGAACGTAGGCATTATAGGCAGATTTGGTTCATTTTTCTTCACACGCTCACACATACATTTGTTCAGAGTTCTCCGTTTCTCCGAGGCTAGTTCTCCGACTCCCGGTGGTGTCCGTGTGTCAGGTGTCGACTGTAATAATGTGTACGCGTTTTGCTACTTTTGCCATAAAAAACTACCCATAAAAAACCCAAATCTAGGCTCGTCTCCTATATCTAGTGTTGCTCAAAATCTGGATGTTTCTGAACTATGCGATCTCCGTTTAGATGTGACTCCTTCCCTTGTGTTGACTCATCTCACATTATTGTTGTGCGGCGCCCGCTTGGTTCTCATACAAAATCACACATCCGCGCCAAGGACTCCCCGAGTCCGTTCGTCAATCATGCAAGCGTTCAAGAGCGTTGCTCTCCGTGTATTGCTTAAATGCTCTAAAATTGTCGTCCTCTTTGAAGACTTTGCTCTGATCGACTGTTTGCTGTGTATCGTAATCGTATCTTCAAAATCCTCACCATGACCTCGCTGACCCCTTGCTGTCCCGTTGCTGTTGCCTCCATGTACCATGTCCCAATAGTGAAACTGAGTTGTCTACAAGTACACTGTCCAGCATTCCAGTGTCTTGATCGGTGTCTTGGTCACATCGTCCGCCCCCCCCCCCCACCCCCCCTCCAGCAAAGTCCACGTGCGCGTGTGTTTGTACCTTTTGTCCGACAAATTCGTTTTGATTACTGTCTCTGTCCGTCCAACAAAAAAACAACAAAAACGTGCGCCACTTCGACAACCCATTCCGCCAACCCCTTTTCTTCTATCTTTCTTTTCGTGCTCTTATCAAACTAAAAAAGATCGTTCGTTTTTTTTAGTTTTTTGTTAGTTAAGAAAAGTAAAGACCATTCCAATTTCGCCTACTCCACAAGAACAAGAAAACGAGAAACAGCAGAGAAACTCCTTAGAAAAAGAACCAGAGAGAGAGAAAGAAAGAGACAGAAAGATAGTGAGAGAGAGAAAGAGCTTCGCGCAGGCACAACATCTCAACGCAAAAGCATACTAATGAATTTTCTTCTCTCTCCCTCCCCCCTCATGCCCTTTCATTTGTTTTTGTGTTGTGTGGTGATGAAACACCTAAAAATGCTCCCTTAAATGCACAAAATACATCCATCCGTTTGCACACACACACACACACACACACACACACACACCCACATCAATATCCAACCCCGCGACAATTATCTGTCATGAATCATGTGAAACACTTTGCGCACGGAATCGCTGGACCCCGCGATGGTGGTGCCGGCTGAGCAGCAACAGGAGCAGGATCCTACCAATCTGTACATCGCGAATCTTCCCTTGAACTACAAAGAGACGGACGTGGAGAATCTGCTGTCCAAGTACGGCCAGGTCATCTCGACCCGAATTCTGCGCGATCAGAATGCGCAGTCGAAAGGTAAGGGCGTGTACACGCAACGAGAGAGAGAGAGAGATAACCTCACTAACATCTCTTCTTTCTTCCAGGTGTCGGTTTTGCGCGAATGGAATCACGGGACAAGTGTGAGCAGATTATACAGATTTTCAACGGCACGCTGCTGCCGAACGCGAAGGAACCGCTGCTGGTGAAGTTCGCCGACGGTGGGTCGAAGAAGAAGAACCCGTTCAAGAGCCCGGACCCGAACACGCGAACCTGGCGCGAGGGAGCCGAAGGCATCCCGGTCACCTACGATCCGAACATGCAGCAGAACGGCATCGGCGTGAACGTCGGCACGCACATCAACATGCCGTACAGAGGGTTCAGCACGCCGCAGATGGGCAGCTACGCCGTGCCCGGCTCCCAGTGGGTGCCGAGCTACATGATGACGCAGGCGATTGCCCCCGTTGAGGAGCAGGTAAGGGTAAGCGAGGCGAGGGCAAATGGGGCGCGGGGTGCATTTGAGCGCGTGCATTTCATGTGAACCTTCTCTCTCTCTCTCTGTCTCTCCGCTCGGCAGCAATACGTTCAGGTTCCTGCTTCGCACCTGAGCGTCGGCACACCGTACAAGACGGACGGTGTGACACCGGTGCAGCCCCGTGGCGTCTCGATGATCATGTCCAGTGATAATCCAGCCGCCGTCCAGTACGGCATGATGCCCCAGCTGGCAACACTGCAGATTGGCTCCTCGGTATGGGTTTTTTTTTTAGTTGACTGCTAGTTCTTGCTTTAAACTAATTCAATCCACTGCTCCACTTCCGTACTCTTCCAGCCGATCCTATCTCTCCCGCAGCAGCAGTACATCAGCCCGACAGCCTATCCGTACTATCCGACCCATCCGACGTCGGTCATCCACACGCTGCAGATGGGCGACACGGAGCAGGCGAGCACGGCCGCCTCGCCGGACGAAGCGTACACCACGCAGTATCAGCACGCACCGAAGTAGATCTTGCCGGTGCCGCGCGTAAAGATCACACCCACAGGAAGAGGCCAGCCAGCAGCCGCCGCCGCCCTCCCGTAGCCAAGACACAACCACCACCACCACCACCAACCACTACAACCACCCAACCATCACCATCGCCAACTTTGAAATGCTGAAACACGATCTAAAGAGAGAGAGAGAGAAAGAGAAAGAGAGGAAACGATGAACAAAGTTGCCCAGCAGCCGCAACAGCAGCAACGCAACCACTCGATCGCGTGTTTCTTTTAGGGCAGTTTATTTGAAAAGTGCGTTTTTTGTTTGTTTGTTTTTTTCACACATTGGAAGAATCGAAAGAGCGAAGATGATCGCGAGGGTCGCAAAAATACCCTCCCTCCCCCGTGAGGATCATGTACACCGATCATGGCTAGCGACGAAGCAGGCAAGAGCACCGCATACGTAGTAGATATCATCATTTCCACGAAATGAGAATGACTTGACGTAGCAAGAACAAACACATCACACACACACACGCGCGTGCGAGCTAATGATTGAAGGTAGTATTAGGGCAGCAGACGTTGATCGTAGCAGATCAACTGCTAGGGGTATGTGTGAAGGACGCATTTACCAAACGAGACGATGCGCCGTTCAATCGAAAAGGGATAACATTGGAGAAAGCCACACTGAGCCACAGCAGCCGCGCGTAATTGTCCGGGACTGAGGGTGCCACGCGAAAGAAACGCTCTAACGAAAGAGGTAAAGAACGCTTCCGTTCCCTTCACCTCTTTTTTTTTATTGCGCGCAGAAAGGTAGGCCAAATAAATGAAGATACCTCAAAACACGATGCCACGCGCAACCGGTGCGCGGTTTGAACCTGCTTACCGCAAACACCGCGCACAAGCGCGCACTACGAAAACGAAATGAAACTAAACGAATGAAAAAAAAAGCAGCGCAACTAAACGCGCGACAAGATACGAACCCCCCCTCCCGCACGAATCATCTTGCTAAGCAGCAATTTGATGGATGTAAGATCGTGTGACAAAACGACACGATCCGACACCCGCGTAATGACTGAATAACTAACTCAAAACTGCGCTTGTTGTCCCTGTCCCCGATGCTACTCTCGACATGCGAAACTGTGGGCACGCTAGCGAGATGGCGAAGAGGTGTTGTTTCGCCGCCACTTCGTGTTGAGTGGCCCCCGTGCCATAAGCACGATGTAAAACGGCTTTTGAATTTGAACCGGTGCACATGGCTACTGCTGTGCTCTCGCGAGGGGCACGGTGGTGGAAGCTCAGAGCAATGCTTGCTTGCTCTGGAGTAGTTGATTGTTGTGCGCGCATAAAAGACTGTCTTAATCGCACGCGCGACTGTAGAGTGCGCAACGAAACTGAAGCCACGCGATCTTTAAACGATCATCCAAAGAAAAAGGAACGGTTAGGCTTTGTTCTAATGCCCATCATCATCATCATCATCATCGTCACCGCTCAAGAGGAGTTGGTGTAGATTATACACAGATTGATCGCTTCCAGCGGAGTAAGTGTGCGTTATGGTTTCCCCGGGAGCTAACCACCCTTCCAACGGAAATTTATGAAAAAAATCCCCAAAATATCATCCGCCCTCCCCCCCCCCCCCCCTTCCAAACTGGAAAGCTGGATTGGTTCTGTCTGCCCTTCCCTGTGCAGTTTGTGGGAAAAATGCGTCGCCCGAGTTTTAGTAGAGTTAATTTTAATTTATTGTTTTTCTTGTTTTGCCCTCTCCTTTATTGCCCTTTTTTCCCTTTTTTCTGTGTTTTCCATTCCAATGTGTGGAAAATGTGTTTTTGTGTCTTTGTTAATTTAAAAAAAGAAAAAAAAAAGAATGTCGCGTTAAAAAGCGTGAGAGGAGCGAAAAACGGCGAAGCTCTGGGATTTTTTTTGTTTTGTTTTGTTTTGTTTTTTGGGAGGTACGGAACGAAACAGTGGAGCAGGAACAGTTAGCGTAAGGTTAAACACGTATAGGGGACAGGGGAATATTTGAAATTTGCGCGAGAACGGGCCGGACAGACGGATATCGCCGCCGCGCCGGCAGGTGCGACGTTGCGAACGAAACTCCGGCGGCGGAAGCTGAAAGCGTAAGAAACTAGTTTATATTTTAGTCTCGTAGAACGAACGATTTACTGCAGAAGCAAATTGATGCAAATCCCAATGAAAGCGGGGGAGAGAGAGAGGAAGGGAGCGAATGAGAAGAAGAAGAAAAAAAAGAACAACACACCCCTCACCACACACTCCTCGGGGACCGTCTTTTTCTGTGCTTTTTGTGTCGTACTGTGTGCAGGTTGGACGTGGAAGAAGTAATTAGCAAAGGAAAGCGTTCGAAACGAGGGGAAAAACACACACACTGGGCTTATTATTGGATAGTGGAAGAAAACGGCAAGAGAAGAATGAGTAGAAAATTTAAAGCAACACACACATACACACACACACACACATACACAGGAAAGCTCGAAAAGCCCGCCAGCCGGCAGAGTGTGTGTAGAGAGTCAGTAAATGCCGCGACCCGCGGATACCCGCACGCGCTAGCTTGATAAGGTTAGTTTTTAGTGTGTTTAGTATGTTAAGTAGGATTTTTCGAAGGACTCTTCCCCCCCCCCCATCCAACTAGCCCCTCCACAGCGCTCTCCCTTAGTTTTCCCCCTATTTTCAAATCATTTCCCACAAAATGCACAGATTCGTCTGTTGTGTCTGTATTTGTGGTTTGTGTTTTGTTTGTTTTCATTGTCCCGTTGTTTTTGCGTCTCCACTGACTGATTGGTTGTTAGATTTGACTTTCACAACCACAGCGTGTTATTGTATTATTTTCATATAATTTTCTGTTTTTGATTTTTACTCTCCACACTGACGTGTGTTGATCACGTTTTTCACAATAGTTCTTCCATTTTAGTTTTTTTTTTTTTACTTTTTCTTCCACTTTTGTCCTTGGTGTGATTGTGATAGCGCTTAACGTTGGAAGAACGCGGTACGAAAAGAATGATGTTCTCTAGGAAAAGTGAATCTAGAATGATTGCGCAAGCAGATGATCGAAACAATGTGAGCGAAGAAAAGTGAAGCATAGAAAATAGAAGCAAAACTTCCAACCCATTTTCTCCCTTTCTCTGAAAAAACGTAAAAAGGCTTCTGAGTGCATTTGCCTCACGAGCGACGAACACGTGTCTCGTGTTAGTTTTTTGTTTTGTGTACGAATTCATTTCCAATTAGATTCGTTAGCAAATCGCGTTGAATTGAGTTTTGTTTTGTTTTTTTTTTTTTTTTTTGCTCTATTAAATGCACGTTAGAAATTAGTCGACTTTTGCGTACGATCGGATAGTACGATCGTATGCCCCCTCGCCCCCTTTTTCACCCATCTGTCGTCCCCCCTCTTCTCCCCGATTCCTCGCTTGACGAAACAGTGAACGTTTACGAAGATAAGTTGTGAATGAATTAGGATTATTCAAGAGAGAAATGGAAAGATCGGGCACCGTCGCCGCCAAACACTCCAAACACACACACACACACACACCCACAGACATGATGGCGACGTGGTGCCCCCAAAACGCGGCGCGTAACGAACATTTGCGGATAAAATAAATGGATCATGAGTGTGTAGTACCGAGCAAGGCCCTTCTTGAAGCTGAAACCGAGTGCGTCCTCCGTACAGTTAGGGGAAATTAATGAGAAAACAAAACAAAAGTGCTCCATCAGCGAAATTGGTCATTGTTTGTTGCTGTTTTTACCACTGTTTTGCTTTCCTGCCGCTTTTTCACCCATATCACATGTGTAATGTTAAATTGTTTTAGTTCTCACTGACTGTGCGATGTAAGTGTTTTCTTTTTTTTTTATTATTATTAATTTATCTTCCTATTTTCATTTTTCATTCTTACTCACTGGTTACTTTTGTGTTCTTTTTTTTCAGTTTGCTCTCTGTTACTCTGTTATTCCGTTGCGACGTGTGCATTTATCCTACAGCTGCCGCTGCTACATCCTTTTTCCCGCACACTCAGCCTGGCGAGTCCATCGTAATGGCGAATACAAAAACAAAAATAGGACAATTGTGCCTTTATCACCATTTGATGCGATTTGATTGCGTTTGGCCAGCAAAAACCAACCAGCGAGCGAAGTGAACAAAACTGTCACAAACACAATATAAGAAAGTAAAACGAAAGGGAAAGCGAAAACAGCAAGATTGAAAATTCACATAAAACACACAAAACAAAAAAGGGCAAAGTAAATGGAAGAAAACAAAAACATCTCAAACTTGTTAATTGAGTGCAAAATGCTTTACTAAAAAGCACAAACAAATTTGAAGGAGAAAAAAAAAGAGCTCTACACACTGCAAAAACAAGCAGACGAGAAGATTGTGGAAATGAAAGGGAGAAAAGGAGGAAACAAGAAAGATGCGAAAAACAAAAGCAAAAACACAGAATAACATACTTTTTCTACACAAATATTTTTGAAAGTCCCTTTTTTCCACCGTTGTTGAATTTTCATTCAAAAATTCCCCCAAACAAACAAACCAAAAAAAAAAAGGAAAAGGGAAGATGTGCCCAATAGTGCACAGTTTACAAACTCTATAGTACTACGAGGGCGCGCGCGCGCGAGAGAGACAAAGGAACTGATGTTTAAGAGAGAAGAAAAAAAACACGGCAAATAAGAACACGCTTTTATGCATGCACACTTGCCCTTTAAAAACAACAACCCAACACAACTGGTCATAACTGTCGAAATCGTTACAAATCTTCATGAAGCACGGGAAGAACGAAAAAGAGAACCCTGGCCCCCTGGCATTGAAACACGTTGAAACACTGAAACGATCGTACTGAAAAGCACAACCTTTTTTCCCATACTGTCAATCCAACCAGCCCCTCGATCATCGTTTGCTTATGATTTTGCCTCACTCTCACACAAATGTATTCACAAATCTAAACAAAAGAAGACGAAGACAAAACGCCCTATAATCACATACAAAAGCTACGTAACGTATATAATCACGTATAGTAGAAGTAATGAATGAAAGGAGAAGAGTAAAAAGAAAAACACACAAATTCAATCGAAAGATCTGTTACGCGGTAGGAGCTAAAGCAGAGCTTGGGGAGAGGTTAGTCAAATGCAGTGGAATATTATTATGCTTATTTATAGGACACACAAAAGAGAGAACGAGAGAGAGAGAGCACGAAAGAGAGAAGGGATGCACGTACGCTATGTGATAATATGTTTCATGCTGTGATACAGAGTAAATAGAGTCTCTTGCCCTGTTTGTCTCTTGTTTGCCTGCTACCATTACCACTACTACTAGCACACTACCATTCCCCACTGCTTAATGATCATTTTTAGTAGCAACTGAACCTATAATAACGTAAATTTTATTCCTTTTTTTTTGCTCTTAATCTTCTGATGATCCCAGCTCTAAGTCGATCAGTTATAATAATCATTAGCAAAATTAATACGAGAAAGATGACAGAGAAAAATAAGGGCGAAGCAAGAAAGCCCTATCACTCTGTCTCTCTCTACCTATCTATTGCACTATAAATTAACGTTGTTTTGAACACATCTATATCGAAATCGTTCTATCGTTAGTCACAGTTTATTAGCGTACATTTTACCCGACGAACAAAACAAAAATGACAAGACTGATCATACTACCCTAGCTAAACGTAGCTAATAATGATCACCTCCATGATCGCTTGCTGCTTGTTTTCCTCTACTAACTCAAATCACCAGGGCAGTTAGACTACATCTTTGCTTTTTCTTATCATTTGTTTCGTCCATTTATTTCCCCCTTAAAACCCCGGGGGGAGGGGTTCCCTATTGTGAATACTATTGCATACTTTTGTACAAAGTATATTACTGCCATCGATCGATCGTTACCGTTACCTTCTGGTGTGGTTTTCTTTCTGTTTTACCTTTCCCTTCCGCTGATTGGATTGTAGTATGAGCGTGAGGTTTTGTTTCGCCGTTAGTGCGACCGTTTCAGTGCAAAACACAGCAAAAAACATCGCATGATCATTCACACACTCTACTAAAACACTAAAATGTATACAAAATGTGGGAAAAAAGACGAAGAATAACCAAATGCGGCTGATGGGTGTTCCCTTATTGTGCGTCGTCGTGCGTGTAGTTGTTGTTGTTGATGTTGTTGGTGGCAGGCATTTGAATTTCAAAGTGGGGGGAAAGGGGGTGGTGTTGTGTAGGTGTGTAGTTGTTGCGTCGTCAAAACCACGTGTTACAAATAGAAAAGAGAAAAAATGCTGTGTGTGTGTGTTTGGTGTATTTAGAAGAGAATGGCTCGCACACAACGCACACTTTATAAATTCCCGAAAAAACAATATGATGAACAAGAGAAAAGAGAGAGAGAGAGAGAGAGAGAGAGAGAGAGAGAGAGAGAGAGAAAACACAGAAACAAATCCAAAACATTCTTCCACAGTTTGCGTTTCGCACACAAAAACTAGTGCAGCTCGCAAAAAAGTGCACGCGAGTTACTGATAGTACAGCGATAGTACTGAGACTTAGTAGTGGAGCTCTCTTCCAACGAACAAACAAACAAAAGCGCATAACATGGCGTGACAGGACACAGCATTTGATTTGATCGCAACCGCCAACAATCGTTTTGTTTTTGCTTGTGTTTGGGTGCTTCCACCACCACCACCACCACCACCATTCTTCACCCCAAACCAACTACCCAAACGAAGCAAAACGAAACAAACACAAACAAAAACTCTCTCTAGCACAGTGTGTAGTGAAAAAAAAAAAACGGAAAAGCACGAAACACGAACATAAACGGGAAGGCAGCGAAAGGGCAGCGAGTATTAGGTTGGCAGCCATTGGCGCACGGTTTCTTGCACGGTGATTTTTTCGAACCATTTTTACCTTTTACCTTTAAAAAAAAGGGATAAGACATACTCTGGAGGGAAAAGGAGATGGAAGATCACCCGGAATGGTTTAATGCAGGCCGCCAGGTTACAAATTTTCCACCACCCAACACAAACACAGCGGACAGCGCACGTAGGTAGTTTCTGTGTCTGAGTGTTTGTGACTGTCTGTGTGTGTGTGTAGGTGATCGAAGTAGATAGATAGTAGTAGGGCGCTCGGGGTGAAAAATCTGGTCACTCGATAGTAGGGGAAGGATTGTTTCATGACACCGCGCAGTAGCCGCTGACGTAGCAGTAGCAGCAGCAGCAGCAGGAGCAGCATGTAGAAGCAGCCGAAAGCAGAAGGTGTAGCAGTAGTAGTCGCTTTAGTCGATTTAGTCGATTTAGTCGAGATATCCTAGAGTCGAGCCCCGGAGCAGTGAAGATAGGCCGGGTACACGTGGAGTTTTTTGTGGTTTTTTGACTTTTTATTACCACACACACACATACAAACGCTCTAGAAGAGAACAGGGAGTAGAGAAAGAGAGGGAGAGAGAGAGAAAGAGAAAAATAGTGTAGTGCAAAGCGCCAGGTTAGACAAAAGCAGACAAACAAACAACACGTTCGGGTTCGCGTAGTATCGTGCTATTGTATCGTGTAGTGTGGTGTGGTGTGTGTGTGTGTGCGTATGTAGCCGTTGTCTTTAAGCGTGTGTTTGTAGTGTTGCAGTGAACGTGCGTTAGCGTGTAGGTAGAGGGAGTGTTTGCTAGGGTGTGTTAGTAGACAAAATACAGACGGCAAAACACAGAGACAAACCTGAGCAAACCTGTGCAATCCACCACGGTGCGAGAATGCGAATGAGATCAAACTGAAGTCTGAGTGTAGTCTGATGAAATGTTTTACTTGGTTGTAATTTTTCACTTCTTTGTTTGGTAGTCCACCACCACCACCATTGGCGGCCCTTTCACATGTGTAGTAGTGGTGTACCATGTTCATCAAAGTTCGTAGTAGGCCGTGGAGCTGGTGCGCACGAGTGTAGGAGCCGTTGTTGTTGAAGGGATTTTTGGAGTAGAGCGAACCGGAGAGCTCGGCGTTTGTTGATTGGTTTAGTTTTACATACATTTGGAATTAATATTATTGTACTAATTTTTACACTTCAAATTGAATGAAATGTGGTTCGTTTGTTGCTGTTATTTTTCATGAAAACAAACTTTTCTTTAAATTAAGAAAAACACACAAAATAACAAATAAATTGAAACAGAAAGAGGTGAAATGGAAGAGATAAAAGAAAGAGCTAAACTGAGAAAAAGAAGAATGAATGCAAGAGCATAAAAAGAAGAAAAAAAACAGATTGAATTGCAAAACAAAACAAAAAAACGAATGAAAGTAAATTGGACGACAGAATAGCAACAGTAGTAAACGAAAGACAACAAACAAGAAATGTAACTGAAGCACCGAGACACGAGCGCACCACGCGAATGAGGGAAGTAAACATGATGACGTGTAGAAAGCAAAAGCGCTTGGTAATGGGCTGAGTATGCACTAACCTCCGAAACTGGCGAAACTGTCGTTAGAATAGGAATAGAGAAAAAAAGGAAAAATGAAAAAACGAAACCAAATACACACACACACACATCCACGTGCGAATGTTCGGTATATTGGCTGAGTGAGTTTCGGCATTTTGTGCCAGCAAAGTAGTGAAAAGAGCGCGCGCGTGTTTATCGTTGTAAAAGGGGCGCCCAACACAAAAGCAAACCCAACACTCACCACCATCACAGCACAGGATTAAGAGTAGCTGATGGATGCAAAGCGAACAGGAGAAGCAAAAAAACACATGAAATGATCCCGCAAGCCGGCAGTGTAGGAGTAGTTTTACTTAGGATTAAGCAAAGAAGCAAAGTGAAAATGAAAAACAAAACTCTTAGCGCGTATTTATGTAGAGCCGGTGTAACGTATTACAGTAGTGTGTGTATGTGTGCGGAAAGGCACACTGGGGCCGTAGAAATGACGTCCCGATCCGGACGGAGGAGGAGAAGAGTCCGAAAGAGCCGATGGACAGCGTGGAAAGAGAGAGACAGTGGGCAAGATGGCGGTGTGATGTGGCTTAGGATTAATGAAATGAAATGAAATTTTTGCTAGTTTGTAAGAACATATTTAGGGTAAAAAATTGTTTAGAGTTTAAAAAAGAAAGGGAGCGCCTCACACAACGGCGGCAACCCGTGCGTAGCAAACACGCAACCTAAACACTTGCGATGCGCGCCACAGTAGTAGTAGTAGTAGTAGTAGAGAGGCGTGTGGATGATAGGCGAACGTTTGGAGTGCTTCCGGGTTCCGGTACTTGCGTTTGGCTTGCTCTGCTGGCGCAACAGCACGAGCACGAGCACACGTGGGAAGAGCCACAACAGTCTGTGTGTGTGTGTGTGTGTGCAATTGCTGTTAAGGTTAAGTTATACTTCCAATACCATCATTCCGCGCCCTACTACAGCTACACAGCTACCAGCTTGCGATTTACGCCATCATTTACGTCGCGTTCCTTAGAAGCCACCCCTGTTGGTCTAGTGGTCCTGCCTGTCTCTCTCTCTCTCTCTCACACACTCTTGTACTTGCCATACATTACTGCACGCTTTCACGGGGAAATGCAATTGAAACCGAGGAAAAGAAAGAAAGGAAATATTTAGCACCATAATGATGTCGGTGTGTGCATGTGTGTGTACGATAGGAAGAAAGTAAAAAAAAGGCTTACGGGGAAATTGAAGAAGAAACGAAACAGAATCTATCTATTTGTTGAACACCACCGCTTTTCCGCTTTTCCCTTCCGCTTTTCGTTTGTGTGTGCCTCTCTGTAAGCAGCAGCAGCAGCAGCAGCAAAAAACCCGAAAGCAAAATGTTATTATTAGCAATGCAAAACAAAAGTTAGGTGAAATTAAATGAGTAAACGAGCATGATTGAAATGAGACGATTTTAGGGGGGAGAAAATGAGAAAGAGAAAGGAAGACGGAGAGTAAGTTAGAAAGTAAACCGCTGCATTGAAGAAACAATGAAGAAATCAAGAGCAAGCCTCAACAATCGTAATTCTTCCTGCACAGATTCACAAACACAAACACACTCACAGATACAGACACGAGAAACACGAGCGCAAAGACGAGCGATACGCGATACGATAGTGCGCAGCACACAACAGCGCAAGTAAGGAAGGGGGAAGGAGGAGGAGTATAAACGAAATCAGGAATTTTTCATACCACAAAACGAAGTAAAACGCGACTCATGACACCTCAAACACACTGCAACTTCCGCTTAAATTTGTCCTATCAGGGTTTTTTTCCCCCAACATCAACGTTTGTTGCATGTTTTGCGCAAGCAGCACCACCACGTGTGTGTGACACATGGATGAGAAACACGTGCTACACGAAGATCGTACCGTGAACTGGCGGGACGAAAGAGAATTTAAATTTGACAGTAACGATACAGCATAAACACAGACACACACATACACACACTCACACATAATAATTACAATATATTAGAATGAAGAAAAATTTAAATGCGAACGGGGCTTCCACCTTCGGTTCTGTTTTTATACAAGATATGGCGGATTTTTCGATGGAGGCGCGCGCATTGGTGTGTTGAAAATGGATTAAAGAAGAGCGGGGGGAAAAACACATACCTACACACACACATATAAGAGAGCAAAAATAGTATCAAACACTCGGCTTTTGTTTGCTCTAAAAAGAAGAAGACGAAGAAGAAGAAGAAGAAGAAGAAGAAGAAGAAGAAGAAGAAGAAAATGAAGAAGAAAATGAAGAAGAAGAAGAAGACGAAGAAGAAGAAGAAGAAGAAGAAGAAGAAGAAGAAGCAAAAGAAGAAGAAGATAAAGAAGAAGAAGAAGAAGAAGAAGAAAAACATCCAATTGTGCTTTGGGCTGGAATGCTTTTGGTTTGCAGATCGTTACATTACACAGACAAACACATACATACAAACACACTCACATTAACTTCTAACGATCTTCTTGACTCACTTCCGGAAGCCGGATGTAAAAAGACGGAAACAAAAAAAAACTAAAACGATAGAAAAAGAAGAATAATTAATGTTTGCAGATTATGCTGCATGCTGCTTATATGTTGCGTCATTAAGAATTAACACATACAAACACACACTTACACTGAGAAAGGGAGAGAGAGAGAAAGAGAAGCAGAAAACTTATTTTTGGTCTTATTTTCAAGTCGCCTAGTGCGTAAGGATGTTAAATGAAAGTAGCAGTATAAATGAACAAAAAAAACACAAAGCATGATCATGTGTGTGTGTGTGTATGTGTGTGTGTGGATGCATGTTTGGTAGTTACACGTTGAAGGCTCACATGAAACCGGCGTAGGAATAAAATGCACTCTTGAAGAATACGAATACGAACATGCAAAACTGATTTACTGAGCAACCACTACACCGCTCAGCAGGCGGGAAACGGAAAAGAGAGACAGAAGAGAAATGCTTAAAAGCTCTCCAGCTAGAGGGAGACCGCAGTAACCCTGCCCGGCGAAGGAAGTAGCAGGCAGAAGCGAGATGTGCGATTCGTAGTGGCCGAGAATTCGAGAAAGTAGTAGTGAACACATACACAAACATACGTACACACACACACACACATACACACATGAAACACAAAAACACCTAAAAGTTAAGATGTTAGTTGCAGACACCGTGTCGAGAAAATGTAGAGTGCGGAACGGCCGCCGGCGAGATCACCGCGCCTACTGTTGTAAGCGCAGATAGAAGTAGTAGATTAAAATTGAGAAACGCAAAACAAGCAAACAAAAAACAACCAAAAACTGGTTTGAAAACCTCAACCTACCAAAAAAAAGAAAAGAAACACAAAACAAACAGACAAACAAATAAATGAAAATGCAATGACAAAACAACAAAGAAGCAAAAACACACTCACACACACACAAGAAATCGTAGTAGTAACAAAGAGAGACAAACAAAATGCAGAAACGTTGTAGCCTGTAAGGATTGATAATGGGATGTTGAAATCGAAAAAAGGGAAGAGAGCGCGAGAGAGAGAGCGTGAGTGGGAGAGGGAAGGACAGTTAAATGAAGATGAAAAATGAGAAAAAAAAGAACCTTTAGCTGCTAAGTGAAACGAAGAAACGCAAACAAAACAAAACAGATGAAACACAGAACGCAGAAAATGCACTCACACACTCACACACGTACACAAGATACAGAAATTTAGCTTTTAAGAGTAAAAACAACAAAAAAAATGAAACATGATGCTGAACAAAACAGAAACATGGAATGAGTAAATTTGCGGCACGGAATAAAAGGAGAAAGTAAATGGTCACATTGTTTGCGTGTTTCTTTTTTGCTCCAATGACGGTTTTTTTAATGTCATTGGTGTGCAGTGAACAACCCATACCCGTACAGTTCTTTCAGAACGTGAAATGCTTTCAGGAAAAACGCATAATAAATCCAAACGTGATAGTTTGATAGATTTGGAAGCGAACAGTAAGTATCTTTTTTAACAGTTCCAAATGAGTCCATCGACTTCCAGACTCTACATTTGTTTGCCTCGAAGTGGATAATACACATCATACAAATGTTGTCTAATCTAAAAGGGAAAACAAAGAGTTATGCTGAACTGAACACATTCCGCAGCACAACTAACTAACAGCTCAAAAGTCCGTTGCTCACATTTTGAAACGCAGAACCTTACAACAGCTCACCAGCCACTGGCTATAGTGCGTAGTTGAATGCTGCATACTATATTTTCTACATTTTACCAACTTTAATACTACTTTACAAAGATTGCAGTGCTTTCATTAAATATAATTAACCTTTTTCTATGATATTTCATCCAATAATTCACCCACAGCTAAAAACACAGCCAAATGCATCCTGCAAAACGAACGACGTTCAAACCTGTCATCCCGAGATTGCGCACCCCTGGACACAGCGCTGCTGCTGCTGTCAATTGCGAAACAAGAAGAGCAAGAAGAGGGGCCCTCGTCTGTCAAGCAACGACGTACCGAAGAAAAACGCGAACCGAGACGGTGCGAATGTATTTCGGGGAATATTCTCGACGAGCTAATATTTGGTGAATTCGGTGTAATTCTGCGCGTCCCGCACACGGCTCCACCACAGTGCCGCGCGTCCCTGCACGCACAGTGTTTTTGTCCAGTGAAACGGTCCGGTACGCGCGACCACGTAGGCTACTGCGGGGAAAAACCTACACGTACGTTTTCATCGTCTACGTCGCCGGAAACAATTGCTCGCACCCAACACACTCACACGGGAGGGAGCGCCCACCGTGGAATGTGTGTGTTTTTGGTGTCGCCACCGCCGCCGCCGTTGCCGTCTTCGCCGTGATCGATATTGGTCGCTTGCATTGCACGGGCCAAGCAGTGCCGTAGTGCCGTGTGTGTGTCCCATATGCTAGCCAGGCTTGCCACTCTCTATCGCCCCGGATAGCCGTGTTTTCCTCGAGCAACTTTGCAGCGAACAGGTCGGAGCATAGGGAGGCAAGAGGAGGAGAGTGCCTGTACAGCTGCCGTAGGAGAGCAGAAGAAGAAGAAAAAAAAACAAGGTTGACGCATACAAAAGTGTTGGAAAGGTGCGCTGGTGTGTGCTGGTGGCGTTCAGGTGTCAAAAGCATAAGGGGTACGTAAATGTTGCACGGTGGACGGGCGGATGATTCTAAGCTTTTTAGATGAGCAATTTACGCCTGCTTCGGTCTGCACTCCGGTCGGAAATCAAAGGTCACGGCGGGGGGAAGGAAGCGCACACTCACGCACCCGCCATTGGACCCTTCCAATGCTTAGCATCGTCATAACACACCAGCAGCAGCAGCAGCAGCAGTGCGCATTTGACGTATTTACGACCCCAACCGGATCTCACCGTTGACCGTGTGTGACTGGGCGGATGGAGCAATTGTGCTGGAGCTTTTGCACTGGTGCGCGTCATCCAAATTTTTGTCCCGAAAAGGGAATCGAACAACAGTAGGCTCTGCCCTTCCTCCCGGGGGCGTTTTTGCTTCCGTTGGTGACAGAAAGGCGATGGGAAATTGCTCGAGAAAAAGCATCATTAGCTAACGGGTTGTCAACATTTCATCAGAACTTTCACTCTCTTCATTTCTCTGCAGGGTGCGAAGGAAACGCGACACTAAATACAGAGAGAGGGAGAGAGAGGGTGAGAAATCGTGTGATCGTCGCCATCTGTGCTCGACACAGCCAGGGCAGGAGTTTTAGAGAAAACGGTTCCATCAACGCCACACAGAAAAATAGCTATCAAAATGATAAATTTAAAGGTGAAAACCCTCGACTCACAGAATCATGACTTTACGGTCGACGAAGAGGTAAGGGGAATATGCGGGAAAACAGAGCGACAGTTGCTCCTCTCAACACTGGGTTCATACTAGCGTTTCGCTCCCCCCCCCCCCCCTTTTCATCGCCTTCTAGATCTCCGTGCGTCAGTTTAAGGAACAGATCGCGGACAAGATCAGCGTGTCGGTGGAGCTGCAGCGGCTCATCTACTGCGGGCGCGTACTGTCCGACGATGTGCCGCTGAAGAACTACGATCTAAACGGCAAGGTGGTGCATCTGGTGCAGCGCCCGCCACCGTCGGCCCGCGGCACCAGCCTGAGCACGTCGGAGTCGGGCGGCCGGGATGAGGGTGCGCGTGCTTCGCGCCGCTCGCGAAGCAGCGACAACGCCTCCCGCACCATCTTTCCCAGCCTGGACGAGCTGAACACAATGTACTTCGGTTCGATGACGTCGATTCCACTGAACATGACCTCGACGGTAAGTAATCCAGTGAGGAAAAAATAACCCCCCTACAGTTGTGAAAATATTCACTGTTCCCACCTTCCTCTTCCCGCAGAACGTTACCCAGATCCCGTCGGTCGGTTCGTCGTCGACGCTGTGCAACAATCGCATCACCGTCGCCCGCCACATGCTCGACTGTGCGGACAGCATACTGAGCTATCTGGAGAATCCGGCCCGCGGGCTGAACTACAGCGCGATGGACTACCTGTCGCAGCAGACGATGGAATCGACCGTGTTCGAGGTGGGCATCTCGGCCGTCGGTGACGTGGACATCCCGCACAACCAGGTGCAGAGCTTCGTGAACGCGTTCCAGGGCGCGGTCAGCGCGGCGCTGCGCCAGAACGGCATGTCGAACGTGACGGTCCAGCAGCCGGACGGGCTGAACGGCTCGGTGCAGGTGTTCGGCACCGTGCCCGACTTTGCCGTGCTGACGCCGCCGAACACGAGCGCCACGGCCACGCCCGCCCACGAAGGTTCGGGTACGAGCTCGTCCGGTGGCGGAGGCGGCGGTAGCAGCAGCAGTAGCATCAGCAGCATCAGCAGCGGCGGCGGCGGCAGTTCGAGCAGCAGCTCGTCCTCGTCCTCCAGCTCGTCGGAAACGAGCGCCGAGAGCCGGCGCCAGGCCCGGTCGGGGCTGAACGCGCAGACGACGAGCACGCAGACGCTCGGCGAGGTGGTGCAGCAGATGCGCTCGGTCCAGCGGCGCATGGAACCGTTCCTGCAGCAGTACTACGACATCCTGCAGGACGATCCCGCGTTCGACGAGTCGGACACGGTCGGGCGGGAGAACGCGCAGCGCGTGTTCGATCGCGTGTCGGAAGCGATGCACTACATCTCGCACGCCCAGCACGCGATCAGCGACCTGATGCTGGACCTGCAGATGACCACGCCGCGCCACCTCTGCTGCCGGCCGATACTGGTCGAGCAGAACGCGTACGTCAGCTCCGGGATGGCCGCAATGCCGGTTAGTGTGCAAAGAAAGCATTTCACCGTGTCACTGTTGTTTAATTATCCTCTTTTTTCTCTTTTGCTCTCGTTCCCACACACACACACACACACAGCAGAACATCAATCTGGCCAACTTGCTGCGCAATCACATCAACGTGAATAACAACAACAATAACAACAACAACCCGGAAGTGGGCAACAACAATATACACGCGCAGCTGATCAACCTGGGCATCACAGCGCAGCCGACCTTCTTCGCTGCGGCCGGCGGTGGAACGGCTCCCGGTGCGACGGCTGGAGCCACTGCGACGGCGAACAACACGATGCGCCCGCCGTCGTCGGCCCCATCCGGTGGCGGCACCACGGCCGCACCGTCGACGACCGCGCCCAACGGAGCGGCAGCGGCGGCGGCAAACAACACCACGGCTCAGCCGCGGCCACCGAACCTAGGTCAGTCCCAAAGTAGACCACCAATGGCAGCCGTTGGTGGTGGTGTTAGTGGTGTTGGTGGTGGTGGTGGCGGAGGTGTGCGAGGTAGCGACAACATGGTCACCTCCGTGTTCATCCCGCTGTACGATCTCAACAGCGTCCGGCGGCTAGAGCATGTTCTCCAGGCGCAACCAGTACCGGTCGCAGGTTAGAATTTCCCCCCTTGTTGGTTTTTGGGGCTTTACTCCCGGTTACTACCACTACTCGGTTGATTGGTGTGTGTGTGTTTTTTTGGGTTCAATTGGAGTGCGTTTTATTCCAGTGACACTAACCCTTGAGCGTATTATTGCAATTACTCCTTCAATTGTGTTACTAACCAATGCTTAAGCGCTGTACAGAAACGTTTTTAACGTTTAACGTCTCCTCATGTGCATAAAACATGCTCTTACTACTTTCCCCCGTTTTAACAACATCTTGGGTAGGACCTCGAATGGTGATAACAACCGCTTTAGGGTCCCCACGGCAAAAAACACTAACCCAAATGTGTGTCTCATCCTCTCTTTCACGTTCACCCCTAACCCACACAATGACACTCACCCACACCCACACACACCTCCCACATCAACGCTCTTGTGTGCTTGCTCCGTTCTAGGTTGGCGCGACAATCCGGTCATCATTATGCGGGAGCTGCTGCACCCAAGGGCACCACGGACGGCCTCTGCCGATGGTCGCCTGCAACCGCCATCTGCAACGGCAGGCAGCAACACCCGCAATCGACCGACGGCCACAGCTACTACTACTAACTGTATGTTGTCGTTTTTTTTCTGTTTGTTACGTTTTTGTTCTAACACCACGTGTTGCTGCGCGAAGTAGGCGAAGGTGTGTGGCGGTGGCGGGGGTCGTAATTATTTTGCAACTTTCTCCAAAACACAAACATACCAACCGCTGGGGGAAAAGGTGTTTTGAACACAGTACAAATTAAAAAACGCTTTTTATGTGGCATGCGGTTATCCCTCTCGCCCTCCGCAAGCCCATTTTCAACATTTATTTTCACCAAGGTGGTTGGATATTTTAACGCGAGATTGAGTGTGTATGTGTGAGGGTTAATATGTGTTAATTGAAGCTTATTGATTGGTCCCCACAATGCTTTACCGCCTGCCTTTGAATCCCTTTTTCGGGATATTCAGCCATGGACTTGGTGTGGTTTGCAATAGCAAAGGCATTTCCCGGAAATAGCTTTCTATTGAAGAGTTATGCGAAATAATTAAAACCCCTTCCACCGGCTTCCTTCTACTATTTTGCACTAATTTGGCGTTTGTTTTACCTTTCTCTGCGCCTCTTTACAGCGGGCACAAACAACAACAACAGTGCCGGTGGAGCGCCGAACAATGCTGCAGCCGGAACTCCGAACAACGCGACCCAGAACGCCCAGATCCAGATGGCGCGTCTCATACAGGCGGTCGTCAATGCTGCCCCCATTCACACCGACATACACGTGCAGATCAATACGGCCGGTGGTGGTGCCGGTGGTAACACTGGCAGCGGAACCGCTACGGCTCCGCCTCCCACAAACAACACTGGCAGTCGGGGTGGTAGTACGGCCGGTGCGACCGCCGCCGCCGCCGCCACCTCCACGACGGCACAAACCACAAATACGGGCAGCAGCGGCAGCACGGCCGGCGGCACAACCAACGCATCGACGGCCACCGGCGGCGGCAACGGTCGTGGTGGGCCGGGCGGTGGAGGTGAGAATGTGGTCCACGTGTATCCACGCTTCGCCACCGTGACGCTGCCGACGACGTCCACGCAGACGCGATCTACCTCCCGCCCGCACGTGCACAGCATTCCGCCGTCCCATCTGGGCGGTGCCGGACAAATTCGCAACCTGCGACCGATGGCGGCCAGCATACTGAACACTTTCGATCGGTAAGTTCGGCACCCTATCCCTAAAACCATATTGCTTATGCATGTACAGTAGGTGACCGCTAACTGAGAGGTAAACAAGCTCCAGTTAACGAACAATGTTCGCTAACTGGAGTGACGTTTCTATGGATTGATTGTTTTGATTGGCGTTGACTGGAATAAACATACCAAATTTTTTTTTCATTTATGTTGATATAAAGCATAGTAATTCGTGTAATAACATAAATTAATAGCAAACGTAGGCAGAAGACCCTAAATTTGTTTGAAAAATGCACATTTGCGACAAATTTCTCTTCATGAGATTCCGGATGTTTCATGTTTTGACGTTTAAGTGTTCGTTAACTGAAAATCAATCCAGTTAGCGAACCTCCAGTTAAAAAGCACTCCAGTTAAAACACATCCAGTTAGCGGTCACCTACTGTATAGGATTTTTCGGGGGTTCTCATAGTTGTGGGACACTTTCTTGTCTCTTTCTTAAGTGAGGTGAACTTCATTTGATGGGAATTGGACTCTATGGCACCCCTTTTGGGCAAACTCGTTGGAGATTCCTATTGGATTAATCCAAAATGCATGCTTTAGAATCCGATTCCCATCACGAAATGTTCAATTCCCACAAGACAGAATCAATAAAGTTTCCCACAACTATTAGTGCAAAATGTCATGAGCATCACATGATGATCACCACCGAAAACAATGAACATATGTGTTGTAGTTTGATGTTCATTGCTGATAATACTCAATGAAAGTGCGTCATGACGTGCGAGTCCTTGAGTCAAACGCGATACTCTGACTTTTTTCTGGCTGTGAACAGTGTTGTCAAATGCCATTGTTCCAGTGACCAACACTCATGACTGAAACGAAGTTCAAGTCAGCTCTCACACAACTGTGATCATCAGGAGCGTGACTCAAACAGACCAATCACATGCTTGGTGACATTTTTTCAACTAACTCTCCCTATGATAATCAAGACATTCTTGGGACATGCTTGGCTAGTGGTCCCAAGCAACGAAATGAGCAAGCCTTCTCGCTCTGTCCGCTTTTAATGAGAACCGCTCGCACGCACCGCATATCTCCCGTGACTATTGTGATGATCACCGAAAGAAAATGTCACGACGACCAAGTGACTGACCAAGAGTTGGTTGCACAAAATGTCACCAAGCATGTGATGGTCGCGCACCGACAGTTTGAGTCTCACCTCTTATCATCACAGTAGAGCTCGTGATGCTGAAATTATTTGTCATGACTCTGTCAGTGATATTATGCAGATCAAAGCACATTAAAAAAAAGTCACGACAATGTGACTGATAAAGCGTTGATTGTTCAAATGTCACCAATCATGTATTGGTCACATCAATCATTTTGAGTATCACCTCTGGTCATCACAATTGAGTACGTGACGCTGACATGAATTTTGTTTCAGTTTCAAATGTTTTTTATGACATTTACAGTGACAATTTGCAGCACTGCCCACAACTATGAAAAACCCCTGTAATGACAAACACATGTGCACGGAAGACAAAAAAATTCTTACAGTGACACATCATCGTGGCTGTAAAATGAAATGCAGAGCACAAAATTAACCCTTTTAATTTTCTGTCATTTTCTTCTTCGTATGCAGGTTTTTGCCGTGCAACAGTCACCACATTCGTGACAATACCGGATCGAACGGGGATCGTTCGAGCGAGGGTACACCGAACCGTACCGGTTCCGGCGAGACGACGGCAAACACACCGAACGCGGCGCCACCGTCCACCGAAGGAGGATCGGACACTGTTCCGATGCAGGATGATGGTACTAGCCCGTTTATTACGCTATTACCCAATGACCGCAAAGCCATAAATTTGATTTGTTTCACTCTATCTCTCTCTCTCCTTCACAACACAAACAGTCCGTACGGCAGCTGCAGCGACCCGGGTGAACATGTTCGGTACGCAACTGACGATGGGCGATCTGCAGAATCTTGTACCGAACCCGAACACGCTGAACCGCATACGGGAACCGCTCCGTTCGTACGTGAACCGAGCGCTGTTTACGCCCGATCGTGAGGTAGACGAGCAAACTGTGCGTGAGGTAAGCCAACCGTGCAACCAGTCCAGGCTTATGGTCCCCTTGCCGGATGATTTACACTTATGTTTCTCATATTTCCAGGCCGGTGAAAGAATCATCAACAACGTGATGCCCATGCTGGTGCCGGTGGTGGACATCGAAAGCCCCGAGTTCGATACGCGTGCTTCGCTGGCCAACCTGATGCGCAGCACGTTCCCGTCGTTCATCAATCTGGTGCGGGAGGACAGCTCGTCCCAGTTTGGGGTGCGGTTGATGCGCCTGCTGCTCACGTTCCTGCGCCGCTCGTTCATGATACTGATCCGTGGGGTGGGCCGGGAGCGGTCGCTGATGGCCGTCTCGACGCTGGTCGCGTTTGCGCTTCGCCTCCACAACGTGCCGGAACCGGAGCGGCTCGTGCGGCTGCTGATTAGGCCCACGCTGGAGAACAACTTTGCCGCCGCCGCCCGGCACGACATGTTTGACATTCAGCAGTTTCTAGTCATCCGACAGCCGGCGCCAGAATCGGCCGCAGCCACGGGAGCAGCAGCAACAGGAGCAGCAGCAGCAGCAGCAGCAGCACCAGGCACAGCAACCACAGCCGATGGTTCCGAAAGCCTTTCGTCGTCTAGCATGTCTTCCAGCACTGGCACCTCCAGTGGCCAGCGGGAAGCTAGTGTAAGTGTTTAAGCATATGAGGTGGGTTATAAAAATGTCGCTTTTAACTGACGAAATTGTGGTGTAAATGTTACAGCCCATGGATGTCGATGAGGCGGAAACCATGTCCACGCCGGAGCTGGTGTCGGATATTGCCGAAATATCCATCTCCATCGAACCGCCGGCCATGAGCGTCGATCCCGCCGACTCGGTGCCGACCAGCAGTTCGCCGGACGCTGGCCCAGCTGCGAGTAACGACGGCGAACTGTCTGTCACTGGTGACCGAACGGCACAACCGGCAGAAGCACCAGCACAGGAAGTGCCGATCGTGACGTGCTCGCTGACGGGAACGGATCTAGATTTCGCCAATCGGCCCGTACCGCCACCCCGACCGCCCGGCGACGATGAGGAGCTGCCGACCGTCGAGTACGATGCCGAATCCTGGCATCGCCATTTCCCGTCCAACTGGTTGCCGATCATTACGCGCGATCTGGGCAGACAGCGGCGACAGGTAAGGGTGTTTGTTTGTGTGTTTGTCTCTCTCTCTCTCTCTCTCTCTCTCTCTCTCTCTCTCTCTCTCTCTCTCTATCTCTTTCCACGACTTATTCTTCTTCTTTCCCTTCCCCACAGAGTCCTCAGGCTCCGTTTTCCGACGCATACATTTCGGGACTGTCTTCAAAGCGCCGAAAGCTGCTGTCCGAAACGAAGCCAGCGAGCGACGTCCATTCGCTCATATCGGACGGCGTACGGCGCGCGTTCCTGGGCACGGGAATCGCTCCTTCCAGTGCGGTGATCGGTGCGAGCACCACCGCCGCAGCAGCAACATCCTCGGGCGCATCCGGTGGCAGCGGTACCGTCGGTGCCAGCACTAGTGCTGCCGGTGGTACTACCGGTGGTGGTGGTGGTGGTGGGAGCAGCGCCGCACCCACCCGGTTCCGCACACTGGACGAGCTGGCCAACAACATTGCCAACGATGGCGCCCTGCAGATGTCGTACTGCGAAGCGATGAAGGCGAGCATACGCGACCGGCTGGCGAAGGACACCGACTACGATGCCATGCGGTTCCCCAACTGTTCCAAGTACTTTGAAAAGTAGTAATACACACACACACACACACCGACTGGAACACGTGTCGACGTAGAGCGAGGGAATGAATGGATGCCGGCTGGAAGTGATGGGACATCAACATGTTTTATTTGAATTTAATTTAGTTACGGCTTTTTCGACGCCCTGGTGGGGGAGCTTATTTGTTGTGCGCCAACGGCTGTTCACGCGAAGGGGATTTGCGCCACCGTTTGCGCGTCGTCCTTAGAAGTCCATAATTTAAAGAAAAGCATGCTTTGGACGAACGACGGTTGCTACTAAACGCGAAAAAAGGGCGTTTGTGTGACGCGGGCTGCTCCGTTACGAACGTAGTGTTGTGCACCACTACTCCTCCCGCACGCGCACTAATACGGAACTTATCTAGCTAACACAAAATGGATTCAGATTAGAAGAAGAAGAAAAAAAGAGACAGCGATTTGGGGTGGGATGTAATGTGTAGGATTTAAAAGACACAAGGGACACGAGAAGCGAACCGGACCCGGACCGCCGCGAACAGCTTTAAGCAAGATGTGGTGTGGTGGTGGGTGTAGCCAGTGGAAAACGCTCACCCGACCATTCGGCCGCAGTCGTCGCATCGTTCCATCGTTCGTTTTCATCATTGGGGAAAAAAACAATCTTTGTACAGTTTTGCGATAAGGGAAGGGATGGGATAAAGGAAAATAGAATTGATACCCGGAGAGAAGAAATCAGCCCACTCCAGCCCACCACCAACCAGAGTTAATTATGTGATTTTATGCCAACCCTCCCCCGCACACACACACACATTTAGGAATGTAAATTCGCAAAAGAGCCAGCAGAGCATTCAACGATTCCTTGCAAGAAACTGAGGTAGAGATGGGGACGGGGGATCGTTTTCAATCTTCTAATACAACTGGCCTTTTCCCCCAGCGGGGAAACGCATTCTTCGTTCCTTGCATTACACAGCAAACAACAACAACAGCTTCTTTTTGTCTCCTTTTCAATTTTTGTTTGTTTGTTCCCTTTCGTTTTGTCCGCTGTGGTTTCAGCTTGCCGTTTCCTGAGTTTCTTTTGTTCGTTTGTTTGTGTTTAGTGTTTTGTACTTGTTCTCCCTCCTCTCCCCCCCCCCCCCCCTGACCGCGTGTGCAATGTGTAGGGTGTGTTTACTTTTTTCTTCTTTCTGCTAGGGTTCCGTGCAGCAAACGGAAGTTACGGTGTGAAACGGTTTGGGACGGGAAAGAATTGGAATTGGACAACAACACAAAAAAAAAACAGAAGAAACATACACTTTATAACCTACTCAAAATCTAATAGGAAGTTATAACAAATAAATAAAGCCTAGAGGAAAAGATAGCGCAAACTGATAGCGACTGGCGACGGGGGAGAATCATCAATGATGACAGTTTTGCTGTATGTGTGCGGAAATGATGCCAAAACACACCTGCCACCTGGGTGCGTTTAATGGAAGTCGATGTTGAAGAGGATGAATTTCCAGGGCGCTTCGCCCTCATCGAAGTGTGCTGTGCAGTCTCAATCAGGCTTTCAATTGGAGATGGATTCTGGAATCTTAGGATGTAGGTAGCGGAACTTGGGGCAAGTGTGCCACCTTAAGCATTTCAAGTTATAACTCATTAAAACATGTTTTTCAAGAGCCGATTTAAATCTCATAACCATTTTACATCTATTTCCTCACTTATAAATGAGCTTCACTTGAAAAAAGTGCAAACAAAACAGTTTTTGAAGCGTTTTAAAAAGGGTCCAAAAAGACGTTCTTTTTTGGGCTATGGGGCAAGAGTGCCACTCGTATGGGGCAAGACGGCCACCTGGTTAAAATAACCGTATTTCTTAGATAATAGGAAATAATTACGTTTGTACCACTAGTGTATGTATTCCTACATGTATTTAGTCACCAATGAACCCTTTTTGACCACCAACTGTACCACAATATGGTTTGTTACTGTTCTGTTTTTCTGGCGTGGAATCCGCTCACAATAGCGCACCATTCCGCAGCACGCTACAACAATGTTTACATTTTTGACAGCTCGCGCCTATGAAAGATGGTGGCACACTTGCCCCAAACAGAGATGGCAGACTTGCCCCAAAAGTTGTAACTTTTTTGAAATTGAATTTTTCAGTGACAAAAAAAAAGTTTTTTTCAACTAACCCCACAAAAAATTTCACGTTTTCCCAGCTATACGGTGGTGTAAATATATTCTCGGTTGATTGTTCGCATGATTTTTGAGAGCTTATTTGGTTGGATTAAAAAATTATAATATTCTGCTCTATTTTGAAACTCAATATAAATAAGTTCAAAACAATGGGAAATATCGATTGGTCTATATGAAATTAGGCTCAGAATACTTAGTCATTGGAAAGCAACCAACTGTATACACAATTGATCATTAAACCAAAGTTTTTAAGGGAAAATGCTTGGTGGCACTCTTGCCCCGTATGGCACACTTGCCCCAAATTCCGCTAAGTGACCAAATAATTTGATTTATTTTTATCATTTGTTGTGTATTACAGTTGGCGACAGAGACATAGATAGTGAAGGAGTGGAGACCCTGAGAGATGATCAAACGGCTGCAACGAACTATACAGTGGAGCATGATCATCGAAATATGGAAAACCAACCTCCAAAACTAAAACAACTTACAAGCATTCACGGTCACGGCAAAAGCAAGAAGCCGCACCAAACGAGACGGAGAAGATTTGAAGATAATGGCGAACTTTGCGGACGAGATACAACAGAAAAAGGAATGTTTTGAGATCATTGTTTCCGTAAGGTCTCTGGATGTTTTGCATGATTTTAACCCATTTCAACGCCCTCCCCCTCCCATCGTATCGAAATCCCTAACCAAGAAAAGCAAATGGCAACTAACTTGCACCCCAATCCCCGTGCGCACACGCACGGCACAGAAATACTGATGCGAAGGCGTCAGCCTGTCTATTTTCGATCGATCGTCGTTTTCGAGCAGCACAAACGCCGATGAAAACAAACGCAAATCATTAAAAGTGTGTGCATGAGGGGGGGATGGGCCTGCACGAGCCACTTGAACGATCAACCCCGCTGCCCCCGGTACCAAACAACCGAATCGAAATGCCAGCAAAAGCGGAAGGAGCGGACGAGCTGGACGATGACGTAATTCATTCCAACACACACACACACACACTGGGAAGGAGACACGGGTGGACATGGCCGATTGCCGGGGTGGATCTTGGACAGTGGGGGAGCAGCTGGGTGCTGGGTGGAAAGCAATGGTCAATGGTTTTCCATTCATGCTTTCCGCGCGGAGGGCGGCTTATCAACCGGGCTCGATCATGTGATCGCCATGCCCGAAGCCCCCCCGCCCCATCCCAACCGTCCCTAGGAGTGTGTGTGTTTGTTCAGCCATTTTTCGCGTTTCACTTTGCGTGGAATGTGTGGAATGTTAATTTCTCAACAAAACCATCGGTCTTCGGGTCGGGTTGGGCCTTTTCCTCCGCTGCACGCAAGTCGGGCCGTCGATTCCCGGTAAAATGTAGAATGACAGAACTTGAACTTTGATTTAGGCATTTGCCGCATGCGGGTGTGTGCGAGTGTGCACTGACTGACGTGATCGGTGCTGGCCTCTCCGACTGGCACGTCAAGAGGGTTCGGTTTTTGCGCGCCTTGAAATTGTGGAATGCTTGACTTGAAATGGGGCGAAAAATAATGCTCTCAATCATCCGGGGGAGAAAACCCCCCGGCAGTCCTCCACCCCTCCTCACCTGAACACGATTAATTAGCCTAATCGTCGTGTGATTCACTCCTTCGGCACCTTTTTCTCCTGCTAATAATCCGGTTTCGTGTTCCGACACCGGTACACCACCGTGGAGGGGGTGGAGGACGGACCACTTATTAATACCAAGGTGTCATCGGGCCGCGCCGTGGGGACACATTTTTCACCAAAAGGAAAGGGAGCTGGAAAGGGGCAGCAGCAGCAGCAGCATTATTTTTAGCCCATTTAATCACAAACTCTTCCACCGAACTCTTCCGGTGTGGGATGTCGCGGAGTGGCGGCCACTAAAATTAAACACCGATCGATGGATGCGGCATTGGGGGGGGGGGGGGGGAGAACACATGGGGAGCGCACCGGGATTAAATTTGGAAACTGGTGGTGACAAAAAATGCGAAGAATGACAAACATTTTGGACACAGCTAGCCAACCGGCAATACCTTTGCTTCGGTTGTGGTGGTTATGGCGCCATGGTCGCGCACTTTTGCTGCTTGTTATGACAGGTTTACGAGCTTATTTTGCCTGAAGAACATACACACACACCGATCCACAGAGTCTTTGGGGTGTATTTTTTTGAATATTTGGGATCTTGTTGTGGAACCACAGTACGCGTGTAGTATGTCCAATGTTGTACCTGTGTTCCACCATGTTGAATAAGTATAGAAGAAGACATCGACAGTAGTTTGAGCGGTCACAACAACACCGGAATGTAGTGGCTTTAGTCCTTTCCTGCGGGAAGATACCATCTGATCTTCAGACCTGTGTCATAACCCATTTCATCTGTCACTAGATAATGTTCATGTCCTACAGCCAATGTTCATAATTGGCCACTCGTGTTAAACCGCCACTAGATTCTTCGTTAACTTCCTTGGAAGTACCTCAGTGTACTTACTATGGACTGCTGGAACATCATTTAAATGTGTCCGATGTAGTTGCAAGTACCTCAAAGTATCTTACAATGGCACTAGATGATGTTCCAAAGACGTCAGAAGTACCTCAGAGTACTTTCTATGGCACTGGATGATGTTTCAAGGTGATTTGAAGTACCTCAAAGCAAGGTGTTATAAATGACAAGGTGAAGTTGTTCAGAGCAAAATGACATTTCTCGACTTGACATTTCTCTTCCAGGGGCTCCGGTATAAAAATCGGGGAGGGCTGGTGCGGAGTAATGAAATTTGTATGCAGAGAGTGACAGATGTCCCCCACAATGTCGCCCAGCAAAAGCGATAAAAATCAACCTTCTAAATACATTATCCTTGCCTCAAAGTCACTTACAATGGCACTAGCTGATGTTCCAAGGTGGTTAGATGTACCTCAGCGTACTTTCTATGGCACTGGATAATGTTCCAAGTTGATTGGAAGTACCTCAAAGTCACTTACAATGGCACTGGATGATGTCCCATCGTAGTTGGAAGTACCTCAGAGACACCATTAAGGCCACCGCCGCCACCCTGCTTCCCACAGGGCCATTGTGTTGCCCAATTTCTCAACCGTTCCTTAACCTTACAGCCCCCCTCACAAAGCGCATAATAAATCCATAAAAATCACACCCAGCACAATAAAAGCAGCATTAAGAACGAAATCACGACACGCATAGCTCGCATTGCTCGCATTCCAGAGTTCAGGACCGCGGCTGGCGCTGGTAAACCTGGGTGTGAGAAACCCTCAAGAATTGTCTGCACGAACGGGACCTCCACGGGGGGGGGGGGGAGCACGCAATGGCGCCTCCGGGGGGTATGTTGGATGCCACAGTTGGAGGCGCCAAATCCGCTCGGTATGCAAATTAATTACCGTGACGAGTAACGAGGGTGGACCGGGACCGGGGTGCATGATCGGAGCATGATAAATAAAATTAATTTGATGCTATCTCCCGGTGGTGGCGGAGAAAGAGAGATAGAGAGAGAGAGAGAGAGAGTGGGCTGACAGTTCGGGCTGCGTGGAGTGATTTGACTGCAAGCTTAAAGTTATGAAATCATCGTCCTGGCTACTGTGCAGAGACAAACATCCACATGCAAAGCGGTCAGAAGAACTGGTGCTGGATGCTGAGGTTGTTTTTTTTACTTTTTGCTGCGTGTGTCTTGCAGACCCGCAGGTTATGGTCCAAAGAAAACAAACATGGAACGTTCGGACGATCGTGAGGGTGGTTTACTGCAGGCGCCAGCTTTCTGCAAATGGTAGTTGGTGGTTGGCGCCTGCTTGTTGGCGCCCATGCTGCTCGAGAAGACCCTGTGGGAGGTCTCCCGCGCGGCTTTGGGGATTGGATTTAAATGCATTTGACAGGTTGTTTTGGTTGGTCGAAAAGTGCAGGAATATTAAAGAAACACGAACACAACTTGATCATTGGTTTGGCCGAATGTGTATGATCGTGTGGCAGGAACGTCTCTATAGTGGGACATAGCCAGTGCGCGCTCGACCCCCAAAACCGTTTGGTTCTTGGCAACCAAATCCAGTAAAATCTGGTTTCCTCTAACAGCTGAACGAGTTCTCGAATATTCGTAATAGGTGAGCGAATTTGAATGGCGAGGATTTTTCTGGAGTAACAAATCAAATTAACCACAAACATGTAGGTCGATGGAGTCCTCTCTTATGCTGGATTATGGCTAAGTCGTTAAAAACTAGCGTGATCGTTTTCTAAAGGGAAAAAAGAGAAAGCCTCTTCTGTTGGAAAGCTCGAACAAATTACCAAAATCAATAGAAAAAATACTAAATCTTTAAAAAAATCGTTTAGAATTCCTCTACTAAATAAGGAAACACAACAAAGTGGACTTGCACGTTAGTGGAGAGTGAGAGAGTTCAACTTCGCCTGGCTCTATACGGACAACAAATCATCTGGGACAAAGGTGTCAAACATGATTATTGTTTCACATGATTGACTTGTCTTTTTGTTTCAACATTTGTTCGATTCGATTTAATTTTGTTATTGGTCAAAAGGCTCGTTTTGGAATAGTTTAGAATTACTACTTCTTCTGTTAGTCGTAGAGTCCTATCGGCCTATAAAGGCTTTTGAGACTTAATTCATTACCACGCAGCGGGATAGTCAATCCTTGCTACGGGGAGACGGTAGCTCTGATTGTGGGCTTGAACCCATGACGGGCATATTATTGATTCGGTCGAGTTGACGACTGTATCACGAGACCGACCCAAGGAATTATTATCACTATACAAATTTAAATAAAATTCCTACGCTAATTTCTAAGCTGAATTGCTACGCTATTTCCTATGTTAATTCCTACCGTTGCACATTTACTACCGGGAATGGTTTGTAGACTGGAACTGGAACTGTATCCGGAATAACTCCAGGTACAGCTCCAGAAAAGGAATAAAAGCGGAATATATTTCAAGACCAGTATGAGTTCATCGTAGGTTCCAGTACTGATATGAATTCATAATCGGTTCCTGTTTATCGGTTCAATGATCGGATTGGTATAGGTTCAGTATCAGGTCCAGTAGGGGTTTGGTTTTGGTTTTATATCTTTCCATGGGTCGTCAGATCCTTGTTTAAATAGGGATTTGAAGCCAATAAGTTCAGTATGCATCTCAGAGTAAACGAGATCTTTGAAATTAGCCATGTAAGCGGGCCAAATTAGCTAGTTGGATGAAAATATTACAAAGATATCTTATTAGATATGTTAAAATTATTATTATAAGATATCTTACAAAGATATTTTACATGTTGATCAGTTCAGGACTAACGTTATGAAACAAATGCCAAAGGCTGAGTCCTAACCTACATGGAGATTGATTTGTTTAACACCTTGACTATTCATTAAGGTATAATTAATAGCGCTTGACACATGTTACAGTGCAACAAGACTCAGCAATATCCTGACACACGCTATCTCTACTAAATGAATTTTCAGATCAATTGCTACGCCGCCTAGGAGGCAAATTCTACTTGCATCTAATTTTCAAACCCTTCCAATTACGTCCAGCACGGTTCGACACCCTTGCCAATGCCGGTTGGAAGTTGCCGGTGAGCAGAGGGCAGGCACACAGCAGCATCAATTAACTCATCGGCCAGAGCTAGCACGAGTAACAGAGACACACACTCACACACACACACACACACGAAAAGGAGAGAGGCAAAGAGCTAAAACGGCCAACAGTAGAGAGAGACGGAGAGTGAGAGCGAGTCCGCTGAGAGCAAGGATGCTCCGGTGGGCTGCTGCCCCCGTCGGGTGGAACAGGAGCCGGGTTGTGCGAGCGGGACCGCGGCGCGGGATTGCGCGGGTGATTTGTTTTTCCACCGGTTTCTTAAAAGGAAACGGTCCGTTTCGCTCGGCGCTCAATCGTATTGAGAACGTGGTAGGATGCAGACATCGGCCGTCCGTGGTCCGCAGCATCGTCATCAGTAGCAGCAGCAGCAGCAGTACGGGCACAGTCGCGTCGTTACGCACTGAGCGTTACAACGGTAACGGTTCTAGCCCGAAGAGGGCCTTCCCGTCTCGCACCTTCCGCCTTTTGGTGATAACGGACAAATTGACTTGTGCGGAGGCGCCAGTGAGTGTATCTGTGTGTGCGTGTGTGCGTGTGCCCGTGCAGTGATCGGTGATGAGAAGGCCCCCGGTGCCCGGTGTGACAAACAGTGGGGGAGGGGGGGGGGGGGGCAAAACAGGGCAAAGCAGGCCGGCGGCGTTACGCCGCTTATCGGGAGTTCGGGTCAACCGTGAGTCGTGAGAGTAGTTCCAGCGCGATTGGCCGTAACGCCCGAACCCTCCGTGAACGGACGACGTGCACAGAGACACAAGCAAAGTGCGATCTTCGATCGGAGGTGAACGGTTTGGTTTTGAAGAAAGGTTGTTTCTTTTCGCACCAGCGAAAGCGAGCGAGAGAGCGAGTTAAGTTCGCTGCGTCTGTGGTGCGGCAGTGTTGCGGATAAGGCACGTTGCGCCGAGTGATTCATCTACGATTTGCAAATCTCGATTGGCAATGCCAAGACTTCCCGAAGGAAAAGAGACATTGAAATCTTCCCGTGTGCGTGTGTGTCTAGACGACGGCGTCTTATCGGACCCGCCAGTGACACACACGCACCAACATACACACACACACACAGGGACCACAGTGCTGGAGTTGGAAGATTCTTGATCATTAGACTCTCTTTCCCTTGCTCTCTCTCTTTCTCTCCTTTGGGATGGGTATGGGTGAAAGTCCCGCTTTTTTTTTGGTATTTTCCATGATTTTCTTCCCTTCTAATTCTTTCTAACTCTTCCTCCTCCATTTTGCTTATAGGGGTGAAGAAGAGGGTGTTGTTTTGAGCTACCGTTAGGGGAGGAATAATACGAGCCGCTTTGCACTGCAGAAATTGGACTCCTTCGGCGAGTGAGGCAAAATAATCGAATCGGTAGCCGCCGGCGCTGCCTTTTTATTGTTTGTTGTCCTTCTTTCCAGCCCTCCGCCGCGGTAGTATTGGGTGATCGCGTGTGTGTGTGTGTGAGCGAGCGCTCGTGGTGGCGCTAGACGATCGTTTGGAGAGGGCTTCGCATTATTACCGCTCCGTTTTGCGGATTATCGCTGAGCCAAGCAAACCAAGCGGGCTCGTAAAAACGTAAACACCCCTGTGGCCTGTGGGCCCCGTGGGGTGGTGTACAGGCAGGCATGCATGCATGCATGCAGTTTGCATGCCTTGGGCAAGGGAGGGCCGGCCCGAAGACGAGCGAAAAAAGATTGTAATGCACGACACAGCTACACCACGATCTCGCGGCAAACGCGCGCGCACTACATGCGGAGTGTGTGATTGGCAGGGCGGTCGAGCGGTTTGCGCCAAGTCATCAAACCGAACGCGGGACGCGCAACTAATCGGCAGCAAAGCACACACAGTGCAGAGGGAGCAGTGGTGTAAGCGCGCGCGCGCGTATAATCTCGAGAGTGAACGCGCCCAAACGCGGTTGTTGTTGCGCCAGCGTACAGATCGAACGCGTCGCGAGACTCTTCCGGCAGCTTCCCGCTCTGTCGATGGCGCGGTACCCGATCGACCCGATCAGCTGCCCGATCAGCTGGTGGCTCGGCTAGTGGCTTTGTGCGGTGCCAAGTCCAGCAGAGTGTGTTGGTAGAAGCAGAACGCTCCATGTGTGTAGAGTAGGGTGAAAGTGAACGCTCCGTGAGACTTCGGTGCGATTGTTTAGAGGCCGAGCTGCCACTATCCTTTCGTTCGCCCGTGTGTGTGTGTGTGTCTGTGTGTTGGTGTGAGTGTTACAGGTGTTTGATTAATTGTGTTGCTTTCTTTCCTAGCCCTCTCTCACTTTCTAGATTCTAAAGTGCAAAAGTGTCCAAATTTCTCTGTGCGCGCGAGTGTGCGTTTCTGTGTGCCAAGCGTGTCCAGTGCGCGTGTCACAAACTAACGATAGTGATAGTGTGGCGTCCAACTCTATACTCTCATCAGTGTTGATTGCTTTTTGTGTTTGAAACAATCCCAACAACAAAAAAGTGTCACAACTCTCCAATCCGAACATCGAGAAAACTCAGCAGCAGCAGCGATGGCGACGCTGCTGTACACGATCATCGGCATGACGGCTTCGGCCTCGCTGAACTGTGCGGTGCGGCGCGAAATATCGCCCTGCACCTGCTCGCCCGGGCTGTTCGCGAACAACATCGACGTGAAGTGCGAGCAGATGGAGTCGTTCGGGCAGGTAGTGAACGCGCTGCAGGACCGCTTCACCGAGGATCACAACATCTGGCTGACGATTTCGCACTCGCAGCTGCTCGATCTGGCCGCGCTTTCGTTCTGGGAGATGAACATGAACATCAAATCGCTGCGGATAAACTTTGATAATCTGAGGTAAGCATGGGGGGGGGGGGGGGTGTGGAGGTAGGGGGAAATTCCCTGGTAAACTAACTTGCTGAAAGTCCGCTTACAGGCGTGGGGCGTTGTTGTTGATTGATTGGCAAATTCTCCCCCGTTGCGCGATTGGAGCGCGATTGACGTTGGCGCGCATGACGCGCATCAAACGATTGCCCCGATCCGATCCGATCAATTGATAACGGTGGCGATCTCGGGATCACGCTCAGGAAGGATCATTGAATCGCGCCCGCACACACACACGCTCTTCCTATGTGTGGTGAGTGATCGTTTTGGTGGTGCGCTTATCAGGGTCCCCGAGAGTCCCCGATAACACGGCGTAGGAACCCACGCGGCAATCACCAACACGCTAAAGGAGCGGAGGCTGTGTTAAAGTGCGATCTTTGCCGTACGTAATCCGCTCGTTACCCTGGCGTAGCCGTGGCGTTGTAAACAAATAACAACACTCTCGCAACACCGCGACGTCGTCGTCGGTCGTCGGTGGCGCAGTTTGCTAAGCGGTGTGTGAGTACCCTCCAAACGCTCACCTATCGAAGCAGCGCTGCGTTGGTGGTTGACGCGTGTTGTGACGGATGGCGCACTTCATCAAAGACACACACACACACACACACATCGTCGTTCAGCCTCGGAGGAATCAGGTTTCGCGGTGCTGTAATACACACGCAACCGGGGCCCGAAAGCCTTGCGACGTTACAGCGCGATGTGGCTGTGAACGACGGCAAACGGTTACGTTTGGCATTAAATTAGAGAAGGAAAGCTGCAGCAAATGTTTCACAGCGGCAACGCAATTTGTAAATAAAACGTCCGTCGGTGGAATTAATTAGACATCAATTCGCACCCTTATCAGTGTGCCAAGCTGTGGGTAAAAACTGTAAACTGGCAAACACAAGCATGACACATGCAGCACAACAAGTCACGGGCAGATGCAGTCACAACCCTGGGCGACTTGCCCTGCTACCCTGCTCCTGGCATTTTTGGCTTTTTGACTGCGTCGTATTTATTCAGCTGCACCCGTGTCAACCCTCATCCTTTGCTCGTGTTTCATCTCCTTTGCTTTTAGGGAAGGGATTTAGTGTGTGTGTGTGTGTGTCTCACGCACTTGCCTTTCGCCGTTCGTATATTACCTGCCACAACCCGGCACACAGCACAGCACCCACCCGATGGATGGATGGGAAATTTGAGCAGGCCGGTTGGGTTTTCCCTCCCCCGGCTGACGGGCCACAAAGTAAACACGGCAGCCCACTGCAGTCCTGTGGGTTTCGATCGTTGAGAAGATGCGGTTGAAAATAATACTTTCCCACCCACCATCTTCCAGGAACGCAGCATCCCATCCGCACGTCGCACTGTCAATGAAATACGCCAACCAGCTACGCGCGAGCGCTGGTTTTGTGCTTCTTCTTCGTGCGGGGAAAACCCCCGGTTTGGTTGTTGTTTTTTGGTCTTCTGTTTTTGTTGCTGCTGTGACGTTGTGACAGTTAACGGTTATAGCGGGAATTTGATTTTCGCTTTAGCTCGGGTGTGCTGCTGGTCGCGTTGTATGAGATCAAATTTGGTTTCAAGTTTGACAAGCAGCGGTTGGCATGTACCATCTGGAGGTGCTGCGTGTGTGTACGGCCCACCAGGCGTCCGCTTTGGGCTTGGTGGTGTTTGTTTGCGTATGGTTCCCCTCAAGGGAGCAGGGACAAAAAACTCGACTGGCGAGAAATTCTTGGAAATTTCCTTACACTGAAACAATTTTTTAACGATTTCTATGCAGAATCTTCTTCTTCTTCTTCTTTGGCACAGCAACCGTTGTCGGTCAAGGCCTGCCTGCCTGTACGCACTAGTGGAAGTGAGCATGGCTTTCAGTGACTTATTGTTACCATAGCAGGATAGTCAGTCCTACGTACGGGGACACGGTCTATTCGAGGCTTGAACCCATGACGGGCATGTTGTTAAGTCGTACTAGTTGACGACTGTACCACGAGACCGGCCAATGCAGAATACACTTCAAATATTTCACTCCTAGCAATGCTCCCTTCAGTTGTTTTTTTAATTCCAAAGAAGCATTTGTTTTAAAATTGTCTAAAAAAAATCCAAAATTCTTGGGTTTTCCTTACATTTCATATTTTATATATTCGCTTCAACTACGCATATCAAAACCTGGCGATTGCATTGAAGAATGAACACAAAACTTCATTCTATGCTGTAAACTTTGTTTGAATCTTGAGTAAATTAAGCCTACCAAATGCTCTAAATGTTTCAACGCCGTCCCTCGTGAATAGAAACTATAAACCTTTGCAGACCTTGTTAGTCAGTTCCGATTTAAATTGGGATATTAGGATACTGCTCCAAAATTATTAGAGTAGTATCCGAGAGCGTACGATCATTACAGATACATACACCTTGCCATGCCACCGTTGCCATCCAGATTTTAGGATCGGTTTTACAGGGTTTCCCACGATTTATTGGTTGGTTCTCATCAATTTTTGGTGGGTTCCCATATTTTTTTGGTGCGTTCCCACGATTTTTTGGTCGTTTCCCAGAATTTTTTGGTCCAATTGTATTGATATCCAATCGGAAAATACCAATAAATTATGGGAACGAACCAAAAATCTATGGGATACGACCAAAAAATCGTGGGAACACACCAAAAAATCATGGGAACTGACCAATAAATCGTGGGAAACCCTGTAACCACGATTCCGTCTGATAACAGAAATAAGGTTTTTTTTTTCATTATACAAAACTATCAAATGCCATTTCTGAGTGATTGTCTACTGCTCCGACGAGGTGAAGAACAACTGATGTTTCCTTTGGATCACATTTTTCTCTTATTCGAATTATTTTGCACTACCTACTCGATTGCTACAGTCTCTGGAACCAGACCTCAGACCTTCTATCTTTAACAACACTTCAATGTATTTAAAAATTACAAACAAGAGGAGGTCAGTGTGTATATGATGATGTTGGTTTGGCTTAGAGAGGCTTAATCGCGCTTTAGCTACTTTTCGAGACCAAAAGATCAACCGAAAGAGCGCAAAATCTCCAAACTCTATTCTGTTTCTGAGAAAATTCGTGATTTGATTGCACACAAGTGTAATGCCCACATGTAAAACGACATTCAAGACATGACCCAATGCAACCCAAAACTACCCCAAGCTAGCAGAATGCCGTCCGTACTGAAACCACTGCGTAGAACGGTACCGGGCGGACACGTTACGAAGCAAAAAGCTGATGTCCAACCAAACGCGGGGTTTGCTGTTTGGTCCGCATCGTCACATCGTCACATCGTGGCACTAACCAGTTGACACCGACCGGGACACGGGGTTTAATTGAATTACCATTGATTGATTTCAATTATCGGTCGACTCCAATCAAATCATATCAAACGGCGCACCACGGCGCCATGCCAACTCTCGGTCGCTCGGTCATGTTGGCGAACCCGTGGAACCCTGGCCCTCCGACAAAATGAACCTCTCCCTTGGACTCTTCCCCCCGCTCCAGACCGGGAGACTTGGAGAAGAAAACAATCACGCATCATTCAGCATCCCGCGTGGAGGAGAAATCTTGCCAAGATCGTCGAGCACCACACACACACGGTAACATGATGGTGGTGGCGCTAGCCAGTCGCTTAAACAGCGGTCCGGGGTTCGATTTTCTCCAACTTGACCCCACGGTGTTGACCCCGGCGAGAAAGCGTGTACACAGCGGGTCCGCAGGGCTATCTGTGCCAGCCAATTCCCAGGAAACGGAACGACAAAGAGTCCGTTTTATCCATCATGTGGTTAGCGAAGCATTCGCCTGTGGGCAACGATCGCGCGCGACGGTTTGTTCTGATGCAAATGCAATGTGCTCTCGCCCAACGGCGAAGGGTTTGGCCGATAGTGATCAGGGCGAGAAGAAATGGTCGCAACGGAAGTGTTCTTGGAGTTCTTGTATTTGCCCTGATGCGTCAAATGAGGTGCAACGGCAGCGGCTGGAACTGTGGTAGCAGTTTCGTACGTAGACCGGAAGAATTTTGAAGATCTCTTCAAGATATTGTACCATGCTGCATGGCTGCAGATACATTCTAAACACAGTGAATTGATGATAATCCACACGACTCGTTTTCTTTTATGGTCTTACCAGACTTTGTTAGAAAAAAAAAGATATTTCCATCCAGTCATGCCATAATTCGGTGTGCGCCTATCCATTCAGATCTCCTTGTCTGACTGGAGCACGCTTTGTCAGTAAAGGCATTAGGTCTTAGTCTATGGTTTTAGCGAGATTGTATCTCGTTGAACATAACAAGGCAATACCTGGACAGTGGAATTAAACGATAGAAAGCAACTAATTCATCATTTACGTCAGTAGAAAACGACTGAAATGAAATAGACGCCTTGGAGCGATAGTGATCTAAACGCCACCCGCCACAAATTCGTTCGCCACTGACCGAGCTGAACCACTCTAATGTACAACGAAAGCCCAATTTTAACTTCCACTTCGAAGCAAAAAGGACTACGGACAGGACTGTGGATCGATCAAATCGGCTCAAATCGATAGCCTTCGAGAGAGAGAGAGAAAAAACACAGTGCTGAGTAATGCTGACGCAAAACAACGAACCTTCATGCGCTTCCATCCGCGTGCTTGAAAGTCCACCGCACCATCGATCGGGTCTCGGGCCGCGAACCCCGAAAGGGATATTCGCTTATGATACGCGTCATTCTAATTTGAAACAAACCCAACCCAACCCAGGTTGGTTGGTAAACGTTGGAAGAGGCGCATAAAAAAAATGGAAAAGCAAACGGTGTGTGTGTGACTTATCACGCTTCTTGACGCTACGATCAGCTGCGACCGCGGTTAATGGGTGTCACCCCTCCCCACGTGTGAGGTTCCGTTTTACCGTTGTGGCACGTTCGCTTTACCAACAGATTTACCAAGTCGAAAAAGGGCAAGAAGAGAAGGTGAGTTTTTATGTGTGGGTGCTTGTGGGAGAGCGACTATGTTCGCGTAGGAAACGTGTTGAATCTTGCCGAGCGATCTAAGACCGAAACGGAACGGCACGGAAGAGGAACGACCACTCTTCTCTCTACACGCTATGGCGCAGTAGCATAGGATTAGGGTGTGTTTTGTGTGTGCGTTAAAGTTAAACAGTTACGAAAAAAGGGACATGTTTAACCAGTGGGAATGAGGAACAGGAATCTTGCACGTAGAAAAGGCGTCAACTGAAGGTTATATGAACATTTGCTGATAATTTTGATCTTAGTACAATAATCCTATTTAATGCAATTATTTTTATTGGTGCAGGCGCATTTGAAAGGTTCTTTGGTTGTCCTAGGAATGACTGAAATTACTTTAAGGTCCTTCCAGCTATCTCAGGATCATCCAGACTTGATATCGTTAATGTTCCCTATGTCTTCAGGATCTTCGGATAGGTCGCAAAGACCAAAGGTCGCAAAGACCAAAGGTCGCCCTTAGTTACACGCATGGCTATTTTGAACGCTAAAAAGATCTTCTAGGACCGTGTCCCGAATGTCTCGGAGATTAGTCAGGATTAGTGATGAGAAAAATGAAGATTTCGTCGTAATCGATTCCTACGATAGCTACGAAGTCTTCTGGAATCGATTCCAGTTAGTAGGTCCGGAATCAGTTTCAGGAATCGATTCCGAAATCGGCTCCGGAATTGGTTCTGAAATCGGTTCCGGAATCGGCTCCGGAATTGGTTCCGGAAACGGCTCCGGAATCGGCTCCTGAATTGGTTCCAGAATCGGCTTCGGAATTGGTTCCGGAATCGGCTCCAGAATTGGAATTGGCTCCGGAATCGGATTAGGCTTCGAAATCATAATCAGCTCCGGAATCAAAATCGGTTCCGGAATTGGTTCCGGTATCAAAATCGGGTACGACATCGAAATTGACTCCGAAATCAGAATTGGCTTCGAAACGGAGTCGGTTTCGGCATCTTCATAGGAATAGGAGTCCAATGATGCTACGTGTTGATAGCGGCAAAGAATCAAAATTTACTTGTAAATGATCTATTCACATGGTGATTCCCGGACTTATTTCGCTTCCCAAATTTCCTATTTCAATTCAAAAACTAATTCTCATTCCGGAGCTAACTCCATTTCTAGAGTCAATCCTGATTCCGTTACGCGAGCAAATTCCGATTCCCTGGTCGATACCAATTTCTAGGACGATTTCGATTCCAGAGGCGATTCTGATTCCGGAGCCAATTCTGGAGCCGGTCCCGGAATCGATTCCGGAATCGACTCCGAATTCAACTCCGGAATCGGCTCCGGAACCAACTCCAACGGAACCAAGAGCTCAGTGGGATTGGGAGTTGGCTCTATCTCTTCAAGGAGTATTATAACGATCCTGAACGATACAGATCGTTAAAAATACCGGCAACAGGCAACAGTTTTATTGTTAGTGTACATTACCCAGTTATCATAAACTGAGAACCAAAGCAAAAGAAAGATCCCGTTCTTGAAAATGTTGCTGACAACCGATAACCAATGTCGTGTCAAACATTGATTAAAATATGGCCAATGTTATGAATATCGTCTGTCTGGCTCCATTGCTCGTCTGCTTCATCGTCTGACGACCACCACAAAACAGTCTGATCACAAGAACACCCCACACAATAAGAGACTTTTCACTTTTTCGCTAATTGATTCAGCAAAATATGGCGTAGCAATCCCACCCGGGAGCGAAGTCACCGTGCGGGTAAATGGAGCATCACGAGCTTTGAGGGCTTGAGGGGATTGCAAACCACACATCCTCCCTCTCTCGTGCCTCAGTAGACGCCAGGTTACACGCGTCTCGATGGCGTCAAGAAGTTTTACGATCCATAACCGGCGACGACCAAAAGCTTCCTGATGGGACGCAGGCAGGCCGGGTTGGAGGTGGCTGCCTCAGAGACAGGGAACGCTTCTTCCTCGATAACGCGTGTGTGTGTGTATGCCAATCGTATCGGAGGGAGAGGTTGAAACCGAGGACTGAACGGAAGGGACGGCGTTATCAATCAGCAGTAACAAATCGGAACGTGTTCTGCTGCAGAATGCGTCTCGGGATGGCGTGCTTGGGGGAAGGGGGGTTATGGGGAGCCCATAACAATAATGTTTAATAATTTCAGCACTGATTTACGATCGTGTTAATTGGTTCAGGGCACCTCACGCGCCTGATCGGAGCTGCGCATGATGATGATGATGATGCGCACCAGAACTGCGCGAGCAACATATTGCCCCTGAACGCCTGAGCGTGTTTGGTTGGTTGGTTGCAAACTGTTGCACAGTATGTCGCACAGTTTTGTCAACTGGCCCGTCGTCCGTCGAATGTCACTTGGAGTGTATTAATTAATTAAATCAGAACTTATGAAGCCATTTAACGCCTACGGCCTAACACGCGGACACACCGCTACTACACGGATGACGCTCGGTATGCGGCGGCTGCTACACTGCCTCAATGTTGATGGGTTAACAACAATAACAAGAGAAGAAGAAGAAAAAAAAGGAACAAAACCGGGCAGCAATCAAGCGATGGCTTGATTTATACTGACCCATGCTCACACCGTCCATTCATGAGCGTTTGTTCACATTGCAGGCAGGCGCACTGGTGAATAAAAACAAACACAAATGGGCTCACCCGCGGGCGTGATCGGGATGCACACTGGTAACTTCTCGTACTGTCATCGCGCCATGCCTGTTTACTATTTTGGTGCAAACGAAAGGTCAACAAGATGCTTTGATTGCTGCTGACGCCCATCGGCCGCTTACAACAAGGGGCCGCGGGGCCTGGCGGCACTCAAACGCACTGCTACAAAGTGTTGTACTAAAACCAAGTACTAAAAACTCTATCATACTCTGCGGATGCATTGCTTCTAACCTAAAGATCTGTCTTTAAATTTTAAAATAACAAAAACCAATCTCGCATTCTCTCGCCCTCCCTTCAGTCATCTTCCGGTGTCTTCGTTCCGCAACCTACCCCGGCTCGATCTGTTCAGCGCGGCGGACAACCTGCTCGAGGAGATACCGCCGGACATGTTCGAGCAGATGCCAAACCTCGGCACACTGGATATGGCCCGCAGCCGCATCCGCTACATCTCCGGCGACACGTTCCGGCATCTGCAGAACCTGCGCCATCTGATCATGGGCAACAATCAGCTGCAGCGCATCGATACGGACGCACTGCCGAAAACGATTCACTCGCTGCAGCTCAGCGTGAACCAGCTGCGCTCACTCAACGGCAGCATCCGCCATCTGGACGAGCTGAAGCTGCTGTTCATCAACGAGAACAATCTGACCACGCTGGACGGTGAGCTGCCGCTCGGATCGCCGAATCTGATGATGATCACCGCGCAGAACAATAAGCTCGAGCAGCTGCCGGGCGAGTTGCGCTTTCTGAAGAATCTCGACAACCTGTGCGTCCCGGGCAATCGGCTCCGGTCGCTCGATGGACTGCTGGCCCGCGCCACCCATCTGACGAAACTGCTCGCCCAGGACAACCAGATCAGTGAGCTGCGGCGGGACGAGTTTCTCGAAGCGGAACGGCTGGAGGAGTTGAATCTGGCGGGCAATTGGCTGGTCAACCTGAACGGCTCGCTGCTCAACTGCAAGGGACTGATCAATGCGAACTTTAGCGAGAATCGGCTGCAGGAGTTTTCGCTCCAGGAGGTGGCCGGTTTGCGCAAGCTGCGGCTGCTGGACCTGTCCCACAACCGGATCGAGGTGCTGAGCGGCCGGATGGAGAACATGATCGATTCGGGGCTGATCATTTCCGAGCTGCGGCTGAACAACAACCGGCTCAGGTCGCTGGACGGCGCACTGATGGGGCTGAACAATCTGCGCATTCTGAACGTTGCCCACAACGACCTGCAGACGATCACGCCGAACGACCTGATCGGGATGGAGGAGCTGGAGCGGCTGGATCTGTCATTCAACCAGCTCAAGACACTGGAGGAACTGTCCAAGGTAAGAGAGCTATTCTTCCCCGAGATCTTCCCCAAGAACATTGATTTACGACATCTTCCTCCTTTTTTTGTGGTAGACGTTCCTGCCCTCGCTGGAGTCACTGAATGCGTCCTACAACCAGCTGACGACGATGCACAAGGACTTCCACGGTTTGCCGATCCTGTGCGTGGCCGACCTTTCGAAGAACATGATCCGGGAGTTGTCGGTGGATCTTGTCTCCAACACGCGCTGCAGCAATCATGGAGTGCCCAATCGATTGGAGATCTTCCTCGATGGTACGTGTTAACTCTTTTGGATATTGTTTAGGACCTTCCTTATCTTCCTCTATCTTCATCTCTGTTTTCTCCAGAAAATCCCGTCCTCTGCAACGAATCGCTCCCGGAGCTGATCAACCAGATGGAGTTCTACCACACCCGCCTGAACGGGGTGGCCCACTGTATCGTCCCGCAGCAGATGCCGGTCGAGACGCCGATCTTTATCCAGCCGCCGATCGCGATGCTCCAACCACTCCTCAAACCGCAGGCTCCGCTCGTACCCTCAAACGTCATGATTCAGCCACCATCGATTGTGCAGATTCTCGTCCCGTCCACGCTTGTCATGCCGGCGGCAGCCGCAGTTGCACCACCGCCACCACCACCAGCAGCCGCGGTACCGGTAGTACCTTCCGCTTCTGTCCCGCTTGCAGCGCCGATTCTTCCTCCAGGCGTTCCTCTAGCCCTCGCTACCGTCGCTCCCATACCGATCCTGTACGAAGCTTCGACCAGTGCACCACCACCACCACCGCCAGTGTCCGTTGTGGCGGCTCATCCACCGATCGGTTCCGCTGGTGTAGTTAGCGTGGCAGCGTCCCCTTCCACCAACGGCCCGTTATCATCGCTCCCAAACACCATCCAGAAGACGCACGCTACCGACGACGAGCTGCTACCCCCGAACGAGGACGAACTAGACGACGAACCGGGCGTGAGTGTGCTCACCATCCCGCAGCAGCAACCGTACGATGAGCTCAAGTACGAAACTGGCCCGGAACAGCACGATCGGTCCGGCGGAGCGACACAAAATCGCGACGAAAACAACGATGTTGGACGTTCGGCAGCGGGCGGGTCCGAGGATGGCAGCGCGTCGGACGGTGGGCACGACGGACCGCCCACTGTCCCGACTACCACCACCACCACCATGCAGACCATCCTGGAGTTTAAGAACCTGATCCACGACGACGGCAGCTACGGCGGGGCGGGATTGGCTTCCTCGTCCGCCATCTTGGTGCTGCCGCCGGAGGTGCTGCCGCTGCCGCTGGACAAAGCGCAAGGGCTGGCGACGGAACCGGAGGAGGAGCCGCCGGAAACGCAGCAAGACCAGCACGTGGAGCTGGAAAGTGATCTGCAGTGAGGTGGATGGGAGGCACTGGTGCGGTAAGGCAGAAAGCACACGCAAATAGAGCACGTGTTGCGAGCGTGTGCTTTACTGTGAGAAAGATGGCGCGCTGCGCGTCCAAAATGGCGACGATCATTCGATCAGTGGCGGCGCAAGAGCGAGATAGAGAGAGAGAGAGAGAGAGAGATAGAAAGAGAGCATGTGGTAGTTTTGGAGTGTGTGTTTGAGTGTGTGTGTGTGCGAGTGTTTTAGGGCTATTTAGGGCCAGGGCTGTTTAGCTTAGGATGATAATGACTGAACGATTACTGGAGGTAGAGAGAGAGAGAGAGAGAGAGAGAGAGAGAGAGAGAGAGAGAGAGAAACAGTGAAACAGAGTTATACTAGAGATCGAACTCGATCTTGAGATGGACACGAACACTTGACAGTAACGACATGACGATAGAGAGAGAAAGAGGGAGAGAGAGAGAGAGAGAGAGAGAGAGAGAGATTTTGCAAAGAGTTCGTTTTTTTTTTAATCTCTCCTATTTCTTGTTTGTTGCGCATTGTAGATGATGAAGGCAATTTTAAATTATTCAAATGCCGTTCTTCACGACCCAAAGGAATTCTTGTGTAGTAAAATGTGTGAGTGTGTGCATGCGTGAGTGTGATGGTGAATGTGTGTGAGTGAATGTGTGGTTGGTACGCAATTAGTCAGTATCGTGTGTTGGAGAGTAACGAACTATCATGTAGCAGCTTAAGTAATACGACACTTGAATTTGTCCTCTACGTGTGTGTGAGTGTGGGTGTGTGTAAGCGTATTATCTCTTTCAAAACAAAACTAGCGAAGAAGCAGCTGCGACCGATTCGGTGACATTTGACCTGTGCGTGGTATCGCATTCTGTTTCGAACAAGCGAATATGTTGTTAACGTGCCATCTGATTGTATACAGATTTAAGCCAAACTGTCCTAATGAGTAGGTTACTTCAATTATATTCCTCTTTTCACGCTTATTTTCAGTTTTCCATCCCATTCAGTTGGCATGACTTAAAAATTGAGCTTGCTTCGTTTAGAGGACAGACAGTGGAGTAGGGAAATACAATCTTTTTTTTCTTCTCTTTTTAGCTTGTTCTAAAACTGTTTTAGCTACTTCCCATGGCAAATAGTAGTGAAGGATAAAGCCAGTCAAAAAAGAAAAGAAAAGAAAAGGAAAACAAAAATATTATATATACTAAATGCATATTCTGCTGGAAACGCAAGAGATAACAACGCAACAATAATGAGCAGAGAACGCACAAGCTCTCCTTTAGCAGACAAAAAAAAAACACAGTAGAGATGAACAATTTACTACAGCCCCAGTTTTGAGCAAGTTGACACTAATAATCTTCTTCTTTTTTTTGTAATGTTAATGATATTTCTACTAGCGACTAGTGAGAGGATATTAATGACTTTAATATAATAATAATAATGATTACTACTATTATTATCGATAGCACACGCAGACACACGCATACGTAGTACTGTAAAAGGGAAAAGTTAGGAGAGGAGTCGTCTGCAAAGCAAAAAAAAAGGGAAGGCAAACCCAACACACACGAGCATAACAACAAATTTGAGGAAGAGGAGGTCACCCAGTAGGCGGGCAGGTGAAGCATGCATTAGGCAAGAGTGCTGGGCTGCTATTATCAGAGAGTTGTAATTATTTTGTACGATGATTTAGGTGCATTTTGGAGCAATCACACACACACACACACGCTCCCTCCGAAACGCAAAAAAACGAAACGGAGCTCCTCTTCCAGCAGACGACCTAGTATTGACAGAACGTAAATGTGCATTTCAAAGCGACGGCTAATAACGGCCAAAATACCGTGTGTGTGTGTGTGTGTGTGTGTGTGTGGTAGCGCACAAACGTGCGTGCAACGTGGTTTCGCGATGTATTGCTTCTACAGTTAAAAGTGAATTGAATTGCAAATAAAAGTTAAGGAAATCAAACCACCGTTTGTTGTTTTTGCTGCTGCCGTTGCTGCTGCTGTTTGAACTTTGAATCAGTCGAACCGGTTGTTGTCTACCGGTTTTGCACAATTCGGTTGTATGCAAGCTGGCGCGTCACGTAACGTTTTGGTTTGTGTCTTGGCTAACCGCGATTGAGTTTCAATTTTCTAACCGGTTCGTGAATACATAAAGGATGGAGTGTCTTACGTACAATTTGTAAGTTAAATTAGCTACTAAATAAATAATTTCGCTACTATAATAATTTGAAATAATTTCAAGAAAATTATAGGGTTAAAAACAAATACATGCTTACCTTTATTGTGCTGCACTGCGCCTCCTACTTAGTCCTTTATTATAACAGCTGAATATCACCGTGCTGTGATTCGTGATCTCTTCTGGCACCAGGACATCATTTTACTTATTCCAAACAGCTCGCCACACGCTCTCCTTCAGTCGCCTACTGGATCGAATTCTGCACCTGAAAAAACCCAAATTCCTTTGCCACGGTGCTACTCTTCCGGTGGTGGTCTTCTCTTCTTTCAGTTGCACACATCCAAACACCACCAACACACACCTTTCGGTTCGGTTTCGGTTATTTCGAAAATTGTTCTTAATATTTTTATTGTTGTTGTTGTTGTTGCTGTTTTTCGTTCCATTATCTTATGCGATCTTTTCCGGGCTTTTTTTAACAGGCGTTTTGCTTTAGAGTAAACTTCACGTTGCTTTCATCAGCCCGCACCGTCCCCGGACACCAGGGGTGCTGGGTGGCCCGATGCTGCCGGTCCTACTAGAATCACTAAATAACCAACCGTTTGCAACTGGCTTGCGCTAGAGGCGCTGTAAACACTTTGGATTGTGGGTGAGCTAGTTTCGTTAGTTCTACCACTCCGCGCGTGAAATGCGTGGCAGTGACAAAGTTACGTAACGCTGTGCACTCCAACGCAATCAGCAGAGCCTACTACTCCACTGCTCGTCCGGTGTTCGGCTACGGCAGAACGAACGTCACACCTTGACGTATGACGTGAACGATCCACAACCCACCCCTATACACTGCTCTGTCAACCGCAAAACAACGCAAACCGATCTTAAAAGAGAGAAAGCGAACTAAGATCGGCTCGAAGTACCGTACTTTAAAATACATAATATCATCTGCTTGCCTATATACTACACATACAATGCCTGTAGCGCTTTTGTTAGTTGGACTGAAAGCACGATTTTTGCGCGAAACGATGACGCACACAAACACACAACAAATCCCGCAAGCAGAGCAAGCAGCAAAACAAAATCAACAAACAAAAAACGTAACCGGACGGGAGGGAAAAAACCAAGAATGCTCTCTCTATCTAGGTGGTGTTGTGCTGGTGTCTGTCCCGCAAGCGACAAACATTGCAAAAACACGTGCTTTTTTTACTGTATTTCCATCACATATCCTCGCTAAAGCCTTTTGCAATCCTCTCGCACTGTTTTCCGCATTCGATATTCGACTATATCACCTTTAACACGGTTGTTGTGTTTTTTTTTCTTCTTGTCTGTCCTCTCCATTAGCCCGCTCTCGCTCCCCCTGCACTGCCTTTACAATCTCAGACACACTGACGCACTCTCGGTACAAGCGGCGACGCGTTCGCGCACTGTTTCAACTCATCCTCGCTTAACCCACGCACGTTGTATACTAAACAGCTTCACACACACACACACACACATACACTATGTACACGCGAAAAAAAGGGGGAGGGGGAGAGGGGGATGGGGAGAGGGAAAACTGTATCGAAAGCAATAATCAAGCATCATCAATTCTACACCAAAAACAAAAGCGGAAGCCGTGGTGGCGGCCACACTGCGCGGGATGGAAAATCGCCTCCCGTCTCCTATACAATTATCCTGTGCCCCCGCACACACACACCCACTTTGCCCATTGTACCACTGCAATCCTCCCAACCAGCTATGATGGGGAAAGGAAATCGGCCTCACTACTAAACGAAGGGCCCAGCAAAACCTGCCAAAAACTGAAGGCGCGCTACACACACACAAGAAAAGCCTACCACCGTTCAAGCGACTGTGTAACGACTGCTGTGCGTTACATTTCCGGTTGCCATGGGCAACCGTCATCATCCAACCCCAAGCAGCATTCCCTTCCACACTCCCGTGGCCTTCTTCTCGGGTGGGGTAACTGACATTTTTATTTCGCTTCCAGACTGTAACTGCCTAAATAGTCAACCGCCGCTTTAAACCTCCCGACGGTGTCGCACAACTTCTAAAGGAGTTCTGAGACTGTGGGCCCCAACAAATACAAGCCCCAATCCTGCTGCTGCTGCTGCTGCTGCTTTTGCATGCCGTTACACGCTCGCTAACATATCACTTGTGATGCTACACTAGGTGCCCTATAGCGCTCTGCTCCTCCCGATGGTCGGCTTAGCTGTAAAGTGGGGTGTTTTTTTTTTTGGGGGTGGGCTGGGGCAACAAACATACAACCCGGACGATTCCATTAACCGTCCAGCTCCATCACGTTCGGGTCGGTCGTGTTGGTGCTGCCGTCCGACGCGGAACCGGTCATCGGCTCGCTCAGATTGCGACAGTGCGTCAGCACTATCTGGGCCAGCTCCTTGAGCCGCGGGTACGGCTGCGGATGATCGATCAGCTCCTGCAGCAGCTCGACGCCGTGCTCCTGCTCCACCACCCTGCAGTACTTGGTTGGGTAGACCTGTAGACCAAGAAAGCAAAGAAACGAGCGCCGTTTAGCCAAAACTGGGATGCCCGACGCGGCCAGGGGAACTTACTTTGGTTAGATTCGCCAGCGCCCAGACGGCCCAGTGCTGACACTGGGGCGTATGGTAGCAGCGAATCAACCCGAGGATCGGCTCGAAGCTGCGATAGTTGATGTTCCGCTCCGCCGACAGATCCCACCGCTCGATCGCTTCCACCATGCGCACCAGCACGCTGTACCGGGTCGGTCGCGCGATCGTCCAGGCGTCCGCCCCGTCCGAGGCGATGTGGGCCAGCACACCGGCGGCATTGTAACTAACCTGCAAGGAGGAAGCAAAAGGAAAACGGGAAATAAAAGATTGCTCCAATTGGAAAGCGACGCTGCCCATTCATACCTCAATACCGTCGCTGGACGAGTCGAGCAGATCGGAAAACTCGGTTATGAACTCGGTCGTCATCAGGCGTGGCCGCAGCTCCTTCACCTCCGCCACATTGCCCAGCAGACCCATCATGTTGCGCAACAGGTCGTCCCGATCGGGAAACAGCTGCAAAGGAAGGAAATAGAAAAAATGTAAATACAAAATAAATAAGACAAACAGCTTGGCAGCGATGCCGCACACCTTCTTACACACCTTTAGACAACCGAGGAAATATTCCATGCCGCGCCCGTCCAGAAACCGCTCGCAGTTCTTGGCCGTCTCGTCGGTCACATTCCACATCGTCGACCAGGCGACTTCCATCACGTCGTCAAAGACGCGCCTCGACAATCGATCGTTGATCAAGTTCAACATCGTCTACGTACGAGAGAAACGTAGCAAAGAGGGTGAGAGAGAAAGAATAAGGAACCATACAGCAATAGCGAGGTAACCGAGTGCCGATGACTCAACGCTGAAACCAAACCGCTTACCGATATAGCACCTAGATCGCCCAGAAACAGCTTCTGGCTGCCGTCCACCTGGCAGGCGAGCGAGTTCAGCAGATAGATGGCGATGCGCTGCACGAACCCTTCCTGCTCGCGGTACGATACGCCGTGCAGCAAAATTTGAACCAACCGCTCGTACTCAAACATCTGCAAAGGTAACGGAGTAACGACACGGAGTGAGATGTGAACGATTGTTGTGTCGTTTCAATACAAGATAGAGATAGAGCAGCACGTACCACGTCGAGCGGTATGTTGAACTGGCACAGCGTTAGGCAGCCATTCCGCATCATCGTATCGTCCGTCAGGTGCGTGGACATCCCGTTCAGCAGCGTGTGGATGATGTGGTTTTTCAGCGGCACGCCAAACTTCATCTTTTCCCTTCCCTTCACGATGTAGAACAGGGTGGCACTGGCGAGCGAGTGGTAGAGAAAGTGTGCGGCAATGTTACAAGGATACAGTTCTTACTTTCATCCCATTCTCCTGACTCCGTCCCCAAAACGTACCTGCCACTGATCTGAATGTTCTTCACGCGTATGTGCTTGTCCATCGCGGACAGCACGACATCCAGCGCCTTGTGTATCTGTTTGCACGTCTCGAACCGCAGCAGATGGTACAGGTCGTTCAGTACCTTCGTCAGCAGCTCGTGCCGGTCCTGGTAGGCGACAGCCGCCACCAGTATCTGCTCCTCCGTTGCTTCACCCGCGATCTAAAACAGTCCCAAAAAGTGTTTCGTTAGTCTCCTGCTCTCCTTCAAAGCCATAATTTCCGTTTTTTTTTTTTTTGGTTTTTATTGTACTTACCCTTAGCGCCGGGATGTCGTGCCATTTGCACGCCGAATGGGAGGTGTAATAGATGCCGAGAAAGTCTAGAGGCCGGTCCACGCGGCTCACCAGGCCCGGGATGTCCGAGCTGCTGCCGGTGCACGAGCCGGCCCGTTCGGCCACCCCATCGCCGGCCAGATTCGTTCCAGAGATGTCGAGGTGCCGCAGTTTTGGTAGATTCTCAACTAAATTTGCTAGCAACTGGCGCACGAGAGAGAGAGAGAGAGAGAGAGAGAGAGAGAGAGAGAGAGTTAGTAATGATCACCCAGTTTGTGGGCAGACACAAGCCGTCGACATACTTTGTTAGGCGTTAGATAGTTGCCGTCGACGTTCGCCCGCGACACGGACAGGTCAAGCGTTTCGAGATTCTTCAGCTTGCACAGCGTGGGAAACTCGTGCTCGAGCGGCCAAACGTTGAACAGGATGAGCGTCCGCAGGTTCGGCAGGTCGACCAGCGCCTTCAGGCTGAACTCGGCAAAGATGCACGCGGTCAGGTCGAGGTGGCTCAGCTCGGTCAGGTGGCTGAACTGGATCGTCGGCTGTAGCACCACCCCGTTCAGCTTCAGGCGCTGCAGCCGGGGCAGCAGCAGCTGGAAGTCGATCGGCGTCTTCTCGTTCGGCTCGCTGTGCTTCAGCATGTCGACGAACCGGCCGAGCTCGAGCGACCGCAGCTGCCGGCAGTGCTCGATCAGGATGTTCCAGGACGCGGTCGTGATCTTGTTGCAGTACCACATCGACAGCGAGTTCAGCTGGTGCCGCAGCAGTATGCGCATGCCCTCGTTCGTGATCGTGCTGTTGCGCAGGCTGACATGGCGCAGCGGCGTCTTCTCCGTGTCGCGGAATATCTGGATGAAGCGATCGTTGATGTCCTGCCCGCAGTCCTGCTGGTAGCGGAGGAATCTGTAAAACGGTTGGAACAAAGAAAAAAAAAACAAATAAATTAAAACTCATGGAGCTTCATCATCTCAGCTCTGCGTTGCCTCTTTCGGCCCCAAAGGAAGGATTCGATCCCGCGCGTGCTCGAATTACACATTCACACAAATTCACAACACATTCACATGCTAAAAATATGCAAAACAGCTGGAACACGTTTGGCACAGCTATTTTTGTCATTTTCTTCCATTTCATACCAATGTGCTACCATGTCTGTGTGCTGCAGGGAACGGAGCTTTGGAATGTCGTCGGTTCTTAGCTGGCAGGTCGGTCGGGCAGACCACAAGCCGGGCGTATTTTGCCCATCAAGAATGCACAACAGGCAGGCAAGCAAGCAAGCGTTTGCTTTGCTCCGTTAAATCACAAATCACAAAACCACAAAAGACGGCGACGAGAAGCTCTTGATTCCACAAATAGATTAATTTCACACTGTCAGAGCCATAAAAGATGGGCGGAATGTTCCAACCCACCCTTGCCCATTGTGTCCATACATTTAAGCAGTCAAAATGTATTCTTCCAACCCAAATGCTGTACACCGTTTTGTGCCAAGAAAAAGAATACGTCATCATTTAGCGCATCCGCAAGATGTAAAGACAACCAAACCGAAGCAGCGAAACAAAGCGCCACATGACATCATTAGGGTGCAGTAAATTTCGCGATCTGACGGACTGTAACGAAAAAGCGTTACAAAAAAAAACCCGCCTGTGCAAAAACAAGCGGCCACTTACTCGCCCCCTCTTCCTCACACCACACCACACGCGCGTGTGTTATTTTTGCTCAACGGTTCGCGAAAATATGCGACGACGACACAACAACAAACGATCAACCGAGAAGGTCAACGGGAAAAATTTATAAAAAAAACCCCTCCGACACCTCTCATAATATTTCGCGGTCGTAATCATCATTCATTTCCCATGGCCTTGCCCACACACACACACACACATACGCGGCCACGCACAAACGAAATTTTCAATCGACCGAAAGGAAAACCAAGGCGGAACTGCCAGCTGAGAGGGAGCTAATGAAAAACGGTGCAAAACCGTGCTGGCAGCAGAGAGAGAGAGAGAGAGAGAGAGAGAGAGTAAATCAATTAAGCTACCGTGAAAATGACTGCGAAACAGCCCAAAGCCAATGATTGAAATGGTTTGATTAGTGATGTTAGCGGCCTAAACACGGCTAGCTTATCATTTAGCTGGTGAGGCGCAGTGGGAAAAAGAAACAGAGCGAGAGAGAGAAGAAATTAATTCATTTAATCAATTAAACAAGCTCACAAACCCGGTGGTGGGCCTCATCGCTTTAACAAGGCTGCTGTTTAAGCGCAACGGAACAACCGAACAACGATTATTAGCAAAGCATCCACAAGCAATAAGGAACAACAACAGCTTCCAAAATTAATAGATTCAATTTCTGCCTGAGGACAATGATTTCCCATCAAAGAGTCTCTACCGGGCTGCTCTCTCCATCGATCTACTAAAGCAAAGAGCAAGGCACTCAAGCAACACCTTAATTCTCGCGTCGTTCACCTTTTAATTTAATTCCAATGCCACATGCCAATATATCCGGAATAGGCCATCAACTCTGCATTGATAACGACACTGTCTCCTTGATTTAATAATCAATTCTGTACCAAAGTTGTTTTTTGCCAAACAACAATAAACACACACACACACACACGACCAACGATCAAGGTTTGATCACCGGGTTTTTTTTTTGGTAAAGCACTCTCAGAAACCAATGTCTTCCACAAGGTTCCAAGGTGTTGCTGATGTTTGCCGAAGCACTCCTTGGGCTCGCACCACTCTCTTATCATGCTGGACCGGGCGGGCAGCGGGATGTGCGCAAGGTTGCTGTTGCTACTGGGGATGTTTGCACTTCCCGCGTGGAGCACGTACCGCGGACATGATTAAATAAAGACCACACGTGAATTTCACATGCGTGCCCCCTCCCACACGTACACGCGAAATGGAAGAAGTGTACCAAAAATAAAACAAAAATTGCTGCCGATAGGAGTCATGCCAGGGTTGAGTCATCAGTAACGATGCATACATTGTATCTCGCAGACGCAAAACGCGAGCATCGAGATAGTAGGTACATCATGTGTATTACACTCACATCAAGTGGTTTTGGGGGAGCTTAATCTGGTGCAAAGGTGGCAAAGGTGGACTTACTGGTGTACCTGCTGATTCGACATCTTGTTTGCGTGATCGTGTGATCGTGAGCGTGGCTTTGCTGAAACTTTCAACTCTTATTTACCCACCGTAACCGGATATGATTCGGATAGAACGGCCCGGAGTGGAGTGTGTCTACTTCAGAGAAATAGCACAACAGGTACGACTGCTGGAAGTGCTCATATCCAATGTTGTTGATGTTGTCTGTGCGACGTAAGCGAGGCTTTGGCCCTCTCAAGTGATATTCGCGTGCCTGAGATGTCTACTGAATTTCTACTTGAGTATCTGCACAAAGTAAGCTCAATTGCATCATTCATTCATTAATATCCTAATTAATAATTAATGTCCTAATGCAAAACAACCTCCAAATGGAATGAATTTTATCCTAGAACCTGTACACAATGGTTCAGAGTTTCATGACTTCCAAACTCCATATCTTGTAGATCAAAGCCGTAGATCAAAGCCTATATCCAAATAGAGAAGTCGTTTATACCAAATCCCTGTCTCATTTACCTTTTTCTCTAAACAAAGACGTTGCAGTTAAAACTTCTGAATTTGAAATTGGAGATTCTCAACCTTAAACCCCATTGTCACAAACAATGATGACATCCAGCAAAGGGGGTAAAAACGACAAGAAGCAAGATCACACCTCCGTACGCAACAATGTGATGCACGAACCGTGAACAACGCCGCGTTCACTCAGCACCAACAGCAAGCAGCAGGCTACTAGCTACGCTTGTTCTCCATTTACCAACAACGGCCAAGCCATCAACCCCCTCACTTCTACCCTGCCAGCTTCAATAACACTGGCGTCACACGGGGATGACATTCTCCATTCGCGCAAAAACGTCACACCGTCAATTTACCATTTTCAAGTGCACAACCGAGACCGAGAGCACTGAGAAGGCAGCCAGCCCTCTGTCACCCAGTCACGAGGCCAGCCGCTTCGCTACTTGCGTCTGCCTCTGTGTGGGGAGCCGTATTCATTGCCTTGTTTGAAGGTTGAGCTAGTGCTACGACGTCCCATCATATCCACCTTCTTCCTGTCGCCGCCAACCATCAGGGCGACCAACAACCGATCGACAATATGACCAATTGTAGCGACACGGCGCAACGCTCACATGGACCGACTGCCATACCACCGTCATCTCCCTTCTCTACCCCAAAAGGTCGATTTGTGACAATTGTCGTGCGCACGATCGCAGCACAGCATCAACTGTAATTTGCCTTCTTCGTCAGGCACCAGCAGCACAGAGAAGCGTGACATTTGAGGCGCAATCAGTCGCAAGAAAATTGGTTCGCTTCCTTGCAATGGCGGCCAGCATGTGAAAAGCGATTAGTAGAGAGAAATGATGATCGCTGGGCGAAGAAGTTCATTGACATAGCTTATCGCGCCCGCCAAATGTTTAACTATGTTTCTAGCACTTCTTCCACTCTCTTGCTTTGCTTGCTTTGCGATCTATCTTGAGCCGAAAGGAGCACGCTGTGACGCTGCTCAGCTTAAGGCTTATGTAATCAGAACCACACACACATTCACTGACGGTAGACGCAGGCAGAGGCCCTCTCTTCATCTTTGCTTCTTATGATACGATTATCGCTTGGGCTGCAAGGAGCAAGGACAACATGGGGACATTAATTATCGCTCAAGCGAAGCACAGTTGCGACCACTTTTGGCAGCAGCAGCAGACTCGCAACTTCCAATTCTAATCTACACACACACACACCAGTAACCAGTATACCAGTACAGTGTAAAACAAGAAAACTCGCTCGCTTTTGGCACGAAGGAAACAGTTTTGAAATCAAACAAACATTTCCTGCATTGGCAGCAATGGGGAGATTCCACCACGAACACGACCATACGGACATACGAATTTGAAATCAACGTACGATTGCTTCACTTTCCGCTCGAATGGCCAACCAACCGCGGCAATTTGATTGTTCTCGAAACACATTCTAACGCGCTGCTAAGCAAGCCGAGCCAAATGCCGCATATGCCTTAAGAAATGTTGCCCCCGGGTGGTGCTGGTGGAGGAATTGGAATGTTTTTCAACTGCCAAAAGGCCAATGCAAACCATTGCTTTACTGTCGTTGCCTATAGACGATATCATTTGGTAATGGCAAAACCCCGATGATTGTGTGTTCATTTATTTGCAATTACTGGCGCTGGGCAGGAGGAAGGGCACATATCGTTAAGAACGCCATACCAGTGATGTATTGGTACACGATTTAATTATTCCTTTTTAACGATTTCATTACTTCTACGACAAGAAGGTACTAGATAAAGGGTCCTTGTGTAAGCCATTTTATTGCGTTCCTGCACACGCTCAAGACAGATGGCGTAATGGTGCAGTGGGTAAGACTTTGTTCTAGCACAGTACAGGGCGTGCGTTCATATCTCGTTGCGGACACCGATCAGTTCGTATCATTAATAAGGACTAAAGTAAGCATTAAAACGTCAATTAAAGGTAGTAAAAACAATTAACTTGAACCAACCAATGATGATGCAATGCACTTGCACATACAAAAAAGACTATTCAAAACAAATCATAATTAATCCAATCCGGGCTCTTTTTACAAGACTCGTGGCCATATGCCGCTTACCCCCACAACAAGACACATGTGTTGCATCCGGTCGACCAAGGGTCACTGGGTACATTTCAAAACAAAACAGAGGCAAGAAGTCCATACGTCATGTGCTTTTGGGGGGAGGGACATGAGCGCGGACAAGCTCTTCTTCTCTTCTACTGCTATTGGCAAAATAGTAGAACGCGCAATAAAGATTGTCGTGACATTTCCTTGCCCCTGACGGCGGCGGCGGGAACCACCACAAACACACACACATCCACATCAAAGAACAACACACAACAGTAATACAGTATCTTTCGCGAGTTCTATGAATAGAGCTCTCGCTGCCAACTTTCTTTTTGGGTTGAATGAATTGTGACAGCCCGCCCCGTGCACGACATATGTATTTACGCCGGGAAATCTCAAATAGACAACAAATAAACATATACTAACGACCAATGTGGGAAGTGTGTTGTGTGAACTTTGCGACCACCGGGTGAAACGAGGAATAGCGACAGTACCGAAAATACCATCATTTACAGGGGGTGCAAGAGAGGAGAACCGGGACTTTGCCCGGTTATTTGTCGGCCGTGTCTGGCCTTGTGCTAATTAGGATAGCAATTTGGGGGTTCCAAACTGCCAAACCTTAATGAGTTTACGTTCTGCTAGCTCGTTTGTTGTCGTGATCGTTTTGTCTGCATGCAAATTATGTCTAATAAGCATACACGCATAAATCGCTTTTGCGCTATCGATCGCTTCAAAGCGTGTCGCTTACGTTTGCCTTACAAATTGCACTTTTTGCAGGGAGAGGAAACTTCCATTGCAATCCCTCACACACACACACACACTGCTGCAACGAAGCACTTTATAAAACGGTTGCATATATACAGTTTGCCTACACACACACACACACACACACACACACACACACACACACACACACACACACACACACACACACACACACTGTGTCACTGTGATATCGAATGCAGTTTTCCATCAAGTGCAGTTGCACGTGGTGGTGGTGGTGGTTGGGGGATATATCATATGTTCACCCTGACCCATGTGAGTAAGGCGTGAAACAGAAACCCAGCCATGCGGAGCAACGCAGGAGCGACCACGAGCGACCACGAGCGAAGGCTAAAATGACTCGTGTTTTAGTGACATTTTCGCCCCACCACTGGTTGAAAATGCAATTTTGTAAACAACTGCAATAGTGTATCACTTTTAACAAAGGGGCTTCTAAGCTAAAGCATCTACAGCACACTTTAATCCACACTAAAACCCCAAGGGAAAACGGTAATAACAGCCCTATCACGCCTCTCTTTCTCATCCTCAACATGGGACGATCATCAATTGTGGCAAAAGTGGATCAATTCGATCTGAAGCCTACTTTTGCAACAAAGAGCCTTCCAAAGCTCTCTGCCTCTGCTTCTCTCTCTCTCTCTCTCTCTATCTCTAGGTACACACTGCTAGAAGCTTGTAGAAAGATAAAGAAGGGCCCCTTCTTTAAAAATGGTGGTAGGGCGACACAAAGACCAGGGGAATCAAGTTTCAAACGCCCAAAGCATTGCGCCCCCATCGGAACACCTGAATCACACATCCGCCCTCCTAACATACTGGGTGGGGAATGGGTGGAAGAAGGTGGTGTCTTGAGCGACCACTGCAAACGATTGGGAAGCAAAAGGAAGTGGCCAGTTGGCGGTTGCGCTGTAGATTAGACCGTGCGGTTACGGTGCAAACTGTGTACACTGAGTTGGAAGGATAAAAAGCGAATAAGCCCTTGTACCACGTACCCTGTCGCGAGCAGGGGATGGCGTTAATGTGTAAAAGCCTACTCGGCGAATGAACACGGGTGAGTGCGTCCGAGTGAATGTTGTTCACCCAAGGGTTGGGCGGCCGCGGGAATAGAGCGACAAGTCGAGAACGAGCATCGATTAGGGCACAGAGGGCGGGGGGGTTGGGAGAAGGAGGGCGGGAACGTTCACGACGCAATAGCTGCATCAAATCCACCTTTACAACGGCCCACACAAACACTTTGAAGCCTGGCGGGATGGAAGGGCCTACTAGTGTTCAGGGTAGGGCAATTCATAAGGAGCTTAATTTTTGTTTGTTACTTGTATTAGTATACATTGAGCAATGTAAGCGTGAAGGTAGATTGTTGTGGCCGATAAGGCGTCAAATGGGTTCTGGATATGTTAAACGAAGAAATAATTCGAAAAAATTAAAACAATTAAAAGCCTCCATTGCTTGACCTTCATTTATTGTCATTTCCTTCCCTTCCAACCCTCCCAAAAAGGCACTGAAACTGCTGCCGGGGCAATGTAGGAAGGTCAATAAAACGATCGCAATAAACTTTGCTACCAATTAATGATCAATCAGAAACAATTGCTCCGCCCGACCACAATTGCCGTGCCCTGCTTGAACGCCTTTGAACGGTGAGAACAAGAATGTTGCATCGCGCGAACCGGGAATGGAGGCGGAAGAGGGTACCACCCCGCAAATCAGCTGATCATAGTTGTGATACAGAGGAGAGCCCAGAGAAGCGACAGAATGAGAAAGAGAGAGAAAGAAGCAGGAAAAAAGAAGCTGCTGTCCCTATCATCATCGCCGTCACCGTCGTCATCATCGTTGTCGTTCGGGCCATGCCTGTGGCTGCGGAGAGACGTGCGCACTGACCGCAACCGCAGCCACGAAACGAGCAACCCTAGCGACGAGCGTAGAACGAAACGCGAACCGGATCGGATAGACAAATTATGTAACACAGGCCGTGTAACGTTCTTACGTACCACGAAAGGGGGGGGGGGGGGGGGCAGGAGTGTTTGATAGTGGTGCATAAGAACTCTGTGCATACACACACACACAGAGAAGCGTGGTGCATTATCTCGCGCAGCGCACACACACGCGCCCTGCCATGAGTGTGGTGGCACGCGCGGACACGCCATGTTGCCGCCTCGTGGGCCAGTTGGGACGTGATTGGAGGAGGCAGGCGAATGTTCCCTCCGTTGCTTCCCATTTTTCCTCAGTTTTATCGGCGGGGTTCTTTGTTTCGAAATCCCGTCCCGTGTGGGACTCTCTCATTTGTCTGTTTTGCATACCGCGTAGTGAAAGGAAGAAAGCGACACGGCTGTGTATGTGGCGCGTAGGGCCTACGGAGAGCAAAATTATCATTTACAAACCGGCCCCTGCAGGGAGGGTTTGTTAAACGGGAATAGAAAAGTGTGCACACACACACACACTGACACAACTACGCATTACTTCTACCATCACACCACCGTCTGATAACACACAACAGTACAACAATTACTGCTCGGTGAGCTCGGCTAGAGCGGGATGCAGGAGGAGGCGCAGAACTCGTTGTGGCGCAGTTGCGTCGAGATTGTGTGTGTTTGTGTGTGTTTCGAACGCGCGCGCTTTGTTTTGCATTGAATGGAAAGTTCACCGTGCTTCCTCCCCCCCCCCCCCCCTTTCTAGCTTTCACTCCACCCCAGAAAGGGGGTCGCGGGTGGGTGCTCGTGTGTGTTTGTGTCTGTTTAGCTGCGTCACACGATCAACCTCTTCATCATCGGTTCAAGAAATTAGGGCAAATGGCAGGACACCACACACTTTCTCTCATCTTAATCGTTTTTTCTCCTGATCACACACGCACACACACACACACACTCACCTGTCGCAAATTTCGTTCGGCACGACCACATCGTCCTTCAGCTCCAGCTGATGCGTGACCGGATCGGTGTTGCAAATGACGTGGAGATTCTTCGCCATGAAGCGGATCGACAGCTCCATCAGCGTCGGCAGCTCCTCGTCCATGATGCCGTTCTCTTTGAGCCGCACCCGTCCCAGCATGTTGGCCTTATCGTAGCTTAACAGCTATGGTGATGATGATGCCTTAATTTGTGCTTAAGTACACACACACACTAGCACACACAACTAAGCACGCACTCGTTGATAGGTTTGTATCGCGTCGCGCTCCTGCGTTTACTACGATCGAGCGCTGCGGGTGCGTTCGGCTGCCCGATACACTGCTACACTGCACTCTTTGTTTTCAACGACTACGTCACACTGCTCCGTTGTTTTTGTTTCCCACTTCACTCCGTACACATTGGATGTTTGAGCATATGTGTGTGTGCGTATAATTTTTTTCTTTTCTACAAATCTTATTTTGCTGCACTTTCCCAAATATCACAACCTGAATTTGCTATCAAAAAAACACGCACAAACTCCAACCATTCTGCTGGGCGGTTGACCTGTAAATGGGGGGGTTTGTCACACCGTCAGCCACAAGCCCCTCGTGTTGCGCCTTGAGAGAACAGCCGTCACCACCACCACCTGTGTAAAAATGTTTGTAAAACTGCTGCAACAAAACATAAACGGGGACATTTATGAGAATACACGTTCAGTGCAGAATAACGGACCCTGCAACCACACACACACACACAGTCAGTCAGTACACGATGTTGTCCACAGCAATCTCCGTTCTACACTACACTACACTGCACGCGCTGCACACGAAACCCTCGATGGCTCATTGTAAGGGGGGAGTGGGGAGGGTGGGTTTGGGTGGCTGTGTTTCTTTTCCTTTCTTTTCTTTTTGTGTCGCTGCGTCGTCATTCTATGCTTTCTTCCTAGCCCACACACCACTACCATCACATACCGTCATACTATGGTGATGATGATGATGATGATGATGACGTCGTAACGTAAACAAATACGCTAGGGTCTTCCCTCATCACGCGCGAGAGAGAGAAAGGGAGCGAGCAACATAAACCTGCTCTCTATCTCCGTGTACGACGTTTGTACTAGTCCCGGCCTGCTATAATGCTACTGTGCTGGCGATTTACCGTTAAAATGGGTGATGCTATCCCCTTCCCCGCTCTCCCCTCTCCCTCTCTGCTCACAGGGCTCTTTTGCCGTTCTTTGTTGTTGTTGTTTGTTGCCCTGTCAATATTGCCAGCTGTCAGTGCATAAGTGCGCTCTAGCACACACACACACTCACACAAAGAGCTACACACATACGCAGCTACGATAGAATAGTGTTTTGCGTATCACAGTAGCTAAAGCTGGTTTTTGTTCCTTTTCCAACAGGTCGCAACACTTGAGCCCTTCGACCATCATCATATGCAGGAGAGCCTTTGTAGCCCTAATTGTGAAAGTGATTTGCTTTAAGGCAAATTATGTGTAATTGTTTGTACTCGTTTGTTTTCCTTTGTGTGTGTTTTGAAGAAAACAGGATATGCTAAGCTTCAAGCCTTTTAATTTCAAATACTTGGATAATTAGATATCTCGCCATTGGAACGAGCAATGAATCGCAACTTAATGCCCGTTCGCTTATGAATAATCACGTGCAGCGCGTGTTTCATCGTAGGCCCTTCAGCGCATTCACTCTCTCGTTCTCTCTCCATCTCCTTTTCTCTCTCTGTCTCTCCTTCTCCACTATTTCAACACAAATCGATCGATTTTGCACACAACAAAACCCACCAGAGACCCTTCTCACATGACCCGTAACACGAATCGATCTAGCAATCTTTCTAGACTGCCTATGGAATGGGGTGGCGGAGGGGAGTAAGCGGGGCTTGAGGCAATACATACAGTCAGGTTGTATCATTATCAACCTTCACTGCACTCTCCAAACAGAGGCAAAGCACACTCACACACACACACAAAGCAGCACGGGAAGTTGTTATCATCATCCTCCGAAACGGTGGGGGGAAAAACAATTAAACAAATCTGTTGGTAATACAGGCCTCCAATTAAACAAAATCGAATTGGAATCCACCCCGCGCCTGTTTCTCACTGAAAGCACTGACCGAACTCCGCACACGACACGGGCTCCCCTTCCCCCCTCGTCACACCACCTTTGACTTCACCGACGTTCTGACGTCGTTTCACATGTGTTTGTTTTTGTCGCCTTTAGCTCGATTCCTGCCCTGTCTTCCCACTTGTCCTCTGGGTTTAACGCGCTATCAACGCACCATTTCTTCGCGGTTGGATGCTGCTGGTGCTGCCGTGGAGGACCTTTCACGGTGACCCTCTCTGTCGGCTTGCCGATCATCAGCCCGCCCGTCAGTGTTTCGTTGTGGGCGCAACGGTTGGTGGTGATTGTCCGAAGAAAGTGAGACGGACCGAGATGGATGTGAAAATCGGAAAATCTAAAAATAAGTTCAATCTTCTTCTTTTTCCCTATCATTCTTAACGGGGTATTTTCGGGCGCTTGTACTAAACAGGACGGTGTTGGGGAAAAAATAGCATTCTTGTACTGGTGTGCAGCATGTCCCCGCACACACACACACAAACGGGGAGCGTACGCATACACACTGAATCCAATTCACATGATCTCAATGCCACTGCAGTCGTGTTTTTTTTTTTCGTTCTTTTTCGGACCTGCTGCTTCCTTACTCCCTGGCAACCTAGCAAACCCGTCTGTTTTACAATCCACGTCGCCTGAGAAGCCAGATGAGGGATGTTTCGATGTGGGTTGCTGATCAGCAGCAGCTGTTACCCCTCAGTAGGCGAACAACATCCTCCCATGTGGCGTTCAACCTGTTTTTTTCCGTCCGTCGAGGCTACTTTGCACCTTTTTATCATAAGTTGGCACGAGCAACACGACCTTGGCGTATCTTACTTGTGGGGGCCAACACACACACACACACACATACACAAACCCATCGTGTTCTCGTGGAACCGTGTAGCCTTGCAAAAAGGGGGGTGGGAGGTAGAATTTTTTTTTTTTTCATTTTGACCTACGTCAGAACGGATATGACACAGCGCCGCCCGTGTGTTTTGCTTACTTTTGTCCCGAACCATCCCAAAACCAGCTGGAAACAAACACTGCCAGTGCACCTTTTTTGCCCTTCCCTGAGATGTGTGTATGTGTCACATGATTTAACATTGATCGCTAAACGCAACCACACCGCAACACAATTTAGGAAAAAGCACTCCGATGGTTCCGTGTGCGTGGCTGTGTGTTCAGCACAACGCAATAAGGGTGGGAGGGGAGAGAATGAAGAAAAAACGATCTGCGCCCACTTCCGCATCGAGAAGTTTCGTGCGTGCGTGCGTGTGTGCGTTGGTTGCAAATGAGGAAGAGCGATGATGACGATGATGATGATGAGGCACACCACTAAAACTGCACAATAATTGTTGCGCGCTGTTTCGAAACACTTTTCATTCATCAGGTTCACGATTTTCCACTGCACAGGAGAATATGAAATCACGACCAACACAACGACGACGACGACGACGACGACGACGGTGGCATGACTGTGGGTGGTGGCGAATGGTGTTATGCTAACCTTTATCGATGCGGCACGAGCTCGACTGTTCACGGGCACGACGGGCAATTTGTATTTTCGCAAAGATTTCAACACCACCTTTCCGAGAGCTGGCTGCGCCGTTCCTCACACAAATACGGTACGATGGAAGAGGTTGCCTCAAACAGGACGATTTGACAGTGGTACACGAGCCATAAAATGAAAGCAACATTATGAACACATCAAATTACTTGATTTACTTATTCGATCAATGAGTCGTAAATTCGTTCAACAGAATTTGGGGTCCAAAATCGGTATTAAAACAGAAAACCGCATTTTTAATCATGTTTTTCAAGCCACAAACAGAAACTGATGAGCGTACCTTTTCTACAGCGGCTTGTAGGAGGTTTTGACAACTAAACGTTCAGTTATGACAAGAATGGCGGAAGAGTCAATTCTGCTATAAAAGTGTTCGATTGTAATTTAGATAATATTGTGTACCTTTTTACTTTTATTACCAATATGACGTTATTGTGATTCATTTTATGTGCCGAAAATATCATTCAAATCGCCAATTTATTCAATTGAATGAAAGGCTCAAAACGATAAGTTTCACATCATGAGCGATTGAAAAGGCCTTTTTGTTTTGCCAGCAAAACAGCAGTTTTATTCACAATAATGACTTCCATCTCACAAAAGTCAAGGTCAAATATTTGATATAATAGTTTTAGTCATATTTCAATATTTTTCGTATACTTTATCGAAGCACAATTTGCATAAACTCCGGTTTGTTTGCATTCGTACTTGCTTGATGGATCGAAACGGTCTGAGCCGGAACTGACAGCAGCAACGCACCAGGAAGCGAAAAAGCCTCTCTGGCACATGACAGCAGCGTGTATTTTTCTTTTCTACTTGGCTATCGAAAGGAATAGGTGTGCTGCTAACTATTTCCGTCGAAATTTAGTGTGTTTACTTATAATTTCCGTCCCCGATTGCAGGTTCAATCCACCATGGTGACGAAGAAGCCCGTCAAGAAGAAGGTTGTGCCGAAGCAGAAGGTGGCCCCGGCCCCGCTGGCCAAACCGAAAAAAGTTGAGGTTAAGAAGGTGGTGAACCCGTTGTTCGAGAAACGTGTTAAGAACTACGGCATCGGCCAGAATGTGCAGCCGAAGCGCGACCTGAGCCGGTTCGTCAAATGGCCGAAGTACATCCGCATCCAGCGCCACCGCGCGATCCTGCAGAAGCGGCTGAAGATCCCGCCGCCGATTAACCAGTTCACCCAGACGCTGGACAAGCCGACGGCCCAGCAGGTGATGAAGATGCTGGAGAAGTACCGCCCGGAGAACCCGATCGCTCGCGTCCAGCGCCTGAAGGCGAAGGCGGAAGCGAAGGCGGCCGGCAAGGAGGAACCGCCATCGAAGCGGGCCAACCAGCTGCGCCAGGGCATCAACTCCGTGGTGAAGATGGTCGAGCAGAAGAAGGCCCAGCTGGTGATCATTGCGCACGACGTCGATCCGATCGAGCTGGTCGTCTACCTGCCGGCGCTCTGCCGCAAGATGGGCGTGCCGTACTGCATCATCAAGGGTAAGGCGCGCCTCGGCACGCTGGTGTACCGCAAGACGTGCACCTGCGTTGCGCTGACCCAGGTCGAGAACGCGGACAAGCCCAACCTGGCCAAGCTGGTCGAAACGATCAAGACGAACTTCAACGATCGGTTCGACGATATCCGCCGCCACTGGGGCGGTGGTCTGCTTGGACCCAAGAGTATGGCTCGTCTGGCCAAGCTCGAGAAGGCCAAGAAGCGCGAGATGCTGCAGAAGAACTAAGATCTGTGTGTGAGTGTGCGTGTGTGGCCGTATATATGCGTAACATTTTATTTTGAGGTGAGATTCCAACATCTCCTCCCCCACTACACAGAGTCTGTATGCATTCGATAATAAATATTAAGTTTTCGAACAATCGAGTTCATTTGTGTTCAAATGTTTTGTTTTTGCGCCACTTTGGCCAAGTTAAAAGTATTGCGAAATGATCCTTCCTGTATACAGAAAGTTCAGCCGATCTTCAAAATAGAACTACAGATATGTTGTTTGTTTGTACAGTTTATAGAGGCATTGGCTCAAACGGAGTTCATTCGCCCCTTTAAAACTTCGCCAGATCTAGAGATAGACTTAAACAACCCAAGTGGAAAGCAAAGGAACTTTTCTTAAACAAATCAGTTCAGAAATCAAACACTTTGCAAACATTTCGTTTTAAATTGTTAGAAACTTTATTACTAACATACTTCCGGACAGTGTCGGAATCGTCCCGAGTACCATGGTTTAGCAAGCTTACTCACTACTAGCTCGCTCTCTTGCATATCACATGTTTGCATAACGGCTGTGTTTGAACGCGATCGCCTTCTGCCATCGTTCAAATGAAATTTTACCCCATCTTTTTAACGGCTTCGACTAATAACTTACAGCCCCCGCACTCCTTGTGCTACTACACCCACCCCTTCCACTAGCCCGAACTACACTTGCAGCTTCCATCGAGGATCGAGATCTGATGGAGCGTTCCACAGCCGGCGTGGTCCTTCACGTAGCTCGGGAAATCGTTCTCCAGCACCAGCAGCCGGTTCAGCTTCAGATCGGGGAACACGTGCGTTGCGTACAGGCCGAGCGTGCTCTTGTACACCAGCTTAAAGTTGGTCTTTTTCCAGCAGGTGTTGGTGTCCCAGTAGTAGATGTTCATCTCGCCCTCCTCCCTGAAGAACACTCCATGGCCACCGTCCGTGCCGAGGAAGACGGGCACCACCGGTTTCTCGCCAATGTCTGGAATTGCAACATGCAATCAGTAAATCCACCGTCTAAACATTCACCCGTCAAAAAGGGGACTTCCCCTCCTTACCTATAATGTTGCCACCGTGTCCCTTGCGCAGATGCTCCGTCTTGATCGCAAACAGTCGATTACCGCCGAGATAGGTAAAGTACAGCCGCGTACCTTCCTTGTGCTTCGACAGGAAGATGTACAGCATGTCCCGGTAGCGGCAGCCCATGTGGACAGCCTTCGGCAGGATCACCCGATATCCGCGCCCATTGTACACGTCGTACACGATGATCGCATTGTTGCCCGGGTCGCTCACGTACACGTAGCACCGGCCGCCCTTCAGACACTCCACCTGGATGTACTGCAGGCGCGACTTTTCCGTCACAAACCGGGCCAGATTGATCGTTTTCAGCTTCTTGCCCGTCTTGCTGCAGTACACCACGACCTTCGGCGGGCAGCGCTGGACCGGTGTGCGCTGCGACTGCGTCACCCCACTGTCCAGCACCCACACGTACTCGCCATCGCTGTGCAGATCGATGGCCGACTGGAGCGCATTGCAGTTGCCCTCCTCCTGCTCGTTCCAGCACGGGAACGGTTCGAACTTGACGTCGCAGCCCTTCTTCGTTGCGTACACCTTGCTCAGCGTGATCGGGTTGCTGCTCTTGTAGCGCGGAAATACGCACAGTGTGTGCGTACCGCTGCGCTGGCAGCGCATCGCGATAAGATCACGTGGCTTGTACTTGCCGGTGCTGGTGATCAGCCGCTTCGTGGTCGGGCAGGGCCAAACGATCCGGCCCCCTTCCCAGGTGTAGATCGTGCGCGTACAGTTGTCCGAAGAGCTGCAGGCACCCTGCACCGCCACGGCCAGCGACAGCAGACCGACCAGAAGCGGGAGGAGAGCCACTGTCGGCATCATGCCGCCGGAACACACTTTAGACCGCATCACCTCCAGGAGGTTTTTGTACGTAAAAGGTAATGTAAGCTGAACTGAGCGCTAAATTGATAACGTTTTTTGCTACTATCCAGAGCAGCACCAGCACCAAGAGCATCCAAGAGCCCTACACATCCGACTGTTCCCTCGTCGATCCGGTGCGGAACGTTTTATAGCCTCTATAGACACGTTGGTCTAGACCCGTGCAGACTGTGCAGGTTGTTACGCACATGTCTCCCCAACCGCGGCAGCCCCAAAGTCAATGTTAAGGGCAGCAACGGTCGCTTGTGATAGTTTACACCACAAACCACGAGTCATTCCCCGCGGACGCCCTTGTGCGCGATGCTTGCAGCATGTTATTCCTTTTGGGGAGGAATGTTTTCAAACTTTCGCGTCGCAAATCGTTGTGACGACGCTGAGGCACGCCACCTGCTAGTCAGTCCAGGTGTGGGGGGTAGTAGGAGAGTTTTATTTTGCAAATTTAAAAACAAACGTGTGAAATTCGTACAATGGAAAATGGGAGAATGTTTGAACCAAAACCAGTGTACTACCCCCCACATGGGCCACCGGCACGTACTGTGAGGTTTCGTCAGCCAGGTGGACCAACGAGGAACTGGAAGAACTTTGTTATGATGATGATCGAGCGATCGAGCGACTTTCCCGGAACATTTACCATCAGAATGGTGATATCTATTTTCTAGAAGATAGCGACCTTACAAGATGTTAAGCAACCCTGTTACGTAGGTTAAGCACGTACAGTAGTGGTTGGTAGTGATGATCCTCATTGCTATGTTGGATCATCGAACGATCATGAAAAATGATGCAAAACTGTAGAACAAGGCATAATTTTGTTTTAAGAAATGGTATTTTTTATTTGCTCCAAAATCTCGTGCCTTTGACTGCTTCCTAAAACATTTTGATGATCCTGAAGATCAAGTGGCCTTGAAGGTTCCATATGTACCACGATCATGACTACCCTGCAGTAGGCCGTTGATCTAGGAAAGCAGGCCCACTTGGATCTAAAGTTCAATATCTAATCCCAATTTAGACTCCAAAAAGGTTGGGGATTCCTCTGGAAAGAATATCTGCCAATTACATGGTGATTGATCGATTATGATCAATAATCGATAACGGGTTTTCTTAATTAAAAGAAAATACTGTGTAACATTATATCTTATACCACACAAGTTGAGGCTGTACGTAATGCACATACTGATGATATAATATGATTTACCGAATAATCACATATTTATGTTACGCCGAGCGGACATAGCCAAACAATGAATGGAGCACAGGAGTAGGATCTATCTTCGCCATGAATGTTTAACGCATTTTTGGTAGTTTATGAATGATTCGAATCCAAAACCGTCTTGGATGACCTTCAGGATGGGAGTGTACGTGATAATCGGGCAAAAAAAGGATCACAATAACATATTTTAAAGGTTAGTCATTTCTTCTTAAAACAACAACCCACCCCAGACAAACTATCCGGATGGAGACTCAACCGATATTTTGTCCCGAAAGATTCCACAATTTCCATTACGTGCCCCGGGTGAAATTGTTTTCAAATAATGCCCTGTTGACGAATCTGACGACAACATACACCCAAATGCATGGGCATATCTTCTTCCACTGCCCCAGAGTCACTAGCGACACCAGCCAGCAAGCCCAGCCCCCCCCCCCCCTGGCGCTGGCAAACAATCGCCACCAAATGCACGTACCGCACCGGTGGAACAGTCGAGGACGCCGAAAACCAAAACTAACCCCCATCCGAATACGTACGTGCAGCTGCCAACTCCGCCCTGGTATATATGGACTGGTGAGTGCTTCTTCAGCTATCAGTTCTCTGTGGACAGTGCCACAACAGTCCCTTTCCCAAAAAAAGCAGCGTTCCAGAATAAACGAACGCACAGAACACGATGAGTTGCCGCGTGACGGGGCTACCGCTTGCCCTGCTGTTTGTGCTGGTGTCCGCGCTCGCTAGCACGGACGATCTCGAGTACTGTAACATCGTGTACCGGATCAATGGCAATTCGATCGACTTTCCCTGCCTTTCGACCAAGAACATCTACATCTCCGCACATCGCTACCAGCCACGCAATGTGATGCCGGTGCGGTGCCAGTACGACAATCAACGCATGCTGATGGCCCTGCCAAGATTGCGCTCGGGCGTTCCTACCACGCTTGGGCAGATCGATCTGAACAAACCGAACTGCTACGCGCACATTAAGCCGTACCCTTGCTGGGCCTATCAGGAGGAGGGCAATTGCAACTCGCTCCAATCCGTCATCGATCTGTACGTGGATGTGAAGGTACGTTGTGTTACCGTGGCCACCGTGCTTTTGCGGTAGGATGAAAACGTGCTAACGTGTCGTCTCTTTCCTTGCAGCGCATCGCGTGGGTGCTGGACTCGGGCATCACCAACTTCCTGGAGCAACCGATCAAGCGCTGCCCGCCGAAGGTGTATGCCTTCAACTTGAGCAACGACAAGACGGTCAAGACGATCGACCTGTCGGAGATTGTGAAATCCAGCTCGCGGCTCCAGTATCTCGTCACTGATTACAACGAGCTCGGCCATCCGTTTGTGTAAGTATTGTGTTGGGTAAAGCCTGCAAAGTAAAATCACGTGCGTGATGCTAACGATCTCCCAACTTGCAGCTACATTTCCGATGGCGATGGTGCAATCATTGTGCTGGACGTGAACAACAACAAGAGCTTCCGCGTGGTGCTACCGCGTGCCATCTCGGCTGGCTGCGGCGATTCGGACGTGCTCTACCTGCTGCTCATCCCGAAACCGAAGGGCCAGAGCCTGGTGATCTTCAGCTACCTGTGCGGCCAGAAGGTTTACTCGATCAAGTCGGAACATCTGCGCAGCGGCAAGGGTTCGAGCGCGATCGTCGAGCTCGGCACCAAGCGCAAACACTCCGTCCTGCTCGGCACGGACGGTGGCAAGGGGGTGGTGCTGCGGTACCGCGGCGAGGCCGAGCTGTACCTCTGGGACAGCGATCAGCCGTACAGGGAGTGTAACTTTGAGCTGATTCAGAACGCGGACGAGTGCCGGCTGTCGACGCACGTGGTCGTGGGCAAGAACGAGCATCTGCTGTCGCTGTCGTCGAACTTGAGCGATTTTCTCAACAACACGTGCGGCGTTGGTGGCGCCTCGTCCCGGTTGAAGTACGTTTGCAAGGAGTGTGACGATGATTGTTACTAAGCAGCGCTCATCGGGGAGGGACTGACGCACTACTGACTACACGACTACACTGACACTGAGACACAAACCTGACCACCCCGTGCCCACGCGTGGCTCACAGAGCCTGGTGGATTCTGTGATACTGACTACCATGGACTGGACTACTGGACTTGGACTTTACGGACTCGCGAGCTTCGGTTCGGTCAGCCTCCTCTGGCCTATTGCATATTACATGGCGGCACGAAGCAGCACCACCACGCAATGCAATAATTTATTCACTTTGTACAGGGCACCAGAGACGCCTAGTTCTAATAAAAAGGAAAGGAAGTAGGATCGATGTTCTAAACTTACGCTACAGTCTCCTCATTTTCGTCACGTCCTCTATCATTTTCAGCTTCTGTCCCATTCCCCGATACTCGCCGAGCGTTTTGTTGATGTAGCGTTGCTGATACTTCAGGATAAATTTGTTACACTGCATCAGTGTTGCTCCCACGTACAGTGTTCGGTAGCGGGCTATCTCGGGGCCGGCCTGTAAATCCGAAATTGCGACACCATTAGTGTCATACTGCTCCAGGCACATGGGAGATGATCGGACACTTACCACGGTGAGCAGCGGTAGGATGCTGGTAATGAAGCGATGCGGTCCATGCATTGCCTGTATGATGCAGAGGTGCGTTTTCGCGTTGAAGTATATCACATTCGTCCGCAGCATGCTGGCGATACCAAACTCCCCGTAGTACCGCTCTATATTCTCGCGAATGTACTTAAGCAGTGTGTTTGATTCAATGGTAACCGGTGCTGTGTCTTCTCGATTGTTGCAACGTATCTGCACCAGAATGTACCTGAAACAATGGTAGCATCAGAAGAAGGGAAAGGCTCGATAGTCGAGAATGCATGATTTGATGAACGGTGCTTGCGGCCCTTACCTGTACTTTACACGAACCATTTCGACGCTTTTTTCTACCTACAACCCTAGGGGAACTAACTTTATTGAATATGTATAGAAGAGGTAACGAAAGGATTGATCAAATTACTTCCCAAGCCCTTTAATTTTACGTTGTAAAGAGCTCCCGGCAAATCCAATGAAAACGTGTTTTGGAAATGTAAACAATTTTCTGTTGTTGTTTTGATTGGAGCTGTCAAGGCGCATTATATGCAATACAGGTTGTTCCCGACATACGCTACTAATGGACACTGTTAAAATAAAATGCGTGTTTCGAGTTTTCCGCCAAAATGATATTTTTTGTGTATCTGCTCAAGATGGGTTGTTTAAGTACTTTTTTTTCAATCATTTAACATTATTCTGATCGAAAATTCAATTTCTGTACGTTTTGAATCGATGTTTCAACCAAATTCAATTCAACCAAAAGGTACCACGCATCTTGGGGACTACGTGTATCCGCACAACTGCTCGAAACGGCTAGCTTGCACACTATTCGAGCGGATAAGCTTTTGAATTCAAAAAACAGCTCATGGCGGGAAAATTGGTGCCTGCACGTGGTAACCATTTCTAGCCACGTTTAGTCATAAGACTCCCAATAAACCTAGCGTCATTTTTCATAAAAAATACATTATTTTTTTTACATATATGATTCCATTCCACGAGCCACCCTGTAAGTGAACGTGTAAGCTTTATCATCAAATAATAACAAACCACCATGCACACCGCCGCCCGGCACCACAAACCGCCCGGCGCCACAAAATGACGACCACGACGCCGCTACCAATCTCGAGGTCAATTGTGGAGTGCACGTTCGCTTCAGTACACTTTCAGACTTCCGCGTGTCCGCAGCTGACATCTTACCAGCTCTTGGTAGGGAAATATTATTGTATACGTAAAAGGTGAAAGTTGCAATCACCATAATCAACATGTCGACCAGCAGCAGTCCAGTGTATCTGATTGGTGTGGATGTTGGAACGGGCAGTGCACGGGCGGCACTGGTTACCGGCAAGGGGGAAGTGCTGCAGACCTGCGTGAAGCCGATACAAACTTGGAACACGCAGCCAAACTACTACGAACAATCATCGGACGATATTTGGTCAGCGGTTTGCGAGTGTGTCAAGGTGATCTTCAGCGTGTGTGTGTGTATGTGTGTGGGATGTAAATATGCGTAAACGAACCAAAAGTAACGGAAAGAGGAAGGGCAAGCGGCTTGAGGGACAGATGCACTTGTACGATGACGCGTTTATGGTCGCGTTGAGGAGCGATTGTTTGACACTGGGCATACAATTCTACGATTAGTTTAATGGTATAGGGCGCGCTGATAGACGAGAGCGAGATAAGCCCATGCTTTTATTGCTCCCAGGAAGTGCTCCGGTGGACGCAGCACAAAAAAAGCCTTACAGTTGAGAGCTTTTTTGATTGTTAATAAATTTAAATTCTTTAAATGCCACACTACATTGATCGCATGCATAATGAAACCATTTTAGTTTGAAACGATCGCATTTAAACTGTATACTATTCGTTTGCAGAACGTTACCTCCGGATATGCGAAGGAGCAGATTAAAGGCATCGGGTTCGATGCCACCTGTTCACTCGTTGTTCTCGATGGCCAGATGCAACCGCTAACGGTCTGCCCGTCTTCGAAGGGCAACCAGCGCAACGTGATCCTCTGGATGGACCATCGGGCGGAGGAAGAGGCACGCTTCATCAACGCAACGCACCACCAAATGCTCAACTATGTCGGTGGCAGCATTTCGCTCGAGATGGAAGTGCCGAAGCTGCTGTGGCTCAAGCGAAACATGCACGACGCGGTCTGGACGAAGGTCGGGGCATTTTACGACCTTCCCGACTACCTGACATTCCGTGCCACTGGTGCCGATTGCCGATCGATTTGCTCGGCCGTCTGCAAATGGAACTACGATGCAGAGGATCGATGCTGGTCGGAAGATTTCCTGCAAACGATCGGTTTGGTCGATGATCTACGCGTCGACAGCTGGCGGCTGATCGGTACGCACGTGGCAAACCCGGGTGCACCGATCGACGGAGGACTTTCGCGGCAAGCGGCCCAAGAGCTGGGGTTAAACCCTGGCACGGCAGTTGCTAGTTCGATGATCGATGCGCATGCGGGAGCGTTGGCACTGCTCGGCTGCGAAGGACCACCGGGGAGAGCGGGCGATGGAAGCGGTCTCACCTCCAAGATGGCCATCATTTGCGGAACATCCTCGTGCCATATGAGTCTTACCAAGCGACCGGTACTGGCTCCAGGGATATGGGGCCCGTACAAGCATGCAATCATCCCGGACCTGTACCTGAACGAGGCAGGCCAAAGTGCGACGGGCGTACTGATCGATTACATGCTTCAAACGCACCCATGCTACGACCAGCTGCTTAAAGAGCACGGCGGTTCCAATGGGAAGATTTATGCCTTTCTCAACACATTCCTAGATGAGTTGGCAAAAAAGCAGGGTGAAAGTTCCGTTCACCGACTAACGATCGATCTGCACGTTTGGCCCGACTTTCACGGCAATCGGTCGCCTCTGGCCGACCCTAATCTGAAGGGTATGATATCGGGTCTAACGATGACGAAGGATGTGCAAAACTTGGCGCTTATTTATCTTGCTCTCATGCAAGCACTAGCGGTAAGTACGCTTGGGTCGATGAACGTTTCACATTTTTCCAATTTAATGCATTTTTTCTCCCTTTCACCTTCATCAGTACGGAACACGACACATACTGCAGGTGCTGGAAGCTTCTGGACGCGAGCCAATCACCTCGATATTGCTGTGCGGTGGTTTAAGCAAGAATTCTCTCTTTGTACAAACGCATGCCGACATTTGTTCTGTTCCAGTGCTGCTGCCCAGCGAACCGGAAGCCGTGCTGCTCGGTTCGGCAATGATGGGAGCGTATGCGGCTGGTCTGTACGATAGTTTGGAGGTTTGTAAAAGTAGCAATAAACGTTTCACTGTCACGATTCACATTTATACAATCTTGTTCCAATAGCTGGCAGCAAGTGGCATGGGAGGTAGTGCTAAGGTGGTCAAACCGGACCTGAGCGACAGCACTCGCGACTATCACGAGCGAAAGTATCGCGTTTTCCAACGGATGTACCTGGACCAGCGTGGCTATGAACGTATCATGAAAGGTTAACCAAGCCGTTTCGTCGTCGCAATCATTCCACGGTAAACGCTAGCCATTCCGAGCCCAACCTTTGCGCAATATATTATCAACGTATCTTTAGTAAGTAACACACAGTAAGCCATTGTCAGGTGCAAAGTTAAAAGTAAACATCTGGTAACTACATTTACAATGCGCACAGTTACGAAATAAACGCGGCCGCTTTGGTTTCAATCACCGTTCGGCACACCGGACAGTGGAGGCTGATTTTCTGCGCACAATTTTCACACAAGCACACGTGCCCACACGGCAGGCAGATCACTTCCTTCGGGTTCACAATGCACACCACGCACAGTTGCTCCTCGGCCAGGCCGGTCGTTCGCATGCGCGCTCGGCGGGTGGCGCGCGACTGTTCCAGCTGTTTGCGCAGCTTGTCCTCTTCCCATTCCTGCTTTTTGCGCTTGTACAGCTTGCGCGTGATCAGCACGATCAGCACGGCCGATATCGTGCCGGACAGGATCACCTTCAGCAGGGTGGAAGACTTTGCCTCTTCCAGGCGCTTGAGCAGTGTGCTTTTGGTGGCCGTGGTAAGAAACATTGGCCACCCGTTCGATGGTGGATGCAGCCGGACCCCGGTGTCGTCCAGCTCGAGCTCACCGACGGCCGTAATAAAGCTGCCGTCGCGCAGCATCTCTTCCGTCGTCTGGAGGCCCTTCTGCCGGACGCCCGAAAACAGCCCGAACAGATGATCGAACACGGTCAACGAGGAGGGCTCGTAGTTTTCGTACACCGTGTCCATGTCGAGCAGTTCGGCCGACAGGCCGCTCACGATCTCCACCCCCTGCTTGCCGTTGACGAGCCGGAACGGTGTTTCGTTGGCCGACACGTGAATGATTTGTTTTTCTTCCTGCCAAAAGCCAAACATTGCCCGTGCGACGCGATGCTCGCTGGAAGTGGAAGGAACATGGCGAATGTTGTTTTGATTATGTATGCGGACGGCACACCACGTCGCTGCCGGCTTACGTTAAGGTCATCGTCTGCAGCACCCCGGTGACCGAGGGGGACATTGCGCTGCGCAGGGCCGTCCCGATGGGTGTGACGCTTCCCCGAATGACGGCATATTTGAGCTTCTGGTCGGGTTCTTTCCGTAACCGGTCGGCCAGCTGCTCATCGATCTGTAGCTGGGGCGCATCCTAAAATGAGTTAAGATGGAAAGGAAAGAAAAGAAAACGCGAAACGGTTATGACATAATCTCCCGATCTGTGTTTTCTTTTCCGAACAGCCCGGCAAAGGGACAAGGGGAGTGTGTATTCGCTTTCTCACCTTCAATGCACGGCAGTTTTTCCTGAGTTTGTAGTACTGGTTGCTGCACACTACCAGCACTAGCAGATCGATGCCTAGCAGGACCGCTTCCTGTAGATATTCCATTTAATTTGTGACGCGGCGCAAACCACTACCAAGGAGATTGCTTTCTCGCATACATTTTGTCCCGGTACGTTCTTTTTGGTTTGTTGTTTTTTTCGTTTGTGTTTTTCCTACATGTCGTGTTTACGTTCCAATGTCAGACAGAAAATGAGGTCCCCAAGGACAGTCGCTTGGATGACAAAATATAAATTAGTGGAGCAGAAGGGGCGGGAGCGATTTATATGTGTGTTTTAATTGTTGACTGCATTACAAAATTAAAAAAGGACAATCAAGTGTAATAGTTCATGGAAAATCACTGGAAAACACGCATTTTTCTCCCAGCTGCAACCGATCCGCTTGCTGACAGGGAGTGTTGTTGCTCTCTGCTGAGCTGTCAAACTGTTGTGATGTTTTTCCTGCATCGGTGGTGTGTTATTTTTTGTTGCGATCGAGGAATGTGGAATTCACTTCGGAGCAGATTAGCTTAAACTTCCTGTCCCCCCCGTTCGTCGTCGAGTGCACTTGTGTCGCTTTCGATATTTGGCTTCCCAGTCCCGTGGGACCGTGTGTGAGCTCGATTGGGCCTGCAGTTTCTCGTTCCCGTAGTCAAGCCGCGTCGGCAATACTTACCACCCTAATCTGCGTAATAAAAGAGGGACTGGTGGTGTGAACGCATCGATATGCCTAACGCTGACGTGTAGTAATGGTGCAGCTCTCGGGGTGCATCTGGTGATTAGTTTTTCGTGCGTTGTGTACATAAAACGGTCGTGCTACGCAAAAACGACGTGACTGCAAACGGCTGGTGCAATATAGTGTATACGGAAGTAATTTTAACACACGAAGAGGCTAGATTCAGAGGTGAAGGGTTGTTTATGGTGCTACCGATAGGAAGGAAAACATAGTTTTAACAATAGAACTGGAGGAAGCAGTACATTGAGACACGGGATTTGTGACGACACAAGACAACAATCGGAGTAGGTTGATTTCCATTGCCATAGCTTCCCCTGTGCAACACATAACAATCAAAGATTAATGTTATGCACATATTTCGCACGTCATTGTCTAAAAGCAGGGTAAAAAGGTGTCATATTGAGTAACAACTGGATCAACAGACCGCCGCAACAATAGAAACATCTGTCCAGCCGTAAAGCAACACAAAGTGCCACGATGACGAACCAGAAACCGACTGCCACCTGCCGGCTAAAACAGGATTACATGCGACTGAAACGGGATCCAGGTAGGCCCGCGCAACGCGACCGTCGTCTAAACTTGTTCCCTAATAAACACTTTCTTTTTCTTCGCCCTACCACCACCACCACCACCACCATCGCCACCTGCAGTACCATACATCACAGCGGAACCACTACCATCGAACATCCTGGAATGGCACTACGTGATCAAGGGACCGGAAGATTCACCGTACTACGGCGGCTACTACCACGGGACGCTGCTGTTCACCAAGGAGTTCCCATTCAAGCCCCCCTCCATCTACATGACCACCCCGAACGGACGGTTCAAGACAAACAAGCGGCTCTGCCTGAGCATATCGGACTTTCACCCGGACACGTGGAATCCGGCCTGGTCCGTGGCGACCATCCTGACCGGGCTGCTGAGCTTCATGCTCGAGTCGACGCCCACGATGGGGTCGTGCGAAACGACACCGGCGGAAAAGCGCCGCTACGCCCAACAGTCGCTCGAGTTTAACATGAAGAACGAGGTGTTCCAGGAGCTGTTTCCCGAGATTTGCGAGGAAATCGGCGAACGGTTGCAGAAGATCGAGGAGCAGCGGAAACAGGCGGCCGCCGCCAGTGCGGAGAACGGCGCGGACAGTGCGGCAGGCGAGACGGCAACGGCGGACGGTGGCATGTTTGTGGCGGGAGGTCGATCCGGTATCGACGACAGCAACATTTGGCACTCGCTCTACACCAATCTGATCGTGCTGGTAGGGTTCGTCGTGTTTGCGCTAATAGTGCATTACGTCATTAAGAGCATGAACATTTAATAATGGCACGAAGCGCCGGGTGAAGCGAGAGGTTTCGTTGTGTTTGAGCGTGCATCAACATCAATGCGCTGCACTAGGGGCTGCACGGTTTGGCCAGCTGTGAGTGTGTGCGTGAGTTGCGGCGTATTCGGAAGCGTTGGAGCGTCGCAAAAAATGCTCACCATCACTATCGCCTAGCGGTGAGGCATAGTCTTTGTTCTGCAGCAAACTAATCCTCCAAGAGGAATGTTCTAATTTGTAACCGCTAATCATATACATAGTGAAGCGACAACAGCAATGAAACAAAACAAAACAAAAAGTGCGAGAAAGAGGTCGGCAATTGTGAGAGCCATTTGCTTTCAGCATAATGCGCCACTAAACCATTATACCAAAACGGCTTGGCTCTAAAGGAAGGTAAATATGCAGTAAAACAAAATTCTAAGCATCGTATTACAAAATTCAAATCGGAAACCCTCGGGCAAGAGTAACGCAATTGCAATGCAACCGACGAAAACAGGGAACGAACGGATCTGGTTCTGTTGTTTTTCTTCTCTGTACCATATACATAATTTTAACACGTTTCACCTTCCTTTGTTGCTCTCCCGCAATGCCATCCATTGCCTGTGCCCGTTCAACGACGACTCTACGTTGGGGTTACCGAATTGTCCGAAATTGAATTTTACAGCTAACCTATCGATGGTCGATATACAATTATTAAAACAAATAGTGTAACGTTACAATAGCAGTATAGTGAACATATATGTAACGAAACTACAACTACCAGTGGTCGTGAGGGGTTTGTTCGATGCGGCTGTGCTCATTTAAAAAGAAAAAAAAAATAGAAGCTCTAATAAACATTTGAACCGATTCAACTGATCACGATCACTAATGTCACATGATCAAGTCGAGAGGAAGAGAGCGACAAAGACGAACTCCATGATACGGTACGCAACCTTTTTCACACATTTTACACGCAAACGCATAACACAGCAAGGTGAGCAACACAACAGCAAAAACAAATAAAAACATACACACACACACGCGCAGTAGACAGTAGAAATGATTCAACTCAAACCAAAATAGCGTTGCAAAAGATGCAATAGAAAGCAATAGATGGCATTGTGCACATGGCTGGAAAAACGGACGGACGGACAAGAAGACACGTGAGCGGTACAATGGTAAAACATATGCGTTTTTATGCTCCCAGGTGGAAAGCTATGTACTTTTTCCTCATTTAAATCAGTATTTATTTTGGACCGTAAATATAGCTACTCTACGAGTCAAGGTGATAATCCGGGGTAGACATGCAGAAATGGGTTTTCGACGATTTTGCTTTGTATTCCAATAATCTCCGAAAATTGATCAAAAGCCCTAAACAAACACAACCAACCGCTTGTTTTATCGACACAATGTTAGTCTACATTAAATTTATTTGCAATCTCTAGCGCTCTTACACAGATAGATAGTAACACGGGCAAAGAAACGGGAAGCCCGCACAATTTGACTGGTGTATGGATGGTATGCTGCTGCCACTGCTTTCCGCCATTATCCTCCCTCATCCACACTAGTTGCGCTCATCTGCTCGCGCCTTCATGCGCGTAATGAACGCAGCACCTTTGTTCTTACGAAAGCTTTCGTAAGGATCCGCTGGATTGTAGGCCTCTTGTCGCATCGGTTCGATCGTAGCGCCCAGCCCGATACGATCCCCTCCCATGGCGCCACTCGGACCACCGCCCATACCGCCCTTCATTGCACCGTGAAATTGGTGGTTTCCGCCGCCGCCACCACCACCACTGCCGGGTCCGATCCCACTGCCGCCGGGTTTACTGCCTTCTTCGAGAAAGTTGCTAGCCGCCTTCATGTACCCTCCAGCACCGAAGCTAGGTGGTGTTGGTGATCGTCTCATGTCACGACCACCACCACCGCCACCGCGTGGTTCACGGTGATCCCGATCACTACCACCACCACCACCGCCCCGACGTGCCGGTGATCGACTCCGGCTAGGTCTGACCGACCCCGGCAAGGATGCACCGGACGAAGGGGACCGTCTAGCAGGGGATCTGGACCGTGACCGCGACCTGGATCTGCTGCGCGATCGATGATTCCGGTGGTGGCGCTGATTGTTTCGACCCGGGCCGTGAAGAGGCGGCGGCGGCTGCTGCTGCTGTTGGTGCTGCTGCATACCGCCCAGCAGCATGCCGTTGTCGCCCGGCGAGCGAGATCGGGAGCGGGATCGACTTTTCGAGCGATAGGTACGCTTTTTCTGCTTTTTCGTCGCCTTCAGCAAGTCCGGATCGATCGGGGACGGGGACCGGGACCGGTCGCGCAGCCCACGGTCGATCTCGTCCTCCTTCTGCTTGCGCGATGCGTTTTTCACCTTGAAGTACTCATATAAGGCCAGCTTTTCCCATCCCTCGCTGGAAAGTTGAATGAAAATGAAATTAATGAACTGCTGGTGGAACAGCAGGAAAAATGAACTTACCCATCCCGAGGTCGTTCGTGGCTTGGCGGAGCGTAGAACGCTTCAACAGCACTCACCAACCGATCGTTGGTCGGCGTTGGTGGCGGCAGTCGGATTTCGTCCGGATCGAGCGGATGATAGCTGAAGTCCTCGAGCCGGATCAGCGGCACCATCAAACCGGCCGGAAGCTCAAAGTAAGGGATCTTCACGGGAGTGGGAGGAACGACCTCTTCCTCCTCCTCCTGCTGCTCCTGCTCTTGTTGCTGCTGCTGCTGCTGCTGCAGATCGTGCTCGTCCTCTTGATGCTCCGGTAGCCCTTCGTCTCGATGGAAATCGTCCCGATCACGATCATCCAGCATCATACCACCGGATGACGAATGCTGCTGCTGTCGCTCGTCGCAATCATCAATCGACCGAGTATCGTGATGATGCTGAGAGTGACGATGATCCGGAAGCATACCGCTGTTGCTGTTACCGCCCATACCCTCGCCCAGGGGTGGATGGTTGGCAGAACCGTACTGAAAGTTGGGCGGTGGTCGTGACAGATCCGGGATGGGGAAGTTGGGCGGTGGTTGAGTGTAATCGCCACTTCCCTCCCCATCACGACCCTGCCCCTGCGGCACCTGTGGTGGAGCGATGTTGCTACCACTGCTTCCCACACCACCACCACCACCACCACCCGGTGGCCCGTTATCTTGGATGTTTTTCAGCTTCTGCAGGGCCGCCGACAGCAGCCCGTAGTTGATGTTTTGATCGAGCAGGGAAGGTATCTGGCCGGCACCGTTCGCCCCCGGAGGAGGACCCCCACCTCGGTCACCGACTTGCGACGGCCCTTGCGGTGGTCCCGGTGGTAGGGCGGAGGGTGGAAGTGCTGGACCTACCAGACCGCCGCCCGGACCTCCATTCACGGGACCACCACCGGTCACTCCGACGACGGCGGCCATCAGCTCCGGCAGTAGTGGCGGGGGTGCACCCCCCAGCGGTACGTGGGCGCCGGTTTTACGGGCGTGCTGCTCGAGATGCTGCTGCTTTTGCTTTTCCAGTAGCGTTATTTGCTGCGTCGCGTGCTGCACAAATGCTTGATGCTGTTGTTGGTAGCTAAAGAAAGGGGGAGGGGACAGAAAAGGAGCGTGTCATTTGATGTACAAAAAAGAAAAAGAGTGCTCCTCACAACGATGCTCACTTTTCGAACGTATTCTTTGTGGCTTGTGTAATCGCAGCGACAACGTTTGCGTGCTGCGTCACCAGGCTGGTCTGGTACTCCTGCAGCGATGACGGGGGCGACTTGAGCTTCGATATGACGCAGGCATCGAAAAAGTTGCCCTTCGATTCCCACAGCGACAGGAGTTTGGTAAGCTTCACCCTTTGCTCATCGTTGGCGGCTAACGTGCAGAAGAAAACCATTGTTAACAACCACAGACCCTGTGTGTTGCCGTTACGGAGGGACGCGGCTTGTGTCAACTTACTAATCTGTGCGTTGCAGAACATTGGAATTACCGCGCTTTCCAGGCATTTCTTCAGCTCGTCCGCGTTCTTCCGGATGCTGCAAGATTTGTTACTAAGTATGGTTGCTTTTTTGAAAAAAACTGAGCACTAAGCAAGCATTCTAGCCAATTTTTTAGCTAAATAGCAGGTGATTCGGGAGTGTTTTGGGTGAGTGTGGTAGGAAGATAGGATACAAATCTAACGTTTAGTGTTGCAATACTCTCGTCAGTTGAGCTTTGAGGGCTGATTTAATCAATTTGTTCGAGGTTTAAGCAAACTTACGTACTCTTCTTCTCACGATACAAGAGCCTTGCATGGGCTTTAGGTTAAGTTAGTATGATATAAAAGGTTTGTTTTATCTTAATTGATTTAGGAACGCTTTAATATTGCTGTTTATCGGATGAAAAGGGAATTGGCGGGATAAGGGAATCTATTATTTAGCAGACAAATTTTACATACTCTATGCTAATGCTACACATCTACTGCAGATATTGAGATTCATTTTGAGGGGAAGAGGGTTTTTGTTGACAGAATACAAAGTAAATAAAAAGCATCAGCACTTACCAATGATGTATAACATCATTTACTAAATATATCAGGTGCAATTTTTGCGTAAATAAAACTCCAGCTATTAACGCCCTATAAGTAGATAGATAAAGATCGGAAAAACGAAAGTTCGCTAAGGTCTTTTTGGCTGTTGTCCCTGCTCATTAGCAAAATTCATCAGCACTCTCTGCCGGGCTCGGTCGTTCGAAAGGTTATGATCGATGCGAAGCAATGATCTTTGATTTTTTTTTAACTTTCGATTGTCAAAAGCCATTCTATGTAAAGTGTCGAAGAAAGTATCACCGCAAGAGCGAAACGTTTGCAAGATGATGGGTAGAAGAGTGCCTTAAAAGGGTCAATTTAATCAAGCGAGATAAAAACAAAACAAATAATAATATTTCCTGCAAATGGCGTGTTTTCAGAAAGCAATTGAAATTAGATTACTTTCTGTAAACGATTCAGAAGCAAATGTTGCAAATAGAGACGATAGACCATATGATCAAACTTCGCTTCGAACCCTTTCGAACCCACTAGCGAAACCGGTGCACGCACACACGCGGCCTCGGCGAGCTAGTGACGAATTTTAACTCGATACCGAAATGGTACAAAAGTAAAACAAGATATATAGGACAGAAAATTAGGAACAAAAACAGTTAAATATGTATGCATATATATAAATAGGGCAATATAAAACGGTACACAGATTGATGATTACTTTCTCAAAAGATACTGCGAAATAATTTGACATTTTCCCGAATCGGTACAATGCTGTAAAATCCAGCCTTTTCCTAAAATTGTAATTAACAAAAAAATATATGTAGATTGAAATTTGTCATTAGAAACGTGGGATTGATTTGAGTTAGGTTTTGTTGAGATAAGATGCATATTGTGTGGGGTTTTTGGAGGGGGGGGGAGTTTTGTGGAGGGTTTGAGGGAGTGTTTCTGTCTGCGGGATTCTCTGGGTGAACGAGTGGTGGAAGTAGCTAGGAGCAAGAATGGAAGGGTAAACATAACAATTCGAGCAAACTGTGCTAATATATCATATCTGGTTGCGGTAAACGGAGAAATTGTAATTGGAATGTAACAAATAACTTGACAATGCTACGATACGAGTTGGATTGTGTGGATAGAAGTTAATGAATTGTGTGCACCAATCGTGTACGATTCTTATTCATTTTATACTAATTTGTTCATAGTTCAAGGGATTTTAAAACAATTTAATCTGATCTTCGTCTTTTGTCTGAAGGAAGCAGATGTTTGTTTGTTTAAAATTTAAACTTCAAGCCAGTTTTTTTTGTTCAAATTATGCCTATAACATCAATAAAGACAAACATACTTCTTGAAATGTTGATCAAGCGCATAAAACATAATAAAGGAATGGAACAGAGTGTAACGGAAGGATATCTGCAGAGGGTGGATACACGGATTGTTCAAGCACGTTATGTCGGCTAAGTAAAAAGGGGGAGTAGTTCGTTGGTTTGTTTACTATTTTTTTGTAGTTTGTTGCGAATGTCAACCGAGAGAGAAACGTACAGCGAAACAGCGAACGCAGCGAACTTACCATTCGATATACTATCTTTCGTGCAGGAATCGATAATCGGCTGCAGCTTGCTGTCGAACTCGTGCAGCGGCAGATTGTACTCCTGCGACTGGGCGATGAGCATTTCCTCTTGCGCCCGGTTCAGGGCTTCGTCAATCTGCACTTGCTGCTGTTGAAGCAGAACCTGCCGGAGAGAAGGAAGCGTTACAATGACGCTGAATGTTGATGGAGATATGTGACCTCTTCGCACACTTACCCCATGCTGGGCCGTGAGATTCATTTCTGACTGGCGTATCTGCTCGGTGAGCGTTTGCTGCTGCTTGGTCAGTGCTTCCAGCTGGGCCGCTAGCTGGGCGTTCATACTGTTCGCCACCATCTGCCCACCGTTGTTCGGTGGTCCCGCATTAACCGGCGGTGGGTTGGACCATATCTGGTGCATCGTGTTGCTCGAACCGTTGCCGTTCGGATTCGACGAGGCTGGGGGCAGCTGGCCGGAAAGTTGCGCTTGTGACTGCTGTTGATGGTGAAGCTGCTGCTGCTGCTGTTGCTGGTGCTGCTGCATGGCGACATTGGGCGGTAGTTGTGCTTGCGGTGGCGGTTGCTGACCGAATCCCGCCAACAGCGGTGGAATACCGTGCTGTCCCAGCAGCGAGGGCAATGACATGTTTTGTTGTGGTTGCTGCTGTTGCTGCTTCATCACTGTGTTGCGCACGGAAGGATGATGATGATGATGATGGAAGCGACACCACACGAATGTTAGACAATAGACCAAGCAAATGCGACGTACATCGCATCCTCAACGCGCTCGCAGGATATTGTACTTACTTGCTTGCTTGGTTATCACTTTGTACTGGTAGTAATTGTAAAATTCGCCGCCGTACAGAAATGCAAACTTTGGATTGCCTCTCTGCTTCGATTTTGTCATCGACTCAAACTCTGGTCCATTGCGTGCCACAAAGTCGGCTAGCTTGTCAATTATGTTCCGTAGTTCGATATCTAGATAACGAAATAATCACCGGGTCATCAGTACGGTTGTACACGAGCACCATCATGCCAGGCAGCTTGAGCCCGAGCCACAACTTACCATTTGGTGGTGATGGAGCTGGTATGTCCATCGTCCGACACAACAATCGGTGGAAAACAATAACTAAAGGAAAACAACTAAAATGAAACTAACGCACCAAGCAGCCGGCATTGGTGGCGGGTCACTTGTACACTTGTACGCAGAGTACGAAGGTTTAGCGAAATCACCAAACAGAGGAAAATTTTGCTATTTTTGCCGATAGCGTGAAAAAAGACGCCATTGACTGTTGTTTGACAGTTGCCTGGTGCAGTACGTCAATCTCGAGGGGCACGGTTATAGCCTCGAGTCCAGTGCTCGAATTGCCAGTCGGTGTGCGGTCGTGTTTCCCTTTCGTGTTTTGTTTGGAAAATGAAGTGCAAAGTGAATGTTCAATTTAATAACGATTTTAACAGCTATTAAAAGCTTTTGTGCAATGTAGCTGCTGCGTGTGTGTATCGGAAATCCAATTTAAATTCTATTTCTTGTTCCACTGCCCCAAACGTAAGTAATGTGCTGAAGCAATTTCATGACAACATTGAATTTAGCCGAGGGCGGAATGACCGAAATAATGAACACCAACGTTTTGTTAAAAATGTACAAGAGTAGAGAGGGGTTTACATTTATTGCTATTCACAGATGAACGAATCAACTTAAACAAAATAGTAAAGACAAAATTAAATGAACAGTAAGTGTACCGCTTGCGGGCACACGCAGAACCACCTAGGGCTAGAAGGTGAACGGTTTGTTTGGCCGCTTGTAGTGGTAGCCGTCTTCCTCGAGCGTGTGGGACGGCACTTCGCAGTTCGCACCCTGGCCACCGTTAGTGCAGCAGAAAGGCAGTACGCCACCGTTAGGGCAGCTAGGTGCAGGGCTAGTCGGAGGTGGTGGTGGAGGTCTCGTTGGGACCGCACAGTTCGGTCCGGAGCCTCCGTTGGTGCAGCAGTACGGTGGAATACCTCCCGCCGGGCATGCCGGTGGCGGTGGAGGAGGTGGTCGAGTTGGTGGTGGTGTTGGTGGTGGTGGGACGTAACAGTTCGGGCCACTTCCTCCATTAGTGCAGCAGTACGGTGGCACTCCTCCCGCCGGACAGGTCGGTGGTCGAGTTGGTGGTGGAGGCGGAGGACGAGTTGGAGGTGGGGTTGGTGGCGGTGGTACGTAGCAGTTAGGACCGGATCCTCCGTTAGTACAGCAGTACGGTGGGACTCCACCAGCGGGACAGCTCGGTGGTCGAGTTGGTGGAGGAGGTGGTGGCCGAGTTGGTGGTGGAGTGGGAGGCGGCGGCACATAGCAGTTGGGACCACTTCCTCCGTTGGTACAGCAGTACGGTGGCACTCCTCCGGCTGGGCAGGCTGGCGGTGGTGGTGGCGGTCTCGTCGGTACAGCGCAGTTAGGTCCTAAAGGCAAGGGGGCATGGTACATTAGAGTCACTGGCTAGAGATTCTATGGAATGAAGGTATGAAGATCTACTTACCAACTCCTCCATTGGAGCATGGTGGAAGATACTCGTTATCCTTGCCTGGAGTAGGTGGAGGAGGCGTGGGACGGGTTGGCGGTGGAGGTACATAGCAGTTGGGGCCAGTTCCACCATTAGTACAGCAGTATGGAGGAACTCCTCCAGCAGGACAGCTTGGTGGGCGTGTTGGTGGAGGAGGTGGCGGTCGAGTTGGTGGTGGGGTTGGTGGAGGCGGCACATAGCAGTTCGGGCCGGATCCTCCGTTGGTACAGCAGTAAGGAGGAACACCTCCAGCCGGACAGCTCGGTGGGCGAGTTGGTGGTGGTGGCGGTGGACGAGTCGGCGGAGGGGTCGGAGGCGGAGGCACGTAACAGTTGGGACCAGATCCTCCATTAGTACAGCAGTACGGAGGAACTCCTCCAGCAGGGCAGCTCGGTGGTCGGGTCGGCGGAGGGGGCGGTGGGCGTGTTGGCGGAGGTGTTGGAGGTGGTGGGACATAACAGTTCGGACCAGATCCGCCGTTAGTACAGCAGTACGGAGGAACTCCTCCAGCCGGACAGCTCGGAGGTCTGGTCGGTGGTGGCGGTGGGGGACGGGTTGGTGGTGGAGTCGGAGGCGGTGGCACGTAACAGTTCGGGCCAGTTCCTCCATTCGTGCAACAGTACGGTGGAACTCCTCCAGCGGGACAGCTCGGAGGGCGAGTCGGCGGAGGACGAGTGGGTGGTGGTGGGGGCGGGGGTGGCACGTAGCAGTTGGGGCCAGTTCCTCCATTAGTACAGCAGTACGGGGGGACACCTCCGGCCGGGCAGCTTGGTGGACGAGTTGGTGGTACTTGGCAGTTGGGTCCTAAAATTAAAGAAGTATTGATCAATGGCTGATTCATAAAAGCTTCTACGACTGTCAAACTACTTTCTGACCATTTTTTTATATTCAAACTAGTGATAAGGATATCTGAAATATTGTCACAGTAAGACCAATGCTCAGTAGAATTAAGATATTATTTCTTAGGTTCCTCAAGCATTCGATTATGAGTAACCTACTAAAAGGTCCTGATCATTATCAAAGAATACAAATCTCCAGCTACCCTAGCAGAACTCTGTTACTTCCTTGCGAGCTTCTGCGCGCTTACTAATTCAGTGGGCTGTCATTATCGTAGAGTGTACCATGATTTGCCGTTTAAACTATAAATTCTACTTACCGACACCTCCATTAGGGCAGGGTGGCAGATATCCATTGCTCTGAGTTGTCGGTGGCGGAGGTCTAGTCGGTACAACGCAGTTGGGCCCGGAGCCTCCGTTCGTGCAACAGTACGGCGGAACTCCTCCCGCCGGGCAACTTGGTGGGCGTGTTGGCGGAGGAGGTGGTGGTCGAGTTGGTGGAGGGGTTGGTGGGGGTGGCACATAGCAGTTCGGGCCACTTCCTCCATTGGTACAGCAGTACGGAGGCACTCCTCCGGCCGGACAGCTCGGTGGACGAGTTGGCGGTGGTGGCGGAGGACGAGTCGGAGGTGGGGTTGGTGGAGGCGGAACATAGCAGTTCGGGCCTGATCCTCCGTTGGTACAACAGTACGGTGGGACACCACCAGCGGGACAGCTTGGTGGGCGAGTTGGTGGTGGAGGCGGTGGACGAGTCGGCGGAGGGGTCGGAGGCGGTGGCACATAACAGTTAGGACCAGATCCTCCATTAGTACAACAGTACGGAGGAACTCCTCCAGCTGGACAGCTCGGTGGGCGAGTTGGAGGTGGCGGCGGTGGGCGTGTTGGCGGAGGAGTCGGAGGTGGTGGGACATAGCAGTTCGGACCAGATCCGCCGTTAGTACAGCAGTACGGAGGAACTCCTCCAGCCGGACAGCTCGGTGGGCGAGTTGGTGGTGGCGGTGGAGGACGTGTCGGAGGTGGGGTCGGTGGAGGCGGAACGTAACAGTTAGGGCCGGATCCTCCGTTGGTACAGCAGTAAGGCGGAACACCACCAGCGGGACAACTCGGAGGGCGTGTCGGCGGAGGAGGCGGAGGACGAGTGGGTGGAGGCGTTGGCGGGGGTGGCACGTAACAGTTCGGTCCAGAGCCTCCGTTAGTGCAGCAGTATGGGGGGACTCCACCAGCTGGACAGCTCGGCGGTGGCGGAGGTGGTCTCGGAATCACACAGTTAGGTCCTTGTCCTCCATTGGTACAGCAGTTTGGCGGAACTCCTCCGTTAGGACATCCGAATGGCGGTCTAAGAGAGGGAGAGCACAAAGTATGAAACGCTGCAGTATGGGAGCTGCATTTTGTGTGCTGGCTTACCTGGGTGCAGGAGTTACGGGTGGTCGCGTTGGTACTACACAGTTCGGTCCTTGGCCTCCGTTCGTGCAGGGCGGCAGATACTCATCTCCCTTCGGTGGCCGGGTGGGAACTACACAGTTAGGACCCTGTCCGCCATTAGTGCAACAGTACGGTGGGACTCCACCGGCAGGACAGCTTGGTGGTGGTGGACGCGTTGGTGGAGGAGTAGGAGGTGGTGGCACATAGCAGTTCGGACCGGATCCTCCGTTCGTGCAGCAGTATGGTGGGACTCCTCCCGCTGGACAGCTTGGCGGAGGTGGACGTGTTGGTGGAGGAGTTGGGGGCGGTGGGACGTAACAGTTAGGACCGGATCCACCGTTAGTACAGCAGTACGGAGGTACTCCTCCTGCGGGACAACTAGGTGGGCGAGTTGGCGGTGGTGGTGGGACGTAGCAGTTCGGACCAGTTCCGCCGTTGGTACAACAGTACGGAGGAACTCCACCGGCTGGGCAACTCGGTGGTGGCGGCGGCGGTCGTGTAGGTGGTGGGGTTGGAGGCGGTGGCACGTAACAGTTCGGGCCAGTTCCTCCGTTGGTACAGCAGTACGGCGGAACACCACCGGCCGGACACGCTGGAGGTGGTGGTCGCGTTGGTGGAGGTGGCACATAGCAGTTCGGGCCGGATCCTCCGTTAGTACAACAGTACGGTGGCACACCACCAGCGGGGCAAGATGGCGGTGGTGGTGGGGTAGGGACTACGCAGTTTGGTCCTTGACCGCCATTGGTGCAGCAGTACGGTGGTACACCACCAGCGGGACAGCTCGGCGGTGGCGGAAAGGGTACTTTCGGGGGCGTGTAGTCGTACCCGTTCTGGCCCAGGACGGTCGTTATCTCAGCATTGCCGCTAGATGCCGCTAGCAGACAACCGAGTAGCACTAGCAATCGCTGAAAGTGAAATAGGAAAAGTATTTTGGTTAGAAAATGAGGTTATGTGGGGTTCTATCGGTATGAATTGTATGACCGCAGAGGGCAAATCGAACTCAAGCTGCCGTACATCTTGATGCCTCATCGCACAAATCATGTTTTTCACGCCATTGCAAAGCTCCGGCGATGGTGGGTGTTCAAAGCGACGCTCAATTTATTACACCTCGTTAACAATGTGAGGCATTCAATCGCATTCAAGCGAGTAATATAAATCATCTCTTCTCTTTGGGAGTGTGAAAATCTGTACACACCGCAGATCAAAGAAATGTGTAGCAATTTTTCGGTCTGTTGGAATGAAAGAGTAGTAACAGAATTAAACAGCATTTAGAAATATACTTAAAATCTTCATAATGCAACTAATTTTCATCGGTTCTGTTAAGTTTAACCTTTTAGAGAATGGTTCACACTTGATGCTAGTGGTCATAATTACGATCATCTGGAACGTCCCCGCAAGTGCAATTCGATCGATAATTGGTAAAAGATTGATTATGGTTGCCTGAGACCGAACGGCTCAAGCTCGTACGGGTTGCCTAGCAACGGCTAAAGCTCGTGTGGGAACGTTAGCATCGATGCATCGACAGTGCAGGACCATGTACACCACCCTGCCCAACCATCATCGGTGATGACCTACTTTCTGTGCGGCCGAGATGGATCTACAGTCAGCGCCGAGCCACATGCGTGTTGGCGTACGGGGGTATGTGATTCTTTATATTTTCGGCAAAGTTCAAGCTTTTACTTTCATCTCACAGCGGCCAGAGTGTGAACAACGATCGGTTTCATCTTTCATTATTTTTTGGCAGGCAGCAGATTCTTGACTGCAAGACCAAGCGCGTCTCTGTTGTTTGGCAGTCAGTGGGCAGGGTGGGGAGTTCGCCGCCCTAAGATGTGGCAAGGTGTGGTAAACCTTTGGAAAGGTGGCTTCATTTATAGCGCAAAAGGTTATGAAATGAGAAGGGTAATCAGTGGTGAGAAGGTGTAGCGTAATAAAAGCTGATCTTGGCGTTTGTTAACTAAAGCACAATTTTGTTGCTTTGATCAAAACAACAAATCTTAATTCAAAGAAAAGGTGGACAATAACCTATTTTAAGAGGCGTCAATTAGAAATTAACGCTTTACGTTACATCCGGGTTCGTTTCTTCACTCCCGTTGAAATCGTTCGTCCGCAACGCGTTGAAGCTGTCGCATCGCAAAAGCGTTTGACGCGTTTGACGTTCTATCGAACTTTTTACTACCTAGAAACCGATACATTGTGGTTGCTCGCTGAGGATGTATGTGTGCGCGTGCGTGTGTGTATACCGATTGGTGCATCTTCGAATGACACACTGCAGCGGTGAGCAGCATTCACACAGTGAGGCAGTATTGTGTTGCGGTTTATCGCAATTGTATGACATAACTTTATCGCTTTAAATGTTAAAGGTAAGCATAGACACCCAGAAGATGGGATGGCTTGCTGACTGTCTCTCACCTTACCAAGCCTGGGGGGTTTTGTCACAGGTCAACCGTTCGGTGTTTTAGAGTGCATCTTACCCATTCACGGCGGCTAAATAAAGGCCTAACTATACCATATCATTTGCAGTATGAGTGGATAGAAATAGACAAAAAGTGTTCGAACTTTCTCTACCGACCCTGACCTGGTCTTTCTGGTGGATCTTTAAATATTTTTAAACCGCCCGAGATCAAGATCAAAATAAATTTACACACCAACAGACATACACACAAATTCGGGCTATTTGGTGCATCGCGTAATCTCTTCTCGTGTGTTCGTTGCCATGCGAACAGTATTTGCATATGGTTGTTTTTGTTGACGCATGCCCAAAAACGTTAAAAAAAGACGATTTTGGACCTAGTTTTTAGCCGGTTTGGGGTGTTGGAAAACCTGGACCATTTTAGAGATCAGCCTGTGCATTGTTTCGTAACAGATTTTGGATCTATAAGTTGGCCTTCAAGCAATGGCAAACGTGGACGACCCTCTCGCGGCTGTGACATTGGGATGCTGGCCGACTAATAAATATGTTATGAGCACTTTGACGAATATGTTTCTACATTTCTAATGACACCACGCACCGATGATGAATTACCGGTTTGGGGCGTTCCAACAACACGCAGTTGGGAGCTGCCGGGGCCCAACCGGAGACCCTTCAGCTTGGCCAGCTGCAGCAACATTTCGACTTGCGCGTTCGAATGTAAATGTCGACGATCGTGCTTTTGATAAAAGGATGAAAAAGGAGCGACGCCCTAAGGCCACGGATCTGTGGTGTGTGTTTTCTGTTTCTTTCTCTTCTGCTCAGCTGGTCACTTTTGGAGGGGGTTTTGTTGGGATCACACGAGATACCGTTGATGCGCGTGAACTACTCCCGGCTGATCATTAGGTAATCGATCGGACGATCGGAATTTTTGTCTTTCTTTTTTTTGCTACCTGCGCTTTGTTTATGAGGATGGCTCCTCCAAATTGTGTGCCGTGATGATGTCTAGGTGTCTATGTCAAGCACACAACAGCCTAACCTTGACGGGGGTCGTAAAGAGGTGTCCGGCTGATCCGGGCATCGGTTCGGGCGTGGTGGAAAAGGGAAATGTTTTTATAATTTAATTATAAACTCAGCAGATTTAATCCAAATTGGTTGCCAACTTGGTGCAGCACACCTTTGGAAAACATCGTGTATGCTAATATGCCTGTCGCTTGCTTTCGATCGCGCGTTGACCTTGGTCCACATTGTGTTTTGAAAAATACCTATAAATTGTAAATTAAGATACCGCAAATTCGCATAAATTAATCGTTTATTTCTTTGTTCGAAGCTTGTTAACGAATCATAATTTCATGGCGAAATCGAAATCGATAAACAACACATCCCAGCTCAGCTATGCTTCGTAATGAGCTGCCGGTGTGACGTCCCTCAGGTTAGCCCTCCACCTCAAAAGCATATTGAGAAACAACAGAGCAGTCGCGAAACTCCTGCTCGCACAAATAAATGGGTTAGCATTTTCAATTATCAACTATCGGCAATGGAGCCGCGCATTTCATAACATCTGCTTTCTGCTCTTCTGGTGACATTTTGTTGCCGTAGAGAGAGAGAGGGTCATAGAGACACATAATAGCATGATAAACACTCCAATCACTTCGCGAACCGGGAATTGAATGGGGATTGCTGGCAAATGCAACTTCCACGCCCGAATCGTATTAAGCTTTCCAAAAAGTAGAGGAGATATTGTAAGTGGCCACCTCGCGTTAAAAAAAAGTGCACAAACAGAACTTAACCTCAATTGGTTGTTCACAAATTACGAGTCGACGGCGTTCTGCGAGCGTCGTTGTTACACTCTTCCAGTTTCGAATTGGAATCGATTGAACTTTTCAGCGCATCATTAATCAACACCGCACACCGTTTATGGTTATTGGCGGTTGTCGGGCGGGAAGGGGGTCGTCCAGCAGCTCGCCTCACTGGGCCCCAATCGTTGGAATGTCGTTTGCAGTTGGTTTGCTGGCTGCCCGGCCCCTTTCGTAGCGTGCAAAAATGAACCGTGATAAAATGGGAAACCCCTTCAGGAGGAGGGGATTGGCAGAAGGTCTGCCAAAACGCCCACGATGCGCCACCGTCTGGGTGAAGAGGTGCAGAATAGCATAGGCGTTTGTGTGTGTGTGTTTTTGTAAGGGTGCCAAACGAGCTCAAGGTGTGGTGCAAATCGTCCGTTTTTTCATCTTCACCACTCGCCAACGTCAAGTGCTGCCGAAGTAAGTCGCGAGCTGGTTGGCTGGCAATGTGTTAAGTGATTTAAACTGATGAACCTAAGTAGTAATAAGTGTTATTACTAGTGCACATGATGATTGGATGATCCTTCGATGCGGGCAGGAGCTCGCCTGCAGCGAGGCGTTGGATACAAATTATAGGCTGCAGAGACGTCTATCAAGATCCGGTGTATTTTAGAGTGTGATTGATATTTGCACAAGCGTGCGCTGTGCTGGTAGAAGGGCAGAGGGGGTCTTTGTCCCGTGAAACGAAGTCATCGCGTGTGGCGAATGTCTCAAATTTCCTCTGCACGAACGTTCTTTTCTCATGTCAATGTCATTTTTCGTATCGAACGCATCAACCAAACACCTGCCTGACGTAAGAACGCGATTTTGGAATGCTGTTACTTAACTGTAAACAGCAATTATAACATTAGGGAGAATATGTCTTGATCTTTAAGCCTAAAAAAGGTATTTGTTGGTCAGTTTAAAAAAAGAAGAATAGCAAATAACTTCCACCCCTTGTTACGCTGAAACATAAATGGCAAGACCAACACCCATCACCAGCAACCAATAAAATGAAACATAAATCACTTGCTGCTTGATCGCCGGGCCCACCGTTTGAGCGTTGGGCGGCGGCGTGAAGCTTCCTCCATCTATCATTCCCTCGGCTGTGGCGTTGTTTATTTTTGTCACAGACAAACACACCAGTCTCGTCACCAGTTCTATTTGTGTGCATATCCGCGTGCGATGTCGTAATCGTGCCTTGCCGCGTGTTATTAAAAGCGTCATCCTTACGGAACGCCAACCAGCTTCTCTGGTGGCTCCTTCGCATGCTTCTCAGCACCCCTTTCGGGCATGACCTCTGCCACAGGTCGGCCGTCGGCGATGCAGCGATTAATGTTGGATCCATAACCGAAGGCGTTTATGAGAAATGCGTTTATGCCCGTTTGTGCAGAAAACGAAGAAGAGAGAGCGAACGAACCAACAAAAAAAAACATTGCAAATAACAAATGAGCCTCGCAGCAGCGATTGACGCCTTCGCCGGATGGGGAGGGACTTTTATTGCATGTGTGCCAAAAAAATAAAATTATATGCAATAGAAATGTCATGAAATTACAACACACTCCGCATAGAAATGCGAATGGATGAGGGCAAAAAAAGCAACGTCCAAAAATCTCATTTTAACTTCACCACTCGGGTCAAACGTCAGCCGCGGAGCCTTTGGCAGCAGCAAACACGCAAGAATAGACACAAACGCACGTACAATGACCCCGATTGCGGAAAGCATGGGAAACTGACACCCATCTCCCGGGCGCGCTAATCAAACCCACCGGCTTTGGACACAAATGTCGCAGAAACGAGCATAAAAATGTGTAACCCGTCGGTGCAGAACATGCACCTTCACACACACACACAAAAACACACGCGAGCGCGATCGTACTGGAAATTACACAGGATGCCACCGGTGTGGCGATGATGTGGTGGCGTAGGGCTTCGACCATTGGCGTTGCATAATCCGGGCGCGATCGGCGATCGAACTTCGAAGTTAGAAGAAGGAAAAAAACTAATAATCTTACAAAGGCACCAGCAGCAGCAGCAGACACTTTGCCGAAAAGGTTAGCGATGAGCAAACGGGGAAGATTAGGTGTTTGCGGTGCAGTCCACCCCCTAGCAAGAGGGCAAGTAAAAAAGCTACAACTCCCCCAACCTCAACATGGGGAGGTCAGTGCATTTTTCCTTTCATACTTCTCCATCGTGTCGCAACCCGAGCGTAAAGAGGGAAGTTGTGAAAAAGTAGGAAAAAACAAAATACCGTGCGGGAAAATTCGTCGTGGAACATAAAACAAAATGAGCTTGCAGCGCTCCCTGCACTCTTCCCGCCGGACGGTTCGTTTTGGGGGTTTTGGGTGGGAGGGTTGGACTGCAGGTGGTTCTGTTTTGCGACATTTGCTCCTTTTTTTTGTTATCGCTCAGTTTTGCACCTCAGTTGCATGTAACGAAGTCGTTTTTTGCCTTTTTCTTTGTTTTAAATTGCTCGCAAAAAAAGGGTTTCTACCGACTCAGTGTTTTTACCATTTTCCAATTGTGTGTGTGTGTACGTACGTTTGTGTGACTTTATCATTTGTCCACCCTTGCGATTGGCTTGCGAGCGTTAAACGAGCCAGCAGAATGAACGTTGTAGAAAAATGTAAATACAGTTCTCACGACTAAACGTTTTGCGTCAAGCCGGCAGGCCGCAACAAAGTAAGTTGCTGCCGTTTTGTTCGGCTTACACATTTTCCTATCACAATCCATGCAATAATGGCCAATTACTAATGCAGCTCATTGGAATCGCAAGTAAGAATGGGAAAGGGTAGCTGAATGTCAATTATATCTGCGATGAGCAGTGATCGCAAGCGAAAGGATATTTAATTTGAATTTTCGCACGTGTCCCACAGTTGCGATGAGTGGTTTAATGAGGTTTTCACAGAAAGACACAAGGACACACACACGCGCAAACGCATAATCTCACAGTCGATAGAAATGTCACAACCCGGATCTGCAGTACGGAACACTCTCCTGCGACAAAACGTTTGTTGTAAAGCATTACATTCTCACCATTTTGTTTTGCACGATCGCACCACGATGCTACACGAAATTCCGACGCTTGGCAGCGTCCACGCAAGCACTGAGTGTCCTTTTTCAAATTGTCCTTTTGCACACCTTTGCACAAACATGCACTCCACCACTCACGTACACTAAACAAACACGCTCAAACGCTCCCTGCAAGTCGTCGTGCAACACGTGTGAAGTGCGCTGTGTCGTCGTTGCTGTTGTCCCGCTAGCGCCCGGGCACATAAGGTTCACACGACTGAACGACCGATCCGTATGGCACGGTTTATTTATATTCGTCGGCAGATTTAGGGTGGCTGCCGACCGTCCATCCGTCCCAGGCAGTGGGGGGAGTGGGGCAGCCCCACGTCGAAACGTGGACGGCCCTGGAGCACACGCAGCCTTACAGGAGACAGGCGGCAAGCTCATCAACCGTCTCATCCTTTCCGTGCGAGCGAGACATGATGCAGCATCGTTTAGGGGCGAGAATTAGTGGCGGCCCGCAAGTGCACACCACCCCGCCTTACATGCCCTACCCGAGGGTGCGTGTGTTCGATCTTAGTCAGCGCGCGCGGTTCCATCTCGTCCACACCCCTTCCTAAGCGTATTGGGCACTCTCGGGAGCTCTCTCTCTCTCGCTCGGAAGCTTGTCCGCGCGGAGGAAGGGGCTCAGAGACAATGGGCCCGTGTGTACAGTGACGGCAAACAAACAGCCTCAGCAGCAGCATCCCGGTATCGGCTACTAAGGCGCAGACTAAGGCGGCTAAGAGAGCAACAAATCGAAAAGAGAGTGAGAGTGAACGCGCGCCACTACGTGCGAAGCACTCACAGCACTGTCCCTACCCGAGGCTCGTTGCGATCCCTCTCGAGGTATGCGAGTGTCGTGCGACTATTATGTGTACTTTCTTGGGTAGGGAAAAAGGTCACCGGCGGCGGCGCGCGCGCGCACGTCATTCCACCGATGCTTGGGAGCTTTACCGTCGGTCGATCTTCGGTAGCGTCTTCATTTGCCTGCCGATCCCGGTGGTGTTGACAGAGTGTACTGCTGGTCTTGCAATTGCTGATCGCTACTTCGTTCAGATCCTGGATTTGTTTGTTACAAACGCTGACCAATCATCTCACGTGAGGCTCTTGCTCGAAGAAGGATTCAAATCTGCTCCGTTGCTATACCTTATCGTTCAGGTTTCAAACGGGCAGACAACTACATTATCTCCGAGGGTGGCATTTGGTCCTGATTAGATTGCAACGTGTGCGCCAGTTCGCTGCTGCATCTGATTTGTCGCTCGGTCGTGCTTTCAAGGTGGGTTAGACCACGCCTCAGCGTCTGTTTTTGAATGTGGTTAACACCTTCACCCCGAGACTGTAGTCGAGACTGAGTCGTCGTCTGCGCCACACACTAATCGATGATCGATTAGAACCGGGCAGTGTTTGCGTGACCAGTTCGATTCATCAAACCACTAAACTGTTCGTTTATAAATACAAAAATGCGATTGCGAGTGTGTTTTGGAATGTTGTGGGAGGAAGACTTGTGCAATGTGAGTCGTCGGCGAGCGTTGGGTGATAAATTTAAAATACTACCTTTAAAAATGCCATCTGTGCTAGAGTTTCATACAGGGAGGAACGGTGGGTTCCAGTTTTTTTTTATTGTAGGTTACGGTGTTGCGGCGAGATAAGGCGAGCTGTAACTTTGATGATTTGGATGATTTTTTGGACGCCCAACATGTATCGGCTATCCACGACACACCTTTTTCCCCGATTCTACGGGGAAAACCATTTTACATAATATCGAACTTTACATAATAATGTGAAGAAATTTGAGGTATGAGTCACGATCGACCGAATACGCTTGATGAAATATGGCATGCATTGATGTGCTAATTGTGCGCAATTTAATAATCATTTTCAGACTTTCCAAAAATAGCAAAACGGTACCACCCTGACCTTACCGCAGCGTCTATTTTATTTTCTCACGATTTTGGTAATCTTTGTACCCCTTCTCATGTGTGCTCCCAACTGTGGCAAGTATTTTGGCTGATCATTTTGCGACTGTTCGATTGTATTGACGCTGGATTGCCGATTTCGTTGACTTATGATCGTAATTGCCGCTGGTGAATCGTTGCATCGTAATTTGTCAACTTAATTTCCTTCTCCGACGATCGATTGCATCGTAAGCGGGCATCCGATTACCAGGTGGTCTGATGCTGAGGATACATTGGAATGCATCCCGCACTGAACGTATCAACACTGGACGATGCAATTCGCGATGCAAATACGCTGCGCTTGACCTTGCAATCGTTGAAGTAGAAAGTGTCCAGTTTTAAAGATGCGTCCGTTAAAAAGAGTGATTTTATGGGTGGGGTGGGTTGTGCTACATTGTCAATCCAAGCGAACGGGACAAGATTGCAGTATCATGTATTGCAGTTTACTATATTTGAACTTTTATTTTGAAAAGTTGTTCCAAAGTGTTGCTAAGATCGACTGAATCTCTGAAACAAGATTGTAGTGCCTGACGTGTGACTTGTTCTGAAGATCCTGTCAGATGCATAAAGCTGTTCTGTATCTATCTTCTTCTATTAGGCGTAGAGTCCTACGCGGACATACCGGCCTGTAAGGCTTTCGAGACTTAATTCATTACCACGCAGCCAGATAGTCAATTCTTGCTACGGGGGGACGGTCAATTCTAGGCTTGAACTCATGACGGGCATGATTTTTTGTCGCTCCAGTTGGCGACTGTAATACGCGACCGCCTTGTATCTATCTAGTTCTTATTTTAGCTCTGCTTTTAGCAGTAAATATTACAATCAGCAACCAAACCTGTCCTTCCATTCCGCATTTCACGCCAACATCCCATCCTTTGCCGGCCCGGACCTAACCACACCCTAGCCAATCACAACCATTGCACCATTTCAAACGATACCGAGCGATTTGCAATACGCTTCCACGAGCTAATCATATTATCTGGATGAGTGTGGCGAGAAGAATTATGATGCGATTTCCATCTCATCTCCAATGCAAATCTTTCGCCCCCCGCCTTGGAGAGCAGACTCGATTCCAACGCTCGGAGGGCGGTCCAACGCTGTTTTATTGACCGTGATGCTCTGGTGGTGGTTGTCGCTACTTTTTTGCAGTTGCAGTTTTTATGCCCCACATGAACTCCTGGACGCTTGTGCTTGTGTGTTAAGGTTTCTAGCGCAAGGTCACGGGGTTTTTTTTTCTCTCCTCAGTTTGATGCTATTTCTGGGAAAACTCTATCGTCGGCCTTTGCGAAGGATAAGAGCATTGAACCTGGCGATCGCGTGTCGGCACGCAAGTGCAAGTGCCAATCGATAAAGACTCTAACTAAAATTGCGTGTATCCAGCAGACGAATGCGCTGTCCTGATGCATCTCGCCGGATCAATCAAAATCAATCACCTTCCCGGTTCCGGTAACGTCAGGAACAATTTTCCTGTGCGCGCAAAGCTTCCGCAGCGGAGGGGCAATGAGTGACAAGCATTCTTGGTGAAATTCATGGCATCCAAGGTCAGCAAGGCTTCCGATCGGGTGCATCCGTGGGATTGCATGTGGCCCACAGGTGGCTTGTGTCTTCCCTTTCGCAACCCGTTTGCCATTTCGCCAGCACGTGTTTCGCAATCTTTGGCAGTTTCGGATCTGCGGACGTTTGCGCAACCCATAAACGGCCGGGTTGTGAACACGAACCACTCGGGGGGCGAGTTTGGGGATGGCAAATAGGGGTGGTATGTGTATGTGCTGGGTTGCGTTTTCGACACCGCGCCAGCGAAGGGGTTAAGTCGTTAGACTTTGTTTTGACGCACGCGGTATTCTCGCGGTAGTGTGTGGGCGCTTTCTTTGGCTGAATATTCATAACTGCCCTGCTCGCGGGTCTGCAGGACACGGTTTGCGACGGATCGGCCAAGAGAGAGAAAGAGCGGGAAGAGCGCAGGATTTTGGCTATGAATTTTTAAATAGAGGAAACCTTTACCATAACACCGCTTTGGAGCATAATAGGCGCGCTTCGGCTAGGTTCGCGTTGGGCAAAGACGGGCAGCTCGCGTTGTGCGTTGTGATCATATTTATGCCACCATCTGGTGGTAGTGCTGTGAAAACTGCCATCCCCGCTCGGTGCTAAGAGCGCTCAAGGCTTCTCTTTTTTGTTGTTGGCAATTTCTTGTTTTATTTTTGGAGTTGATTATATTACTCGTCCGCCTGATGAATTACATTTTGGCGCCGGTTATGTCGCATCGAAATCGATAATAATGTTGATAAATTTCGCCATTTTCGTTGGTGCGGTAGCGCGTTTCGTTTCGTCGCTCCCGCGCATGATTGATACGGTCCTTGACAGACAATTTAGTATGTTTGCTTTTACGGATGTTGAACTTTTCCACAAAACGCGGTCTAATGTTATCGGTTTGTTTTGTTATGTTTTTGAACTGTCATTTTTTCATAATGGTTTATTTTTGTCCATAAATAATGAATAATGATTGCATAATATTTAACTTTGTTAGCCTTATTTCTATTTTCTATTTCTATAATTCAATGCTTTGAAACTCGTAAATACCACCTGTAGCACCGTCAAGCAAAGTAGTAGCCATATTTTTTATGATTTTTATGATTTATTTCTCATAAATCTTTCATGACTAGGCAAAGCTCGTGTACTAACGCATCACATTTCGTGAGCTGAAATGTTTACTGGAGCGTCTTAAGTCTCTTAACACTAAAAACCATTTTGTCGGTACTACCATCTTCTAGTCACTGAGTCTATTCTGTTGGTATTTTCGTCTTCACGCGGTAGCAAAGAAAGCATCTGTAATTTTTCTCTCGATCGCATGGAATAGAATTGATCTTTTCTCGCGTAGCAATTCCATAATAAAAAAATAATATATATGTAGTGAAAATACTGGCAATATTAATGTATCGTCTAGTCAATTGAATTCTTCTTCTTTGGCTCAACAACTGCTGTCGGCCAAGGCCTGCCTGTACCACTTGTGGAGCTTGGCTTTTAGTGACTCATGAAATATCCCCCATAGCAAGATAGTCAGTCCTACGTATGGCGGCACAGTCCATTTGGGGCTTAAACCCATGACGGGCATGTTGTTAAGTCATACGAGTTGGCAACTGTACTACGAGACCGGCCTAGTCAATTGATTCAGTCCTCAACAAATGTCGGATATGTCTATCCAGAGTCTTACAGAGATTATATTAGAATATAATGTTTATACAGTAGGTGACAGCTAACTGGATGTGTTTTACTGGAGTTTTTTTTAACTAGAAGTTCGCTAACTGGAGTGATTATTAGTTGTAAAATACATAAATGTCAAAACATAAAACATCCGCAATCTTACGAAGACAAATTCATAGCAAATGTGCATATAAATTCGGCAATCAGGAGACTTTTCGGATATTTTGTTATTGAAAGTCAGCAATAATCGACTGGCAAGAGACGTATAGTTTACTAAGAGCGATATAATCCGTTCCATTAAGAAGCAGCTAAAGAAAAGTGTGTGTGCTAACTGTTGTTATGCTAACTGTTGCTGAAAATTGTGCTCCATTGCAGAAGATCATCTATCCTTAGAGGAAGGAAATCTTTTGCAGCGTAAATTACAGTTCGTCGAACACTATTTTAAAAGGCACTTTGATACAAGCTGCTAACAGGGTGATGCCAAACTGTCTAGTTAGGAAAATATATTCTATCAAATGTTATTTTGCTGTAAGTTTAACGCAATCCGTCATTTTTATTTGTTTTCCTGATCTTATCAAAAACCGTCTCATGAAAAGCTTTAACGAACATCCTTATACTTTACTACCGACAACTTTTTTGCTGTAATAATAACACTCAATCTCACATTAAAGCAGATTTAGCCCCCAACCACACTCTCGACTATTCAACACAATCCAATTACTACTGCCAATCTGTTTTGCAGCGATGAATCTGCCTTATAACGCCATGCTTCCACTCGAACGGTTCCGATGCGACTGATTTAATTTAAATAGAAGCGGCCACTATTTCTTTCGTTATCGTGATACTGTGCTAAGTGGGGGAGAACTAGATACACATACACATTTGGAAGCACACGATTGATACGGGGTGACAGTGAAAGATCGGCCGAAGCATCTTTCAGCCCCGATGGTGAAATAGAGTTCATTAACTACTTAACATTTATCGAGACATTTCAGCAGCCTTGCAGTTTTGTGTTTGGGTGTTTAGCGCATGTTAGATTAGCTGGATGTTAGATTGAGCTAGTAGAAAAAATGTGGCATTTTTAATACATTCGTTGAACTCTCTGGGTCGTTCATTCTTTCCAGTGCGCAGCATTTCCATATCTTCCTGTTTTTTGTGCGTGTTATCAAAGCTAATTTTGGTACATTTCTACATTCGTTATGTCAAATGTCATAGGTGAGTTATCACCAGTGTCTTTGCGATGAATAATTATTTGGGATCGAATTGAAAAGAACAACTTTGAAGATGATCTTCAATCTGTCAGAAATGTATTACCTCAAAGATTGAAAGGTTGAAGTAATTCATGTTCAAGTCTTAAAATTAGGTATGAAAATATTTCTAATAAAAAAACCATTGTGCTTCAGCACGTTGTTATCTCAGTGTCAGTAAAATCGAAGTACACCAAACAGAACATATAACCTTACAAACCAATTCTTCCAAGTCGGGGTATACACGAAAGAAAAAGACATAAATTAAGAACCATTTGCCAACATCCGGTTCTGCGGGCTCCATTCAGCGCTCAAAGCCACCAAGCCTCACAATCCTGATATATTTTTGGTCCATTTGGTCTGCCAGCAGCCGGGGTTCTAATTCTAACTGCCCCGAAATCAGCGACCCGCGAGGATCGGACCCGAAAGCGGTATGCTAAATTCCGTGCATTTAATTTTGGCAAATAAATATAAAAAGCATCAACCGATAACAAACGCCAAAACAAGGCCATAACCAGTTCACCTCTTCAACTTTTTGTCCCTCGGTGTGTTTTAGAACCCGAAAGCAATCCAAACTATCTGCCTCGGTTCGGTTCACAGGGGAGGATAAATATCAAAAGGTCAGGCAGAATTCACCCCCTTTGGTCAGCTTAGAATCGACAGTGTCTTGCCGGGTGGGCAGGGGGTGACAGTGGACCTGTATACTGGTAGGATCGTTTCCCCCCCAACAGCGACAGGTTTTTTTCTGAATGCAGAATTGATAATCAGCACACAAGCTCCTTAAGCTTCCTTGTTCTCCTTCTCGGATGAAGTTTCCTTTTGTTAAGTATAGAAAACCATCAGAAGGAAGTAATTCTGTCGGTAATTGTGTCGTCGCAGGTCCATTTCTCTTCTGGTGAAACACTTCAATCTGGATTGGTCTCAGCGATAGGTTATCTTGTTTCGAATTTTCGCCCCATCATCACGATGACATCGATCAAATGATGGAACCGTATCCTTGACTTTTAGTAACCTCTTGCAGCAGTTCAGTATGCTTTGGGTGGTGGGTTTGTTTTCCAAATCTGATATCATTTCCAGAGTTGCCAAAATGCCGAGATTTCTGCCTCTTTTCTACGACCACACAAACCCACCGGGCACCCAGGCGCATCATTTCGCCCGCAAACGACTTCCTACCTCCCCAGACATTCTACACGTCTGTCGCGTCTAGGTCGCTGCCACTGGCCAACGCCGCTTGGTGGGTTCGCGAACTTTTGTCACACACACACGCCGGGCAACCGGGCGGAGAACCAGTTTCACTTTTGGTCACCGGCTTCGAGTCACCTGAATGTTTCGAGTCTATCGCGAGCAATCTTCACTGTCGCTTTTGTCTGTTTGTTTTTTTGTTATGTCCGTTCTTCTTCGCTTAGATGTCGGCGAACCGATTCGCGCACTCTTTCTGGCCGCCCAGTGCCTTGGACCTGGACTGTCTCAAAGTTCAGCCGAGTGTTTTGCAAAATTTCTTTCACCCATAGCGAGTCCGAACTCGATGCCGTCTTCCTGTCGAAGGTCACGCGGTGTGTTGAACGATGATAGCAGATGGATCGTCGGACTAAGCATCTCGGCTTGGATGGGTTGCAGCAGGCGAACAAAAAATTAGTTTGGTTCCATATTCAAATGAGCCGAAAACCCGAACCGCGAAATGGTTTCAGCAAGAATTCGGACCACTATCACCGGTATATCCAACGCCCGGAGCGTGGATGGAGACATCTTCGGGCAGTAAAACTGGACTGCACTATCGGGCGATCGGCACGGTATAAATATGTCCAGCCGAAGGATTCTCTCAACTAGTCTCAGTTCTGTGTAGCAAGGAGTAGCTAGTGGTCTTATGGTTTCCGTCTTCGTACGAGGAACACCGAACCGCCCAGGAGTGCAGTAGAATTTAGCTGGACCTCGTTGCGTGCCGGAAGATGATGGAAAACAAGGTACGGTGGCGTCACTCTAGACGCTTGCGAAAGTGTTTGAGACAGTGCAATAAAGTGATCGTGTTTTGTGAGCTGTGCGAAAGAAAAGATGGATAACGGAATGTGTTTCTGATTTTATTGATTTTCCCTCCAGATTGTTTTCCTGCTCTTCCTGGGGGCACTTTTAGGCGCCTCACGGGCGGAAGCTTTACCTGATGAAAGCTTCCTTATCACGTCGGTGAACAAGCAGAACTTGCTGAAAGCACTGCTGCAGCAAGAATCGACCTCTTCCAATATTGGCCTCCGAGGATCGGGTCAAAAGGACGAAGATGGATATCATTACGATCGCCCACAGGATCCACTCTGTCTCCTAGGTGATGGACCACACTGTCAGCAAACGAAACCTGACAACGGTTATCTGCCGCCTTGCGCACCAGGATCGCAAGGACCGAACTGTCAGCCAACTGCACCCATCTGTCCTCAGGGCGGAAATCCACCGCACTGCTGTACAAATGGAGGAAATGGACCGAACTGTGTATTGCCGGAAGTACCTCCGATACCGCCGATCATAGTTCATCCTGGCCATACCGGAGCACCCATCGTACAGGTACAGACCTTCGTGTACGGAGCATGCACCAACGGTGGCTCTGGACCGTACTGCTGTACAAATGGAGCAAACACGCCCGACTGTGTTCTGAGTGCACCTCCTATTGTGGTTGAGGCTCCACCACAGCCACCACCAACGAGGCCACCGCCGCCACCGCCAACGAGACCACCACCGCCACCGCCAACCACAACGAGACCTCGTCCACCGCCAACGACGAGACCTCCGCCGCCACCGACCACTACAAGGCCTCGACCGCCACCAACGACGAGACCTCCGCCACCGCCAACCACGACTCGCCCAAGACCTCCACCTACTACGACTCGTCCGAAGCCTCCACCTACTACCACTCGTCCTAGACCTTCACCGACGACCACGAGGCCACGTCCTCCGCCAACTACTACACGTCCAAAGCCACCGCCAACGACGACCAGGCCACGACCTCCGCCAACTACCACTCGTCCGAAGCCTCCTCCAACTACTACTCGTCCAAAGCCACCGCCGACGACTACGAGGCCACGCCCTCCACCAACTACCACTCGCCCGAAGCCTCCGCCAACGACGACAAGGCCACGACCTCCGCCAACTACCACTCGTCCAAAGCCTCCGCCAACGACGACAAGGCCGCGACCTCCGCCAACTACAACTCGTCCAAAGCCACCGCCAACGACGACCAGGCCACGACCTCCGCCAACGACCACTCGTCCGAAGCCACCGCCAACCACAACAAGGCCACGACCTCCACCAACGACCACTCGTCCGAAGCCACCGCCAACGACAACAAGGCCACGACCTCCACCAACGACCACTCGTCCGAAGCCACCGCCAACCACAACAAGGCCACGACCTCCACCAACGACCACTCGTCCGAAGCCACCGCCAACGACGACCAGGCCACGACCTCCACCAACTACAACTCGTCCGAAGCCACCGCCAACCACAACAAGGCCACGACCTCCACCAACGACCACTCGTCCAAAGCCACCGCCAACGACGACAAGGCCGCGACCTCCGCCTACGACGACTCGTCCGAGACCTCCGCCAACTACAACTCGTCCTAAGCCACCACCTACAACAACCCGCCCAAGACCTCCTCCAACTACCACTAGGCCCAAGCCGCCACCTACCACTACCAGACCACGCCCTCCGCCAACTACAACTCGTCCTAAGCCACCGCCGACGACGACGCGTCCCAAGCCACCGCCGACGACGACGCGTCCCAAGCCTCCGCCAACTACAACTCGTCCAAAGCCGCCACCAACGACAACGAGACCAAGACCACCGCCAACCACGACGCGTCCAAGACCGCCACCAACACCAACTCCTACATATCCAATCATACCTGTGACCCAACCACCGGTAGTGTACCTCGGATGCCCGAATGGAGGTGTTGGTCCTTACTGCTGCACGAACGGAGGAATCGGCCCGAACTGCGACGTACCACAGGGACCACCGTATCAATCGTGCGACAACGGCGGTCAACCACCGTTCTGCTGTACCAACGGAGGTGTTGGTCCGTACTGCGTGGAGATTCAGCAAGCAATCGAAGTCCGTCCACCGACGACTATCGTTTACACGGAACCGGTTTATCAGCCGATAGGGCCAGTTGTAGTGCCTCAGGGAATCCGCCCTGGGCAGGCTCCTCTGCCAACGCAGCCACAGCAGGTCCAGTACCAACCATATCAACCGCAGATCCAGTACCAACCACAACAGCCACAGTTCCAGTATCAACCGATTCAGCCACAGCAGCCACAGATCCAGTACCAGCAGCAGCAGCCACAGAGCCAGTACCAACCACAGCGCCCAATTAACGCACCTAGCTACGGTTATCAGCCTCAAGTAACCATAGTGCCTAGCTCTACACCTGCACCGTTCTTTGCCGGGTCAAGCGCACAGGCCGGTAGCGCCTTTGGACAGTCATCTGCGAATGATTTTGTTCAAGCCATAACGCCACGTCCGGTCGCTCCTGCCGCTCCAAGACCACAGGCTACACCAGCCCCAGCAAGACAACAACCTTCTGCACGACCACAGGCTTCTCCGGCGCCAGCAAGACAACAGCCTTCGGCACGACCACAGGCTTCTCCAGCACCGGCAAGACAACAACCTTCGGCACGACCACAGGCATCACCGACACCGGCAAGACAACAACCTTCGGCACGACCACAGGCATCACCGGCACCGGCAAGACAACAAACGTCGGCACGACCACAGGCAGCTTCGCCACAGCGTCAGACTGGTGGCTTCAATAACGATTTCTCCAATAAGGCTCCAGTGAGACCAGCGTCGGTGGCAGGAGCAGGACAATGTGAAGGATCGAACTGTGAGCACGGTTTCTACTACAAACTCGGTGATCAGGCGGTCATATTTTAGGGATTAGGAAAACATTCACGTATGTTGTAAGAGATATTGGTTTATGTACATAAATAAATGGTGGTTCCGCCGTGCCCGATGGAACAAATAATAATGTCACCGAAGATGTTGGGTTATATGTTTCGGATGTCTTCTGCTAGTGGTTTTTTAGCTTCTAACTGTATTTATTGAAATATTTATTCTATGTTTTCTTTCTCAATCTCCATGTTCCGTACTTTTCCTTGACGTTATAGTTTTGACAACTAATATCTATTCGATCCATAAGCATGCTGTGCTCAGTTCATACCCAGCCGCAGATCATACCTGCCTCGGCACAAACACTTGATTTGATAGTGGTCATCAAATGGCGCAATCGTTATTTAAAGCCTGGGCAACGGTAACCCGCCTCGGCTCGATTCCGCAATAGCTTCTACATCGTTTGTTCTTTTCTTTGTTGCCGGAGTGTAAAGGTCACACTCTAAGCCACGTTCGAGCGTTCGTTGCTCGAGGCACTGACGTTAGGTCGATAATTTGTTGCCCATTACCACGCCAGACCGAGCGCCAGCGTCGAGTGCGATTTCCAAGTCTGGGAGTACTTCGGTTTCAATCTCGGTGCACCATATTTAGAGTCTTATCTGCATGGGGCCATATCGACTGGTGGTATCCCAGCGTTTTCCCTTGCGCGTCTGGGCTGGTCGGGATTGTCGGTAGAGTGGCGCGTGACGTGACGAATTAGGGTCACAATCGAACTGAAAGACACGAACGATATCTATCTAAGGGACGAGTGAAGCTTTGATCCGTGGTCGTAGGTTGGTTCGTTGTACCTGTCGGGTGTAAATGCAGCTTTTTGATGAACTCCTAGGGTCATGTTTATAGGTTAACGCATTACACGTTGTGCATGAGGGTGCTTTCGTGTTTCATCTGATAATTTTCTCCTGACCCTATTGGTCAATTATTTATAGCGCTTAAGATAACAGAAGTGCCATTTTCCAGCGCTGTTTTAACCAATGACTTCGAACTGGATTATCAATTTAATGAGCAAGTTATATGGATAAAATTATTAAATTAATTATTCCCCCCGTAACAGCTCAAATTTTGCTTGTTTCATGCTCCTCCGGTGCACTATAATATCAAACGAAATGGTTTAATCGCAAAAAGGTCAAGGTGTGATTATTTGCATAATCCCACTGGCAAGTGCACCCATCAGCGGGTGGTGAATTTAGGCACTCTTGCCTATCGTTGAAGCATGTAGTAGAGCACCCAGAAACCCAAAAAACAAGTCATCAAACTACCGGAAGCGTGCAGCGTAAAACGCTGCATCGAAGCTCTCTGTACGCGCCGATGTTCGTGCCCATGTGAACCTTGCTTGTTGGTAACAAGTCAGACACATCGCAACAAAAAAAAGGAAAACAGCAACACCAACAGTAACAAAAGCAGCCGTCAGCCGTGCCAACGAGAACAACAAATCACTGCTGATGCGAAGGACATGCTGCTGTTGCTGCTGCTGTCTGTTTCTGAGATGTGTGTTGCTTTCGTCTCGTGGGAGTTTGGACGAAAAATTGACGACCTAAGGGTAGGCATTAATTCGTCTTTCGGGTCAAGTGGTGAATAAATGAGGAGAAAAAAACTGACAAGATAAAAAAGGTAAAAATCACAAAACAAACACATACAACCCGACATCCGCCCAGTGTGGTGCAATCAGTTGTTGTGTGATCGTAGAAGATCAACAAGTAGTACCCCCTTTCTGTGTGGAATGGAGGGTTTGGTTGGTTTTAAGGCGAACACCATCATCTTATTACGGTGGTGATCTGATCTGATCTGAAGCTATGATTTTTGTTGCAAATTGTTTGCCATTCACTGGGTCATGGCGAGGCCTATAAAAATGGTACATTTTTTTTTGTAGGGGGGGCATCAGACAAAACGGATTTAGTGGAAAGCAGTGGTAGAGTAACGATCTATTTGGGATTTGATCCGAGAACAGTCATGTTATTAGGGGCGTGTTCTTGACGATTACACCACGGCCCAGGAATAATAAAGATATGTTCAATGTGAAGTAGGATGTGCTATTTTAGGCTCAAACAATTTAGCAATGAGCAGTACTTACAGAGTTGATGGCGATATACTCATACTGTTGGCACACTTACTGGACGCTTTGGTACATAATATTATTTCTGTTATGATGTAGAGAGTGGGAGACAAATAATGCCAATATAATAGTTATTTGAACCCTTTAGTACAGCATATCAACACTCTGTGGAATTGTCTCTGTATCTTGATCATTGACACAATTCACGTTTGTGTGAAATTTACTACACTACACAACACGACTAAAACATTTAACCTCGAAAAAACACTAATGTAGGATTAAAAAAAAGCTGTGCAACTTAAAACTTGACCCAATTCACCCCAAATCAAATCAATCAACTCCAGTAATGGACGTCGATGAAAGCGAACGCAAAAAGCGCGAAAAAAGACCTATTAAAAAGGCATTGCGTAGCATCTCCACACTGCCAAACAATCCTATCGCACTGGACGCACACAGTATGCAATGTGCGCTTAAGTTTGTGTTTCCCGATAGTAACTACATTAAAGCCCCTGGGGGTCAGTTAGCCCTTTCGATTATCCGTCCATAAGAGGAGGATGAGACACCACGAGTACGATGTGCTAACCTTCTTATCGTCGATTCACACGGTAGCTGTCAAAGCAACAACATGGTCACTAAACGAGATTGAACGCTGCTGCAAGCCCGGTCGCTGCTGCTGCTTAATAAGCCCTCTAAAGCGCATGGACTGTTTATGGTTGAACGTTGGTTGCGTGCAACTAATAGATTAAGGGAAAAAGAAGGAGGAATAAAAAAAAAACCCCGAGAACCATAAACTCACACGGGCGCGCGCGCGCGATCATCACTCATTGCCCTCGGCCCGGCGTGCTAGTGACCTTGTCGAGCATCAGTTTTGTTGTTGTTGTTGTTGCTATTAGACCCTTGCCCTTCCTCCCAGCGACGTGTTAAAATTTGGGCAAAAGCGTACCCATTAACGCACGCCGCTTCAAATCCGAAACGATGGCAAGATACCGATCGAAGCAGATCGTTTTATGTTCGCATCACAAAACAATGTTTTGCAGGCCGGCCGAGCCCCCGCGTCAATGGGAGGTATGAAAAATGATACCTGGCCCGCGCATACCGGACGCCGATGGCTTCATGTGCGCCGGTGCGCATGAAGATTAATGGGGCACGCAAGTGGGCGCAATTTCGCCATCTCTTGGCACCGTTAGGCCGCCGCATTTGCATCGGTATGGGCCGCGTGTGTGGGGTACATTTTTCCGCGTCCAGCCTTTGCTTTGTCGGAGGGTGAAGAATGTTTTCGGGAGGATGGATTGCTAACGCATATGAAGTGTGAAACCGGTGTGGCCATTGTTTGGAAATGTGGTCAGATTGTGTTCTGTGGCGGAGGTGTTTTTTGTTGTTGTTGAATCAGCATAGAATTTGGGCAATAATTGTATGCGCTGGTTGGCTGCGTTGGAATGAGTTTTGCAACACATCACAAAATTGAAAAAAATATATGGATTTATATGAATATGAACTTTCAGAGCAACTCCCAACATGGTATGGTGAAAAATTTGTCTAAAAATGCAAATGGGCGGCGTTTTTACAATGAATTTAACAATTCCCGATAGACTCGCTGTTATCAGCCACTAACAAACGCTTTCCGTTTTTGGCTCCTCCCTGAAACTGCAGAACCAGTTTCCCTCCAATTGCTCATTAGTGGCATTGTGGCACCAGCTTCCCCCCAAAAAAGGATCTGTTGCATTTCCAAACTCTTTGCTTCATTAATTCATTTACGGAGTAGATTTCGACAACAAACAGGTGTATTCATGCTATTGGATGTGTTTTTGCCAGTTTATCGTTGGTTTGTTGTTTTGCTTAGCGAACACTAAAACTCGTCATAAAATCCAACCCACCCACTTCGGAGTCCACTCGTCCCCGGGTGCAACATTCGGAAACCGGCATCGCTTTCAAACGGTATGCAAATGTCTAACTCAGCGAATTTGCGCGAATTTTGGAGAAGCTGTGGAGTCCAATCCGGCCCGACCTTGGGGATGCTCGGTCGCATCTTTCTTCAGCAACTTGTTTCCCATCCACACAAACCCTATCTCCCCGTGTATGCGAAAAAGGAAAGCAACACTGGGAAACACTAATAGCAAACCAGTTCGAACGAGATATCGACCGGGTAGACCAATTTCAGCTGCGAGTGGTCCAAAAGTTTGGAAAAAGCGTTCGTTTCGCTCTGTTTTCAAATTTGCCGCATGACCTTGAGGAGCTGTGTAACATGCCACAGCACAGGAAGCGGGTTCCATTCCGTTCTTTTTCGTTAGAACTGGAGTCTGATCGTGTGGATATATGTGGTGGGGATATATTATGTACGAATAACAAGCTTGTGGGATGTTATCTTCACGACGAAAGCGCTGCTCGTACCACAGTACAGTAGAAGAAATAAGCGTAGGATGATTCTGCAGCACGGTTTAGGTTTTAATTTCTTGGCTTGTCGTTATAAAGACAACCCCATAAACACGTTATATACACACACACATAGACCTTAATATCCATTAACCGTAATGGTAATTCTGGGGATGATCAGTGACAAAAGCAACAGCACAGGATAATTGATTTCACTGAGAGTAGAAAGCGAAAATGAATTCATTTGCCGTTTCCCGTGGTAGCATCAGCCGCGTGCCAATGCAGTAGGTCACGGCCTAGTACCTATTAGACGACCAGGAAGGCCAGAACCTTTACCGTCCTTTAGTAGCCCCCGTAAGCCCTTGCATCAGGTTTGTCTCGGCATCGGCGGAACGCGCTGCAATTTGTAATGTGGGGTAGAGTCGGTGGATGCGCAGTGTCCACTGGGGTAGCCATCCATCGGGCGAAAGGTGCCACACGGGCTGTGCCTCGGTTGGCGCTAACTCGCTCATCGTTTCATGGACCAATGCCACCGATGCGGTGGGGTTATCTCGATGCCTTAGCGCTGATGGGTGCTGATGAGCATAAAGGGAGACGATCGAGTCTCATGATCAGCGGTCAATGATTGGCGTAACATTTTTAGCCCCCTCCATCTGAGGTTTGCGAAGGGAGTTTAGTGTTCGGTGTAGTGGGTGCATTGGAATTGCCCTCTGCCAAGCTTCAAAGCCCAGTACTGTTCCCTCAAACGGTCGATCGTAAAAAAAAAGATCACGACAATGTTGTCTAGACCCACTGGTCACAACACTGGCCGTCGGTTATGTAAAATCGCTGCCACTGCGGGCAGTGCATTGTGAGAAGTTATGCGCACCGGGTGAGGAAGATTCACACCACCACCAGCAGCAACAGCAGCAGCAGGCAAGTGAGCGTGTGCGGCACGATAAAAGCAAATATTTGCGGACCAATGCGCGTGCGATGCTATTATGAGCCGCGAGCATACTGCGATGGGTTGGGTTTAAGTAGGTTTGGCGCGAGAAGGGCTTGTCGGTGGACTAGGAGGTCAACGAAGACTGGTACCACGAGAACGAGAAGCAATTGCACGACCGACGAGATGGTGTCGGATTCGCCAATCCGGGAGCAAAGGCATCTGCGCCAGTTCGTTTAACGATTAGGAATCATGCAATGGAAGTATTTTTCCTGAGAAGTAGTATGTGGTTGATTAAGACTACTTGTATTTCTGTTCTTACCTGATTGACTTTTTTAAAGCTTTTTTTAAACATGTTTTGGGATTTCCAATATGGCAGTGGAGTTCACAAATTTGCAGATTACGATCAATACTTGAGAGTAACGACTGCAGATCTCAGAATCAACCATGCTTCCTGCTCCAAGCATTTCGAACCTCCAAAAGATGTTGATTTGCATGATTTGAGTGCTTTAGGATAAGCCGATAAATCTGCCCAATACAGAGGTTCTGCTCCTACAATGTTACCTCGATGCGAATTTTCGGACGATCCGTAAGATTTGGTGAGAATATTTCGATCTGCTTGTGACTGACAGTGAAGTGGCGTCGAAAAGTCAAGTACATCACGCACCTTTACGGGGCATCCATCTTGGGAAGGTCATCGATGTTTGTTGGTGCGTGCGTGTGGCCCAAACCGAATAAGGAACATCTCGACGAGCGGCGCATCCTGCTGTCTGAAGATACACGAAATTCTTCCATCCATAATTCAAGTGTAATCGAACGCTGGGGTGCTTTACACGCGCTAAGAGGGGCTAAGTTTTATAGCAAGCTCGTAAACTTTATACGCGCGTTTTATGAGAGCCAATTTGTAGCTCTCGATGAATAGATTCATGCGCTATCATGCTCAAGTAGCACGCTTTTAATTGCAAAAGTGCAATCGTAAACGTGGATGTGTACAGATGCATGAGTTCTCACCCTTTTACTCTTAAAGCTTTCGTCACCCTTTCCTCCGAATGCGTCCATTTTGCTGCCGACGCAGTTGCACCTCTGACCTGCATAACGCATACAGCACACGCAAACCGAGCGCAACCCCCACGGCCGTAAGTGACCTCTGGGCACCTTTTTGCGGTCCCGCGTGTCACCAGTTAAGTTGTCGTACGTGCGCCAATTCGTCACCCTACGCGCGGCACGGTTTTCTGGGCGCAAAATTTGTCTACTCGAAGAACACCGAAGAAGCGAGGCACAACAATTAGGGATGCATACGAATGATGAAGATGATGCATCACGAATCACAGCCCCGTGGCGTGCGGTTGTACTTTTGCTTTCGCAGGCTCTCCTCTGCGCCAGTGGGTGGGGGGAGGCACGTGAACGAGAGTGGGAAGATATCCGCGGAACAACTTTTGGGTACAAATCTCACGCTTTTTTGCACAAACTCTGATCGAGAGCTGAAGAGTTTTTCTGTGCCAAGATTGCTTTGGACGGATGCGACACGTACTGTGTGTGTGACTGTGGTGTGGTGTAATTTTCTTGTAGGTCATCCGAGACACTATTTTGTGCCAAAAATGTATAATTTATCAGCGATACCTTGAAGGTGGCAGATTCTAAAGCATCAAAACATGGCATGAAGTACGAGATGTCACATAATTAGGTCGTTAGTGTTCATTTGCGTGTACAAACCATTACTGTGCCAGTGACAAGACATTGGTTTTCTTTGCTCTTTATGTTATGCACATGCTTCATCATACTAATAACCCCCTGATTGGGATCAAACATACCAACGGTTCACCATGGTTTAATCCACCTGTGTACCTGAACCGAACTCCAAAATAAAACACGCTCGTGCTCGTTATGTAAAACGAAAAAGCACCCATATCTAACTGGTCGTGCTCCATTCGATGCGTTTGCTTATCGGGAACACGGTGTCATCTCAGAGCTATCGTTAGATACGTTCGACATCTCCGCCCTGCTGCCACGTGGACGCTGCTGCTGCTGCTGCTCTTGCATCACGTACGTAAACGATACAGCACGCGCGCGCTCGCGTACGCCAAGATCGCTCTCTGGCGTTTTGTTGACAGAAAGTGACATAATATCTGTGCGCGATCGTTGTCGCAGCCACTGTCAATGTTGACGACACAAATGCCACGCTACACGGCAAAACTTCACTTTCCGTATGCGGTAATGATGAGTTTAGCGCTGTTTAGTGTCATTTATGGTGACCGGGAGTACATCTCATCTAACCAGCATCGCACAAAAAGCACATAGGTGCTAAAAATTACCTTACCCTCTTTTCCCTCCCAAAAGTCGCCTGTTTGTTTTCTGTTTGTACGGTCATTAAAGAGCATAATCGAGATATGTCCGGGTGGGGAGAGCGTTTTTCGGCAGGTTAATTCCTACTAACCTACTGAGACGCATACGATCGCACAATAAAAGGGACAAACAACAACAGACACACTTCCGCTTTCTGCTTCCGAATGGACGCGGGGAGTTTGGGGGTGATTTAGCGTCACCCACGTACATTCTCACGCCCGAAGGTCACGCCTAATTACCTGGGCGGAGGTAAGCATTAGCATCAGCTCAAGATGTATGTTGATCATTCCGAGCCTGCAGAGTTGCGTGGTACCAGAGCATGTTTATTGCCCTCCGCTAGGTGACATTGACGGTGGCGGTAATGGTGTGATTCTTACGACGTTATATCTCCGGTAGTCCCGTACTGGGTAATGGACGACTAATTCAAAAACCCTTGACAGTACCAACATAATTACCTTTGATTAAGTAATGACTGCCTTTGTGAGGTGTAAAGCTTTGGGTGGTAACTGTGTGGCGTTATGGACGTCCCTTTTGGGTATGTCATTAGCTAAAAGGGACCGTGATTAAGCATATTCACTGTTACCACAAACCCTTTTACGCTAATTTCGTTAATATCTTCATCTTCAGAAAAAAAACTCCAAAACAAAGATGTTTTGGGAAGCAAAGGGAAATAAATTATTCAAAACAACACGATCGTGAACTGTTCCAACTGTCTCGTAAAATCAGTAGATTTCTAGTAGATGCATCAACCTGGACAACCTTCAGCACCAGTTCTCACACAAACTCACCTCCCTGGTGCTTGGATTCGGTACTGGTCTGGTGTAGTCCACACTTGACTCCAATGTTCTGTATGGGCGCCATTCGCGTTCAATTAGCACGCCATTATGGCGTATCTTATGAGGTTTGAAACGACCTATTGGTTTGTCGAGCATGTCCGATGCATCGGTTGGGTTGGTAGTTTCACCCCCACCCAGAGTGCTACTTGGCACCGAACCACCCACACACGGTGTGTAGATCTCCTCCGACCGGACGCGTGCGTGGATGGGTGTAACAACAGGCGGATGCGCTGCATGCTGGTGGCCTCCGGATGGCTCCGGCCTGACACTGGACTGTGTAGCTATGGCCGTAGAAACGAGGGCATCGAGGGCATTATATTTATTACGATTGCTGCCAATCTTTGGAGGCTTTTTAGCATGATGCACCGGGCGGATTTGCAATGCGCTGTTCGATGACGCTACTGCTGCGCACCCGTCACCGGTGAGTCATCGTTGGGAAACAAGTCTCCGGACGCGGGTGCACCTTTGGATATCGGCAGGTGTACACACTTTTGTTAATGGCTGTAATGGTTGGAATTTAGGATGACATTTAGAATATTCGGGACGGACATTTAGTTTAATCGTTATTGGGGGAGCGCAATGGTTGAAGATCGTTTTGATGCTGTCGAACATTAAACTGTGCGGCGTTGTCCTAGATTCAGCATTATCTTTTCTTTCTGACATTTCATAAGCTGTCAGTCTAGCTTGGTTCTCACAAGCTGTTCTCTAGCGTAACGATCTCCCATGAGTACAAAATTGAATCATCTTTGCCAGCCGCCGATCCAACAAAAAACCCGTCCTTCGCGAATTGATCATTTTCCTCTCATCGCGATGATTTCATTTTAATTTGCGTGAAATGAAGGCTTCAGCTTTTTGGCCCATCAGTAGTGGAGTTACCCGTGTTGCGTGTGCTTTTTTGTGTGCTTTTATTAGCACAATCAAGAATCGCAACACACTACCACATGGGGTGACATTATGTGCGTTGTCACATTCATCTTCTTCAGAAAAACGCATCGAAGGCAGCGTTCCCGCGGTTTGCTTTTCTTCTTTCGGCTCGTGTGATTCGCTTTGACGCGATGCATCGTCTCTAAGCTGGTGATGGAACGTTTTGCAGCACTTGCAAAAAGTTCAAGATCAGATCAGCCTCAGTAGGGCGATCACGGACTGGTTTCGGAATCGGTGGGTGGGAAATTAATCAATGCTCGTTACCGGTGCGATCTTCTTCTATTCGTGCCAACCGGGTGCTCTCCACAGAGGATGTTCCGTCCAGTGAAAGGGATGGTGCGTGTTTGGTTTTTGGAGGTCATTGCGCATGGATTCGCGCATACGCGATCGCGAAATCGGGTTAGTAGCAGCATCCAATCGCTCGTTTTCACAAAAGGTCGATTACGGTGGGTCGACGCCGATCCATTGTACCGGAAGCGTGATGCATTCTCAATGATAAAGTCACCGCAAATCGGTCTTTCTGGACAAGTATGCTTCAATTGCGAAGCATCGGAACTGGCCGGATATGGGTGTTATTACAGGAATTATGTGCACCAGCTCAATTACTTTAAGACTATCTATGAAAAGGCTAACAGAGATCGCTTTGGAACACACAGCAGTTGGCAGCAGTACAATTGCAGCCAAAATGTCAGATGCACGATTAATCGTCATGCGAACGAGTGTAGATTAGTGCACGGTACTGGTTGTGGGTGCTAGGTATGGTTCCAGCCGATCGTCTCTAATCTTGAAATCATCATCTTTGTGAACGCAGAACGGCTTTGATTGCGATCAGTGGGACACGGTGTCGTTTGTGGCGCGCAAGAGCAGTAGATCTAGAGATAGGCAAAGAATAATAATGGTAGAATCGGTACAGGCGTTCGAAAAAGGTTAGAACTTCATTTTGAACCAACATCTGGCTGTTAAAGAGAGTTATTTAAAGACGTTTAAGTACGTCAAACAATAAACACTCCGTAGTTTTACACCGAAATCTACTTCACATTTGCCATTTGCGCGGTCGGTAATGACCGTTTGTTGTTGGTCATTTGTCCAACGACTTTTTATCCGTACAATCAGCGTAGCAATTTTTATGATACTTCTTCATGCAGAACCTCATCAAAAGAAGATACATTATCTTCACAGATCTGCAGAACATTCGGTGGAACTCAAAAACAAGTAACACGCAGCTTCCACCTGTTGTCAGTGAACCGTGTGACCTTTTCTGACAACCAACCACAAAGCCGGCGCAAATATGCAACTGCCAGCTGTTGTAGCTCCTAAGTGCGGGGAACACCAGCACTGCGACGAAATCCGTTCGCTAATCCGTTATCCAAATGTAAACAGTCAATTCACAGCTTTCGCGGGATTTGCGTCCATTTCGTGGGTGGATTTGCAAAGATTTGCGTGCAAAGGTGTCATTTTGAAGTTATTCATTTGGAGGGCATTCGAAGCAAAAAGTGCCATGAGATGAAATAGTCTTACAATGACATCTATTTAAGGATTTTTGGGAGATTGTTTGTCTCCGATTCCAATAGATTCATTATAATGAGTAGACTTCTGGAGGTAGCTCATTATAAACGACCTTTGAAGTGAGATTTAAGTAAAATCAAAGCCTCAAATTCTCACACATTTGGTTAACCTCGTCTGGCCACCGATGATGGATTACTCGAGCTTAAAGGATTATGAGACTCAAATTAGAAATCCAAATTTGTATACCTCACAAAGAGAGAGAGAGAGAGAGAGAGAGAGAGAGAGAGAGAGAGAAAGAGGCGAGGAAATATTGTTCATATTCTACCATGGTTCGGTGGCGTTTAAGTGATTCGTTGTTAAACAATAATAGCAGACCCCAACCTAAGGCACATCGAAAAACTAACCAAACAGAGCTCCATGTCGACTACTCCCCCCTTTTCGATGGCGAGGGAATCAGCAGGGAGCACCTTACCGGACCGGAGAACCGGTTCGTAGGCGAAGGTCTTCTTCCGTCTGATGGAACCAAACCGTCGGAGGGTCCCTTCGGGGGTCACCCTGCCTGTTGGCTAATGAAAGGGAATCTATAATTATTATGCATCGTCGTCGTGGTCGTCATCCTCCGTCGAGATAGTGTTCTGCCACGGGTTCGGGGGAGGGAAGTGAGCTGAGTCCAGCCTCGGATTGGTGTCAATGATGTTTAGCTCGCCACGACCTCCTTCCTCCTTGGGTTACAGCAAAAAGGGATTTGAAGGCATTTGAAGGTGGCCGGTTTCCAAACAACTCACCGATCGATTGGAAAAGGCCAAACGCCAGCCACCACCGCCGACGACGCCCTTTTGGGAATGGCCCAAACGGCCGAATGAAGCGATCGGATTAAAAGTCCCCGGCACCGCCCAGCTTCGGTGCGTTGTTTGACAGATTAAAATATTTGGATAGTTTGGATGCGTATCTTTTATTAATGTCTTGATTTCTTCACCGAGCGTTGAATAATAAATTGCAGGTGGTTCATATGGCTAGCTTCTCGGGTAAAACTTTGAAACTACTGCGTGTACTTATCCATTCAGTTTGTAAGTACGGTAGATGCCTAACTGTTTAATCGTACCCAATAAACGGTTCCACTTTGCTACGATCAATCGGTACACCAATCATCTTCCTCAGCTCCGCTAAAGCGCCCGACACTGGCTGGAGCTTCCGTTTAATCCTCTCAGCCCATAATTGGTTTCACATCCATCAATCGCATCGATCACCGATTGATCCACAATACCCCCCAACGTCGATCGTAGCCGATGAGACGAGCCTCTCGACACTCTGCCTGTGAAATATGGCCAATGAAATGCGCCCCAAATGTGCTATCATTAGCTGTCAAAAGTGGATGGGACCCATCCCCACGGTCGGCCGCAAGCTCGTAAATCCATCACACTAAACGGTCCACGTTGATGGTGGTGGTGGTTTGTTGGATTATAAACAATCGGACGGTCTGCCACGACGGAAGATTAGCTCGCTGATGGGGAATAATATTTAATTAACGCTTTGTTTTATCTCACAAAGTGTCGTCGTTTTGTTTGATGGTGGGCTATTTGTCATCTGTCTTTGTATACATTTTATTAAGCGTCCAGTTCGGTAGTAGCTTCTGAGGCATAAAGCTACACCTTATCTTAATGATTGAAATTAGCTATAAAGTAGGATTAAGTAAGCATTGTCTTAATTGATCAGATACAATCTTTCGCATCAATTTTTTGCAGAATTAAACCTAATCGACACAGAACCTTTTTGAGTCTTAGCGATCGTTTGCACAAATTAGTGTGAGATATTTTTAGACCATCCTCCGAAGATACCTCAGGGTTTTATCGGACAAGATCGCCGGAAATGAAATCGATTGAAACCTTCCTTCCCCGTGCGGCGGTACCAAACCCCGCGTCACTCTAATGATTCACCACCGGCGTATCGTGTTCAGCTTGTTTGATTGCGATTTTATTGCAGCTTCCCAGCCCAGATGAGCACACAACACCGTTTACGGGGGGTCCGCATTGCTCAGTTCAGAGGTCAACGGCGGCATTAAGCTGCCGATTTGCAGCCTGACCAGCGCTTTTAATGAGTAATTTCGGGCGAAGGACACCCTGCCCGGGTTAGATGACGATCGATCGACGTTCGATCGTAATCATTGGCCGAACGACGGGTAAAGACTTCGCACGATAGCGATCAAACCACAAACCCTCGCCGAAAATATCGTTTCGGTGGGCTCTGTCTGTGTACACAGTGCGTTTGATTACCTAAATGTTTGTTTGTGTGGCTTATAAGCGGGTAAGCTACTCCTCCGATTTGGAGGTTATACAGCCTGGTTTGTTGTTTCACGCGCACACAAGCGCGCTACTGAAACGTTTAAATAAATCGGTCGAGCCTAGAGACGGGAAGGGAAAACGGGACACGCGATGGTGAGTTTGGAAGCGACGCACAAAATTTCGTTGACAATTCAATATGACAGATTGTTGAGCCAGGTGTTTGTGTGCGCGTTTGGTGTCGTCAAATGTCAATGGGTCACCTTAGTAAATTGGTGTGCAATAGCCACCCTCTCGTGGAATTCATCATCCGAAAAGAGGTGGCATGCATTGTCATCACCTTCATCCCCCTTAAGGCAACCAAAAGACTTATTAAATGTATCCCCAGCACAAAACAACACCTTACAGATTGAGTCAATCAGCCATTGATGGTGGGCCACTGTTTTGGATGTGCAATCAGCGCAATCATACGACATTTGGTTGAGAGCACCAATGGAACCAATTGGACACAGATGCTATCCCAACAATGTTGCTACTCTGCTGGTATGTCTTGAACTTGAGGTACAGGAAAATGTCATCCTTATGGTCATTGTTCTTAACAACCTTATTCCTTTTGCGAAATTGAGTATACAACATCATCACTTAGAACGATCTCCTTTCCTGTCCAACCCGAGGTGCTCTACACCAGTACAAATGATCACTCTAATAGCCAATTCAACGATCTCGTCACTGGGCAATCCTTTTGAACGATGATTACCTTCTGCGCTTTGTTGGAATCTAATAATTGTGTGTGTGTGAACAATTGCTGGTAGGCAATGGTATGACAATTGAATATGTATTATGTGCTTGGTAAAAGGTGAAGGACTGCGTTGAATTAAGTTTGCCAGTAAAATGACCAGCCAACGACAATGCTAATGTGTGCCAAATGCCCATCTACACCTACGGAAGGGATCCAAAATTGAGCAATAACGAACATACTTTGCCCTGTCGCTTGAAGTTGCCGCTCAAACACAAAAGGAATTCTGTGCAAAAATAAATGTGTTCAATATGAAATATCTTCCGGAGATAATCATCTCCTTGTGAGATCCTCGTCTTGTCTCATCTAAAAATATCAAATTCTTTATTTCTAGCGTGTTCCAGCGGAGCACCTGACACGTTTTGGGGACCATGGGTAAACCCATCCCAGCACATGATGTGGTGTGACCTCTTCAACTTGACCCCTTTAATTCTGGTTAGGACACGCCAGATCAAGATCCTTTACCACATGCTCACACACACACATCCGTGTCATGTGGTCTTGTGGTGCGACGTCAAAGATCAGTCGGTCGATCAATCAGTCGTGAGCCGTCTCTCCCAGCACTCTCGACGATGATGAAGATCAACGTCGTCGGTCCTCGCGATCACACGGAACTGGTGAGCTTGTCCGTTGTAAGAACCTACGGCAGTCACCCCAGCACACCGTAAAGTTGATTAATTAAACAAATTGCATCATACGTTGAGGTGGTGGAGGTGATATTCGATACACCCCGGGCCGGGGGGAGTATGACACGAACCACCACGAGGGTGAGGATGAATGAGCGTGTACCTGTGTCTTGCTTTGCAGCATTCGACACCGCGTTGTGAGATAATGAAGCAATGAAGCTTCTAAGAATGGTAAGGCGAGAAGCGTGAGGCGACGATATCACATTGTCCGACACTGGTAGATCCGCCATACGCGCGTTGGAGATGTCTCAGGCGACTGGGGAATTCCTTAGAATTCCCAAAAATAGACTTCCATTGAATATCCGAGCGGGGGAGATGTTCTCGCAGTTCCCGGACCTAGTGCAATCAGATGTAAGTTTTGTGTTTGTGGTAGCATCAGGTGCTTCGGAGAAGTGATCGTGAGGTTACCGTGAAGTGGATGATGTTGTTAGCATTGCTAGAGGGAGTGAAGAGTGCAGAAAAAAAATGAGAAGAAAATGTGAAGGCTGACCAATGAACTAATGATTTGAGAAGTTCTGATGCTGTCCGGGGTGTGGTTTAAACCGGATCTGAAGCATAAAATCTACATCAAATCTTGTATTCACTTACCGCCACTTTTCAATCACTGCACCGACACTAGACGCACCCGTATCGGTAATGTCGGTTTGTCACTTATGCCTGCACCGAACGTCACGAGGTCGAAGGTTGTGCAGGCAGTCTGCCTTCTTCTCAAAACCACAACAACAACCGCTTCCAAAAACAGGTACTGCGCGTATTCTTCAACTCGTTCACAGCCAAACCCACCAGGAAGTGTGAACGATTGGTGTCGAGAGGTCGCAGAATTTGCACGATCCATTAGAGATTCGGCGTTTTCATGGCTGTTTGGCGGTGGCTGCTCTTCCCACCCATAATCATGTTTGGCTAGCTAATTTGGTGCTATTCGAAGCGAAGAATTTGATTATTCAAATTTCGCATCCGATGACATCCCGGGTGCGGGGAGAGGTTGAGGTCCAATATTTTTCAAACCATTCGGAAAACATTGCCCAGTCTGGGCAGGTTTAGAAGAGGAAGCTTGCGCTCTTGCTTTTATGATAGCATGCACCAAATATTTCCCCTGTTTGCAGTAGTAACCCCTTGCGTAGCGCTGTGTCACTCGATCGCGTTCGCTCGGTGGCGCAACAGAAATGGCAGATCGCACGCTGCGAAACAGAATGGGTGACATTTTCACATTCATATTCACTGTCATTTATCAATATTAGCACAGCAGAAAGACAGACACTGCTGTGTGCGGGTGTGCAAAGGCAGAATACGAATACTTTTGGGAGGGTTCGTAAAGCGATCATGCCCATCGTCGCCAACACCTTCTGCGCAGACTGTCGCAAACGTTTCGAGCCAGACATTGGGACGCACATTCTAGAGCAGCGAAGCGTGGGCACAGCTTCGCAACGCACAATACAGCCTTCTCTAATGTCAATTATTTGTCACTCTGATTTCTTTACAAACTGGCGAAGAATGTGTGCAGTTCGTTTTCAAATAGATTTCATATTCTGATCTTCTTACAGGGTTTCCCACGATTTATTGGTTGGTTCCCACGATTTATTGGTGCGTTCCCACGATTTTTTGGTCATTTCCCATAATTTTTTGGTAGCAACCCACGATTTATTGGTCGGTTCCCAAATATTATTGGTCGGTTCCCAAATATTATTGGTCGTTTCCCAAATATTATTGGTCGGTATTATATTATATTATATTTGGGAACCGACCAATAATATTTGGGAAACGACCAATAATATTTGGGAACCGACCAATAATATTTGGGAACCGACCAATAAATCGTGGGTTGCTACCAAAAAATTATGGGAAATGACCAAAAAATCGTGGGAACGCACCAATAAATCGTGGGAACCAACCAATAAATCGTGGGAAACCCTGTAAAAAAGCGTTCAAATACAGCACATCTAATTACATCATACCGCCGCAACCGGTTTTCTTACTACTTTCTGTTGGCCAGTTCCTTCGCTGCTTCCGCACGGACCCGGACTTTGTTTAATTACATCCACAGCGCTGCTTCCACTAATCGAAACGAGATGTGTACGCGCCAATCACGCGCCGATCCCGTCCGCGTGCTGCTCTCTGTCCGTAACCTTTTCCGCGCGTTAGCATAACCCTTGGAGGGGTCTGAAAGGGTTGGGAAGGAAATTAACCTTACGCGGTGGATCATGCAGCGTTGGTGGAGTGGCAGAGCGGAGGTAAATTGTTATTACTGTCACTGCACGACTTAATCAATATCGCATTTGGGCAAGTCTGGCCGCTGACGTGAGAATGTCAACAGCAGAAGAGTGCGTTTGATTTATTCTTTTTTTTTCTTCTTCTTCTTTTTATGTACATTACACGACCATTTACTGCTAATTACTATTATTTTATTACAACCAGAGCGCGGTGGAGAATGGAATCAGCTCTAATTATCTTTATTGCGTTTGCGTGCAGGAAAGCTGGATTAAAAGAAGAATAACTTCCAAATGGCAACTCTAACGATCGTAGCGAAGGTTTGTAATATTTATCGTTGACATTTTCTTACGTCCGGGTTTTGTATTTCGTCATGATGGTTGTTTTAAGAGTTATTCTTTTTCTTATAGTAAGCCTGATTTTTACTGAATTAAGTTCTTCCGCAATTTATTAAATGTCTATCAAATCATGCTATTTTGCATGCGATGCGATTTGTTTACATGTGCGGTACGTTGTAATGGACGTGTACGAAGAAGGGAGAGTCGAAGATATGGTGACAGTGGGGAGGGTGATCATCGGAGGAGGGATCATTACAGCCGCGAAAGACGGCATCAAAACAAATCACGCAAAGCCGGCAAGCGTGCATGAACACGCCGCCGTTGGAATGAACACCTTTCGATGTGTTTGAATGTCTGGGAGCAAGGTGTGTATAAGTAAGGTGTTGGTATCTAATGTTTCATGTTTGTTTGTATTCTAATGTAAGGTTTACATGAATTACAGAATAAGGGCTTCTTGTTACCTCATATTTTCAGATGTGTTCATTAGAACGATTATTTTTCTAAAATACTTTTTTCTAATTTTTCAACTTTTTTTTTAAATTAACTATATGTTAAAAACACGCAGTTTATTCAATGTTAAAAAGGCGATTTTAAATCTGTTGCCGATAATGCATTCATTCTACGTTCTACCCAGCTTTCGGTGCAACTAAGCAAATCACATCCCGGAGGTACATTTTGCTCAAGCGCCTAAATGTATGCAATGCAATGTTTAGTTTTGTTTTTGCTTTTAAAATGCCAACGGTATAACTGGTCGCCATAAAAGTTGCTACAACTGTATGCGTTGTTTGTTATTCAAATTCAAAAAGTGATTTAAAACATTCATCTTAAACAATAGAAGAAAGAGAAATCGAAAAAAGCATTAAAAGCGCTCTGCAATTTCCTAATCACGATCCTCAGCTCAGAGCCAGCTAACAGCACATGCTAGCTCATAATGCTGTTTGATTACTTCCGCTTGTTTTAAAGTTCTAACCTCTACTCAAACTCATCACAAAGATATATCAAGGTGCATTGTCCTTAATAAGTGTACATCGTCGCCAATTATGCGTAGCAATTGAAGAACAAGACGCATGCATTAGACAAATCCTACACAGACACAACCCGCACATTGACCCGTCCTCCACTATCAATGGGGATGAGGGTCGCTTGTGTTCGAGAAAATTATCATCGTGACATCATCATCGCTCTCGTCATTGTATTTTTCCACTATATTTCCTCCCCAGTAGAGCACCCGAGAAAATAGCATGAGCACAGAGAAAGAGAGAGAGAGAGAGAGATCAGCACATGATCATCGTAAGCAATCGTTGTTAGCGTGCGCATGAGGAGAAAAGTTGGCCACTCAGTTATTATACGCGACAAGCTCCCAGTATAAGCGTCATTGTTAGATCGCATTCTACAATGACAAACGGACCCGGCATCATTAGTCATGTTTGGCCGGTGGTCAGAAGAAAGCACAGAGGGTGGAAGAAAAGCTGATTCATTGGGTGCGGACGTTGGTCTGCGGGCGTGTTTTTATCGTCTCAGTTTGCATCATGCCCCAGTGAAAGTGATTCCGCAACGGCATTTGGTGAAGCCATTCGGTTCAAGATTAAGGGACAGGCAAAACCAGTACTAGTGAGTATTCGTTGATTCATTGCTAAACCGAACGTTGTTTGCTCAGCAAGAAGCAATGACTGATAAATGATAACGTAATTGCATCATCGGCATAAATGCTGATAAGATCTCGAGCTGCGGGAAGGAAAACGCATCAAGTGGTACATCGTTTGTGGTGATAGATTTTGGGGTATGTTTGTGCCGGCGTATCCAGGAAAAGGGCCTTTCCCTTATCAGTGCGTGTGCATGAATAGTGTGTGTGTGTGCTGATGAAAGGAACGCTAAAGATAAGCTATCGTGTATAACCGGCTGCTGCTGCTGCTAAGAGCTGATCAAACTATCAAACAACAGCCGACGGAAGGTATCATGTTCCAAGAGTCAACTGCTTCCCTCTCTCTAATAGACAGACGCATGCGCATGCGGCGTCAAACACGCCAGTAGAGAAAGAGCACCGTTTTTGCGCGACAAAACGGTACGCGACAAAGCCCTCCACACGCGATCAGTACCCATTCAGCGCACGGAGCGTAAAGGGCCAGCACACAAACACTGTGATATACTTGTCGGCTCGCTCGGGGTAGATTAACCGGTGAGCTGTGCAGCAGGGGGTGAAATAATATACAAATTTACTGTGCCCACCCCGTCCCTTGTGTGTGATCGTTTATCGACTTAAGGCGCTCGTCGCAGTGTTCTTGGGCGGTTTTTAAGAACCTGCCCGCGCTCGAGAGTGAGATTGACGAAGATTTGTTATTCGTTCGTATCATCATAACATCGGGTGGATGAAAGTGTTGACGTTAGCGGAAAATCATCACGCTCCCACCCACGACGATATTGTTGAGCACACAGTAAACAAATTTTGCATTTTTGCTGAAGTATCGCAACAAACAAACAAAAAGAAACGCACATAAAAAGAAACCTCTATTAACTAGACGACACGAGAAGCACGTGCGAACGAGAGCGAACACTTTGACGTCAACTGCTGCAATGCGCCATAGGCAATCAATGTGAAGTCGGCGTAAAATTTGCATTTGAAAGGTAAATTATGGAATAAATGTTTCACAGTTTGAAGTGTGTGGGGAGAACAAAAAAGAAACAAAAAGATTTTCTAGCGCCTCCTTCGAGCCGGATTTGAACCAGCGACCTATGGATTTCTCTCTATCGTGTGCGTGTGTTCACTCTCTACAGTCCACCGCTCTACCAACTGAGCTATCGAAGGTGATGAGAGAGGAGGCGCTTATCAACGTACCGGTCGTTTGTGTCTTTGTTTTTCTATCTCTTTTGTCATTGCTATGATTAAGAGTTTTTATTTCTGCAATCTAAAATCACAGTAATTAACTTTTTCTCTGCTAAATGCTTTAGATGGTGTAACGGTTGATTTGTAGAAAAAAAAATAATATTATTTGCCATTACTTTTTATTGCTACGATGTTAAGATTAAAAAGGATCATGTAATGCATAAAATCGGTGCATTTTATCTTTGGAGCGAGAAACCCGCTTTAAACCCTTTCCTCATCTACCACCCGCACAACAAATCGTGTAAGAAAAAAAGCGGCGATTACGACAATACCATTGTATGCTGATTGGATTCTTATCAAATCAGCTCTATATCTCGTTTGCAATCGTATCGGACCGTCGGCCGCTGTTGTCGGGGGTCAAACTCTCAAGTGGATACTTGACGGGTGCTTGATGGCAAGGAATTGCATGATGTTGCATTTTTCCAGAATAATTGTCCACCCCCCCTCAAAAAAACACCAAAAATGTTACAGAATGCCAACGACAGTTGCATTTCGAACTCAACAACAACCCCCTCCCCGTAATCGTCATCACAACGACATTGCTCCGTTGCAACCGTAAAGGGAATAAGGGAGAAGCTTATCACGATTGAGGGTTCACCTGCTGTGCACACTACTATCAATTTTCGGCTCCCTCCTCCCTTCCCCCATACAATTGAGAACGGCGGGACGCACAGTGTGCTTTTGCCGTCCTTCTGATAACGCAACTGTGTGCGTCTGTCGGTCGCCGACACAAACCGAAACGGCCACCGAAAGCCTTCGGCCATACTGCACGGGAAGAATAGAAGAGGCGGGACAGTACAGCCGGGTACACCGATCAGAGTAAACGTTGCTAGCGTGTGTAGTTGTTAGTAACCACCACACGTCCAGAGCCTACTGCTGCTGCTCGGCTCGCGTGTGCTGACTCGTCGAAGAGGTGCGTGTGCAGTCACATTCTAACCTTACGCCCGTGCTGAACCCCAGGGGAGACCAGTGCGCGCTCCACTGTGAACTCCCTAGTGTGTAGTGTATTCTTTTCTTGTTATTTTAGATGTATTAGTAAGTGTTGCTGCCGGGGTTGCTGCAGCATCCAATCAACTGTCATTACTTTCGATCTAATCACATGGTTTTGCTTAATCACATACCCACAGAGGGCGAGTCGTAGTGGTGAAACATCCCCCGGTACCGGTTCTAGACGCGCTCACCAAAACCTAAGATGGGTAAAATCGAATGGGCCCCACTGAATGTGCCGATGAGGCGGCGGATCGAAACCCTGTCCACTGCCCTGTGGATGTGGCTGATACTGTTCGGCGAGCTGGGCATGCTAATATCGTACTTCCTGCTGCTGGTAAGTAGAGGAGGCGGAGGCTTGTCTGAAGTGTGCAACCGCGTGTCTAACCTAGCTTACGGTCTCCATGCCTACTCTTCCAGATCTATGGCAACTTGTTTATTAAATCGCTGTGCGTCATCTACGGATACTTCATCTACACTGATCGAAAAGTGACTTTGAACGGGGGCCGAGGACAGGGGTAATGTGCAGCATCCACACAAAAAAAGAACGCCACACTTATTCTATCTCTCCCTCTCTCTCTGTAATAGTGTAACATGGTGGCGAGAGCTGTTCTGGTGGAAGCTCTACCAGAGCTACTTCCCGGCGAAGCTGCACAAAACGGTTGATCTCGACCCTAACCGGAACTACCTGTTTGCCGCCTTCCCGCACGGCGTGCTTGGGTAAGTAGTAGCTACAGTAGATCCGCATCACAACCGGTGAAACATTCTGGAAGCCGCAATTCACCCCACAAAGGGAGGAGGTCAGGAGGTGCTGTGGTGTTTATTGCGCCGAAAATAATTACTCAAATTCTTTGGAGCCTTTTCGGAGATGATTGAGCACGCACGCAGCAGCAGCAGGCGAGCAATCGTCTATCGAACCAGCTGATAAGATACGACCGGCTCTTTGGGACCGTGCATAGAAACTCTGGGCCTATCGTTTCGGAGTGTTTTTGACTATAGGGAGGACGGCGTCGCCCCCAAAACCCCCCCAAAAGGGTCCAAAGTGTAAATCGTCCAGTTTAACTTTGTTTACTACACGCGACGAACGATCACGACGACTACTACTACTACTTTTTGGAGAGATTTTAATTGCAAGATAACAACCACCGTCTTTTCAACCTTCTGCTGTGGGCGTCGTGCGCAATTGCGAACGAATCGTATCAGCCGGGAAGAAGTGATTTTATCGATTGGCTTGTTTCTTGTGGCCACCTTGGTACTAATCCCCACGACCAGCAGATTACAGACGGGCAGCAAGATGTTGCAGCGTAATGTTAATTGTACGTGGCAGGGATTGTGTGCGGTCGGGTGGGTTATGTGGGGAAAAAATCCTTTGGATTGCTTAACGCCTTGTTATCACAGCTTCATAAGCTCGTTTGATTAGGTTAGATTATTAATTAACAGGAGTTAAAATACTACATGCTGAGCGACATAAAGAAGCATTTCTTCTTCTTCTTCTTCTTCTTCTTCTTCTTCTTCTTCCTTTTCGATTTCTCCTTCTTCTTTGTCTTCTTTCTCTTCTTCCTTTTTTCTCTTTCTCCTTCTTCTTCTTACATGTCTCTATCTCCTTTTTCTTCTTCTTCTTCCTTTTCTCTTTCTCCTTATTCTTTGTCTTCTTTTTCTTCTTCCTTTTTTTCTTTCTTCTTCTTCTTACATTTATCTTTCTCCTTCTTATTCTTCTTCTTCTTCTTCTTCTTCTTCTCTTTCTCTTTTTCCTTCTTCTTCCTTTTATCTTTTTCCTTCTTCCTCTTCTTCTTCTTCTTACTTTTTTTCTTCTTCTTCTTGGTCCTTTCCTTGAAAAAAACATTTAAATTAATGGCGGCGGTTACATTTTCCCTCTTTAAATGCCACGTGCTCTTGAAGGATTTCCACGTGCGTTGCCATGGCCACTCAAGAAGGCCTTTTCAAGCTCACGTTTTGAACAACGTTTCCAACCCTCCTTAGTACCTCTCAATTGATTAAAACTTTACCCTCCTTCCTTTCCAGCCTCGGAGCCTTCATCAACTTTGCCACCAATGCGACCGGCTTTCACGACAAGTTTCCCAAAATCCGTTCCCGCCCGGTGACGCTAAACTTCCACTTTGTGATACCGTTCTTCCGCGAGCTGCTGCTCAGCTGGGGCCTCGTGTCGGCCAACCCGAACAGCATCCTGAGCCTGCTGAAGGCGCCGAACAAACCGGACCACCCGCTGAACGACGACGGCTACACGGCCAACGCGGTCGTGATAGTGGTGGGCGGTGCGGCCGAATCGCTGCACTGCCGGCCGAACAACTACACGCTGGTGCTGCGCAAGCGGAAGGGCTTCTGCAAGCTGGCGATCAAGGCGGGCACCCCGCTGGTGCCGGTGATGACGTTCGGCGAGGTCGACCTGTTCGATCAGCCGCCGAATCCGCCCGGCTCGCGGTTGCGCCGGTTCCAGGAGTTTGTGAAAAACACGACCGGCATCGCGCCGGCCGCCTTCGTCGGGCGGGGCTTCTTCCAGTACAGCTACGGGTTGATCCCGCGCCGGAAGCCACTGAACACAGTCGGTAAGTGTGGCGTGCTGTGTGGTGTAACTGCACAACTGGAATGCTCACGACGATGTTTTTAAATGAACCTTTTCAGTCGGTGCCCCGGTGGAAGTGACGCAAATAGACAACCCGACGCAGGAACAGGTGGATGAGGTGCACGAGCGGTTCTGCCGCGCGCTGGACAATCTGTTCGAAACGTACAAATCGCGCTTCATTGCCGACTACAAGAATGTGAAGCTTGTTATGGAATAGAAAAATGCTGATCCCCGTACTTCCCGCCATCTTTACACACAAACGATCGGTGTATAGCGGTGGGAAAACGGGGCAAAATCACGCACAAGAGACACAGAAACACACTATCATCACGATATCCTACGCAACCCGTGGAAATTGTGTTATAATTCGCATCGAAAGGATTGAGACTGTACCAAAAACAAAAAAAAACGAACGATCAAAACCAACTCTTTTCATACCTAAGATCCAACCATTGTGCGGTGCCAACAGGTGATATTGTTATACAGCTCTGCGAGAGGGAGTCAATTACTAGCTGCGTAAGAGAGGACACACTACATTGGGAGTGTTTAGCATTTAAATTCTCGTGTAAGTGTAATTGTGTAACATTTTTTCTGGGTGTTTTGTTACTTATTTTTTGTTATTTTTTTTTTTGGGTGTTTAGTTAGGTAAATTTTGAAGGTTCTTTTGTAATTTTCTTTTTCCGGTGTCTGTACAAACTTGCGTTGTTACACTACAACAAATATGGGACAAAAGTATTCTCGTTATTATTTTTTTTCTTCTCTTGCCATCCCAATTGTACAATTAAATCTAGTTGCATGCGACTATAAACATAAAAAACAGGTGTAGAAGAAAACACGTTGTTTTTTGTAGAAACAAACCAAACACACAAAGCAAATAAATATAAAACACGTTAAAACATCGCAAACGTTAACATGTTGAATGAGTATATAAGTTTTATTTTTTAGCAATAAACGAATGGTACGGGGGGGCACAGTTAGACGCTTGCTTTCGGTTTCAGCAGCTGGAAGGTGGATAGGATGCGCGACGACAGCCGCTCGAGATGGCCCATAGTCACGTGCCGGTAGCAGAGACCGCCGATAGCGGCAACCGACGCAATCGACGCACCGTACAGTACGCGTGTGAGAATCTGAGCAGGACAAAACGAGAGCGAGAGAGAGGAGAAAATGTGGGTTATCAGTATGAGGGAGAGGTTGTGTTTTTATGGTCAGTTTGCATTTAAATAGCTATCGCTATCGACGAGCATTGCAAGCGATAAAGGTAGAGGGCCAGAGAGCCCACCTCCCTTTAACCTTATTCGATCGCTCTGGAATGATCGTTTATGGGTAGAATTGTAAAGAAATAGGGATCGCAACGAACGCACCTTATCCTGCCAGGCCCGGTTGGCGATGCACTTGCTGTAGCGCATGTGCGAGAACGAGACGGAGTTGTACAGCGGGACCCACGTGTTCGGCATCATCCAGAACAGCAGCTCGTCCAGCTTCTTGCGCAGCAGGTACGACCGTTTGGTAACCAAGTCGCGCATCTGTCAATCGAAGCAACACAGGAAAAAAGGGGGTTAATAAACGGTCCCCCTTCCTCCACCATCTTCTTGCACCACCACCGCGCCTACCTCGATGTAGTTGTACATTGCCAGATCACAGATGGCGTGGGCATCCTCCCAGCGCTTCTCGCTAAACTCGGGCAGTATGCGCGCCAGATCCGTCCCGTACTGGTTGAACAGCTCCGTCAGCACGCTGCAGTCCTCGAAGCCCGCGTTCATGCCCTGCCCATAGAACGGGACCATCGCGTGCGCCGCATCGCCAATGATCAGTGCCTTCGCGCCGATGTGGTACGGCCGGCACTTGATCATCACCAGCGGTTGGGCCTTCGTTTTGAAGAAATCCTTCACCAGCCGCTCGCGCCCAATCAGCTCGATCGCGTCCGGGAAGTGCTGGCGGAAGAAGTCGAGCAGCAGGCCCTGGTCGGTAATGCTGTGGAACTGCGTGAACGGCATGAACAGCGTCACCGTCCAGGTGCGGTCCTGGTTCGGCAGCGCGATCATCATGAACTGGCCGCGCGGCCAGATGTGCAGATAGTTGTGGGGCATCGCGAATTCCCCGGCGGCGGTCGGTGGTATGCAGAGCTCCAGGTAGCCGTGCTCGATGTACGTCTGGCTGAAGTCGTACCGCGGCCGCTTGACGATTTCCTTCCGCACCGCACTGTACGCCCCGTCGCAGCCGACGATCAGGTCCGCCCGGGCGCTCTTGACATCTTTCGTGACGGGGCTGCAGAGGCGGGAGAAGAAGAGTGGTTTTTAGCATTGTTGGAAGAGCAAGGGGATGGAGGTGCCCGTGGCTGGGCACGTTGTCCGTAATCCGCGCACTCCAAACATTCCCACCGCTTAACCGGCTTGAGACGGATGAGTCAAACGAGCGGGAAAACTCCCAGATTTAATGCCCACTTGAAGATAACGACTGGCATCTTCCTGCTGGTCTGTAGAATGTGAAGCCTCTGTAGACAGAGGGATTTGGGACCGTGTTTTTCGATAGTGCTCAGACACAATCTGCTAGACACACACACACAGAGATAAGGGAACGTGCGCGCCTGTGAGTTTTTGCAATCAATGAAACAGACATGAAGGCGGGCATCGCGGGTGGGAAGAGACCGGGAGATTAGATTGCATTCATAAAACCATAAACTATCGAGAACTGTCCATAGGACCTGAGGGCATTGCTTTTGTGCTGTTGATATCGTTCTCTGTCTGTCTCCCATATCGCGAGATGTCGCGAAAACTTTGTCAAAAAAACGATTCAGCGAATCGTCTCTTCCCTGCTCTTTGCCAAAAAAACATCAAGGCAACCACTGCCGCGTGTCTGGAACGATCTGGAACGTTGGCTATACTTACTCAACCATCGACAGGTTGCCCTCGTCCAGGTTGGCGCTGACCAGCTTGTGGTTGAAGTGCAGGTGGATGTTCGGGTATTTCTCGGCCGCTGCAAGAAAACATACACACGGGAGAAGCCTTAGTAAAAAGCCCTGTACAGCGGGATATGGGGGAGGGGAAGGTGTTGGTGTAACTCAATACGCTCTACAGGGCAGCCATCCCCTACTACCTACCGTTGAGCAGCACCTCGTTCAGATGCTTTCGGCCAACCGAGTAGATGCACTGGTTGGTGTTTGCATCGTACGGGACGATTTTGCACTTGCCGTTGACGTCGTGCAGCATACGGCCGGACATCGGTATGCCGTGGTTGAGCAGGGCATCCTCCAACCCCACCTCGGCCAGTGCCCGGCGGCCACGCGCGGACAGGGCTAGGTTAATACTGCGCCCAATCACCAGCTCGGCCGTGCGGATGTCTGTAGAAGGAAGGGAAGAAAGGTAAGGAATACGGAAACGTATCAATTACGCGCGCGCTGTTCGTTGGAAAAGAGGCCGGGAAATAGACGGGAGGCGTACCTTCACGGTATTCGTACAGATTCACTTCGTGGCCCTTCTTGCCCAGGTGAAGCGCCAACAGTGAGCCAACCTATGGAGGGTGAAAGAATACAAATGAATGTTCGGTCCATGATTTGTGGAAATCCATCACAGTGAGCCGTGAGTGTTTGTTTGACAGCTGCGTTCGTTCGTATGCATTTTAATCGTAGCAAGCTGCTTATTTATTTTGGTAAACCCTTTTTGAGTCCTGTTGCAATGCTCAATTTGGTAATGAAGACCACAAACCGGAGAAGGGAGACCATACAACGTATTAACCGCGGTCAGTGCAAAAAAACCAGAGAGCAGGAATAACATTATGTTGCGAAATAGATGAGATTGCTTCCAGAACAATCAACAACTGCCGAAAAAACAATCAGTATTATTGATAAGACAGGAAGATAGATGGTAAAAAAAATGCATAAGGAAGTAATTAAAATGTCTGATTTACGTTCGAGATTTAATGAGGAGTAAGAACAACATAATCGACTACGGTGGAATGAGTACATTTCCAACAGAAATACAACAACTTTCTCTCCACTCTAGGCGAAAGTACAAGTGCCTACACACGCAGGATTAACATACACACGCGCGCGCGCCCAACAAATCACCCTTCACTGCTTGATCACTCGTTTGGCTAGAACCGGGGCAACCCAACTTACCAAACCACCACCAACGATGGCCACATCCAGCGGCTGATGCTGCATGCCGTTCGTGTTGGTGCGCTTGTACTTGCTGTCGCTTGCCGTTGCCATTTTTGTGTGCTGTGTTTTTTGTTACTTTTTATCCTTAACTATAAGAGCCTTAGCACAAACCAAAACACGCACACTTCACACAAAACAAAGGGCACGACGACCGATACGGAGAAATAATAAATAGGAACTTAAGCGGCTACACTAAAACACGTGTACGCGTGAGATCCAGCGTCTGTTTCCGCAGAGAACCGGCACGGCCAAGCGTTCGAACGGAATTGAGCCCAGCGTAGGGTCTACGGCCACAGAAAAAGCCTTCGGACGAGACATGAACCGGTACGTGCTGCGTGTCTGTGTGTGGCTGTGTCTCGTTCGTCCTGCCGTCCCATCGCTATCTCTCTCTATCTCTTGCGCGCGCGCGCACATACTCTCTGTTGTTTCGCCTCAGTAGGCCAACAAAAAGCTTTCGCGCGGAGGCAACGTTATCACATTTCTTCAAATAGTTTTTGTCCCCTCTTTTCTCTAATAGTCAATCTATTTGTGTATTTGTGCGTGGTAATACGACGCCAAAGCCAACGGGCTCCCTCGCCACTTAAAAAGGTTTCTAATGGTATGGTATGCTGATCTTATTATCCCTCTAACAAAACAAAAAAAAAGGGAAAGAATAATACTAACTCCGTTTCCGAATGCTTAGGAGAGGAAGCGGCTCTTTGTCATTTTTTAATGCGAAACATAAGTGATAATGTTAAGATTTAGTTTTTTGTTTTGTTTATGTGTGTGTGCTACAATAATTGTTGGAAGTTAATTAAACCCAAGTTGGTCTAGTAAGGCACGCGGTCCCCGTTGATTCCTATCAATGCAATGTGGAGTGTTTTTACTTTTGGCTCGTGGTAGCGAATGTTCTAGTTTGGCACATGGTTTAAGCTGATTTCATTTAATTAGTATTTAATTGAATTTGTTTTGCAGTATTTCAGCCAAATATTAACAGTAATTTGAACGCAGAAAAAGTGTCTGCTCTTTTAAAATAAAAAAAGCTACTTAATCCACAAACAAAAGCGAGAAACTTCCATCCCAGAGAGTTCGGCTTATGGTTGACAAGCGCGCGCAGCTGTAAATAAACCTCTCACAATTAAATCTTAGCCAAGATTACCGTGAAGAACGCGGGCTTTGCTAAATATGACCATGCAGTAAAGCTGTGACGCGAGCGCGCGCGCGCGCTCGAGCGCAATGTGCTACCGACTGCATGCTGTTTGCCTGTCGCAAGCGTTTGGACATGGATACAACAGTAGGCTGTTGTGTGTAGTTCGCGTAAAGGTGGCTCCAAATGTTTAATGTTCGCTGCATCAAATCTTCTGTTTGTTTGGTTGTAATTAAACGGACAAACCCGTGGGGTAGATTCTGAGAATAGGTGTAATGCTACGGGATGATATCGTCGTGGTGATAATGGAGCCACGGAGACTGCAATTTCTGTACATTCCAGACTGGCGCACACTAGACGTGATGCAGACACGAAATTACAACCGTGGATCGTTGCTACCGCTTATCATCGATGCTTTGCTTACTCATCAAACTACACTACTGTACCGACTGTGCGAACGACATCGGAATACGTTGTGGCGTTTGAAAATGCTGCTTTCCGTTATCAGTTAAAGTATGCTGCCGTTTTGTTTGCAACATTGGCAATAGATTTCGGTTCACTCACTGCTTCCGAGATGATCTACCGATGGGTGTGTATGACGTGCTGTTGATCCCGATGCGATTGATCTTATCGCAAACACACGCAATGCTTTATGTGACATCGATCAGGTTTCGGGGTTTGTTTGCTTTTAAAAGATGATCTGATAACAGTATAAAATTTCACAAGAAAATATATCCTTTAAATGATGGATTAATAGCATATTGAAGGCATTAAAAAACAAATCAAGTGGCTTATTCAAATTGCTCAAATTTGAAGGAAAAATATGTAAAAATTGAAGAAAACTCATAAAGAGATTGGGAGCTGTTTAAAATTGATTATCACGAAGCACTACCCCCGAAAGAAGGGTTCCTATCGAACTTTGTAGGCAAAAGAAGCATGAAGTATATAAAACAATGCTTATATGGTTTACTGCATGGTCCAAATTCAGCCTAAAAAGACACAACGATTGCCGAATAGATCCGCTGGATCGATCCGAAAACATATGCATTCAACAGTAAAGCGTGTAAAATATTGTAATTTTACATTGTCTCTAGTTTTCTGTAATCTGATTAGAATAAATTTTAATGCGAAATTCTACAAAATATGATACTCCTACAATTCATGTTAATTACCGATCATCATTCATTATCGATCGAAAAGTTTTGTCGAACAGTTGGCAATATCACCATATCCACGTCCACGAAAGCAAGAACTTTCGGTAAGGATAAATGCTTAAAATTTTATATGGGGATCTATATCCACCATTCCCTATTCTATTGAAGACGTTCCTCATCCTAACTATTGTTCGATGAGATCCTAAAGCTCATTGAACTGTTTACCTAAAACCGGTTTACCCGTCGGTTAATTTTAAATACCCAAAGTAACAACCACAGTTCCGACATCATTCAATTAGCCTAACAACCCGACGCATCTTACTCAACCTTTGTTTACCAACCTTTGAACGGAACATACAACAACATGCAGGCAGAAATGCAAGTTCTTTCTTCGGTCTCGCGCGCAACCAACAATCAACACCGTGTTTTTTGTAGAGAAACTGACCCCAACCAGACGCCAGCTGCTGTGTATTCTTAAATTCTCAACATCCCACGTATGAAGTTGAACATCGTCAGACCATTGTTAGGCATACGATCCTTCTTTTCACTTTCCGGTCTGTCGGCCTCCCTTCCTCGCGGTTTAACTCCTTTCCCTCCTCTTGCTGCGCGCTTAGGCAACCAGAGCCGAGGCAGTGCTCGATTCGTACTTCCAGTTCGGCGGCAGGACTGCCTTGATCTTGTAGTACCGGGCCAGACGGTGGATGCGGGACTCGATCAGAATCAGACGGAACTTGCTGTCGATGTCCTTGCGGTTACGCTCCAAGTGCTTGCGGATCGACACGGCCTTCTTGATCAGGAAGTACAGATCCTCCGGAATGTCGGGCTTCAGGCCAACGGCTTTCATGATACGCAGCACCTACAACAAGCAAACAACAAAGGGCACCCGGCAGTCGGGGCATTAATCTCCACTTTCCACAACTCGGTAGCCGTACGGTTCTGGCGCACGGACCATCGAAGCCGCTCCACTCCCCACCAGCAGGAGGAGCCGGAAACCGAACTAACCTTGTTGCCATTGACGAAGCGCACTTGGGCGACACCGTGCGAGTCCCGGAGGATGATGCCGATCTGCGACGGAGTCATGCCCTTCTTGCCGAGCTTCTTGATCTGCTCCTTCACATCCTCGGCGCTCAACTTGAGCCACGACGGCACGGAACGACGGTACGGTAGCGCGGATTTGGAAATACCCTTACCAGGAGCGTGCATACGACCCATTTTTCGATATTTTTATTCGTGCTTTCGCACCGCGTGTTTAGTTCACCGAGAGTTTGACAAAAAGAAAGATGGAGGAAGACGTCAACTCATGACACGGCACGGTTCCCCCTTGCACTGTGGGCGAGCGGTGCAGGACATGGCGCGTGAAAGCAGTCTGAACATCCGTGCGGAAACATGATTGATGCGGACTTTTCATTCGAGAAAACTAATTTGTGAAAGCTTTAAAATTATATAATAATTCGAATAAAGCTATTGTAGATGTATTTAAGTGATGAAAATGCTGCAATTATTTACGGGAATTGGTTGACCGTCGATAATTGACCGAAGTCCGTTACTTACTAATATAAACGCATTGAACGTCAAAAAAATGTCAACCGGCTTCGGAATGTTTACCAGAATTTTTATGTTTTATTGTATTTATGCTCTCAATACATAAAAAGTTAATAAAAATGGTGTGAAATAATATTACATTACCTAATATAAGCAGTCAAAAGATAAAAATACAAAAAAGATGCAAGGTCTGTTCGCGCGCTCATAATCTACTTTGCATACTCACGGATAGAGGGCGCTCGACCAAAAGGCTTTTAGCGTGTTCGTTATTTTCAAATGGGGACAAGTTGAACAAAAAAATTAAAATTGTTTTGTTCGTGGAACATGCTCTTTTACGTAAAAAAGTACATTTTTACATAAACAAACAGTTACATTGAACTCTGCACCATTTCTTGAAACGTCCGGTGATGAAATTCCTTCTAGGAAGGAGAAAAAGAAGAAGACATTTAAACTTTTGCTTGTACGCATGTGCGCAAAACATCCAGCAGGGGACGAAATTAGAAAAGAAAAGAAATATTTAGCACAACACAACTTCCCAATCACATCGGCGCTGCAAACCTTCAGCGTAGTGAATAATAAACAAGAAAGCTTAAACTTAATTAGATTCGATCGGATTAAAAACGATGCACCGGGTCGGGATGGCGTGCAGGGCGTTAGTTAGTAGCAAGCGCCCAACGGAGCAGCCGCCACGTTGTTGTCGCTGGTCGTAAATCTGTAGCCCACCTCGCAAAGCATCACACGGGTTTTGCAGTTTGGAGTGCACAAGGCTCCACAAAACCCCAGCCCGCAAAACGCCACACGTCTTCAAGCGGTAATATTGAAGGGGATAAATACAACCGGAAATAGGGTGTTACTAATGTACTATCTCGATTACTTTTCTTCCAATTTACACACACACTCACCCCTCGGCGCAGTGTCTTACCATAGCATGCCCAATAGTGATTCGTCCGGTGGTATATACTCCCCTCTTCCACAGACGACACTGACCGATTCGGAGAGTGAAGAAGAGCTGCTGCGGCGCACCACGACGATCACGGTACGGCGGATCACGGCGGAACGCGGCGGAGGCGGAACCCTTGGCGGCGGCGGCGGCGGAAGCAGCAGTGGTGCAAGAGGCGGCATCCCGACCGCAATTATGATGAACGGCATGAAGGGACGACCGGTGGCGGAAGTTCGCGCCACCGTCGGCAGCGCAGGAGGGACGGAAAATGGAGGAGCCGCCCTGTACAATGGCGGGTATCCGCCGAGCCCGAGCGATGTGGAGGATGCGAGCGGTGTGTTCCATGCGGACAATGTGGCCATCCTGCACGAGGCCGGCTCGATCCCGGACCGGAAGATGTCCTTCCCGCGGAAGTGCTGCTTCGTGGCGTCGCTGGTCGTCTGCTTCCTGGCGGTGGTGGTGTTTCTGTGGATCATTCCCTGCTCAGATGAGCTGTCCTGTCCGGCAAGGTAAGACCCGTTCAAGTTGTCCCTGCTCGGGAGCCCATATTCATGGATTATTTCCCTTCCTATCACGGTCTAGAGCGGAACGCGTTAAAACCCAAAACTGGATACGCAACTACGAAAAAATCGAACTGAAAGGGGTCATCAACGTGGTGGAAGGCGTGCACGGCAAGAGCAAAAATCTCGTCTTCATGTACCGGGGGGATAAGCTGTTCCCGGAGTTTGACGAGTCGTACCGGCGGCGGAACGGCATCATCTCGCTGGTCGGCAGTTCTGGCAAGGTCGCGTGGTACGATCAGATGATAAACGAGCCGAAAAGCATCGACTGCACGCTGCTCGATGCGGACCGGAGCGGTGCGCCCGACTGCCTCGTGCTGGACGAGTACGGCCAGCTGGAGTGTATCGATCCCCTGTCCGGCGAGTGGCTGTGGCATGCGGAGGGCTACAACAAGCGCAGCAACAGCGGTGGCAGCAAGCAGAACGATATGCTCGACTTTCCGCTCCTGATTCCGGACGTCGACGGGGACAAGGTGTACGATCTGCTGTTTGTGACGAGCTCGAGCGAAACCAAGCACAACCGGCTGGTGATGATATCGGGCCGGAAGGGCATCACGATCGGGGACTCGTACGCCGTCAAGGAGTGCCTGTACGTGCACAAGCTGATGCTGGACGAGGAGCTGAACGTGAAGTTTAACTGCGTGAAGGAAAAGTCCGAACAGCAGAAGGCAAAATCGCTGCCCGAGCTGTACAAGCTGATCCACCGGAAGGCGCTCGATATGCGCGTGGTGCGCCGGATGCCGACCGATCTGCCCCAGCACAAGTTCTTCGGCCAGCGGCGCAACACGGAGAAGCAGCGCACGATCACGAACGTCGGTGGGAAGCAGCTGGTGGTGGAGAATCGGGGCAAATGTCCGGAGAACTGTTCCACCTCGGTGCTGCTGACGGAGGAGTCGACCGGGGAGTTGCTGTGGAATGTGTCGGGAAGGCAGCTGTACGGTATGCAACCGGTGCGGCTGAGCTTCTCCAACTTTGGGTCGGACAACCGGTCCACCATGTACGGGTTTGTGATCAAGTTTTGGGAGTGGAGTCAGCGCGATCCGGACAACCGTAGCTCGCGGTTCAAGCGCGCACTGATCCGATGGCACGATGATGACGCGAGCAGGCAGCGCTTCATCCACCAGCAGCCGTGGATTGGACCTCCGGGACTGGATGCCATCTCGAAGACGTCCTCTTCTGCGAGGGGCCAAAACCAAACGTCATCGTCATCTGCATCGTCCTCGTCATCGGGTCGGCCGGCCGGTGTGTTTCGGACGCGCATGCGCTTCCTGAAGGAAACGATCAAGCTGATCGTGTTCAACTCGACCTACATCAAGATCGAAAACACCAGCCAAAGCAACGTGATTCAGTTCTGTCGCGAAACGATCAGCGGCGATCCGGCGGCCGAAGTGCTTTGCCAGCCCGATCTGAACTATCAGGAAAATTCGCTCCTGATCGCGGACCTGGACGACGATGGGTCGCAGGAGCTCGTGTCGTACTACTCGACGTTCGTGAAGACGGCCACCAACGAGGCGGACGGGATGGGGGCGGGTGTTGGCGTTGGACCGGGCGCAACGATGAAGCTGAAGACGTACGTGCAGCTGCTGCGACTCGAGTCCGAGCTGCCGAAACTTTACAGTCCGCCGGCGGCGGGTGAGGAGGCTGGATCGGAGGCAGGCAAGCATCGTTAAACATTTGGCGATGACCCACCCGTGTCCCCCTGATTCCAACAGAACTCTTGTGATTTTGTGATCTCATATTGACCTGCAGTAATTCCATTCCAGTCTTAGTGATGAATGTTGTTGATCTTTGTTTTTGAACCTCCTTTTTGATCCAATGATGTCACTGTACTAGCTAGTTAATAGAAAACCACAGATACTCGCACACTCATTCGCAACACACGCTTTACGATAATGATAGTCTATTGTCTGAGGGGACGGGGTTTGAAGTGAAACATTCCGATAAAGAGGTATGCAATTTGGAAGATTGTATCAAGCAGTGACCAACGAAAAGGGGGGGGAAGAATTTGGCGGGGAATAGTGAATGTGGGAAGATTTTTCCTGCTGTTTCGTATTGCCCGGGGAAAACTCTGTCATTTTCATCAACCCTTCATCATCATCATCATCATCATCAACACGAGTATAGTTATTATTCCACCTCTGCACTGTTTGCACCGATCTTCATGTCCTTGTATGACCATCCTGCGCACACGGCACACCTACCAAAGCGCACGCTCGCATTTTGTGCAGCATGAAGCAATTCAAAATACATCATAGAAGAGTACTTCGTTTCAGTGAAAAAGATGTTGAAAAGAGACATGTTGAATGCAAATCCTGCATGGCCCTAAGGGTTCGGTAGAGATGTAAACAAAATAGCTACTAGTAAGTTATGATACGTACACGGGGTTGTTTGTGTTTTAATGCCGCGAAAGAATTATTCGGAAAGAAATCATTATACATTCGTTGGATCTGATCAACAAAATACTCGGAAGATGATGTGGAGATTCTAGCACTGTTTCAAGGATTCTCAGAAATACCATTGATAGATCAGGATCAGGATCATGTATGCCTGTAATTGAGAATTCTAACTAAAGCTAAATCAGAAGAGCTGAAGCTGAAGAAACTTGAAGACTTTTGTTCCAGGGAGACGGAAGTAGGTTATCCTTAACTCCAAGGATGAAGTCATAGCAGATATTGGAATAAACTGATGTTATAGACATTGTTGGTTCGCATCACCAAAGGAGTTATAGATGGCCGAAGACCTTGAATTCGCTTTTTGAAAGCGGTCTTTTGGAAAACTACACCTGTTACCGATTGAATGTCTTAAATCATGGATTTTTCAACTTGCACTTAGGCATTAATTCCACATAGTCACATACTTGGGAAATTGGACATCGTGAAAGACGGGAATATAACGTATTTGTATAGTTCTAATACAGTCTAGTACATTTCTAATTAAAACATAGTACAAAAAGGCCAAGTCTCCAGTAAAATCTCTTAGACCCCTTCCTCTTGGATAACAGAGATGTCTAATGACCTGACAGGGCCAAATTGGAATTTACCTGTAGCATGATAATAAGTCTGACGTATGGCGAGTACTTGGTATCTTCTTCTATTAGGCGTAGAGTCCTACGCGGACATGTCGGCCTATACAGGCTTTCGAGTCTTAACTCATTACCACCATGTTATTGAGTCGTTCGAGTTGACGACTGTACCACGGGATCCCCCTTGGTATATTCATGATTTTAACTCAAGGACCTTATTACGGGACATCACTGTGCTGGATCCTGAGTAGTCCCGAACATTCTTATCAAATACCGAATGAATGGTTATAACACCCGATAAGCAAGTATTTCCCAAGACTTATCCTCTTTCCTCTGGAACAGATCAGCGATCATTTCTCTACACAGAAAACTTTTTTTACTGAACTTCAGTAAAATTTTACTGAAATTTTTTTAACTGAAGTTTCAGTAATCCTTTCAGTAAATGAATGTTTACTGAATCATTCAGTAATGTCCGGTGCTCACCAAAATGACAGCTCGTTTACTGAAATCCCAGTAAAGCCATTCTCATATTACTGATTTTTCAGTAGTTGGTAGCGATTAAAAAATAACGAAATATTTATTTTAAATTGAGTTTTTATTGATGCGCAGATATTGCCAGTCCCTCAGTTCATATTCACACATGTTTTGTGTTGTTTTATACAGTTTTTATACTGTATTTTGCCGCCGCAATTGTAGATGGTTCAGTAAGCGCTCACAGACACCACGCAATTTCAGCACGCACAGTGGATTGTAGCAAATATTTTACACACCAACACGGCTGCCAATTGTGTGAAATAAATCCCGTAAGCCGAAATATAACCTGGAATTTCACCAGGGTGCCTGTAAGCGCCTACAAAATCAACTTTTTGCACATCACGAGCAAGTGGGAACCGCATTGTTTTGTTTTGATGTTCTGACTGACAGGTCGATTTGACAGAATGAATTGCTGCATTTTCAGTAATTTGTTTTACTGGTATCCAGTGAAACGACTAATTTGACACTTATTTTACTGATTTTCAGTAAAATGCGTATTACTGAAATGAATTCAGTAAATTATTTTGCTGAAAGTCAGTAAAAACATGACATTCATGCTGAAAATCAGTAAAATATTCTATTACTGAACGTTTCAGTAAAAAAACTTTACTGAAGCAGGATAAGAAAATTTGCTGTGTAGGGTTGTGCCTTTCCAAACATGATTCATTTCCATAAGCTTTGAAACTTTGTAGGAAGTATTTTTTGAAAACAAAACTCTCCTCTCTAAATACTGCGTATTGCCCCCGTTTTCCTTTTCTTTTTTAGTTGCGGTGCGAATCCACTCTTGACGCCAACCGACGTCACTGAGACGCAGTGGCAACATAGCCGCGAGTTGTTTACGACAAAATGTATGTTTGCCGCCGCCTCTCTATTACCCTCTAGAGTACAGTATTCCCTCCCCACTTAGTACCCCTGATAGTCCTGATAGGAATGCTGCGCCAGTGATTGTTTTTGGCACTCACTACGAAGTCTTGTGCGTGTTTTTGTGCGTGTTTGTGAGAGGTTTTTCCGCTTCTTCTGCAAGCGATCCTCACTTTAAAATGTTGCATGTTTTTCCCGGTGTCAACGATCGCGCGTAGCGAGGAGAGGAGCAGCATCACATCAATCGGATCTTGGCCATTTATGTCCGATAAGGTTGAACCGATGGGCTAAGATTTAGAATTATGATACACAACGGACACAACACGATTCTGGCGTGTTTTGATGATCGCGTCCCAAGCGATCCACGGCTCCTATCGTAAACTCGTGAGCCACGCGTGATTGAAAGGAGGCATAAAAACTATCCTTCTTTTTCTGTTGTTACAAAGCTTCTTTTTGAAGTATTTGTCTTCAAAGAAGTCAATCAGTGGCCTCCATTTCAGTGTCCTTCTCCTCCTTGCCAAACACCCGCCCAGACGTTTCGAGCGATCCATTATTTGGGGTGTCTTTTTGATAAGCCTCTAATAGGACTGTTGCTTAAACGTTGCTGTTTGCTGTTTCCAGCTGCAAAACCGTTTACAACATCTCCTCATCTCTCGGTTGTCCCTGGGGGAAGAAGGTGCCCAATGCACTCGCGCAAAGTTTAATGAGCCGTGAAGATGGGCAGCATGCAATCTGAACTGTAATTCGTGTTCGCGAATTTGTAGCAGAAATATCATCCACACATCAGAACAAAAGGAAGAATACGCGGCCCAGTGTAGTGGCTGGGCGGCGCCGTTTTTTTTCATCTCATCCCACCACCACCACTATCGGCTTTGGGCAGGCTGATAGTGTGGCAGAAGAAGCGGTGTGTGCGTGTGTGTATATCAGTAAAAAGTCGCGAGACTTGTAACGTGTTTCTGTCCGTCCTGGCCAACTCCAAATTCTCCTACTCCCCCTTTATTCTGCCACTCGTAAGATCTCACGTTCTCACCTCCTCAACGCGAGGTGAGGAGTGGATCAGGGGGTCGCATTGGCTGGGCTGAACTCTCCATGACGATTGCTTATCAGCCGACTAAGACGGTGCTCTTGCCGGGAAGCAACCATCCACACACAGCGACGTTTGGGGATGGTCTCCGCTGACGTATGTGTTGCCTATCGAGACGACCATGTGCTTGGTGGTGTTGCCCCTCTCGCAGTCGTACGATCAGCTAAGACAGTTTACTGGTAACCATGCTGGGGCATTTCTGTGCTAACTCCGACAAACACACACACACACACACACACACACTGGCGAGTGTTTTTAAATTGATCTCCTATAGCCATCTCCTAGGGCTAGAAGACCTCGCCGTTGTCTCTCAAACGTTTTTTACTGTCTACGGCAACAGCTCCAAGCATAGCTCCATAGCGCTCAAGTGTCTGTAGTGTCTGAAAGGGAGTGTAACAAGAATTGCCCCCCCCCCCCCTGACTGTGTACACCCTTCCCCCTGTTAGCTGCATCCGAACGATCACCGAGCACCGTCTATAATTGCAACTCACAGAGGCAGCATAGAGCCAGGGGTCGGTACTGTGGTTCAACACACACACACACACACACACGCAAAAAAAGTCAAACAAATAGCGAGTTTTGTAAACTTGATCAAGTAAATGATTGCACTCGAGCTGCGGCTTATAAATATACGATCGCAGTTGGGAAAGTGATTGCACTAAGCAGTAGATAATCGAACCGATCACACCAACAAGTGCGCGCGCATTAGGTCCCACCAGAATTCTCCCAAAAAGTGTGTCTCAAAGAACTTCCTTCCTTCCGCAAAGAAATGGCAGCCTTCATCGAAAGCAAGCAGAGCGGTGGTGGTTCGAGCAGAATGTAAGTATCCGTGTACGAGAAAGTGGCAAAGCGAGGGCTTCGGTCTATCTGTTAATAACCAATAACAACGAAGAGAAGCAGTTGGGGCATGGAGAGTTGTGAATGTGTCCACCAACCCAAAAGTGTCAAGTGAACATGTTTTGATTGAAATGGTTGGGGGCGCTGGCGGTTGTTGTAATTACTGTCCAGAAAAGGGTGTCTTTCGAATCAAGGTTTCGAATGGAGTGTCCATTAAAGTGCCAACAGGAGGCCAAGGGCTTGCAAAAACACACACACACACACACACACACACACACACAGTAGTGTGCAGTCCGCCAACTGTGAACTAGCACTGCATGGTGTGTTATCAATCATCCCTTGCAACCAAGCGGCCCGTTAGTGTCCCCCGACTGGCAACGACTGTCGAGAGCGCGAGTGATCGTGTGGTGCTTCGGCTTCGAATTGCAGCGCGCCCTGTTTCGATGGGCAATCATCATCATCGTCCACGGCCCAATCATGGTCATTTGTCGCGCTCGTCCGTTGCTAGGTGTGTACTACTGGCGTGCGGCGTGGTTGCGAAGTGTGCCATTACACACCACCACACAGCATTACGGGCGTCCAGCGACCAGCGCGGGGAAGATGCCGTTTGCACTCAATTGGTGCCTTGCGGATATTGCTTCCTGGAATGTGGATACTTTCCACTGCTGTCCGCCCTCTCCCGTTGTTTGCCGTTAAGTGTGACTGTGTGATTGTGTGTGTGTGTGGTGATCTTCCGTGAGGCAAAACAGTAAACAGAGCGTTGTAAACAAAACCATTCCCAGCACCACTTCTTCTTCGATCGCGGCCATTATCGCGGCGGTTTGTTTTGGCTCTGGAACAGTCTGGACATTCCTCTGCCTGGGGTGGAAAATGGCGTACTGTCGCCCGGGGGGGCGAGGGGGGAAAGGACATGTTTTGACATGCACGGGATTATGCGTTATCAGTTTTTGGGTGCCCAAAAACGTGCCGCAAAAGAAAGGGTTCTAGACGGGTGGTACTACAAACCATCTAGATGGTTCAACTTTCTTCAAGAGCATTTCTTCACACGCCTGTATTTGTTTGAGAAAGAGGGAGAGAAATAGATGTAAGCGCTCCAAAGAAAGCTTGAAAAACAGGCCCATTGATTGCATCATTTTGTTTGCTTGTCCTGATCAAGCTCGAACGATCGAGTGTGTTGACGATCGTGTTTTGATTTGCAATCGTGTCATGTTTTCACATTTGTGGCAGCATGATCACCCCCTGGATCGTTAGGATCGATGTTTACCCGAGAGCAAGTCATACCACACGATCGATCGCTTCTTCGATAAGGGCCTTTAAAGGGATCATTTGATCAGTCATAACATTATGGATCGAGCGCCACTTTAAACTCCTTTGCGCTCTAATTCGCATATCCTTTTTGAAAGCGATATTCCTAACAAGTAACCACAATTTCCTTAACCTTGACCCCTTTCCTGCACTGACTTGTGCAAGTACGGGTGAAGAGCAAGAGGAGAGCATCCGGTCCGGTCAGGCGCGTCCTTATCAATGTGGGCTGCTCCCATGTTAAAAGTGTGTTGCTCGCGTGACGTCTGCATCCTTCTTCACAACAACAAAAACAAGCGTGTTGTTTTTGCTGCTGCTGCTGCTCGCTACTAGGCTCTTTAACCAGGAAATTGTGCTAATCTTGTTGTTCTAGGAGCAAAAAAACACTCAAACACAAACACACTCGAAGACACACACTGGTAGTGCGAGGAAAACAACCTAATTGTTGGCATTTTAACAAAAGATTCACTTAAAGTTGATGCTTTGCGGTCGTTTCCGCGTGCCGGTGTGTGTGTTATTGTAGCAAAAATAAGGAAACAGAAAAGGCAACCAGCGAGACAAAGGAATCACGCCGTAGAGCTAGGAATGGGTGGCATTCTCCAACCAACCCGGCTCCGGCCGGCTGCGACAGCAAAACAAAGTGTATTAAAATTCGCAACTATTAAATCGCGCGTTTTATACACACACATATACACACACACCTGATGGTGGTGAATGGATTCCTTAAGCGTAGAAACTCGTTCAACCAGAGAGCCCGGGCTTAAACGCAGACAAGCCTCCAGTTCGTGCCACATTTCCTGCCAAGCGCGTGCCACTGGCGAGCAAACAAAAAAAAAAAACAGACAGAAATCAATGTCCATCCTTCGCTCCTATGCCGCCTCAACTGTACCGTAAATGGTGCGTACGTATCGTCATCAATCGTAAACATGGAACATGGCCCACACCCCCTAAAAGCTACCTGTTGTTGTTGATTTTGTGCTGCAGTCCATCTAAAGTGCAGCAGCTGCATGCACCACCTCGCGGTTGTTCCCCAGATGATTGGGAGAAACAACAACATCCACTGCGCACCACACCATTACTTAAGAAAAGAGCGTCATCGTCTTTTCATAATTACCAACCCCCCCGGCGCGTGTCGTGTCTTTCCCTTTTGCACCGTCTTTCCGGCCTGACGAACGAACCGAGCCTTTCTACCGTTGCAATCAGGCGCAAACATCTCTCTCGCTCTTTTTGCTCTCTCTCTTTCTTTCTCTCAAATACACCATCCCCTCTACCACCTCGTGTTGCAGCACCCCATCATCATCATCACCATTACCGGGGGCCTAAGGTTTTATGCTATCGCTCGCCGCTGCGTACCGTCACTCACGATCGAGGTGCGACAGTGTACGGTTCAAGTAACAGGAAGCACGCGAACACATCACAACACCCCCGGTTAATACGACACCACACACACACTCACTACCCGTCTTCGTACTGTGGCGGAAGTCCTTTTCGGTTTTTGGCGTGTTTGAAAGTTGTTCAGCGGTGGCACGTGCGCGTCGGTGCTTTTCAAGGGTGCTGCGAATTAGCGAAGCGAAGTTCGAGCTCAAATTCTTCAAAAACATCACGGACGCTATTACACGGGGAAAAGTGATTTAATTTGCCGCTAAGTGCCACATAAACTCGGTTGGAAAGATGAGCAAATTTAGCTACCTTCAAAACGGCAAAGCATCGACGAACGGTGTGCCACACGCGAACGGGCACCATCAGCAGCACCAAAACGGTCATTCGAATGGGGTGGCCCGGAATGGTGGTACTGCCACGGACACGCTGCCGGTAGCTTACCAGCAGAAGGCGGCCACGAGCGGCCCGTTCCATATGCCCCGCACCGAGCACGTTGGGTAAGTTTGGTTTGGTTTCACGGCACGGCTGGGGCTTCTGGGAAACCGGAACCACCGGGAAAGATGAACCCAGTATGGATCGGCGCGTGTGTGTGTGTATATGTGCGTTGGAAAACATGCAAGTGCAGTGGTAGCAGGCGGCTCCGTAGTGAAGGTGCATGTGCTTCATACCTTCGCAGCAAACAGTGTTGCGGAGTGCGTCCAAACGTCTTATCGAAAGATGCCTGTGAACGAGACGCGGACGCGTAAAATTCAATTTGGTTCCACTCGAAAACAACCGCCACCATGTCGGTACTTAAGATCTGTAGGTCCCGCATGTGACCTCTCAGGTCAGTTCCTCCTCTCCTCATCATTGCCCTTATCATGGCAACAGAGAGCGACAAAACAAAAAAAAAAACAGGCGATGCGACATTGGCAAAATACATGATCGCGGTGCTCCGAATTAATCGTCACCTCTTCTCCCCCCCCCCCCCTCCCTCCCGTCCCCTGCCCCTTATCAGTGGTGCCATCGAGAAGGTTCGTGCTTGGAGGCGGAGGGAAAAACAACTAAAACGGGTCCAGCATCCAGCGTTTCCCTAACTCTCATGTTAAAGGCATCGTCGTCATCGTCCGCGATCGGCCAAACCAAATCTTTCTGCTGTGTCTCCGCGTCGCCCCCTCGCCGCTTATTGTTGCCGATTGACTACAGGCGGGGAGCGAGCGGATGACGCCGATCGTGCCCCCGCGAAACGATCAGCCCAGGGTCAGCAAGGGCACTCTCCGGCACTCTGGCTGGTTGATGGCGTCGTCAGTATGGTTAGGAGGGGGAGAGAGAACGCTCCCACTGATAAGCGACGGGTGTTGCACAGTTTGTGGCTTGTTGACTTGTCCTGCCTGCGGGCGAGTGAAGGCGCAGGTGATACACAGGAGGTGATGCGGCTATTTGCGCTTGTTCACGCTACTTTCTTCACGCTGCGCCGGGTGTGGGAAAGTGTTGCTCTCGCAGGCCACCACAAAGAGCATCCTTCCAAGGCATTTACGTTTGAATAGGGTGAGCGTGACAGGTTCATTCATCCGCCTCGGGGTGCCAACTTGACAATCTCAAAACCTTGAAATTAACGTTTCCTTTCTCTCTGTTTTTCCCACTTCAGGTACACGTACGACACGCTGCAGGAAATTGCCACCTATCTCCTGGAGCGCACCGAGCTACGCCCGAAGGTTGGCATCATCTGCGGGTCCGGCCTGGGCACGCTGGCCGAGCAGCTGACCGATGTGGACAGCTTCGACTACGAGACGATCCCGCACTTTCCCGTCTCGACCGTGGCCGGCCATGTCGGACGGCTGGTGTTCGGGTACCTTGCTGGCGTGCCGGTCATGTGCATGCAGGGCCGCTTCCACCACTACGAGGGCTATCCGCTGGCAAAGGTAAGAAGCATTGTATTAAAATCAACCAACACAAATCAATATCTAACTAAAATATCTTTACCTTTTCCTTCAGTGCGCAATGCCGGTGCGTGTGATGCACCTGATCGGCTGTACGCACCTGATCGCTACGAATGCGGCCGGCGGCGCCAACCCCAAGTACCGGGTCGGCGACATCATGCTGATCAAGGATCACATCAATCTGATGGGCTTTGCCGGGAACAATCCGCTCCAGGGGCCGAACGATGAGCGGTTCGGGCCGCGGTTCTTCGGCATGGCCAACACGTACGATCCGAAGCTGAACCAGCAGGCGAAGGTGATCGCGCGCCAGATCGGCATCGAGAACGAGCTGCGCGAGGGCGTCTACACCTGTCTCGGCGGGCCGAACTTCGAGACGGTGGCCGAGGTGAAGATGCTGTCGATGCTCGGCGTGGACGCGATCGGCATGTCGACCGTGCACGAGATCATTACGGCCCGGCACTGCGGCATGACCTGCTTCGCCTTCAGCCTGATCACCAACATGTGCACGATGAGCTACGAGGAGGAGGAGGAACACTGCCACGACAGTATCGTCGGTGTGGGCAAGAACCGGGAGAAGACGCTCGGCGAGTTTGTCAGCCGCATCGTCAAGCATATCCACTACGAGGCGAAGAAGTAGGGTGGGGAGAAGCAAATTTTGATAGAAAGTTGAGGAAACACACAAAACAGACAACCGAGTGACCGTTCTTAGCCGTGTGAGAGCGTGTGGTAAGGGTTGATCCCTTATCTCAGACCAAGCGTTCGATGCGTCACTTTTAATTAGGTAAAATCGACTATTTAGCTAGACATTAGGTAAGCGTTAAGCGTAATTGTAACCATGTAGTATAGATAGGTATGATTTTTGTTAACAATCTTATAAGTGCTTTTTAGAGTGATTTAAACGACACAGCAAATCCTTTTACATTCGCGTGTGAATTGCAACAACAAAACACATTCCTTTTATGTAAAAAAAAGCAACCAAAAAATCTGTGAAAAATGCTTAAAATAAAACAATTTTAATTAAAATCCAACCCTGCACAGTGATTGTCCCAGGGCGGAAAGAAAGAACCTTTTGGCGACCCCTCGTGCTGCAGTTTCAATCCGGTTTCGCACGCAATTGATACGCCCCGAGTGACGCTAATTCAATTCCAGCGTGTCCCCAGCGTGACCCCTCGGGTGGGGTGTTTGGATGATTGGGAAAGGTGGCGGACGCTAAAACGGTATTCCCAAAATACGGTTTAACACCCGCCAAATCCAGCTGTAACTCGCTAATGGTGGATGGAAATCATTGTTGGCAGAACCGCGCACTGACCTTTGCTGCTGCTGCTGTTGCTGCTCGCTATCCTTTGATCATACCACATTATCGTCGAAAGCAATTGGCCGTGATGATGCTATTAAATTAAGCCATTTGCACTGGAGGAAAGTAAAGTCCCATAAATGCAGCAAGGGAAAGCACGTTCCGGAATACGCAAGCAAAGGGTGGGACGCAGTCCCTGCATAGGAACTTATCAACGTGTTTATGGTGCATCGTTCTATAAGCAAGCTATAAAATCTTGCCGATGCTATAAACTAATTATAGCAATGCTAAGGGAAGAAATTTGAATTATTTGTTGATGGGACGTACATTGCAAGGTATTGTTATGAATAATTAAAGCGTAATTTTAGAAACAAATGTTACCATCATCTGTGCGATAAATGTAACAAAAAAACGAAACGGAAATTCCCAGTGAACAGTGTTTTTTTCAAAACCCTATTCTTGGCGCGAGAACGCGTTTCTCGTAAATTCGTTATCATTCGGAGCTGCGCCACGCCTGCCTCGAAAAGCCATAACACACATTCCACGCGTCCACCAGAGCAATGTTGTAGAAACAAAGTCAGCGATTGTCATCCCGCATTGCCACCAACACTAGCGCACATCGGTGGAATCAGTTTGGAAATCCACACACAGCCCCAGAGCGGTTGACTTGCAGCTTCATTGTCATTAGCGTCCGGATCTCCACTGTCCGGTCACTTGCAGTCGAGCGGTCATCGCGAACGGGTTTGCTTTGGAAGACGCGGCGTGTGAACCGAGTGCGAGAGCGTGGCGTGATTTAAACGGACACCTCTGTCTCTCTTCCACTGTTCGTGCATACAGTGAAGTGTATCTTTGAGGGAAGGTTGTAAATAATAGTGCCAAAAGTATAACTAAAAAGAGTGCCTGAGTGCAAAAACATCAACAAAAGAAAAAGGACAATTGTACATATAAAACCAAAGCTTTTTTTGAAAGATGAATCGAACGAATTTAAATGAAGTTACCAATGGAGAGCAGCACACCACCAGCAGCACAAAGCCGTCAGCCAAACGGACCAACGGATTGTACAATCCCGTGCAGGAAAATGCAAGGTAAATTAAGTGTTGCACTACACGTTATCATTTTCTGTACCCAGTGCCACCCTCTGTGTGTGTGTGTGTGTGTGTGGGAAGCATATGCTGTTCTAGAAAAGACAGCCAGAGTGCATTCCAGCTGCAGAAAACGGTCGCCACCACCAACGTCACAACAGCGACAAAGCAACGACACTCCACAGCTGACGTTAACGGTCTTGGTAACGACCATATTTGATTGATGGAAATGCGTGCTGTAACGGTTTAAATTATCTCACTGATTGAGAAAACCTACACACACACACACACACCGTCAAACATCCATAACAAGCCGCCTTAGCTGGATTAGAAAAGATCGGTGCGGTAGGGCAAGGTCGAACCTCATTAACATAACATGATCAGAATCGACCAGAAGTAGCACCTTTCTCGTCTGGCGAGCTGGCGGTGCATAGTGATTTAGATTACCGTGAACATGGTGGCGATAAATCGTTATCTAGCAATGGCAGCACGATAAGTCTTGTTGCAATATTCTTGCGATGAGCTTTTGTATCATCTCTGGCAAATGCTGTAAAACGGGAATCTATAAGTAGGAATGCTATCTATCCACACCTGAATGTACTCACCCCCGTTTTTTTGTTGCTGGAGATCTCCATCGTCCCCCCTGATTGTACGCAAAAACTGCCAAACGATTCGTGCGGGACGTGTCATTGTCGCAATTACAACATTTACGATGCAATCGCGGGGGCTCAGAATTTATGTTCTATTTCTGTTTTCTCACCTCTCCCTCTCTTTTTCGGCCCCGTTCTCTGTCCAGCTATGGCAGCTACGAGATGGTGCAGGAAATCGCCACTTATCTGCTGGACCGCACGCGCATCCGTCCCCTGTGCGGGATCATCTGCGGCTCGGGGCTCGGCTGCCTGGCCGAACAGCTGACCGAGGTGGACTGCTTCGACTACGAGACGATCCCGCACTTTCCCGTCTCGACCGTGGCCGGCCATCTGGGACGGCTGGTGTTTGGCTATCTGGCCGGTGTGCCCGTGCTCTGCATGCAGGGACGCTTCCACTACTACGAGGGATACTCGCTGGCGAAGGTAAGATGGACGCGCGTGTACACAAAGGAGCAGCACAGCCTTTTGTTTCGGGGACAAAACATTGCTTCTTCGCTTGTTATGAATCGAATAGAATGCTAACTAACACGCGATTCCAGAACGAACAAATTCTTGATTTCTATTATCATAAAAACAGGTCTATCTTCTTCTAAACTACACACGCCGCGGAAAACTACAGCTTTTCTACACCGCCAACAACTGTTTGACAGTTGCGGAACAGAAAAAGGCCACAGTTGATGTGATTTCACAAGCGGTTTTTGTTGTTGTTTTTCTTCTGTCAAATCCACATTCAAAATGACAGTTAAACAAAGGCAATTTAGTAACCATTTCGGTTTCCTTTGTAAATGAACTAAATCTTTGTAGATTTATTCAAATCATAAAAAAAAAACACTTACCCTCTCTTCCTTCCCTTCGGCAGTGTTCCATGCCGGTGCGTGTGATGCGCCTGGTCGGCTGTACGCACCTGATCGCTACGAATGCGGCCGGTGCCATCAACAGCAGCTACCGCGTCGGCGACATCATGCTCATCAAGGATCACGTCAATCTGATGGGCTTCGCTGGCAACTGTCCACTGCTCGGCCCGAACGATGAGCGCTTCGGGCCCCGGTTTCTCGGCATGGCCAAAGCGTACGAACCGGCCCTGCTGCAGGCGGCCAAAGAGGCGGCCACCCACGTGCCCGGGCTGCAGAGTGTGTTGCGCGAGGGTGTGTACTGTTGTGTCGGCGGTCCCAACTTTGAAACCGTGGCCGAGGGTCGGCTGATGGCGCTGCTCGGCGTGGACGCGATCGGCATGTCGACCGTGCACGAGATCATTACGGCCCGGCACTGCGGCATGACCTGCTTCGCCTTCAGCCTGATCACCAACATGTGCACGATGAGCTACGAGGAGGAGGAGGAACACTGCCACGAGACGTTCGTGGACGTTGGCCGGCAGCTGGAGCAACGTATCTGCGATCTGGTGACGCGAGTCGTCAGCACGCTTCCTGCAGTGGGTGCAAACGGACATAAAGAGTAGTGCACATCGCACAACAAACTATCACGCATAGTGGCGTGACCTACGTGACCACGTGGACAAATGCGGCGCATTAGAGATCAAACATCACATCAAACAATAAATGTTTCACTTTGTTAACCCATTTAACTACCATCGTTTGTTTGTTTATTGTTGCCGTTCTTTATATGTGTTGTTGTTTTGCTTTTCTGTTGTGTGGATGTTTTACGCTTTCAGTTATTTTATCATGTTTTTTGTTGTTTATATTAGCTGGTTTCTCTGCTTTCGTTTCGCTTTTCCAATTAGTTTATTATGTTCTTAGATTATTCGACGCTTTCTTTACGAGTAAATGTATCTTATGCACTTTTCCTTTTTTTAACCTTTTCTTGTGTCCTTTTCAAACGCATAGTAATACTTTTAGTGTTTTCATGTCTTGTCAACTTTATCGAGCGAATTGGTTGGAGTTGTTCTTGTACTTCCCAATCGCTCCAGCCACTTGCATCGATTTGAGCAAAAACATTGTACTTGTACACTAATCATTTACTCTAACTCTCTCTTTCTCTCTCTTCTCCAGTTTTAATATCTCAAGTATAGCTGTGTCCAGTATGCAGTATAGTTTCGTTCATCGATTTGGTGCCAGTTCTGTTTAATTAGAGGAAAGTGACTGTAGTTTCATAACTTTTGTTCCTATCAATGCTTTCGTTTGCTCCAAAATCCAAAAAAAGTGCATGAACAAAAAAATAATATCATGCACATTCTACAGGGGGGGAACTCAAAGTCCGTTTCAAAAGCGAGTTCCTTGAGGCGGACTTGTATGATTCGTCTAAATCATTTTTAGGTTTCATGTTTCAGCTTCTTGACATTAAATTTCGGTTTTTTTTTGTGGCTAAATATTTCAAACTTTTTCTTTCCTAGAGATAGCGTTATCATAGAATTGAGGTAAGAAAAAGGGGGATAAAAGTGTTGTTTTATCTTAAAATTGTGTGTTGTTTTCTTTTTTTCTCAAAGAGATCTTCCTTTATGTTTCCCCGTGTGTTTCCGTGTGTAATGTATGTTTGCTTAATTATTTCATTTCGTTTTATCATATGCTTCGATGGCAAAATCCATAAATTCACTTAATATCAAATGAGCAGTTTGGTTTTATCTTGTTGCCGTTTTGTAGATATTGGTTCTGGGGTATTAATTCCGTCTTTTAAGTGGTTCCTTCTTCCTCTTCTTTTTTTTTTGGCGTTCATTTTTCATTCATCATCAAACATACGGGAAAGATCGTCGTACACGTGATTAGTTAATGTGTGTGTGTTATAGTTGGGAGCAAAACTTGGATCAAAAGATTTAATACAAAAATTGGACAATGTTGAGTTTTGAGGGGGCGAGGAAGTTCCTGGGACTACACTGGGTATGTATATCGTAATACAGCTTGGTACCGGGGTTTGGTTCTCCTGGTTTACTTTCCATTTACTTCACTATCCCTGTCTTCCGCAGTTGTGTGTGTTTGTGAGTGTTTTCACATTTATCATCATTGGTTTATAATTTGGCGGTGGATTTGTTGGATCTACTTTGAGATTTAACGGCTTTTTCTATGAGTTTTGCGTACAGTTCATTTCTTTTTTATTTGAATCGATTCTCTGCGTCCTCCATTATCGCACTAAATCATAACACTGTCAATGACTAAGATGAGATGACTTTTGCTTTCCAAACATGTCACGCAAGGTTTGAAATGCTGAAGCGAACCTGCCGCCTCCGCCCACTGTAATTGATGTAATACGCAAAATAAGTCCAACGAGCGGGCGCAAATTATGCTAAGGCCGTTGAGCGCTTGCCCGTTCTTACGACGCACGAACAATGTCATAACTGTGCTGGCGTGTCGTCGCCGTACCCTGGTTGGTTCTGCTCAAAAGCGGCTGATTATTTTCTAATCATTACTTCACCGACGACGACGACGACGATCGACAGCCGGCCAGGTCAAATGTGATTCGTCAGCAGCGGCAGCAACCGCGACCAGACGGCATGCGATGGAATCGGTCCAACAACAGTTCCACAGTCCTACAACAATTTTGTTTTCGAAAAGCGGTCGCAAAAAAAACACACATGTCGGAACCGAGAACATCGTCATCCTCACCCTCGAATCCGCAGCAGAGGTGAAAGGTTAATGGGTTTGCATCGTGGCGCGATTCGATAGGGTCGGTGGCGGCAAGCCCTCTCTTCGCAATGTGATGTGGCTTCAGAACGGAAACCACACACGCACACAGCACGTATCAGGCTCGTAAAATAGTAACACTCATTTGCGCAATTATTTGCCATCGATGATGGGAAAACCTGCCCGGGCAGTGAAGAGAGGATAAGGAAAGAACAGAAGCAGCTAAAAAATAGAAAACTTTTAAAATAAAAGAAAAAACAGTTACAGAATAGTGTAAAGTAGAAAAATACACACACGAAAGAAAAAGATAATATAGAAGAAAAAGCAAAAGAACGAAAAAGATAAGAAACAAAAACTAATAAACATCTTTGACTGTCACAATTTATTGTGTGATTCTTGTTCACCACTTGTTCGATTTCACTGCGCGTTTTTTTTTTTGGCAAAACGGATGCATAACTTAATCAATTGCGTTAACCGTTTGCCACTAATGTGTGTAATGTTGCGTCGTGTCCGTTTTCTATGTTACTTACAGCTGGGGTTTAATTTAAAACTATCCTTTCACTACAATTCACTTGTTTCACCTATTCTAATTCACTACAAACGATAGAAAGGGATCATCTCTCTCGTACCCCTTCTTTTTTTTTTTTTGGGGGGTGGCCGAGAACGGATGGAAGGATGTAGTAGTTGCAGTAACGACGGTGATGGTGGTGGTGTGCAATAATGATGATGATGAATGGTTTGGTTTCAATCGTTACCTTACATGCCCGCGGGTGTGCTTTTTATGCCACACACATTAATCGTTTCGCTCTATCGATATACTGATTACATCTTACACCGTCGTGTATTTCGTGTGTGTGTTCGTTCTTATCGCACACCTTGACGGCTGCTGTACTCCTATGCTGCTTTCGTAATATCTATTGCATACATTATCCTTTGCGTAGCTCACGGTTCACTACTTAATTAAACTTAGATAGTGCACCTTTTCATGGTGGAACCGGTAAAAAAGGCCTGTTTTTTTGTTCTTTTCTTGTCTAGTTTTGGACCCAGCAGTAACGAGTCCTGCTGACAAATGTGGTTTCCACGTATAAAGATATTATTATTATTTGATCATCATAGCTACTACAAGTCTCCTGCACTTCCGGCAATAGCATGCAATTATCGATTTTTAAATAAATAAATTATAGCCAACACACGAAAGCAAACAAAAAAAAAAACACGCATCATTCAAAATCATCATGAATCGAGAATACTTAAATTAATAAACCTATATCAGAAACTGCACACGGTTGAAATACAGCAAACAAACAGCAAAAAAAACCCCCTAACTAAAGTATAACGCCCTACTATCGCGTTTATTTGGGCAAGGTAAACGATCATAATACCTTTTAATCTCCTCTTCTAATTTTGTTGTAAATATTCACAAAAAAAATGTAACACAATAACTCCTATAATTAACTAAATACAGTTTACACGCGGAAAAAGGGAACCCTTTCTTCGGCTGAGTGTGTTTGTGTGTGTGTGTGTATGTGTGGAAAAAACGGACCACCACACCAACGGGAGTGGCACAGTAGATCTTTTGCAGTTTAACTTGTAGCCAACCGTAATACAGCACTACCTTTTTTTCCTTTCGTTTTGTTTTGTAATTGTACAATTACACGTCCCATTCGTAGACACTCATCCATACACACGTACACACGTACATCAATATGTAGGCGTCATCATAAGGTAATTTTATGTCCGACATGTAACAGCTGTCTTTCGTTGCTCCTTGCAATCTCTCCTTCCAATCCGAATCCAATGGAACAGAGTGCAAAAGGCGCCAAGCCCTCGGGTTCGAGAACAGCTCATTCTCCTACTAAATGCAACAGCCCTCTCCTTCGGATACCCCCCGCTCCCTTTACTTCTGGTATCGTTTCTTTTGCTCCTTTTCCGCTTTCTTTTCCTGCTTCTTGAACAGCTTTTCCCGCTCGCGCCGCTCCTTCTCGTTCTGCTTGCGCTCCTTCTCGTTCAGTCGCCGCAGCTCCTTAATGTTGCGCTTGAGCAGCTTCTTATCATCGCCGCCCACGTTCAGTATCTTGAAGTCGGGCTTGTCCAGCTGCAGCAACGCACCGCCCTCGACCGAATGCTGCATGAAGGCCGGTATGTGATGATCCAGCCCGATACCGAGCAACCACTGGCAGACCTGCGTTTAGGTTGGGAGGCAGACGCGGAAAATGTAACGAATTGAATCGTTGCCCAATTTGGCATTCCCCCCCACAAGACACACCTACCTGTTCGTTAGACCACTCCTCGACGGGGCCATTTTTCCACTGGTGCGTATCACGGATCCGATCGCTCGAGAAGCTGGACGTGGACCCGGACAGATCGAGCGTACGGCTGGGGGAGTAAGCGCCCGGTGACGTCGATCCGCTCGAGACGCTCGACGGTGACGGGGGTCCCTGGGAGCTGCCTGCCGTCGTACCGCCGCTTGTCGATTGCGCACCCTGCTGCTGCTGCTGCTGCTGCTGCTGCTGCCATGGACCGTTACCGCCTGGAGGAGATAAATTTTGTGGAAGTATGTTTTTCACTGCGGATGAAACGGGGTTGAGAAAAGAGAGAGAAAGCCAAGAAAAAAAGAGAAAAAAACCAAAAGAAGCTACAGTTACCTTTTGGTTTTTGACTACACATACATAAACACACAGACACAAGAACACACGAAACGAAAGAGAACAATGCTTGCTCAGATGGAACAAGCCATAAAACGGTTCAAACAACACAACACACAAGTGGCTCACATGCAAAATTCTGGCAGCCACCACCAAACGGGACAGACAAAGCCATTACATCTCAACCTGAGTATTACCTTTCGGTTGCGCTTCGTTGACAGCCTTCTTGATTTCCACCAGCAGGTTCTGCGACAGTGAGGCGGCCGGGCTGATGTGTCGCTGCTGCTGGTTAATTTCCGAGTAGTCGTCGCTCGAGTCGCGCGACGACCCGTCGTCGATCAAACCACCGCCCGAGCCACGGCGGCCTTCCCGCTCCGCCAGCCGTTCCTTCAGCTGTTCCGCTAGCAGCGGCGGCGTTATACCCTTCAGCCCCTTTGGCCTTCGGCTCGGGTACATCCAGCTGTCGCTGGACAGCCCACTATCCTTCAGCTTGTCCGTGGACGAGCCGAGATCACTGTCGTACGAGGACGCGTTCAGATCCGACCCGTAGCTCGAGTTCAGCTTGCCATTGTCCGACCCTACCGCCGCACGGTAAATGTTCGGAATCGTCGTATGCTGCTGCTGCTGCTGCTGCTGCTGGTGATGGTCCGCATGTCCTCCACCGGAGCTACGCTCTTTGTTCACCTGTGCGTACACGGGCAGCCCGGAGTCTTCGCCCTTCAGCGTGGCCACCTTGCGGTTCACGATCTGGGGCGTACTGTACAGCCCACTGTACTCGTGCGAACCCTCCGTACCGGTCGCGTTTCGCGTCAGCTGTCCCTCGTCGTCGTCGCTTTCGTCCAGCGCACAGTCGGAGCCGCTGTTACTGTGGCTTCGCTTGCCGGGCAGATTGCGCTTGGCCAAGCCGCCCCGCGCCACCAGATCGCTTTTGCCCTTGTTGAGCGAATTGTCCAGCAGCTCGTGCTGCGGGACGGCCACATCCAGATCGTCGTCCTTGGTCGTCGCCGGCACCTTCCGCTCCACCGTTGCCGTCTTGCCGTCCTCTCCCTCACCGTCCGGCGAGAGGTCGCTAAACTCCGTGTCGGACAGATCCGTCTCGAGCTTCTGGAAGACGGGCTTCGGGGGCTGCCGGCGGGACATCTGGGGCGTCAGCTTCAGGCTGGCACTGTCGTACGGCAGGATGACCGGAAAGCCGGCCTTCCGTTGCGTTTCCTGCAGCTCCTGCTCGAGGCTGATGACGCGATCCTTCAGCTTCTTCACCAGCGCGTTGTACTCGGTGTCCTTCTCCTGCAAGTGCTGCAGGTAATACTCCTGGAACTGGATCTGCAAACGAAAGCAGGGCGGTGAAAACAAGTGTACCGTCGAGCTGGTGACCGCCCATCACTTACCATATCTCGCTCCCGGTGCTGATAATCGCGCAGTATCTTCTTCACCCGACTGTACTTCTTTTCCAGCACCAGGTACTGTGCCTGGGACTGCTGCAGCATGTTCTGGTAGTTGTTTGCCTCCTTCTTGATGTTGGCCAGCTCCCGCTCCGTCTGCTTCACGCGCTCATTCAACAGCTCTGCCTCGTTGCAGGTCTGCTGGTATTTAATGAGCTAGTAGTAATTAACACGGTCGGGGACAGGTTTTTGGGGACGGAACCACGCCAGGAATGGTGGCGTCGAGATGCAGGGAGGAGAGAATCGAAAACATAATATTAATATTGCGTTCACTCTAACAGGTTCCAAAAGATGAGAGGCTTTACTATACACTTCGCTTCCGGCAAGACGGGCAATCTAATTGTGTAGTGAAATTTTAGTTCAATTCGTTGCTGCAGGCAATCAAACATCCTTGTGGGATGTGGGTGTGTGTGTGTGTGTGGGTTGGCAAGCTTTTAGTTTAAAATTTTTGTGTTCATTATTATTATTATTTTGCAGAAAAACGTGTTGTTTTTAAATTTGCAATCTGTTGTGCTTTTTTTGCAGCAAATGTGTATTGGGGAAATATTTAAATTTATAAGATGAAGACATTTATTATGCGTGGCTTTATGATAGAGGCGACAAGGACCGAGAGAGAGAGAGAGAGAGAGAGAGCAATGAAGATAGCTTTGCAGCAGGACATAGAAAATGAAATCACACACGCACACGCACATAGATTGTTGCACACAGTACGAATAGATCAATCACACGCACGCACACCGCACACACACGGACACGGACACTCGCACATATATACACACACACATTGCTTTTGAGGTTAGTAGCTTCCACTTGCTGCCTTTCCGCTCCCACCCACATTATAAAGGATTTGAGAAAAAAAAACAGACCAAAAACCAAAACCAAAACATAAAAATCGTAAACGTAAACTTACCTGTTGCTTCAGGTTCAGTATGTCGCCCTCATGCAGTGCAATGGTTTTAAGGTTCTGGACATATTATCATTGATTATGATTAATATTCGATTTTCGTGTTATTTATAAAGGGGGGGGGGGGGAACACACGTGTGGGAAATTCGTTTCATTGCAATGCAAACATTCCACACAGGGCGCATGGGGGTTCCGGTTTCGGGGCGGGGTTCGAGACGAGACGAGGGTGTATGATGAGGTTGGGATTCGCATAAATTACAACATAATTTCGACACCGACAGAAAAAAAAGAGCAGGTAAGGTGTGAGTAAGAGTAGGTGTGAACATTGTACAGTCAAAGTAAGAGAAGGGAAAACATGGGTGTTGGTGGTGGAATAAATGAAATTTGTGGGTTGCACGTGTTGTAAAATAAAGGGAATTGTTGTTATTGTTTTTTTGCATAATTTTGAGCGAGTGGAAAGGGTTGTGGTGGGCGGTGGTAGGTGGTTGTGGTTGGTTGGTTCAGTTGATTGGCAGTGACAAAGATACAGATGCATATTCGTGTGGCGGATTGGAAAGAAAGAAAAGAAATTGGGAAAATATTCCAATGAACAAATGTTTGGTTTGATGTTTTGCTTTTTTGATATACTATTGAGTAACGCAGAAAGTAAAGACTAAATGCCAAAAGGGAATCAAGAAACGGTCAATCGATGGGTATTCAGATTGTGTGAGGTTTCACCGATTGTCGCTTTCCGTATCATCGTCAGGATGGAAGAGAAACTATTGCTACGCTCTACAATTTCTACACTATTTGAATCAAATCCAGCTTTCAAGAGAACGAAAGCTTGCAATAACTCAATACCAAGAGATCTACCGCTGTGCATCGCTGTGCTAGTAGTGCTAGTGCTAACAGGACCAAGGCAAGGCAACGTGCATGCATGCATTCGGCTCAGTTTTTGCGCACAAGGCGCGACGACATGCAGAATATTGTAGTCTTACCGTCTCAATGGAAAGAGTAGGAAACACATTACTGTATCATATGCACAGCCCCCTTTGCAAAGCCCACAGTGTATCCACAGCGCATTCCGATCTCCGCGTTCCGTGGGAGGTTTCGGTTTCCAGGCAGAGGGCAGAGTAAACCCCAAACAACAACAGATAAAAAGCAAAACATATTTGCACCGAAGCGGCACGGACACAGAAAAAAAGCCGTAAAACCAAAAAAGGCAACAAAAGGAAGAAAAAGCTAACGCTAAAACACAACGACACTGCTAAAGCACCGTGTAAAGAAGCACGAAACATAAGGCAACATAAATTTTGCGCTGTGACTAGGTGAGTATGTGCGATAGAGAATGAGAGAAAGTGACTACAACTGTCGATGTTTCTAACCCAAATAGGATTACACAACATCACTATAAACACATTGCCACGTAAGGATAGAAAAGATACAGAATAAAACGCTTGAAGCACTATGGAACGAAACTTTACCGCTTTATGCTGCACAGAACATATGGCCATTCCCAACAATGGTTAGAAGGTAGGAGTGTGTGTGTGTGGTTGCACAGTATTAAAGAAAATTGTGGAACGAAATGGAATAGACAAGAAAAAACAAACCGGTTAAAGTGTACAAACGCGAACATGAATCGCAACAGTTCGAAACTCGAAATCGAGAAAAGGAACAAATTGGCAAAGAAAAATCTCCTATCATTGGTGTGCTGTTAGTAGTAAAATGCGGAACGGATTTGGGTAAACGAAAACTATAAGAAGCAGTATTAGTAGAAAAGAACGAAAACAAAACTCAAACCATAGCCATTCATATGTTATCTTTATGTTGGTTTTAAAGTACTAGCAAAAATTAAGTAAGTCAATCTCGAAATTTCACGCAGTTGGAAAAATGAGTAATCAAAACTAACATTTTCTGTTGGTTAAATCATTAACTCGAATACAGTGAAACGTAAAACAACGACAGGAAATAGAAGATGGAAGAAGGTGCAAGTTTCGCTTGCTTTGTTCTTCAATTTTCCACACTTAAAGCAACTCAGAAGTGTTTCATTCCGAAAAGCCTAACATGAAAGTCTCAACAACGAGCATCGGTTACCAATCGACACGAACGGATGTGGTTTCAAAACAATACAACCTGATGATGTTTGCGTATGAGGACGTAAACAAAAATAAACATAGGACTGGATGAAAACGATAATGATAATGATCGAAGCACAACGAGGTGACACACAAGCAACAACGACCATTCTTACCTCCTGCAGGATGCGGCGCAACGACTCCACGTCGCTGCTCCTGGCAGCTTCCGTTTCGAACAGCGATTCGGCTGCATTCGTCGTAGGACTGACTGGGCCCTCGGAAACGCTCGAGTTTGCCGACACAGGCAGCGTGCTGTCTTCCGAGATTTCTGCATTCCGCCGGATGTAGTCCTCGAGCTGCCGCTTAACGCGTTCCTCCTTCTCCCGATCGGCCTGCAGGCTTTGGCGGATCAGTTGCGCGACCTCCGAGTTTTCCGGGTCGCGTTCGCGCCCAATCTGGAACCGCACCAGACCGGAGGTGTTGCGCAGCACGGATGCAGCGTACGCTTGCGTAACACCGACTAGACTTTTGCCATCGACTTCAATGATTTGATCGTTCACCTAAAAATAAAACGCATTTTCTATGTTAGTATTACAGCTCAGCAACGAAGGATTGGTTCTTCTTCATACCTGTATTCTTCCGTCACGGGCAGCGGCACCATTGTCCGTAATGGTTTTTACGAATATGCCCAACTTTTCCAACCCAGCGTCCGCGCCAACACCCATACCTTTGGAAGAAAATCACCAAAAAAGCAATATATTAGATTTCTACAAATTTACAATCCCTCTCTCTCTCTCTCTCTCTCTCTCTCTCTCTCTCTAGAGTCTTCTTACCTATTATGCTCAATCCCAAACCCTCAGGTCCCTTCATTAGCTCCACCGGGAAGACGTCCATCTTTTCGACCCGCTTCTCCAGCTCGTACTCGGCGGAGGCCGCCACCGGGTCGACGTCCTCGTTGCGCCGATCGTAATCGTTGACCGAGAACGTCGAGAACACCTGCATCGGGTTGCAGCTGAACTTTACCTTCGTGGTTTTCTTCACGTACCCGCGCAGATCGTCATCGTCCAGCTCGCGCTCCGCCTCGATCAGGCCCGGCACCTCCATCCAGAAGTTGCCGTCCTCGAAGAAGTGCACCCCGTCCGGGTTGACGTACACCTCCTTGCAGCGCACGGGCGGATACTCGGGAATGTAGAAGCCGGCGGCCGAGTTGTTCGACTCATCGTCGGCCGACACGTCCGCCTCGCTAACACTGCCCTCAGCCAGTGCCTGGGGCTGCTGCTGTTGTCGGTGTGCCGCAACACACCGACCGCTAGCTAGCTGCTGCTGCTGCTGCTGCTGCTGTTGCTCCTCCTCCTGACCTTCCTCTTCCTGTGTCGCTTCGCCCTCGTCCTCCAGTGCACCGGTCGTTTCGGCCGCCGACTCCTCCAGCTTGCTCAGATTGATGCTGTCCGAGGTGGTGGTGGTGACGCTCGGTATCGAGTCGCCCGTATCGACGTACGAATCGGCCAGCATGGAGGACGAGTCGAGCAGGATGGTTTGGTTGAGCAGATCGCACGTCGTGTTGTTGCCGATGCTCGTATCCTCCGGATGACTAGTGGTGGAATTGTTTCTGCTAGCGCTGGTAGGCGGCGGTGGCGGTGGTGGCTTATCGCGCATCGACGAGCCGGCCGTGGACGAGGAGGAGGTAGCGTTCTTCGGTGCCTCCAGCACATCCTTCAGCCAGTCCGGCTCGTCCGCCGTGGGCGCTGTCGATGAGACGGCGGCAGTGGTGGTGGTTGGCGGTGCTTGTTTCGGTGGCAGTTGCTGAGGTTTGGCGGCCGGCTCCGGAACGGACGGTACTTGCTGGCGGGGCCCTGCCACTACCCGTACTGCGGGTGGTTCTTCCGCTTCCGCTTTGGCTTGATTGTTGAGCAGAATTTGCTCCACTTCGCGTGCCTGTTCGTCCGAGAGTAGCGGTCGTTGTCTACGGGCGAGGTAAGAAAGAAAACAAACGTTAGAATGCTTGCGTACCGAAGTTTTAATGTATTTTTCTTTTTAATTAATCAACGAAGCAAGATCCTCCCTGCCGGTGGGCGAAGATCACACATAGATTAGCCGCATTCTATCTTACTTATCTAAAAGTTAGCGAATCAGAGGGAAAAAAAGAAAACGCAATCTGCACATTACCTGATCTTGTTCTCCAAAATTCTACATTCCAATGCATTCAACATGGAACCACCGAAAGCGAACACAAGTACACAAGCGAAGAATCGTGGACCCAACCAATTTGGCATGGCGGTGGTGGTGGTGGTGGTGGTCGTGGTGTGTGCGTGTGTATGGTGACGATGGCGATGATAATATGTAGCGTGTGCGTATGTGATGAAGATGCGTATTCGTGCGGCGTAGCGTGTTGTAGTGATGATGATGGATTTTGTTTGTAGTGTGTGATGTTGATGCATTTTGTAACATAAATCCAACATTTCAGAAATAAGGAAACGAAAAAAAACACATATTTATAGCACACAGGCACGTTGCGAGGTCCGAAACAAATGGGTGAAATAAAAAGAAAAAAAGAAAGAGAGGAAAATAGAGATCAATTTAAAATAGAAGTGAAGGAGGCATTGGTTGCTCTACTGGCTAATGTCTCTGTTTCTGGAAGCACATGCACATACACACGCGCATGGTATCTAAATTGTACACCCATAAAGATAACACGTGAAGTTGATGCCGGGTTTGAAGGCAACATGCAGTAAAAACGGCCGTACTCTGTGGGAAATTAGGTGAAGTGGCAACTTCAGATAGCATCGAACTCATTCGTGAAATTACTCTCAACCCGTGGAGTAGCTAATCGCTAAGCTGCACCCAGTGAACCCTAGCAGAAAGGGTCTAAAAACGAACTGTACTCTGTGTTGACTTGAAACAATTTAAAACTCTGGAAACAGATGGAGGCGCATAGTTCACACAAAACTTCTTCATTTTTTAATTATATTTTTTCCTGCCTTCCTTTTAATCACCTCCGTTCATTATTATCGTTAGCTAATTGGAGCCTGTATAGAGGCGGGCAAACTGCCAACGGGTTTAATCAGCATTACAGTAAACATTTCCTCCCATCATCTTCGCACACAGCAAGCTCCCGAGTTACTCTGTACCGGTTTATTAAACCCTTATTCTACACCATAGGGCATCAGCTGGCGTACGTACATCGGCTGTGATTGACAAGCGGTTGCTACAATTATAATGCAATCACCCACACCGATCCCATCCCTGGCTATGTGAAGCTGGGTATAAGTAATTGCCCGCTGCTTGCTTATTCAATGAATTTCAATCATATCTCTCATAAGCCCGCGCAACCCAAGAGTATGCCAATAACGATCCATTACACATCGCGCGCTGCGATAGGGGACACACATTTGCGATGCAAAATATGCAACAGCCCACCTCCCCTGAAGAGCCCCCCGCATGCGACTGTTCTCCCACAAACAGGGAACCGCGACGAGAATACGTCATTCTGATCGATGGACTTACATTCTCGGGTAGCGAAATCGTGTGTGCCGCCCTTTCTGGGCGTGATGCAAAGGAATTGAAATATGTTTGTGTGTGTGTGTCGGTGTTTGCTTCTTGTAAACAACCATTTACACTACACGGATATACAATTTTACACTACACACTGCCCTACTGCTGCTCACAAAAGAACATAACTCACAAAGAAACTCCCCACTAGGGAAAAACTAGATCTGGGTCAGCGCGGATGATCCGTGGTCGGGTTGTGTATGTTTACGAGACATCACACAGAGGCGGATGCAACGGAAACTACCGCTGAGCTCAGTCCAACCATGTGGGACACAAAAACAGTGAGCGTGAAAGAGAAACGCCTTGGCAAGATTGCCTCACTAATGCAACTAATGCACTAATGGGAATTCTAGGTGCCAAAAGTAATGTCGAAACCGTTTCCATCATTTTCTTCAAAATCGCAGCCAAGTCAGCCAAAACGAAAGGCTTGATTATCCTAACCAGGTTCTACTTATGACTTTTTACCCACTGAGGCTTTCCGTTAGCACTTCAAACACACACACACCAGACAAACACTTGGATCACGCATTCGCCAGCCGATACCGTACCTGGAGCTAAGTAGCCGTTCCGCCTCATCCGCCGTCATCTCGTCGGGCAGCAGGCTGTCCTGCTCGTTGTCGCTCGCGTCCGCAAACTTGAGCGTGTCCTGCAGATCCAGCGGGGGCCCTTCCGGGATCGGCGGTGGCCGCAGCGACGCGAGCGACGGTGGCTCGGGCAGCGTTTTCGTGCTGTAGTCATCGTCCGCCGGCTGGCTGAGCGTCGTTCGCGTCGGATCGAGCAGTATCTGCGCACTGTGGTAGCCCTTTTCGCCCATCTCGCTCAGCTCGTCAAAGTCCAGTATCTTCGCCTCGTCCCGCTCGCCGTCCATGAAGGCGAGCTCACTGTCGGTGGCCATCGTGGTGGTGGAGCCGTTGTCACCGAGCGAGGACGGCAGAATCGATGCGTAAACTACCCGTTCGGTGGGCCCGGACCGACCGTTGGCAAGGGTAGCGGGGCCAGCAACAACCTGCGGCTCAGCTAGCTGGGCGGCAGCTTGGCCACCGTTCGGTACGCCGGCACTTGCCGCCGCACCGGATGGTTGAGATCGAGCAAGTGGCACACCGACCGCCGGCTGTTTGGCACTCCGATACACGTCCACCTCGCCATAGATTTCGTCACACTCCGTACCGTCGGGTCGCACCCGATAGCCCAGATCGGCGTAGGTTAGCTTCGCTTCGGCCGGGCTGCCGACCGGTGAGCGATCCTCCCCGATCGGTACCTTGCGGGGCGGGGACGCCGGCAGCGGCAGATCAAACTCGTAGGCGGGCTTTAGCTTGGCTTTGATTTCGGGCGACGGTTCGTTGAACCCGCCCTCGTCCGTAGTGGTGGAGCTGCTGATGATGCTCGGCGGACGGTTGCCAAGCCCGGCGGCAGGAACGTCGAAACAGATGCTCGACACCTTGGTGCGGCGGGTGACGCCGCCTTGTTGCTGCGGCGGCTGCTGCTGCTGTTCACCGGAATGTTCATCGTCTGTACGTGAGGATTTTCCTAGAGAGAGAGAGGAACAATCGAATAATATGTTAGAAAATTCGAAAAACGTACGCTGAAGCCTTTAAAAAGATATATTATAATGTTCACCACTGAAGCGTGACATCTTCGTCTGATGTGTCGGCAAATACTGGGATCACCTCAAGTGACCATCCATCCAACCTGCCCCTACCCTAATGCAAGTGGAAGGGATCGGCCCGCACCTCAACAATCACCACTCACCTTTGCAGTCGATGCAAAAACGGCGAATGCTGAGACACATCTCGTCTCTACTGCTGCAACTACTGCTTGTGGATTGTGTCAATGTGATGTCGGTCAACTCTGCGCGAATTCGCGACGCCCTTCCTTTTATCCTCACTCACAAACCAGCATCTTTAAAAAACCGGCAAACCCTCCACAGCGGTCTCCCGTACCTCACACAGGCTGGCTGACTATCTTCTTCGGGCAATTGTCAATCCCTCTCAATTAACCGACCGACCGTGTGGCCCAACTCTTGATCCAACTAAATCTGCATCATGCACATCGTGGACATTCATTCTACTTTTCGGTTCACTTTTTCACAACAAAAGGCAACATATATCACATCACATCGTTCGCTTGTCTTGTCGTGTCGTCACCGGTGCTGTGGCCGTTAAAGATTAGCGTTGCAAATGGACTGGTGTAAGAAGTATACACAAAAGGCAAGCTATATAATTTCACTTTTCGTTTATGAGTTCATCACTAGCAACGACTCCCACCGGGCCCATGTCAGTTGTTTCCAAAAAAAGCAGATTTTTCTACTCACAGTTGCCAAAAAGCTATTATGTGTTAATGAATTAGCGTTCGGCACTTTCGTCGTCACGCTGGAAGACGCTGTCGCTGCCTATTGCAAAACACTAAATGTTTATTTACTTTATCTTCACGAATTAAATGGACATACCGCGCCACTCCGTAATGGATGACACCATGGGAGACACACGCTTCGGTAACGGCGAGAGAGCATCACTACAAAGAGAAGCATTTTGTCTACAACTTGTAGAGCATCGTACTGCATTTTGTATTTTATAGGTTTAAGCTGTATCTCTGAGAGCAAATCAGAGGGCTACCAAATTTGCAAATATTATGCTTTGTTTTACTATTTTTTCCAACACACAAAAGGGTTAAATCGCTCATCTTATCGTTTTGATGTCATAAGAACCGGTGAAGCGTTCCCAAATTCCATAGCTAAGACCCTTGCGTTAAGCGACCAAATCATAACCACCGCCAGTGTGGCTATTACACACTTCAATGATTCCAGCGCAAGATACTAGAGCATATCTTTAGCATCTTTCTTCCATGAACCAACCAGCCGCCCACATGAACCATTCCGTTGGTAGTAAAAACCGCCAAGAATGTTGCTCCTATTTCAAGAATGTAATCTTGATTTATGTGTCGCCACGGCAAACACACACACACACACACGAACACATCTACGCTTCCACCCACGTAACACCATATTTCAGACGAGGGAAGTATCATGTAATCTTCAGATAGATTGCAACGAGCTGAGGCACGCGGTCCCAAGGAAATAAAACCAACAAATAATTAATTATGAAATTGTTTGCTTTTGTGGAAGGAGTTCCATACCACCTAGAGAATGGTTCAGAAAAGGGGAGTTGAGTTACTCTTTTCGATATTTTCTTTTGGAACTTGAGACACCGGCAAAACAAGAAGAGGAAATAGTCTGATTGGGCTGATTTCCCTCCTCAAACATCTGCATCATGGTTGACCCAAAACACATGTTCGGTGTCGTGTGATCGTCACGAACCACAAGATGGAGTCAGTAGATAGCACTAGGAGAGGAAGCCGAGGATCGACTGAGTGTCTTTTTTTCGGTTGACTTTGGTTTCGGTAAAAATATTGCGACGCCATCGTGCAGCAGCTAAATGACACTTGCTATCGATCGCGCTCAAGGCAAATGGAATGTCGACAAAGAATGTTGATGATGGTTGGGCGAAGGTGGACAGCTGCGGTCGCACAGGGAGATACTACTACTACGCGCGTGACAGAGACCACAGAGAGCATGGATTGCAATTGGCGGGAGCCAAATTGGAAGCTGTTGCGTTGGTGTAGAAATGTGGTCGGTCGTTGTCTCTCGGTTCCATTGGTTGGTGAAGCTGGTGACTATCGTTTCTTCAAAAATTCCACCAACTCGTGATCGAACCTCCGAAAACGATTAGCGAGGAACGGTTTCATCAATGGAATGTTTGTAATATCAATTGAACTGGCGCCGAAAAGCATAAACAGTAAACCTTGCATACCTTTAAAACATTGAGTAAGAACTTAAAAAAACATCCTGATCTCGCCTCTCAAACCTTGACATCCAACTTTCATCAACTTTCCGATAAATCTACCGCCGATGATGAAAGGACAAGTCCCTGACGTCATTGCACACTTGCGTCAAGCAGCCCAACAGAAATTAATAGAACCAAGCCGACATGTTTTCCTCATTTTTAATTTCCCAATTTTTCTATCACACCACGAAATGAGGTGATTCACTCAGCAAGAGAGACAGAGATCACCCACATGGGATATGGTTACGATGGGTTGAAATAAAAATTAAATCAATCCTCTACCAAACACCGTTCGCAGCTGTGTGTTTGACAGTCCGAACCCATCTCACCCAATCATATGTGTGTCATACACGTATTGAGCGGTGAAAAACACACATAAACACATGGTCAGTTGTGGCCAGCTGAAATTGGATGATCAGTATATTGGATCCACTTTGGTAGAGGATTCTTTTTTTCATCGCAACTTTTGATCTTTCGCTTTTGCCGCCCAGCTGTAGTGGGACGGGGGGTTGGAGCGTCATCCGTCATCGGTTTTGCGACCCAAAAGGCATCGATGTCGTCTTTGACAAGCGCTTTCTTTGTGCCTTCTTCCACAGCCGGACTCCGGACCCCATCATATAACAACCTTTTGACAAACTCGTTGTCTAGTGCTGTTGTGGCGAATGATCACAACACCAACGACAAGAAGAAGTCGGGGGAAAATGTTGTTTGTAGACAACAACTCTAAGACTGCACAAAAACAACAAAAAAACTGACTAAAAAAGCGTTTATATTTATAAAAATTTCAAACGACCTCCCGACTCGTCTCGTCTGTTGACATTTTCACACATACAAGTTTTGCGAATAAGTCGTTTCGTGTGTGTATGTGCGCCTTTTTTTAAAAATGGTTTATTGGGCAACGTCCCCACCCAGGCGGCCAAACAATGTTCAGCGTGCTTGATGAGGCCGTTTTTTATGATAGATTTGTGTTGTTCGTTGCTCTTCCTAGCTCCCCCCTCTAGTTTTGTTTGTTTGTTTGTTTGTCTGTTTGCTATTTGTTTCGTCTAACAATGTTTGGTGGAATTTGCTGTGCACTTGCGACCTCTGGTGGTGTACATGTGCGGTTACCATCATCCCACATTTTTCGTTCCATCTAGATCATTGTTTACACTGGACCAAACACACATGAAGCAGCGATCGGTTCATCACATCGATTCATACTATTCTCTACGTAAAAAGCCCATTTGTGTGGGAGAAGGCAAGGTCACGCGCACGCACTTGTCAGGTTCAACGTTAATGTGCCATTCAAACGGATAGCAATCCAAGTTGGTAGCTGCAATTGAGTAAATCATGGCACAACTTTGTGTTATTCAAACCGGCCCCACGATAACACGCTAGCGCCACCAGCGTACTGTCGCGTGGCGTCACCAATCACGATCTCTCGTCTGTACTCTCTGGGTTGTAAAAACAGCAAGGGAAATTAAATTTAAAACACTCCCCCACCCGCCCACTCAGCAGCAGCAGGTCCCAGTGGCGTCCGTCGCACAAAGTACGGCCATGTTTAAGGTCAAAGTCGCTGTAAATACTATTTTTAGCAACTTCAATCGTTTAGCCAGGTTGCTCTCTTTATCAACGATGGTGATAGCATTAAGCGCGGTGTTCGATTCACGTTGTTGTGATGGAGTTATAGCAGACCGGATGATGGTCAAATTGATAGACACACCTGCCCCTCCAAGCCACTCAAAAACCGCTTAAATCAAGGCTTGTGAGATAAGCGGTAATAAAACAGGCATATACGTAAATAGAAGTCGGTAGGTCGTACTATCAAAATACTATTTATGTCAATGAGTGTGTTTAAATCCTTGTCACAAGATGTGTACAAGAAAATGAAGAATTAAAATTGAAGAACCTACGCAAGATATGTCGACGGTCCATTGGTACAGTTGTCAACTCGAACGACTCAATAACATGCCCGTCATGGGTTCAAGCCTAGAACAGACCGTCGTAGCAAGGATTGACTATCCAGCTGCGTGGTAATGAATTAAGTCTCGAAAGCCTGTATAGGCCGGTATGTCCGCGTAGGACGTTACGCCAAATAGAAAAAGAAGAAGGCGAGATATGTATTTTCCAAGAAGATGAATTCCAGTTAGACATCTTCTCGTAAGCATCATTTCGCAAAACGCTTAACAATTGCAAACTTCTTTCCAAAAGCATTACAAACATTCGCGTACATCAATTGCTACTCTCTCGAACTCCATTTTGCCATTAGACCATGCCAAAGTTTTTTGACTGATTGGGGCTTAAACAATTTCAATGTAAATTCATCAACAACCCGACCCCGCGCTCGCTCCGGACCCCTCAGAGTTGAGAAGTTAAGATCATTTTCTCCAATTAAAATGTACCACCAGCAGGCAGCATACAGGCTTGGCCAGCCTGACTCCCTCATTCGCAGACTGAATGCTTTCATTGGCAGATCGTAACGTACACACAGAAGCAAAATGTGCAACAGTGAGCAGATTGCAAATTTGCAGCATAACACATCTTCTTGGCTTTCATGTTTCACTTGACCACCACTGGGCAAACAGACACAAAGACACGCGCGCGCAACCATAACGCACACACGCGCGCAACGCGCATTTGATTCTACGAAAACCGGCAGAAGAATTATATCTTTCACGCAATAAAATTATTCAGCACCACTTTTCACTCCTCCTGGGATCTTTGCTCCCTAGGGTTTCTTCTTCTGCTCGTTTGCCATGAGCAAACGCAATTTTTCGCGCACCGTTTTTGCATCACAGCACGACCACCAGAGAGCAGCGGGAATGGAAAACAGAACAAACCCCCCAATAGGGAAATGTAGTTGACGGGTCATTTTAACGCAACCGAAAACCAAGCGGGAGAAAGCAGAAAACACATCGCACACAGATTCTTAACACCTCCTTTTCCGAACACAAGAATTTGCTTCTTTGCCACTCTTGTTTCTTCTCTTCTGGCAAAACACTTTCACTGTGGCTAATAGGTTATGATATTTTTCACAGCAGCCTTGCAGTGGCGTGCGGTTTAAATATAATCACCGACACGAACGGCCGACCACCACACCACCATCCGTCGTCTCCACACCGGGATATTCACGTGGATACACATAAATTGCGTCAACTTTCGGGACCTTCGGGGCGCCACCGGCAGGAGGTCGTACATTCAACACAGTATTGTGTCGGAAAGCATTAAACGTGAAAAATAAACACACGGGGGCGCACTCAAAGCGACTAATGAATTTGCATATCACAGATGAGTTGCACATCAAGGGGCCTGACCACCACCGTCGAACCACGGAGTGACTGTCTTGTGTCGCCTGGTCTGACGCTTCACACAAGGCCACAGATTCATTCATTTCACTTTCGAATATTACCAAACGACAAAAAATACCGCTCAACACTATCTGATGCTAGCTGTCGTGTTCAATTGAGCACGTTTTAGGAATGGAAAATTACACTCAAACGCCCACACAACACATCCTTGGCCGACTGCGCACTCTGGAGAGGTAGTACAAGGAACACTGTACTGCCCTAAATTGGCACAAAACAACGCACGAGGGATGGCGGATTCAAACGCGAAGCAGCAGCCAACAGGGCACAGCACAAACGCGCGCACACACCGTCCGCCCGGGATGCCTGAGACTGGGGACACGAACGTGAAAACACTGAACCCCGGGTTGCGGGTGTCGATCGTCGTCACTCTCGCGCGGATGATGCGAGGAGGATCGTGTGCGCGACAAAATTCACGACGACGTTCTCTCGCCCCCACTCTGAGAGCGGGAGAGACAGCTCGAGCGATCGTCCACAGCATACAGCGGCCCCGACGATCATCCTCTGCGGGTCTCTGCGAGGGCGACGGCTTGACGCCACGCAACATTAACGGAGCGCCGAGACTCGAGATCACTCCCGAGACACGTTCTTTCTCTCCCCATTCTCACTTTTGTGCTGTGCGCGCTACACGCAAACTACTAGCCAAGGGGTTTTGTGATGTACTGAGGCGGCAATCATCTAAACCCTCCTGCTTCTAAGTGGCTTGGGAGGAGATCGAGTATAATGATCGAACTGACAGCATGTATAGAGGAGAGATGCACGATGCTTTTCCAAGATGCGATTCACACAAACGGCGTCGGGGATGTGTAGTTTTTGACTATTTTTGGATGCCGATTTGTGCCTGTTTCTTAAGGGTCGATCTCTACCGCTCTGAAGTGTTCTGAAATCAAACGCTTGAGAAGCTGTAAAGGCTCTTTGGTCGCTGCGTTTTATGTTTATGGGGAAATTTTATGTTTGCGATGACTTTGGCATGAGAGTCACCACTTTAACTTTTGCTAACCACACAAACGAACCGAGAGCTGTAACTCTCTGCATCAAATAAAATGCAAACTAAAGTCAATGTGTTTATGTTATGCCTAGAACTGGTTCAGTGCAATAAAAATGTAGTACCGACTTTTAAGAGGCTTCTATGTGTCACATATTGCTCCAAAAACTCGCTCTCATCAACTCAACAAAAACACTACCGAATCGGTACCACAACCAAGAACTCACACAACTCGAAAATGTAAAGAACAAACAGTGAAAGGTTTTGATTGTGCAGTGAAATGTAGTTCACTTCAGCGTTTGCTCTTCACTTGCAACCGGCCATATGCCATATTATGGATTTTCCAGAGAAACCTTATTGCCCGCATTCACCCCAGCTGCAGCATTCAGCGTGTGAAAGATCGACAGTACACACGCCGGAAAACCGTAAGCTGCACTTTCCCCCATCTGCTCTTCTGCGTCGTATTGCATTCACAAATCTCCTCTGCTCTCCACGTCCAGGGATTGAGATTCTATTTATAAAAACGTATCCTCAGCGCCTTCGCTCCTCTGAGTGCGACGCTGCCCTACGAAGCAAGTGGACGCGCTGGAGAGGAATGGTGTATTACGGAGAGGGAGGGACTGTGCATACACAACACCACACACACCACACAGAAAGTGTGATGGAAAATGCACAACAAACTTCTGGTGCACTGAGGGTGGGATTTGTGCACTTTCTCCATCATCGACGTTGGGACTTCACACTGACCGGATTTTTGTTGATCTTTGCTGGAATCGTCAGTGTCAGCTAATTCTTTCCCATTTTAACTACATCCAGCGACAGTGGGGAGGGGCGAGAATGTGCAGCACACTAAGTGGCACTCCATATGTCAATGGTCGTTTCAAGTAAGAAAAACATAGTTCCTGATTTGATCGATGAAATGTGACGATACTTAGCGTATCATTAACAAGCAGCGGTCGGAAAAGCCGGACCATAACTAATAGCAGTCGCTCGTTATTACCATCTATTGGAATGAGCATACAACACTACTAATCTCATCTTTAGCAGGAAAAATTTGCATTTGTTCGAAAAATTCCCCATATAGACCACACGCCCAGAGCACTGTTTTGCAACATGCAACTGAGCGGATTAAAACCCCTCGAGCCCCGGGATGAAAAATGGTTGCTAGAGTGCACCAGCCAACGTCATTATGCTTGTCCCATTTTGCATCGCAACCATTCCCGAATTAACCGCTCTAGAGGGGAGATGGTGCAGAGCGTAGCATCATCCCTCACGAGACGATGGCACTACGGCTCCAGCAACTGTTTGCATTTCTCGGTGCCGCACCGACTCACTAATGGGTGGTATGTACGCCCTCGATAAACCTACCAATGGACTCGCAGTGCATTGCGCTCTACTGGGCGGTCGCGGTGCACAAACGATGCCCCCGCGGTCGGTTTTGTGTTCGGGAGCGGCACCAATGTGGTGGTAAAAATAGGCCAATTTTGCACGTCCGCTAGCGAGCCGGTGGTGTTGTTGGTTACGCTTCGCCCCCATGTGTCCGCTCGGGCGGAATTGGAAAACAAAATATTATTCCCAACTTCAACCGACCAGCCCCAGACGCTCCGGGGAAGATTTTCGATCGGGAAATTTATGTTCCATTTCGCGCCCACAAACTCTACAAGCACCATCAATCGGGGCAGCATCTGGAAGCAGTTTGCCACTTTTCGTGCTGTGTGAAGGTGTGCCAATAGCTAATGCAAGCGGTTTACTACACTCTCTGAGCTAGGTGGGCCATGATGATTCAGGTCTTTACATTTACTTTCAGAATATTGCTTTGAAGAACGCGTTAAAACAACTGCTGATGACATTTACGACGCTTGGCTACATGATTTTCCTTATGGGTTATTTTTTAGCAGAAATACGACTCGTTAGCAAATTTACGTTACGCTCGTCGCGTACCGGAACTAAGACCAGCTTCCGTAGCGAAACGTGACAAGTGGCGTTGCCTACATTCACACACACACGCATCTACCCGTATTTTACCAAACGTTGAGTTCCCTTTTGCTGATGACTTCCCTGTAACTGTGACAAAATCTTTGCTTACGGTATACATGATTTAAGGTTCAACCTCCGAAAGCAACCAACCACAACCAAAGCGCAAAACATTTTCCCTAACGCAGTGAAAATTAGCCTAAACCTCGTGCAGCAGTCTCATCAGCCACAGCGTTACATTATGGTGAAAAGTTATTATTATATCGGGCACTTCCTTCCCCTTCTCAGATTCGTTTTGTGTCGAGTTTTGGCTCCCTTTTTCGCTCGTGCCTTGCAGCAAAAGGGTTAAAGAATTATGCCTCAGCTCTCTTCAAGCGTTTGTATGCTTGGTCACGTTTTGTGCCCAATCGGAAGTCGGTAAGAAGTGGCTTTTTTATAAAATATTTCGTACACTTCTCCTATCGTCTAAGAACGGGACAGCATTTGAAGTGCACGTTTTGCGACTTCCTGCGACAAACACACATACACAAAAAGAGTGGTTCACCCTTTGAAAATGAACAACGCTTTTGTCTAGCCAGCCACACGCTCTTGCTGTCCCCCAGACGGATGTGCACGAGATCGGAAAACCTTCCTTCGTGAAGTGTGCTTGGGCGCTGGCAGAATGAAGAGTCCTAATGAGCGAAGATTCCGTGACTAGAAACAATGGCTTTTCGAAATTTGGTGCATGCGAGATGACGTTTTTTTCTGTTTAAGTCTTCCCCTACATGTATGTGACTACCTTCTAGGAACGCTTCTACTATTCCAACACGTGTTGTAACACTCACCATTTAGTTCCTCGACCGGTTTCGCTTCGTGCGCCGGCGGTGAGTCTTCGGCCCTGGACGAATCGTCCCGCTCGATGCTGCTGCCTGCTTTCATCAGCTTTTCCGTCGACTCGTTTTCCTGCTTCTCGTCCTCGGTGTGGATCGGCGACGACGGACCGGACGAAGCGCTCGCGCCCGGCGACGGCGACGAGCTGATGGCGTGTGCCGGTGAGGTCAGTCCACCCGAGCCGGTGTCCTTTTCGGACGATTGCCGTCGGGCAAGCGGTCCGAGCTCGGGATACTTGAAGCCCCCGTTACCTGTCGGCGGCGCCGGTACCGCCGGCAGCCGTTCGTCCAGGTTGCCCTCCAGCGATTTTTTGCGAATTGCTTTCTCCGGTGGAGGCGGTGGCACCTGTTGTTCGACTAGTTGCTGCTGCTGCTGCTGTTGGTGATGGACCGTCGTAAGTACGGTGGTACTGCTTCGCACCGGTGCAACCGGGGGCAAGTTAGCGTGCGGCGCTGTAACCGCTGGAGGCGGTTCCGCCTGCCGCGGTGGAGGTTTCAGCTTTTCCGGGCTCAGCTTGGTGGGACTGAGCGAGCTCGGATCGGTGGCGTGCGGCGGCACTGCTGGCGGTGTCTTTGTGGGGCTCGGGAACGAGTTCTGGCGCAAGTTGGCCGTCCGCGGACCCTTCTCCGGCGGGGGCGGTGGTGGCGTCTGTCGCTTCGGCGGACTTGGCGGTGGCTCACTCGGGGACGGTAGCCGATGGTGCACCCCATGCCCATTTCGTTCCGCTGCGAACGGCGGAGGTGGAAGCGGCTCCTTTGCGCTTCCATTTGGAATGGCTGAATAGTTCCCGTTGGTGGTCGGCGCAGTGTTGACCGGTGGGGTTGCAGCTGCGGTGGCCGCATTCGCACCCGCTCCCGCTATAATGCCCGTCCCCGGTACGGTCCGAATGATATCGCACCGGTTGAAATCGCTGCCCTTCGTTGTGCGCGTCTTGGAAAAATGGGACGTCCAGTTCTTCTGCTTCTCGATCAGCTCGCGCGAGTTAAACTTGCGCTCCGGCTTTTCGGGCTTTTCCGGCTTCTCGGACTTCAACCGGGACTGGTTGAGGATGCGGTTCGAGTCGAGCTTGCCGATGCCGTTGCTGATGGCCGTCGGCGGCGGCGGCTGCTGCAGTTGCTTTCTCTTTGGCGACGGTGACCGGTCCGGCCCGGAACCGATGTCGGACAGATTGTCCTCCCGGCTGCTCGAGTGCGACATCTTGATGCTGAACGGTGGCGGACGGTTGACGCGCCCTTCGCCCAGCTTTTCAAACAGGGCGCGCGCGTTGTTGAAGCGGGCGGCGTGTGACTCGGTCCGCACGACCGTTGCCGTGGGGGAATGGGTTGCGGCGGTGGCACTGTCCGCCGCTGGCCGATCGCCGCTGCGCGTCTGTACGTCCTGCGCGAGCTCGACCGGTTTGCGCTGGAAGAGGTTCGCTATCTGCGATACCTTAGGCCCGGCGGCGGCCGTTGCCGCTGACGGATGGGCGGCGGTGGCCGTCGATTTGTCCATGGTGAAGGTGCTGATTCTGAAAGGGGGACAATAAAAAGGAAAGTTGGCATTAGAAGATGTCATTGAAATGGCAATCACATTGTTCCCCACTACCAGACAATGCATGCTTCAGTCTATGGGTATGTAAGGAGGCACTCCCAATCGGTCTGTTATGCTAAAAACTGCATTCAACAATTAGAGGACATCATCTTGCGAAAAGTAGCACTACCGATTCGCGGATTAGCACACCGTACGGCTTCAAAGGCAAGATACTGGCCACCATTGAGTGATAGTGTTGCTGGTGATGCAAGGCAATGCCTCTCCCGACGGCAGAGATACTCCCCATCGTGCTCACAAACACACTCACAACCACAAGGAATATCGAGGAAACTTCCACTCAAGCGCTGTGCCAGTTCAGTGTGCAATAACATTCTAACTAATGTCGAGCCAATCAAACTGATACAATCTTGAGCGCAGCGCTTCCGAAACCATGCGCATCGCTGTAATGTCCGACGTAGCGCAAATGTTGCTTGCTTTGTCGGGAAGAAAGAAAAAGCAAGACACCTCAAGATGGTCATCACAGAGGCAAAGCGACAGGACAGTAAATAAAACAAGCAGCCAACGGAGCTCTCCACTGTGTTGGAGGAGGGTTTTGCACCGGTGCCGTTGCTTGCGATAAGAAACACACATTACAAGTGTCTTATCAGACGTTTGTGCGCTCTTTAATGCTCGATACTGTGCGGGCCTGTGCCTGTACTGTGATGTCATAAACACACGCAGAAGGGGGAACACTCGGTTACGAGCGAGATTTGTAGCACATTCCAATCACAGGTGCAGCTTACATAGATATCGTCCGGGGGAAGTGGTTTTAATTTCTATTGGTAAAGCCTTTTTCCGGGTTCGATAAATCGTAGAATGTTGGAGGAAACGAATATCCCTAAAGCCTTCCAAATCAATGAGAAATCTATTACGACTCAAGGGAACTGATAGCGTTCAATAAATGTTGTCTAATTCCTCCAATTCTTCGTAAAAGTAACACAATACTCACATCCATTTTGATAAGAATCAGATGAAATCTCAATTGGAAAACTAAATTACTCCTTCTCTTCTGCGTCTTTAATTTCTCCGTTTGTAAGTCTTTACATTCACTTGTTACTTCACAAAAATTGGAACACTTCCGATTCAACCGCTGCCGGTGAAACAACTAATCAGCCCCGCGCGTAATACATTAGAACGTCCAAACAACCGAATGCGACTGTGTGTTGTGTTTTGCGCGACCGGCCACACTGATCAGACACACAAACATCAAGGCGCAACTGATAACACCGTCACGAGAGGTGGTGGTGCCGAGGGCTCCGTCGTAGCAGTTCGGAAGTCTTGTTTAGTCCAAAACACGAAGCTGTCGGACACTGCCGTGATAAGTACACCGGGTGGGTAAAAAACACTACCACTAGCCTTCTCACAACACAGGGCAGCGAAGGCAGCGACTGCACCAAAACAAACACTGGTTAGGTTAGGCACTTCACAGGCCAATCCTCATCATAAACCAGATATAGCGTGTTCTCAAGAGGGCTAAAGACACTATGGAACGGTTCAGACCGATCGATGGATTCAGTTCTGGGCGAGACACAATCCAATGATGACACCAGCAAGAATCAAGTCGTGGACATTTCAAGCTTTTGTAGCAACTTTAGTGCTGATAGGACCTATCATCTCAGCGCAGAAAGTGCCCAACTGTGCCAGTACACTCGGATGTTTCTCGTTTCCCGCGATCACTTCCTGTCCCAGTCCGGACGAGTTCTGGTCACCGACGGCCGTCCTCGGTGGCTGTTGTCCGGGCTGTGTTCGAGGTCTTGCCCTTGGGACACCGTGCGGCACTAGTACGACGACCGAAACAACCACCGATGCAACTGAAACACCGGCCACCTGTGCACCCGGGCTAGTCTGTGGTGTTGGTAGTGTTTGCCGGCTGAATACGGGTGAGAGTGTGGTTTAAAAAACAAAGACACTCACACGCACGTGGAAGCGTTATTAACTTTTTACTTTCACTCGCACGTACCGCCCCGTCTGGGCAGGCGACTGTTTAGCGACGCATCACGTCCCCGATAGCATCCAGTGGGTTCCGCAGTGCGATAGCCGGGGCCGGTACGCACCCAAACAATGCCGGGGCGACCAAATCAACGGCCGCTGCTTCTGCTATTCCGCCGAGGGCAAACGCATCTTTGGCTGGAGCTGGCGTAATCGGGCGCAGCGCATGACCTGCGGTTAGTGTTAGAGGCTAAGGAAGCCTCTCTATCGCGTCACGTGGTGTGATAACTATAGTGTGCCGTGTGTTTGGCCTTGCAGCCTGCAGCCGACGACGCGCCGACCTGGAAGCGGAAGGAAGGTTTGACGTGACGCTGCACTGCACACCGGATGGCAACTACGAGCAGCTGCAGTGCGACCAGGGTGTCTGTTGGTGTGCCGATTCGGAAACTGGAACGCAAACCGCCGGAACTCGGGCCGTCCCGGAGGAGCTGTGGAGTTTGCTCCCGTGCTGTTAGTAGCTGTGTCAAGACAACCAAAGTCCCCATTTTGATGGATGATTCAACGGGCTTGAAATTGACTTTTTCCACTCTCGCTCTCTGTCTATCTCTCTGTTCCCTTCCAGATAACGAAACACTTCATGGCGTACAGTATCTGAGGCGTTGCGAAAGTGTTGCATTCTCGCAGATACTTCAGCGCAAACAATTCATCATCCGCGGGCACAGGGACGTAACGTTCACCGATACACTGTGCGAGTACGATGGCAGCCATGGTCGGTACATCATCGAGGGGCAAGAGTACGTTGGTCCGAATGGACAGAGCTTAATTTAGTGGTTTAGTATTATTTCCAAAACTTGATCTTTATTTTTTAAACCACCCCCAGAGCTGCATGCACGTGGCATGACGGGACGAAGCTTAATCCTTATAAAACTTCGCTCCGAACACTGTCGGCGATGAACTGTAGTAAGTATTAATAGTTTCTAGATATACAAATTGAATTATCGCAGTCAAAACTCAGACATTCCATAGTAAATACTTTTCGGCATTGCTGTGGAAATAGCACGACTTAAAAACACATCACATTGCATACCCTTCAGGCGCAACGCTTAGATACGCTTTCTAAAACGCTTTGCGTTGTAAGCGCCTAACGCTATGCAATCTGCTCTACACCGCAAGTGCTTTCACGACTTTTTTGAGGCGCGCTCGCTTCAAACAAAAGCTAAACGGCACAAGAATGCGCCAACAGCAAGCAATTCACACACCACCACCACCACCACCCCAACACCCGCCACAACAGGATGCAGTTCGCTTTCATCATGCCCGGCGAAACAAATTGCCCGTTAACGTGGGTTACTTAACGAGACTAACCACACACCATTCCACACGCAACAACCGCTTGGCCGCTTGCCACACTCCCTCTCCCCATGGCACGGAAATTGATGGCAACACACAACCGACAACACATTGTTTCAACCAACCAGCCTGGCCCTCCCGCACCAGAGCTCATTTAAAAGCGCATGCTATTTCGCACTTTACTACCACCGTGCGTCTTTCTTCTCCTTCCGTTCACAGATTGCGCACGCGACGAAAAGCTTTTCATGCTGGCGGGCCGGGAAATGGCACTGGCCTGCGAGGGCAACGGGAACTATGTGCCGCTACAGTCCCGCAACGGGGAGCTGTTCTGCGTCGACCCGGACGGGTACGTGGTGGCCGAGAACGTGTCGGAACAGACCAACTGTGAGCAGTACATTTTCGGGGCAAGCCTGATGTGATCGAATTAGGAAAATAAACTGTATAAGCTTAGTATAAGTGTCGCGAACGGTGATGAGAATTCTCCACCGTGCCCATCATCTTCAATCGATCACAGCAAATGGTTTACTGATTTCCCTCCACGAAAGCGTACGCTTCTCGAAACGATATCACTGAGTCGTGAGATCTTATCGTGACTAACATCGAAAGTCAATTTTCCCCAAAAAAAATCACACTGATATGAAGTCACCTACCAGTGACGGTTAGGCTAGGCAAGCGTGTAGTTACTGTCACCTCTTTTAGTAGGAAAGAAACTTCCGCCCGAGTCCCCACCAAACACGATGGGTCATTGCTTCACGTTCCCGCGTATTCCGGTGCTTATTTTGTACTGCTGCTGCTTCATCATCACCGCCACCACTGCGGTGGATCCACCGACCTGTGATTCATCCTACGGATGCATCTCCTCCATCCGGCAGGAGGACTGTGCCAAGGGCGAGATACTGATCTCGGGCGGTTCGCTCAACGGTTGCTGTCCGGGTTGCCGCGGCGGTCGAACCTACCTGGCCGTGTGCAACCTGAACATTCCCGACCGGCTCTGTGCGCCCGGCCTGAAGTGTGTTGGGCGCAAGTGTATCTACGATCGCTGTGAGTTACCGTTGGGTCCTTTCAGGAAACGATTTTGAAGACATTAGTTGAAGTTGCGGTTTGCATTCCGCAGCCACCTGTCTGCACACGATGCATCTGGATAAGGATCTGGTCGGCTGGATCCCGAAGTGCAACCTGGACGGGACGTACGCGGCCAAGCAGTGCCGGGGAGATCGGCTGTCCGGTCGCTGCTTCTGCTACAGCGAGGACGGCAAACGGATCTTCGGCTGGGACTGGTACCGCAACACCGAGCGGATGACTTGCGGTAAGGACACACCAGCGTCAGTGTATACGGAAATGAAAAGTTTGAGATTGCCACTTGCCACTCTCTCTTGCCAGCCTGCAGCAGACGCCGCGATAAGCTGGAGAAGGAGGGCCGGTTCGATGTCACGCTGCACTGTACGCAAAACGGCAACTACGAGGAGCTGCAGTGCGATTCGGGACTGTGCTGGTGTGCGGACGAGCTGACCGGCAGTGTCCAGCTGGGCACGACCGTCGTGCACGAAAGCTTGTGGGAGCTGCTGCCCTGCTGTGAGTATGCTTGCGCTTTTACCGAGCCTGACCATCATCTCTGATCTTCCGGCGTGCTCCCTCTGGCACAGATAACAGCACGCTGCACGGTGAGTCGTACCTGCGCCAGTGCGAAAGTGCGGCCCAGGCGCAGAAGCTGATCCTGAAGAAGTTTTACGCGCGCGGTACCGTTGGCGTCACCTTCAACGAGATTCCGTGCGACTACGACGGCGCGTACGGCCGGTACAAGGTGGAAAATGGAGTGTAAGTAAGCCCTTCACAGTCACAACAGCAAAAAAACTTGTGGCACCACACCTCGACGCGTAAGAGCACTTTGGCTGTGTGCTTGAGGTGACTTATGACTTTCACCCGATACGCGGTCGGTTTTGGTGGTGTGGCAGCACTGTCGGTGCGCGCCTTTCTGTCCAAACGGTTCACGGTCATGGTTTCTTACTCACCCACCTCCACCAAACCCCCGTTTTTTTACAGCGTCTATTGCACTTGGCGTGACGGAAAGAAGATTGGCTCGTTTCAGATACGCTCCAGCATGCTCTCGTCGGTGAACTGCTGTAAGTAGCGCAAGCGGCAATGGGTGTCCACACAAATATCATTTCATCTTTCGCCTCGCCAGATTGTGCACGTGATACGATCATCTACCGGGAGGCGGGCATACCGTTCACGCTGGCCTGCGGCGGCAACGGGAACTACGAGTACTCCCAGGACCAGAACGGGCAACTGTTTTGCGTCGACAGCGACGGGTTCGTGGTAACGACGGAGGTCGCACCGAATGAGTCATGCGATAAGTTCATCTACAACTCCGCTTTCTACGACGAGGACTGATTGCTGTGGTGGTGGTGGAGGTGGTTTCCGCCTTGGCTCGCTTCCCCAGCGCCGTATCTCCCGCAACAAACATCTAAAACGTTCGTTGGAAAAAATGAATCGTATGCGGCATGTGTTTGTGTTTGATACGTGATACATCATCGTGTATGCCGCCGCAAGAAAATAGCCTACGTCTTACGATTGTTGTTTGTTTACACGCTAGTTCTCACCCATATTCTCAGGTGAACAATCAAGCCCGAAACCGAAAGAATCTAAATCCCGTTGATGACATTGGAAACCGAACCCGCCGCTTAGCGCGATGTGAAGGTGCGGCAATGCATTAACCGGGAGGGGATAGGGGTAAGTGTATCCTTCCCATAACACTGAACCACATCTCGCATTAGTTGGTCGATATGTTATGATTTGGGTAACTCTACACCACACCACTCTGTAGCACACATGTCTACTGTTGGTTCGTTCTACTAAAGCAGTAAAGGCTTTCGCTTCCAGTGACGCCCAGTGGTCCAAGCGTTCGATACATTCCACCGGACCGCTAGGTGGCAAACACGCCTGACCTTTCCAATACACGCGGTATCGGGGCACTGCTCAAGCAAACCTGTTCCAGTTTTGCAGCTCACTGCATTTGGCACAAAAGAAAATGGAGTAAACCATTCAAGGAACTTGTCCCTCTGAATGGTGCAATCGAAGCAAAAGTGTGGAAACGGTAGCCTGGGAGTTCAATATTTGCGCCAAGAATGTGTCGGAAAGGTTACGGTTAGCGTGTCACATGTTGGAAAGCATGTTTTACATCGCAAATCCGTTTACCGAGCAGGACATTCAATGGGGATTTTTGCACCTTTTTGTGAGGCTAAAAATAGAGCAGCAACATACAACTAGTTTAATTGGGTCATTGAAGTTGTAAAGGCGTGGACTTCAATATAAGCTCTAGACAAGATGATTCTTGTCTCCAATGACAAGCACAATTTAATTTAACGGTAAATAAGACTAGAACACAACAACTACTATCTATCCTCAACACAAAAGCTTCGTCTTTTCTATTGCCTTTGGAGAAATTTTCTCCACCTTCACTCATACCCATACCATGCTTTATTGCCTAATCAGAAAAACAAACACGCCCTACATGGCCGGGTACAATAGAACGTCCTCACCTTCGCGCGCGTACACACTTCGTACCGAGAACTTGTGACACATTTAATTTTAGCCACTAAATCACGACCAGAGTATGACGACGGCTAGCCGCAGCCACGACATAATTACATTGTATTACAACTTCTTGTCATCTTGTCCGGCGCACCCGAGACACATCGACCGACTCACACAAGCTATGTCCAGATTTATACAGTAGGTGACCGCTAACTGAGAGGTAAACAAGCTCCAGTTAACGAACAATGTTCGCTAACTGGAGTGACGTTTCTATGGATTGATTGTTTTGATTGGCGTTGACTGGAATAAACATACCAAACTTTTTTCTCATTTATGTTGATATAAAGTATAGTAATTCGTGTAATAACATAAATTAATAGCAAACGTAGGCAAGAGACCCTAAATTTGTTTGAAAAATGCACATTTGCGACAAATTTATCTTCATGAGATTCCGGATGTTTCATGTTTTGACGTTTAAGTGTTCGTTAACTGAGAATCACTCCAGTTAGCGAACATCCAGTTAAAAAGCACTCCAGTTAAAACACATCCAGTTAGCGGTCACCTACTGTAGCAGGGGTTTGGTGGAGAGTACAGTGCTGCAACCTCAACCGAAGGGGCAGGTTGGTGCCGATGACACCATCCCCAATAAAAGGTACTTTTCCCTTTCCACCCCAAACGCGGGGGGGGGGGGGGATACTACTTACCTCGCAGGAAATAAATCAGCAGCGACAGCTTCTTCTCCCTTTAGCTCAGTTTCGTTTTCTCCGGTACAATGGCCCCGGAGGTTCTAGTGGTATCTCTAGTGGGGCAGCACTTCACACTGACACACACACACACACACTCACGCTGCTTTTACTTGCTGCTGCTGTGTTTCTCCATTCAAGCTTGCCAAGTCCGTGGCCGTGCTTTATCAATCACGTACAGGCCGGCTAACACCGGATATGCTTTGCTTACACGGAACACGTGGTTCCGTTTCTACCGTTCCGTTGCGATGTTCCGGGCCTTGTTTAGTTGATTTTAAATATATGATCCATTTTATTATGGCGAGAATAACCAGTCGTTTATGCTGCTGCTGCTGCTGCGTGTAGTTTACATCCTTCTATGACGTTACCTTACAACTGTTCCAACCGTTTCGCTCGTTGTGTATATGTTTTGTTTGTCTTTCATAACATCTGGAATGAAAATTTGATAAGAAATATTTGATTAGTGAAAAAGAAATAAGAATACTGTAAACATTGAATTTAGCTCGCTAGTTATATAAACCTCGCTACACACGTCACACTTTAATAACCTTAGTTTGTGTGTCACTTTTGACACTGGTGAAAACGTCAGACGGGCAGATAGACGATGTTTAGAAGTCGGCAAGATAGGACTTGTGCGGTATGCTGTAGCTTTGTGCAGAAAATAAAATATAATGTCTTACAACCTCAGAAGTGGGATATCGAACGAGAAAACAATGGAGCCATCTATTTCGAAGGATAAAATGATGGGTGTTCTTAAAGAAGTTGGCGAAACCGTGCCTGAATCAGCTTCCATCTCCCAAGTCAGGCGGCTATTTGATGCAACACACACCGAAAGCAAAATGGCGACTATCCAGACCACGCCATCTTCTCTGGAATTTGAAACATGTGCCGAAGCAGCGTCAGGCAATACAGAAGCTTCGGCGAGTACAATTGAGACATTGACTGCAAAATTAAAACAATTGAAGCTGGAAAAAGAAGTTTCGCTTCTTAAACAAGAAATGGCCAACATGAAGCAAATACAACAACCACTGCCGTTGGACACAATCAAATGCATCGAAGGGCTAGTTGATAGTTTTAGTGGCGAAAAGAATGAGAATGCCGAATGTTGGATTAAGCAACTTGAACAAACTTTTCAATTGTTCAATGTTAATGAACTAGAAAAAATTATTATCACGCGCCGACTTTTGAATGGTACCGCTGCAATGCTGACAAAATATATAGTGTTTACAAGCTACGACGAGTTAAAACAACAAATTCTGGAAAATTTCTCAACTAAACCTTCACCGGAGAGTGTATATCATCAGCTTCGCCGTAGACAGCTTCTTCCTCAAGAAAGCACCATAAGATATGTGCTAGAAATGGAAAATATTGCTAAAAACGCCACAATATCAGAACAAGAACTAGTTTCAATAATAATCGATGGAATTGGAGATCCTGTGAATGCTGCTGCGATTCGTTTTTCTGCAAACTCTTTGACCGAACTTAAGACAGCCCTGCAAAAATACGAATCGATACGTTTACAACCGGTGTCAGTTTCATTCAAACCAAGGATAATGACCAGACCTGACAATGTTGGAGGTATAAAATGCTACAATTGTTCGAACTACGGGCATCATCAACGGGACTGCCAGCAACCACGACGGCGAAATGGGTCTTGCTTCCTATGTGGAAATATGGGACACGTTGCTCGAGATTGCACTCATCGTACTCAATCGACGTCGGCTGCCATCTACCATAGTGAAGCAAATCAAAACAATGTTATCCACGAACCGAACTATAATGAAAGCGCAGTTCAGATAGAAGCTATTCAGGAGGTAAGTGTTGCTTTCAAAGTCTCTAATGAGTTCAAGATTTTGCCCTCACGTGTACTTTCTTTGTTTGATACGGGTAGCCCTAGGAGTTTTGTCAGCGAAGAGCTTGTCCCGACTCTTGCCCAATATCCGTGTTTTTCTGGATTCCGCGGATTAGGAAATCAACCTTTGACATCGCTAGGGTATGCAGAAGGAAGAATTCGTTTTCGTGACACTTATGTTAACCATTCATTTATCATCATTCCAAAGAAACAAATGGCATGGTCTATTATCATTGGACGGGATTTGTTAAAAAAATTTAATATTCATTTGCATTACATACGTTACCGTTATTCCAAACAAAGTTTAATGAATTACAAAACCATAAATAAAAACGAACTTCAACCACACATGAGAGCGCGTCTTGAACATTTAGAGATTTTGCGGGGTTTTTGTAAGAATGGGGAGGATATTCATTCGCAGTCCATTGGTTCGGTTGATGATAATAATAATGCTGTCTCTGAAAATATAACCACGACATTTAGCGAGTTATGTGCGATCGACATTAGTTCCGAGGAGGCAAAAATAGATGTAGGCTCCAATTTAAACCACGAACAGTCACAGGAAATAATTTCTGGGGTATTTAATCATTATTTGCGAGTGTCAACAGAGTCAATTACGGAGCCCGTTCATTCAATGACCATTAGTGTCACAAATAGTACTCCCATCTATTGTAAACCAAGGCGATTATCTTATGCTGAACGAAATAAAATTCGAGACATAGTTCAAGATCTTTTACAAAAACAGATAATCCGCCCTAGCAGTTCCCCATATGCCTCTGCGTTAGTATTAGTTCGCAAAAAGAACGGTGAGACTCGTATGTGTGTCGATTACCGGCCTCTAAACAAAATCACGATACGGGATAACTACCCTTTACCATTAATCGACACGTGTCTTGAACATCTCAGCAATAAGAAGGTTTTTACTCTCTTGGATTTAAAGAGCGGATTCCATCAAGTTAGAATGCATGAGGACTCCATTAAATATACGTCTTTTGTTACACCAGATGGACAATATGAGTATGTGAGAATGCCGTTTGGATTGAAAAATGCTCCTTCACAATTCCAACGGTTTATTAATTCAGTTTTGCGAGAGTATATAGATGAAAGGAAACTTGTAGTTTATTTGGACGACATAATTATTGCGTCAAAAAATATAGACGAACACGTAGCAACACTTAATAGCGTTTTGCGAACGATAAAGAAAAACGGGCTTGAACTGCGTTTGGATAAATGCAAATTTGGTCATAGTGATCTGGAATATTTAGGGTACCATGTGAATTCTAAGGGAATACATCCAAGTGACTATCATTTAAAAGCAATCCAGAACTATCCATTGCCCGCAACAGCTAAAGAAGTGCAACGCTGTTTGGGTCTTTTTTCATATTTTAGACGCTTTGTACCATCCTTTTCTAATATTGCTAAACCTTTGAGTAACTTGTTGAAGGAGAACACAAAATTCGTTTTCGATGAAACTTGTTTAGACGCTTTTAATAAATTAAAAACAAAATTGTTAAATGCTCCGGTCCTAGCGATATATGATCCCAACAGAGAGACTGAATTGCATTGTGATGCGAGTTCAATAGGATTTGGGTCGATTCTCCTACAGAAGCAAGATGATGGAAAATTCCACCCGGTGGCTTATTTCTCCAAAACTGCTTCTGCAAGTGAAGCAAACCTGCATAGTTACGAACTGGAGACTCTTTCGGTAATTTATGCCCTTAAGCGTTTCCATTCCTACGTGCACGGTATCCATATCAAAATAGTCACGGATTGCAATTCACTAGTAGAGACCCTAAAGAATCGCAATTGTTCGGCAAAAATTGCCAGATGGTCTCTATTTTTGGAGGATTACGATTACTCAATGCAATATCGCCCCGGCAATGTAATGAGTCATGCTGATGCCCTCAGCCGTAGCAATGTAGCTGCAGCAGTCGACGACATTGACATCAACTTCCAGTTACAAATTGCCCAGTCACAGGATCCCGAAATACAAACACTAAAAACTAGGCTTGAAAATAATACGGTACAAGGATATTTATTAATGAATGGGACTGTGTACCGTCAACCTTCCCAAGGAAAATTGCAACTGCTTGTTCCTAAAGGCATGATAACCAACTTAATTCGTAACATTCACGAAAAAATTGGCCATCTTGGTGTTGATAAATGTTGTGCCCAACTGAGTAAGTTCTATTGGTTTGCTGGAATGAAAAACTATGTGCAGAATTACATAAAAAATTGCCTCAAATGCATAATTTACTCCGCACCACCACGGAAAGATCAGCGTAATTTACACAATATATACAAAGCTCCAATTCCTTTTGATACAGTTCATATAGATCATCTAGGACCACTACCTTCCCTGCAATCAAAGAAAAAGTTTCTACTTGTAGTCATCGATTCATTTACAAAATTCACAAAACTATACTCAGCCACGTCCACAAGTAGTAAAGAAGTATGTAATGCATTAAAACAATATTTTGCCTATTACAGTCGGCCAAAACGACTAGTGAGTGATCGTGCTACGTGTTTTACGTCGAATGAATTTAAAAAATTTCTCGAAAATAATAATATTTCTCACATTCTTACTGCTGTTTCTTCTCCTCAAGCAAATGGTCAAGTGGAAAGAGTAAATAGAGTAATAAGACCAATTTTAAGCAAAATTTCTGATCCTTTAGATCATACTGATTGGAGCTCAAAATTACAAATGGTAGAATATTCATTGAATAACACTGTGCACTCGTCAACAAAAAATGTTCCATCCATTCTTTTGTTTGGTGTTGAACAGCGCGGCACCGTCATTGATGAGTTGACAGAATATCTTGATGGAAGTATTGAATACCCTAGAAATTTTGAAAAAATACGTTCTGAGGCCTCAGAAAACATAATCAAGTCACAACAAGTAAACATGAACCAGTTTTGTAAGAAACATCGCCCTGCTCTAGAGTTTGAAGAAGGAGACTTAGTAGCCATCCGTAACATAGATAATACTCCCAATACAAATAAAAAACTTGTAGCTAAATTTAAAGGACCATATGTCATACATAAACGATTGCCACATGATCGCTACGTAATCCGTGATGTCGATGGTTTTAAACAAAGTCAGATACCATATGATAGCGTTTTAGAGTCAGACAAGTTGAGGTCGTGGATTGCGGTGAATTCTGACCCTTTAACTGAAACCCCCAGCAACACTATAGAAACAAATTGAGGACAATTTACTGTCAGGAACGGCCGAGCTGTAAACATTGAATTTAGCTCGCTAGTTATATAAACCTCGCTACACACGTCACACTTTAATAACCTTAGTTTGTGTGTCACTTTTGACACTGGTGAAAACGTCAGACGGGCAGATAGACGATGTTTAGAAGTCGGCAAGATAGGACTTGTGCGGTATGCTGTAGCTTTGTGCAGAAAATAAAATATAATGTCTTACAATACATTTAAAATATTGCCGTTCACAAATGCATTGACTTCTTGTTTGAATTTGTACAATAAAATTTCAATCAAATAATTACAGCTTCTTTCAAACACAAATACAACTTCTTTAAGCTCCAAGAGTCTAATGATTCTTCGCTTTCTCTATCGCCCTCCAGTTTATTTTCCCATCTGTCATCAACTAGGCTTTTCATCGATTAAACTCACGATCTATTCAGTTGGGTGGTGGTAAGCGTTAATCTGCACTATTTATTTCGACGATAGTCATTATTATCGTTTTTTCTTTCCCCATTTTTTTCCTTCTACCAGATCGTCTAACTACTAAACTCTTTTTAACATGGGAATACACTTCTGCTTTCGAGTGGTTCGTTTGATTTTTCTCCCCCAATTCGATAGCTTTTGCTGTTGTGTTTCGCACGTGGTGAAGCGTGAAACACAATTCCTTCCCCCCGTGCTTTTCTATACTTGTTCTCCTTACCATCCTGCTCCTTGCCTATCCACTCCCTGCCCGCAACCGGCAGAGATAAGTGTTTGAGGCACAATTTACGCTTCAAAGTGTTTGCAGCGCACACGCTTGTTTATTTATTTATTGTTATGGACACACACACAAATATTCAGCAGCAGCCAGCACGTAAACGCACGAAAAGGCGATGTTTTTGGCGATTAATAATCAAAACTGGGGGTAGAAAATATGGCGAATTTGGAGAATAATAATAAAAGAAAAACATTTGCGCTACTAAGGTAGGGCAGTATTTGAAGAAATCGGCGAATGAACAATATTATTTGCGGAATGAAATCGTTTGAAACATCAACGTGGCTTCTCCTTCTACCTTCATCATCAGCCTTACTGGTTTGGTAGATTACCTTTCAACAGAGTATTTCATTTCAAGGTGCACACCATTTTTCCGCATCACGTGCCCACTGACCATGACATGTTCTTTCGCGGGGACAAGATTATGTAGATGCGAACTTATACGTCAGCGGCACACAACAGCGCGAAGAGATAGTGTACAAGATGCGATAAGCTGCGATGCCATGATGTGTCTAACTTTAACTTCTTGTAAAGCGCTTTAAAAAAACCCTCAACCCTCAACCCTCAACCCTCAAAAGATGCAATTAGACGCAAAGCTATAACAAACCTTCTACAAACCGAGCCGTACGCCTCCTCCTCCGATCGCTTTTTCTTTGTTTTGAAAATGGAGAAAATTCTGTTTCACCATGACCTCCGGCCGGGGCCAGTAGCCAGCCACGCGAGAAGCCACCCGGAACGAGAACAAAGCAAAGAAAAACACACGCACCAGAAGGGTGGTTGAGCTGTATAAAAGAAGCCGCAACATTAAACGGCTTGTATGTGTGTACTAACCATGGAAAAAAATTAAGAAATGAAATTTTCTTCATCCTTGGCATATTTTTGGCCGTTGTAGTTGTTTTTTTTTTCATTTCAAACCTCAATTTTTTGTAATAGATCCTCCAACAAACGATCAATCTTGACCTTTGCGCTTACAATTCGCTTTTTGTGTTTTTATTTTGCATGTTTACGACAAATAAAACAATGTTCGTTAGAAAATTCGTTAGTAAATTATTTAAACATTACATTTCATCGTTTATGTCACATACACACACACACATCAACGAAGCCTATCTCAAAAATTCCCTGATAGACCCTCTTTATAGCCGCTAGCGTCTACTGTTTGCTGCTGAATAATGCAAATGACTCAAAATGGATTTACGACCATTTCTTCTTAACTTCGACCGTACGGTCGCCGTATCGTTGCAGGCCGCAAATATAGATGTATCTTGTTCGGAAATATAACTGGTCCCCCTTCTGCTAGATCCCATCATTTGTCCCCCCCCCCCCATCGTCGCACACAAACGATTGCATATTTATGACACTGTCCGCTAATCTCGTTCGCGCTATCAATCGTTTTGTGATTCGGAGTTTTTTTTTTCGTTACGTCCCGGGGATTAACTTTATCCAAAAATTAATTCTCAAACACTGTTGGCACACGTTATGAAAATTAAAAAAAAAACGAAATACAACCCTCTTGTAAATATAACATTCATTTCTAGAAAAAATACATTGTCATTTTCCAGCAAAAAATAACAAGCTTTGATGTAGTTTACTTGCAACTATAAATGGTAGTTGTGTAGCATTATACAACGTGCAAGCAGAACTAACCGTCAGCGGAACCAACCTGTAATTTATTCCATTAATTTTAAGCTCTCCTAAGATGGTTGTATCAATCGACACACGAAATTTAAGACTGCACTACTTGTTCTGTATAAGGTATGGGGTGACGAATTGGTGCAACTTTACAGCCTGTTAGAATGAGAAGTGTTTGCGAAGTTCTGTGAGTCATCGTTCTTGGAAACAAGAACAACTTTTTTTTCGTGAGTAGCGGTCAGTCATCAGACAACAAAATTTTTAATCTGTGTAAAAAATGTAGCATTCGTACAGAGTACCGAATACGCTAGAGAAGTAAATCTACTCTCTCTCTCTCTATAAATGTAACTAAAAGCCCATCGATGCCGATAAACGTCCATTAAGCAAACACAGAATGCCCATTTTCGACACCTAATTATATCATGTTCGATTTAGCTACTCTCCTCACTTACCAGCGAAGTGCTGTCCAGAGCACAGAATTCGAACGATGCGCTGTCTGCGAAATGGTTTCTATAGCTTCGTGTTCAAGCAGCTATTCCCTAACGATAGCTAAAAGGGAGAACTATTCCCATACGATAATTTCTGGTAACGAAACGGAACGTTTGCCAGAAGGCGTTTACGAACACGACCAACCGAAACGCACGCAAGAAGTCACCTTTCGCAAAGCAGAATGATCATTATCGTAATTAAAATGGATTTCATCTCGTTCGCTATCGATTGGATTCGCCTCTTGGACGTTCCCCGTACTTTGCCAAGCTCTACCAAGCAAACGTGACCAAATGGTCGATCGATATGGAATTAAGCTGTATGCACATCGCAAAGTAACCGATAATTAGCCCGCCAAGAGTTAATTTCAGCACAAACAATTGAATAGCAAACGCTTAAGGTCAACCATAGACGTTGATTTCGATATATTTGCTGGTTAGGGCAAAATAATTGTTTTGGAAAGACGAGCTGAGGCGTTTCCTGCTATCTGGAACCCATAATTTGCGTGACGGTCTTAGATATTATTCAAAACGATAACAAAATCCCGACCAATGGATGAATGATTGCACCTGCTAGACTCTCTTTGCCCTTAACTGTAGACGTGAATGTATCAATGTCCTACTTCCAATGCGCTATATTTCATATTCTTCAACAATGTTTACTTACAATCGCGATGCGTAAAGAAACGAAGGACGCATAACAGACTCTTCTGCTCACACTCACAATACGTACGCGTAATTTTCTGCATACCAAAGACACGTGCGCTTAATGCCACAAAACTTGTGCTGCACAAATAGTAGGTATTTCTCCATCCGGCTTCCTTCTCTAATCCCTCCGAGCTGCAAGAAATGGGAGTGACCGGTAAATCCACTTACTTTTCCACAGCTTTTTTGCACCTCCAACTCGTTTTCATGTTTGTCGCCTTTTCTGGAGAGGAAGAAAATTCCCCGCCAGCAACAAGGTCTGCACACATTGAGGGCACTGCATTTCTAACGGTACTCAAGGCCAAACGCGTGACCAGCTCTTTAGATATTGAGCAGGAAGCTGGGAGAGATAAAGTTGCACCTATTTGGCATAATCCCGGCGTCGGTTGCGCTTCTGATGGAATGTGGAAGTGAAAATAAGACGATAGAGTATCGTTCAATTTCCCACAAAGGTTGAAATTAAGATTTTTGGTATGTTCGATCGATTGCACAGCACATTAAATCCTTCAATCTTCATCAAGCTCTGTGAAGGATGATACATGTTAGTGATGCACGAATAGCTCCTCAAAATTTTAATCATCACAATATCAAACGTACATCAAGCTTCCACAGCAAAACAGGCCCAAAATAAATCACGCCAAAGAAATCGTTCAACTTCTCCACGTCCGTCAGCATCATAAATCAAGCGAAGCCTTCACTTTCGTGAAGCACTGCTACCACTACTACTACTACCAGTACTAGCAGCATTAGTATTATGCTTTCATAATCAAAGCCACGCCTGTTTGGCAACGGCAGCTGCCAAGAGCGATAAGTAGCACAAATCGTGCCATTTAAAACCTGTTGACTGGGTCGCGCAGCAAGCTGTTGCCTCTCGATCGCTGCTGGTTCGAGGCTTTGGGCTTTTCCATTTCCATCGGTAACGGCCTGTTTCTCTCCTCAATTTTTCATACCTCTTCCGGGACTGATGTGAATTTCTCGATGCTGTGAGTGTGTTTGTGTGTGTGCGTACACTGGAGCAATGGTGTATCATCGATATCATATCTCTCGCACGTACACGGCACGACAGTACCAGAGCTCAGGACTTGGCTCAGAGAGTACGACCGATGGCGCTCTACACTATCATCAATATGCATTTCAATTTCAACTTATCAACCATTGAAGCTACCCATATATTCATGAGCATACATTATTGACCTCCTTTTTGTTGCTTCTGTCAGAGGATTCAATGGTCGGTACCACCCCAGAGGTAAACCAACCCATAATAGCACAGCATCCATTCTGCGAACCTTTGAGACCATCTCTCTATCTATCTCTCTCTCTCTCTCTTCTTCAGTATTTCCATTTCAAAATATGCGCTTTCCCTCGGTCGTTTTTCGCCCTCCCTTTATGCCCAATTATGCCCAACGACGATGGAGGGAATCATCAGAAGTGTTACTACATCAGCGCGTGCTGGAATTCCGAGTACCGGTTCAATGCGCCTGTACAAGGCCACCGGCAGTGCAAATTGCAAAAACCAAAGCCAGATATCGAATGTTGTCCCCGAAAGCACGCACGGAGGGGAAAGAATTAGGTTGCCCAGACGACTACTAGGACGACCGACAAGTGAAGACGGTGTGTGGACGTAGGGGGAGGACGAGGAAATACAGCCAAGTTCGAGCCGACTGATGATTGCAATTACACCTGAGGTTCACGTTCAAGTGCCTCGGTACAGCAGCAGCCTGTTTCTCATCTAAAAATAATGACAGGGGCCTATTAGAGAGAGCCTACACAGCGGGCGCAACGTGCGCGCCTACCAGGAACGATGAATACGACCCGGGGCTCAGCCCAGTGGTTGGTCAGATAGTTTGGGATTTCAATTTCAGACGACCCGAATGCCGACCTGTCCACTTCTTTACGTCACAATGTACACACATACACAGAGCGAGAGATAGAAAGAGGAGACCTTAATGGCAAAAGCAAAACAACGTCATGAGAGATTGAATTTTTCATGAGCAAATACGATCCCCACAAAAGCGGCACACACACACACACACATATGCCACCTGTTCTAGTTGCGGATCGTACGATGATCTGAAAACATTCCACTGGAGGTGGAGGAGGAGTAGCAGAAGAAGGAGAAGGGCTAGATGCAAGGGAACGAACGGTACTCCATTCATCTCCGCAATGAATCGACTGCGACGCCATTGAAAGCATAAAATCCGCACCGTACGCCATTGTGCTGGAACGTTCAATTCACCAGCAGCAGCAGCATCAGAAAAAAAAACAAATGGGAAAAGCGGAAGCCTAGCAGCAGCAGCCCAAAGCTGGCCCATGTGTCTGATGACACTCCCAACGGTTTGCTAAACAAACAGCCGTAGCTCCAGGCCACAGCTCGGTTGTTAGTGAACCTCGACGACCAGTTCCAAAGGAGAACGACCGAACTGGAGGGCAACGCAAGCATGTGGCCGACCCTCACGTATGTCAAGTCCAAATCTGACGTCAGGAGGGGGCTAATGAAGGCCCATTCGTTGTAAGCTATCGTTCCAGCCGTCTGGTTATCGATTTTCCTGCCCCTAGTAGCTTCACCACTCCTTTCGTAAATGTATCAGCTTCAAAAGGAGAGGAGATCACATCGTTAGGGAATGCAAAAAAAAAACACACACACAGTTCCAGGTTCATCACCATTACCCAGAATATCGGTCGCCATCATCGGGTACGTTGCACAATTACTCGAGAACTCATCTTCTGGCCGTTCACCCACATAAAGTGATTCTTTTTGCCCTCTCGAAGTCGAGTTGGCGGTTTAGAGAGGAATCATCAAGATGCTAGGTGTAGTAATGGCAAAAAAGCTTCGCTACTGCATCATATTCAATGCAGCTCCACAAAAAGCTTGGAATAATACTGCCTCACTCCATCTAGTGTCATTGCCTCCGCTAGTAAACAACTCTTCCGGTTTAACTGAGCGAAATTAAAGCAGCACGGCCTGAACCAAAAAGGTAGACGACATCGCACAGCGCGCAAAGTCAACCTTCTAAAATGCCCTCCGGCTCCGAGACACACAGTGCTAGCGGTTTAGTTTCGCACAGTTTTGTCGTTTGCTGTACGTTTGTTTAACTTTTAACCGTTATGTAGATATAGAGCTCGTTTCGCCTAAGATGCCCCCTGCGGTACAGCAGAATACTTGCCGAACAAAGTTTTATCAAGACACGCAGGACTTAAGGCGGACAAAAAACGACAAATCTTTCGGTCGTTCGGTACGATGTCATAAGAGATCTGAAGTCGTGAAAACAGTTCCGTTTGCGGTACGAAATTGGAACACTCACCGTGAGGAGCAGTTTCCTGCTACCGGGTGGCTTTTCTGTTTGCCCTACCGGAAGGAAGTTTGTTCATAACCAAATGCCGGAATGTGTTCGTCTCAGACGAATTTAATCGAGGATACGAGCATTTATGCCGAACAACTACGAAAAGATGGATAAAAACGTTGGAACGTGCGTTTACATTAAGGTTTTATTGAATTCTTAAGTGGGCAATTGAAGGCTCAAAGTACGAAAATAGCTCAAGTATTCCTGGAGAATGAAACTCTGGTAAGATTAACTTTCTCAAGAAGATCCCATGTCTCCGGAAATATTAAAGCCATTACAATGAGACATTCGCTCGCAAAGCGGCGACCAAACAAACGTACTGTACCGGAAATGACAACATAACATATGCCGACACACGACACAGCACAAACCGTACAGAGATCTTGTCGATTACACAACGTGAGAATACTGCCACCCCGTCAACGTAACCCTTGGCAGCTACTGCATCGAGTGAGTGACTCTGGATAATTGTTTGGACTTTGCATCTAAACAAAACTCGTCCAGGTGTTTCTCAGTCTCACTAGTCGTGCTCTCTTGCATATACAGTTTGTCACTATAAAGGTAATCTACAGATGTTCTCTACACGTGTCGCGGGTGCTATACCGCGAATCCATCAAATATCTTGGTTAACAACGTTTGGATGCAGAGAGAAAGAGAGCAAGTAGCGAGAGTACATCGAGGTAATTGTTGGGAATCTACCACCCTAATAGTTCATTCGAGCTATCAACACTCTCATCACGTGGACGCAAATACAGCAAATGCACGGGTGAGGGAAGAAATTAATGACTTCCCATCACATAATGAAATTAGCGATAGGTGGCTGTGTCTGCTTATGAACACAGTTATGAAGTACATCAGCATTAGACCATGGTACATAGATTTTATGCTCCGATGTACTTGTGCCTGGTAGGGACAAGGGTACACAGCGTATCATTAATGTGCATCCAATGAACTAATGCCGTTGAAGATGAAGACTTACTTAATAAACAATCCCGCTCCGAACGTTTGCTCTCACTAGTTGTGTACAAAGAGACATCTTTGAGACTTCGGAGAGCTTCTTGGAGGAGTTGTGTGGAGTTGCCAGACGAGAAGTTAATTGAGCGTGGTAAAGAAATTCTTCTCACTCGGTTCCACATCCCCAAAACAGGATGATCTACAATGTTAATAAAATTACGCAGCTGATAAAAAAATGGAAAACTTCATCTTCATGTTTAATTTCCATGCCCCAAACGCACCGCGTCTCGAGCAAGCCGATCCCCTAAATGTGCACCTTCTTCAGCGGGGTTAACTTCAAGCCCGAGGTGACGGTTTCCAATTCAAGAACCTACAAATTACCGTGCTTAATTGACCAAGACGCACTCTAATTTGGTTCCTGCCTGCCTGTCACGGCAACGCAGAGTCACACAAGCGGACGGCAATCGTTTCGCATTCACGGCATAAAGAATCAGTGCAACAACACCCGCCCGGCGTACAATTCCCCGTCTTTCCATTCGTGAAGAAGGTCCTCCGACAAACTGTACATTGAAGGTGTGGTACTTGCTTACGTCTGCGGATGTGAGAATCCGTACCAAAGCTAAACACCAAACCGCACAAAAAACAATCCACTATCCATATTTATAATTTGATCAAGTGATAAGTGTCGACATTAATCGAATGCTCGACAAAACTGATCGTTAGATTGCCGCCGTGACGCCCCCTAACCTTAGGACCTAGCGGGATTGGATACCAAACACGCACCACACACACACCTCCGCAGTCTTCCTGCAAAGATTGATGATGTAGCACCGATGCCAATTCTTCTCTACACCCAATAAATTGGGCTGTTGAAATACCGTAGCACCAGCGATGTGAAGTGGCGCATGAAATCACCGTGCTTTATACCCGGTAGTTTATTACGGTGGGCGCGTGTATGACAAAAAGCGTAACCGCTATGCTGCTTTTGGCCAATTTGATATTGATCTTATAGTGCGCGCGCACACTACGCTCATTAAAGTAGTCGTGGAGTTCCCATCCCTTTAAGCAGCTTGTGTGAGCTAATTAGTTATTACGAGGCCAGGAGATGGACCACAGAAGAATACAACAACGACTCTATTCAATCGATACCACAACCCAGGCAGCCTCTATTAATAGAGAAGCCTTACCGGAAAAATCGGATTATAACTGGCCACAAAACAGAGCTTTTGTGGGTGAGAAAAATCGATTAAGCATTCCGATGGCGGCTCCAGAGATCGGTAAACATGTATCACAACACACAGAGCAGACAAAGCAGAAACAATCCACCGAAAAACAAAAGCGCCCCAAGCCGGCCCTTTTTCCCCCATCACAAGAAACTGCTGAAGCGCGCGTGACATAACTCGAAGGTTTGTTCGCTTCCTCGCACACGAAATCGGTGTGAAAAAAGACGCTTAAAATCACGAACCTGATGCTTGATATACACGAAACAGCGCCCAAGTTGCCACGCTCCCTCATCTTCACCTCCAAATTGGTGACTTAAGAAAATGCAACCCTGTCGCAAGCACAGCTCTGCAGCTAGTAGTAGTAGTAGCCGCAATCGTTGTGCTGTTGCTGCTGCAATTGGCTTCACGCGAGATTACCCAATGCAACGTCTCCTTCCAAAAGTAGGGCCCCACACGGCAGCGCAGGTTTGGAGCACACGTTTAACCGTCGACCGCAGCGGTTGCTTAGTAGTGATGGAAGGAAAAATCACGTGCCGCCGCTACCAAATGCAGCAAGCCCAAGTTGGATGAGAAGTTGCGGTTGCACTGTGCACTGCACCTATGGGTTGTTTGTGGTTTTGTTGTGTTTTTTTTTTTTTTTTTTTGGAAAGGGTTTGAAGCCGAGATCTTCTGACAAACGACGCTGTCAATCTGAATGATCCGAAACCGTATCTTATCGTTCGCCATCACGTTGCCAAGTTTGCAGTTTTGATGCTTTTACGAGAGCATTGCCACCGTGACCTAGAATGGAGTGCCTTGTATAGATGGAAGTATGGTTTGTACGACGAAAATGGTTAGCAAGCGCGGCTACCAGAAAAAAAAACAAAACGACACTAGATAGCCTCCAATTGAATCTGGGTACTCTGTCAAGGCCAATAACTCAGTTTTATATCAGCTTATGGTACAAGAGTTTCATTGAGACTTTGATTTGAATTTCATTACAGCAATCTCTGGTAGAAGGAGCAGCAGGTCCCCTTCTTGTGCACAGTTACAACGTAACAATATTCGAAAGCATTATCATCATCAAGTACACAACGGTCAGACGGTGTCGTCTTGGTCGTCCATTCTTCAGCACCTTTCGGTACCGCTTATCAGCCTCGCCCATATCGCTGCTCCCAGCCGGAAATGCAGGCTTACCGAGTACGACTGGGTCATGAAATCATATGCAATCAACCGTATCGCACGATGACCAAAACCAGACACACACACACACACACTCACAGTATAAACCAAAGCAAATCACTGTGTTCCACAGAGTCACTTGACGCTGATTCGCTTAGAAAGCAACCAATATAGTTCGGGTTGCTTTTAAAATAATGCTGCTTTGGGTGGCACGACCTCACACATTACTTCAGCTTTTCTCCCATCATCCTTCTCGTTAATGTTGCCAACGGCATGCTAACATCGGGTGAGTAGTGTATGTTTGTTTTGTACGTGAGTGCGCCATATTTAATTACATCCAGATGCGCCAATTTGTCGCTCCACGCGTCGTGGCTTTCACACTCGAAAAGGGGGTAGAATTCCTCTCTTTCGTTTCGAGGGATGCTTTTTTGGACTCATTCAAGCTGTGTATAATTTTCCACCCTGACTGTGTGTCTGGTGGCTTTGCGTCGTCACGCGAATTTTCATTCTCAAATGAACCCATATACAGGAGGAGCATGCTCGCCAGAGGGCCATCCATCGCTATGCGGCTATGGTTTGTTACACGCTGCAGAGATATTTTAAGGGCATTTTCACATCACCCGTAGGTAATGAAAACCGTTGCGACAGATTACGGGGACACAGCTTGCCCGCGGATGATGAATTGCACGTTGCCAAGCGGGAGTAAGATCAAATCATTCGCATATTATAGTTTATATCAAAGTAAAAGCTTGTGAGGCTTCTTTCTACGAAACAAGTGTCGTGAATCTCCACTCCTAACAATGCTATAAAACCGATCAACAAACAGTATTTTGGAGCTTGTATAAAGGCTAACCCAATAAACTTATATTACACTTCCCAATCAACAAACAACAAAAAAAGCAAAAGCACGCCCATCATCATCTCGATTTCGTTCCATTATAACAATAAAGGAAAGTGAAAACGCTGCTGAGAGACCCACCATTTCCACGTGATTGTAGCCTTCCCGAAACCTTGTCTTGTGTCCGGCCGTGTGTCACAATAGCCGCTTAATTTACAATTCTTCTCCCGGTGCAATAATCAAAATTGGATTAATCTCGCCAGTTCGCTCGCCCCGCCATTGCACTGCCCCACCAGGGTCCAATCTGACCAGGGCGCCCACTCCCTTCACTGGAGAGCATGGCTCGCTCCATAAACATTAAAAGAAAGTGGAGTTGTGCCGCATCTCTTGCTCGCTCGCGAGACGAAGGTTCACTATTAATAAACGTTCCGCTTGCGCGTCCTTAGCTAAAAATATCGCTTCGAATGTCAACGAACAGTATGTGTGTGTGCGTTTGTTTGTGTTCCGGATGTGGGAAAACAAAGTTGGAGAAATGGGTTTTAGCAGCGCCGAAGAGCTTCAGGTTTTAAATTCAATTTTGCCCCAAAAGGAAATGTTTACCAACTCCCTTTCAAGATGCTATCGGATGAAATCGTATCGCTGCGAAAGACAGTCTTAGTTATCTACTATTTGTTTAGTAACCGACTTATGTAAGCTCTCTCTCTATAAATTCTCTATATTTCATGTATTTGTATTGCCTTGAAAATAGCAAAAAAGGCAGCCCGAACAAGCCAATTGCCGGCTTAACATTTGTGGTTAACTAACAGCCAATAATCTTACGAAATTTGAACCTAAAGTTGACTTGCCAACAACCATTACACGGATTGGAACGACAGGCGTTTAAATGTAGGTTTAAATCTTCCTGCCTTCCTGCTACGGTGAAGCTATCCTTCAGTAAATACACCTTGCCGACGGGCTGCAAAAGGAAATATGCAACCGGCGGTGAAAACTCCAACCCAAAGTTTCCGTTCCCGGCAAAAGAGAACGAAAAGGTAACGCAAAGCCAAATATCCGTCGACACGATCCACCCAGGAGGCGCAAATACCAGTACGAATATTTTACACCGCACCAAGCGTAAGCGCAATTTCACTCGATGGCGAAAATGGCATCCTTATGCCGGAACCCAACCCTTCAAAAACGAGGGCGGAAGTTGATTTTTTGCGCCCGCCTAAAGTACTCACCGGAGGGCGTTATATACCTGGTCGTGTGTCTGTAATAGACGAAAAAAACACCCTCAAAGACCCCAACCCCTTGGCAGAATATTTGATCAGAAATCAATATTAAATCGTCTGCTTTCGTCAGTCGAGACGCTGCTTAGCCTGTCTCCACCCCTCTGCTTCCCAAAAACCTACTCTCACAGCCGAATGCTGCACAATTTGTGGCAGTAAATCCGATAATCCTAACGCTCTTCTCCGTGGGTTTGCTGTAAATATTGGTGTACTTTCAACAGCTTCTTTCGATGCTTTTCAGCTGTAGACGACACTCTTCGCACGCCCCATTCAAACGGTCGAACTCGATAAATTATTCCATCAACGGCAGACAAACACTAACTGAACGGATTTTCAACGGCTTTTTCGAAAGTAAAGAGGGTTTCAGAATTTCGTCCATGTCCATGTCAGGTTCGTGTTTCTGCGCGCTCTTAAAGTTCTTAGCGTTTAAAATTCTAAAAGGAAACTATAACTTCTCCGACAGCGAAGAATTCGAATTCGATTCCTACCTAATCGTATTCTAATCAGTATTCTAATCGTGTGCCTTTTTCTTTCCTGTGGCGAATGAAAATAACACACACACACACACTGGAGGAGCTGCGTGGAATTAATAGCACTGGGAACGGGGCACAAAACACAAAAACAGAGATCGAGCCCAGTCGACATTTTCTCACGGACGCTTCGCGCAGATCAATCAGCAGACCCGTGACGCGTCGCGGCTCCATAGTTACCGTCGCCGCCAGGCTGTCACTTGTCACTAACGGCGCGCAGCAAGCACACAGACACACAGGATACAAGCTTCAACATCTTCCGGTACGTTGCCAAGTGGCCAAGACAGGAGGAGAATGAGGAGGAAAGTGGGAACCGACTTGGCTTGAAAGAAACATCTTGCAACATAATTTGCCCTTAGCTGCGCGCGGTAGTGAAAACAGGCACTTAGACAACTTAATTGGCCGTCCCGTGGAGCCGATTTTGACATCTTTATGCAGAAAATGGTCCATCAGCCGACAAACTTTCTTTTACACCTGTGTCGGGGAAGGGCGCTCCGAAGCTTTGGCGTTTGACAATGGTAGCGACGAAATCCGCTTCCTTTCGTGTGGCTTCTCTGTGCCCTTCTTACAAACAATCGTCGATGCAATGCACTCGTGCGTACATAATTTCCTTACGCAATCCGACCTTGCATTGTGTTTGCGTACGTCATTTTTCATCACCATACTGGCGCATGTGTGTGTGTGTTTCAATGTAAAATGTAAACAACATTCTCATAGTAAATAGATCTTTCAATAGAAAGCATGCATCCTCCACAGCGTAAGGTGATGATGGTTGCAGTTTTTCCAACGTGTTTACGTCACACTGGAATACACACACAAACACACATTTCTATTGTCACCCGAGGGACGGAAATCGTTCCACTGGTCGATCGTCGTCTCCCAGTTGCAACAGTAGTGACAACATACGGAAGGCCATTACCATGCTGACAGCTGTAAATCTCGTGCACCACGAATTGTACCACCCGCTCCGGAATTGTCAAGACGGTACCTTAGCGGCACACGACCCCGGCTAAGCGCTCTCTAAAATTAGACAATGGCGGGCCACCGATGACAATCTTCTCCGGCCAAAGGGAACTCCCAGGAACCGTTGCATTGCCGGTTCCGCTCTAGCAAAGCGCTCCTCGGCACCGATGCGGCATTGCATTTGATTACAGAACCCAACACGGTGAAAGACACTGAACGACACCACACACACAAGTGAAGCAAAAACACGGGAAAATGTTGTGTAAACATCTGATGCAATTTTGTTCCCCCATTTGGGAGAAAGGCGCTGAGCAAGATTCCCCGCAGCAGATACGAGGGGAGGATGCATCCGCATGGTCTCGGTTAGAATTTATTGGTGGCAATAAGTATGTGTCGCCATTTAGGGCAATAGCTGGCAGCATTTTAACCTAATGAGGCTACACATTCTCACAGCCAATGTGTTTTTAAAGGCTTTATTAAGGTAAGCAATGGAGTTTTTACTGTTTTCAAAATGCTGTTCTTTAAATTTACTGAGCTTTAAAACTATTTACGCCGAAGATAATGTGTTTAAAAGGTGGATGAAACCATTCGAAGCACTTGTCACACTTTCTCGAATCCATAATAAGCGATGGTTCAGGCATAAAAGCGAGACATCATCTGTCTTGTATATTTTTTGTCCAATCCAATCATACATTCACAATTCATGATAACATTGCCTTTTTGTTGGCTTTTACCTTATCATTTATCTTTTGACTCCCAATCTCCAATTTAATACACCTACACAGCGTGATGTCAAAACTCTGATAACAAGAAAAGCGTCCCACTTATCAAAACAAATGTCAGCTTGTGAAAATTTATGACAAAAATGAAAACCAGATACTAATCCCAAAAGCCCGACAATCCCAAACCCCACTGCGAAGCTGGTTAAATACTGCCTAAAGTTCATTCAACTCTGCAACCGCGAAACCACTGGACACAGCATGGGACAAGAAATTTGCATTTGACAGGCTGAAATTTCACTTTTCACCGCATACCATACACACACAGAATAAAAGTGAATAGTTGTTTCCCATCCGGCTTTCCACTGGCCCACTTGGGTCTCGGGATATAGCCCCCCCCCCCCCCCCCCCCCCGGGGCAGTCATTGCTTCACCTCAACTATTACAACCAGCAGCTCGTTGCTCTTAGACATTGTCAATGAGTCCCCAACCGCCATTTAGCGAGTAATCACTTGAGCGTGGACGTGACGCGATTTTGTCAACCTACTGCTTCTACTCCACACACCGGACAAAACGGGAATGAAGAAGCGCATAAAATAGGACAACAACCATTAATTAGTCTGTGACTTGAGTTTCGCCTCCCGGCAAACACACACCACACGCTGCACCATCACGTGCTACTGTCGCGTTCGCTTACCAAATTAGGAATCTATAACGTGCTTTCTTTCGTGCCCGGCGTTCGTGAAGGTTACAGCAATTTCTCCCGCGCACATAAAACCTTCACAAGCCTACCCCCCGCACAAATGGCATCGTTAGACGGTAGGAGCACCGACCGAAAAAGGGAACCGATTTCCTGCCCATCAGTGTAAACCAAACTAAACTAAAGGATAGGGGGGGAGAATGCAGTAAATGATCCAATTTGATTGATTTCACTACTGTTTACCGTAGATAGGGTAGACTCGGGCGACCACGGAATCGGTAGCGAGTGAGCGATAAATAACCCATTTCCCAACCCCAGAGCGCACTGCACAGAGAGGACGGGGTTCAATCGACGGATATGAACGGAATTTCCACCATTTCCCTGTCTGTCTGGTCGGGGTCGGGTCTAGTCGCGTGTGCTAAAGTGAGGAACAACAACGGTTAAGGCGGGGGTTTGGCGAAATGGGCAATTTTGCAAGCACCTGTTTACGGCCGCCAAACAACCGGCTCGTTGGCACACGACGCGTCTAATTCAAGCAAAATAGGGGGGTTGATATTGACTTGCACGAAGCGCGGGGCAGGCGGGAGTTTCCCGAAAAACAAGACTTGACATTACACTTCTTCCGCGACGGAATAAATCTTAACGATGAACGTTCGCGCTGCTGCACTGCTACGCAACCGGTAGACGAACGCCAACGAAAAAACGTCATGTGACAACGAGCCGACGACCATGAGCTCCTGCAACAACATGTGTCAAACATATTATTATTACCGTTCACAAAAGTGTGTCTTTTTTAGTCGGGCCGTTCTCGCTAGACCAGATCAGTCCGCACCGCATGTGCAACTTCTCATCCTGCCACCAAGCTTTAAGCTGGGAAGGAGCGTGGGAATTTCATGGGCAAGCAAGTAACAATTCACTTGACTTTTTTTGGGTAACTAAACCCTTAACTTATATCATTTTTCAAAACCAACAGCCACAAACTGCGTCTGACATAGGCTTCAAGGTTGAATGGTGGGTGAAACCCGTCACTGCGTCCGAAGAAGCACAAATTCCGTCCCATAAATCAACGCCACACACAGGGCGCCGGGCGGCCCGCTCATCGGCCCCTTTGACCCGACGGCCCCGGTTGTTATTTGCTCCATATAAGGAAAGCTCTCTGCCCAGCATGTTTGCATAGCTGGCCCCCAAAAGCCTGTTTGGCCTCGTTGTCGCCTGCGTTGGGCGCCCGTGTGCTTTTCCCGTTTGCTAAGTTTCGCGCCCCCTCCAAAAAGGTGCGATGATATCTCCGTAGGCGCTAATTATGATTTATTTTTATTGGATAATTTATTTATTTGCCTTTCTTTTTCGTGCCTCGTGGGGAGTTTTGCTTTGTTTGCAACGCAAAGGTTGTGTACAAACACGGAAAAGCAAAGACATGCTCCGAGGCAATGGGCACATTAAACAAACCGATTGTGGCGTTCCTATCATCGCATCAACAAATCACAATATCAATAAGACACTCTCTCACACACATATCCGCGTCTTGCTCGGTGGAAATTGTTTTGCACTGCGAACGAAAAACAATCAGAAAAGCTTCCCGGGCACGATGCGTTGTTTTCGAATGCGAACTTTCACCCAACCCAGTGCGAATGCAAGGAGAAGGAAGGGGAATGAAGAGGGGCGCATAAATAATTGGACAAAGTGTGTGCATGCACCAGGGCGGCAGCGCGCCACCATATTTAATGCCTTTTTCGTATTCGACTTTAGCCTGCCCGTTTTATGTTTGTTGGTTTGATTTGTTTTCATTTCTCGCTTTGTTTCTTGCAAAGCGATCAAAAATTTGTTGCAAATATGTGGAGCCTGCTGGTGCGATTTCCCTTTCACGCGTGCATCGAGCGCCGCCACGACTAATGATGCAACGAATTTAAACAATCAACAGATGATGATTATTATGCTGCATCCAGTCGGCTACGGGCGCGGGAGAGAGCATCGGCCAAATAATGAGCGTTAGGTGTGAATGGTGTGTGCATGTGTGAAGAAGTGGGTTTGCAATAGAGCATTAATCAAATAAAGTTTGCCATTTCTACTGCAATGATAGACAGCATCGTAAATGTTTACACCTTCGAAAAATAATCTCTTTTGTTGTGGAAACAAGTTTCCGGATCATGCGGACCACCAAGATGGTTGGGAGTCTAAGATGCATTTCTCATAAGCCATAAAACAAAACGATCTGCAACGTGTCAAACACACATCCCACCGAATATTTTAGTTGAATCACCATTAGCATTGTATTCTGATGCAAACAGCTTATTTTCGCAAAAATTAAATACCATAAAACAGTATCATAAAAATTACTACTAAACCTGAAAAAAAATCAGATTTGCAATACAAAATGCAAGCTGTCCGAAGCTCTTGCATCGTAATTTATTCGCAAAAAGGCATCGTGTTTCCTATGAATAATACGCTGAAGTGTTAATAAAAAGTGCCACTGCAACTGCAACTTGGCGGCCACTTGGTGCAAGCCCGACACACAAAACAAAGGTTCATAAACATCCCACAAACTGACGCGTCCCGTTTCCCAAGCATACGGGGAGAATTGCATGGATGCACTCTGCTGGTCAGATTTGTTGAAATTCCCATTAATAAATTGCAAATGGAATAAATTATTAGCGCTGTGCTTCTCTCCTCCTGCTCTCTCTCTTGTGATGAGGTGTTCGTCAGCAGAATTCAATCGCACAAGCAAAGAAAGCGTTTCATTCATTTGTGTTGTTTGTTCTTCTTCCCTGCGGAAGCTTTTTCTTTTTCTTCTTTATGTATGAAAATAGATATAAATATTATAATAATGTTCTTTTCTATTTAACAATTGCCGATCGCACTTCTTTTATTGTATCATACACACACTTGAATAATTCTCAAAGTCAGTCCTCGCCATTTTGAGATTCGATCGCACAACCTATGCCGTATTGGCCCGACGGTTTAGCATAGGAGCTATGCGGTCGTCTCAGAACTAGCGTTATACATTGCTAATAAAAGCTGCAAAAACAAGCAAGTCAGCATCGCATAGGTTCGCTAATTTCATTCGTTACACGCTGTAGTAAGCGATATCAGATTTTTTCTACAAAAAATAACGAATAATTAAACTTTAAATTGTACAACAAAAAACAACTCTCTTTTTTACTTATAAATTCCAACGAAAAAACCTGTTCTCCTCACCGATCACAGCGCAGACACTTTCTTCCTAGATGCCCAGTATCATGTTTCAAGATTATCTATTCACACACGTGCACACGTATCGCCAGCCGCCGGACAGGGTCAATGTAGGGCAAAGTGATCGACAAAAAAAAAACACACACACACGTTCAACTCTCCCAAAACATCAACATCGGTTCCTCCGCACATGAATTCCCGAGAGTCATCCACACTAATGGTCGTCGCTCCCGGGAGGGACCGGTGGATGTCAATGAGCTCGGGTCGCTCTGGCCGCGATGTGGACTTTGTGCCGGCGTACATCACACATACCAGCGCGTAGTCAGCAGTACTGATGATCATCGCTAATCGATCAAAATCACAGCGAAGGAGCTTCGACCATGTCGTGTGCCTTGTGGACAGAAGTACAGACGGAGGCAACGGTAATAAAGCTGGCGAGGGTGTGGGCAATAGACACCATTACATCTCGTAGCTTCACTGCACCGCTCGTGTGGTGGGGTAAAAGGAAGTCGCGCTCAACACAAGCTGATTACTAAGTCTAGAAGTTGTCCCCGAGCAGAGATAGTGGGAACGAGCGAAGAACCTTTCTACCTCTTGCGCACACCAGGATCTACTCCTCTTCCACCCATCTAGACCCATACGTGTCGTCGCGCGATGCAGTTTGCTGCACTCGAATGCAAATGAGCTGATAAAGAATTTGTTTCACTGTCGTGGCTTCCCGCCGGCGGCGCTATTACCACAATTCACGATGGATGGGCCACTCGTCGCTGCTGCGAAACAAAGACGATGACACCCATCCCGTTGGCGTATGTGTCGAGTGCACCACGAGAGTGCGTGGATGAATCGTCCAGACGTTCCATTAACTTTCGCTCTTCGCTCGCACCGAAACAGCACCCGCAGGATGGTGTTGGATGCAAATGACCACCAGCACCGCACTGTCGGCAGATGTTATGATGCAAAAAGTACTGGTCTGGGATGCTCTTTGTACGAACGGGAAAAGAGGCAACTGAGCCCCGTTGCTTTCATCTCCACGTGGCACGCGTCATTGACAAACGCACACTTCTCTCTGCGGTCTCAGGGTTACAGCAGATCAGAAATAAGTAATTATACTGCTGAACGATTGTCAGCAGTCGGCAAACCCGTGTCGTACTTCAACGAATACGAAAACATTTTGTTAAACAACAAAGATGAATTCCAGTCAGCGTCTTATCCAACGGTGCTAGATCCTCTGAACAAACTCTACGTTCAGAGTTCAGAACTTTTTGCAATTATTACATCCAGTGCGCGGCAGATGTGAAGCATAGTTCCGATCGCATAGCGCTCTATTCATTAAGACTCATCAACATGCATACGAATCAATCTACAGAACAGCATGAAACAGTACATCAGCTGCTACATTTCCCAGCAAAACATCGCCCATTAGGTGCATGTATGCAGCGGAAACCGAACGCAGCGAGGTAGAATACAAACCACATCAGTCAAGCTGAACCTCCGTGTTTGGTATTGTTGTAGGTTACGCGTCAAGGGATTTACAAGACGTACCGCTGAGTGGAGAACCGTTAGCAGGCTCGTTTTGCTCAAACAAACTAATTTCAATCTGTTTTTAAAGACCAAATGACCTCTGGGAAAAAAAAACTCAAAAGTTATACAACTATTCCGACTCATTGGTCATCCTCTCCATTACCATTGTGCTTTTGCCAAGAAGTATCCAACATCAAAACAAAAACTTAAATCTACAGTGCAAAGCGAAATAGATATTCGCAAAATGGAAACCTCGCAAGATAAGAGAAATCCTCCGAAAAGGCAAGCTTATCCTCCAACCCACAGGTCCGTTGTTCATTAGCTGATGACATTCCTATCTATTCACCGCCTTTCGTTTAGGTTCTAGAGTTCCAGTTCTTAAGATTGCTCCGCACAGCTTCTCTCCTGACTCCGTACAGCATTTCGTGTTACGTTTCCTCTTCGATCCTTCTCCTCCTGCGCGATTGACCCTCTCCTCTTTTTTTAACGGTAAAAAACGGATATCTACCGTTCCGTTTGACCCATTCAAGATACACACAGGCGCGCTCGCTGTTTTACACCCCAGAGCCGCTGTGTGGTGCTGCAGAGGACGATGACCAGGCGCGCGACCAGTTGTGAGCCTCTCGCGAGGTCAGTCAACGTGAAACGCGACGACGCGAAAATGGACGAAAAACGCCAGAGAGGAGAGCAACAACAACGTATTCGTTTGAGCAAACCTGTTTCTGCCCTGTGCCGGTTGATTATCAACATCATGGTGAATGATTTTTTGGCAAATGGCAAATCGCTCGCCTGCCGTCGTTTGCACTTGAAAGCCACCACCAGCAGCAGCAGGAGCAGTTCGTTTATTGGACGAAAGACGAAAAGATAAGATTGTTGATCTTTAACGGTACAACATACAATGCACAGTGCAACGAAAAGGAAGGAACGAAAATTGCTTTTCTATTGCTTTATGTGTTTACGCTTACTACATCCTCCATAAAATAGTTCAGTGACACTTATTTTCGGAAATCTCGGATCGTCTAACACTGGTATTAATGTTCAAACTAAATCGAACTAATAGCCCGATTTCTACCGTGGCCTCCAATCAACGTTCTGCCTTTATCTGTCTTTCTTTCCACGTTCTATTTTATTTGTGCTTTCAATTTAATTTGCCGTCCCTTCTTCGATTGGGGAAAAAGGTGTGATTATACGAAGAACGATCACCATCGCTCAGCAGGATTAAAACCCACAAACTAATGACTGATCAATTAAGCATCGAGATGCAGAGACGGGAGGCGGCTCTATTCTCGGTAAGCCATAAATAAAAAGTATCCCACGTGGACGTTAGGGATGACTATAAATTGTACGGAGAGCTTTTAAGCAAACCCTCCCAGAGCCAAAGATCCGAATTGCTTCATTGCTATTGCAGCGTTCAATCCACACTGATGAGACCGAACTATAAAACTAGTCTGGAGTTCATCTGGAAGCTTTTAGCCCACACTGCCTTTGCCCTACATGGATACCACACCATCGGCCATGAGCCTCACATTGGCAGCTCATCATACGTACTAATCAACCTCGCAATATGCTTCAGCCGAATGGCTTCAAAACGTTACGACTACACATACATCCGCGTCTCCACTGCTTGGAATGGTGAAAACGAATGTCATCATATTGGATATTGGAAAACATTTATGACGCGATTTCCATTTCATCATTCCGAACAGTGAAACTATTTGCTTTTTTTAGGTACACACAGAGAAGGAGGGAAAGAAAATCACTTCCCCCAGTTTGTGTTAAGCCAGCGTCACTCGCACGGGCGCTTTTATGTTTGAAATCGAAATGGAATAAAATAGCGACTTTGATCAACGATAAAATTGATAGAAATTGATCCATCAATCAAATTTTGCCGACCCAGTGCACCATTGCCATATGTGCGCTGGAAAACGTGCACGGGAAAATGGAAACCATTTTGGGGGGCAACATCGCCCACAGCAACATAGGGCGGCTGGAGATGTGTGTGTGACTTGCAATAAGTAATGACAAATTGGTAACTTAATACCGCGTGTCATAACACAGTCGTAAGGCTGTAAGGCTCTGCAAGATCATTTGCGAGGCTCTAACCGAACATTTCTGCGTTACCATTGTTTAAATTAAGTTTATTTCAATGCACACACACGCACACGGATTACGTGGCCCAATTAAAATGAAAATCGAAACAATGAGGCAAATTAAACGCTGCAAAAGTTTGACTCATCACATCGAAGATGTCGTGTCTTTGAGTCACATTGCAGGACCAAGATGCTCAATACTCAATGCCGGAACGCATCAATCACCGCGCTGCTAGGTACGGCCGTTGTTTTACACCACACGCTCGATAAGATAAGTATGATAATCTTCGCTGTATTTCTTTGTGGCACCGTTTCATTTGGTGGCAAAACTGTTTGCGAAAGATCTTCTTATCATCAGCGACGAGTCATTCTTTACTTTGCAACACGACACACGGCCAATATCTTATTCTAGGGTATTAGGACCACTTCTTCTCCTTCTCCTAACTCCACTCTATACCGGGAGAACAGTCCTCGATCCAACCTGGTACATTCCATAAACGAATGATAAATCACACCAATTTGTCTGCAATGTGCCTACCATGCTTATAGCTGGTGAAATATATATTTTCATCACAAACTTTACAGATTTGTGCCAACAAAACAAAAAATGACGCGTGGGACGACCACGGAATGTTCTTATTAGGAATCATGCCTCGTGTCTCCATACTTCCAACGGGACACACCACCACCGTTGAAACTGTCAAGTGGTATCTGTTGTGTAGTTTACCCTCAGCTCAGTTCAAGATTGATACCAATGCGAACGCAGCGCGCAACTAAGAGCAAGTCTCAATTCGCCGAAAACCCTCTTCTTCCACTAATGATGTACTTTGCACTGTCTGTGGAGTTACTTTTGACGTCAACTCGCTCGGTCGGTGTCGGCTCTCTGTGCCCAAGGATTGTGTTCACATTTCAACAAACACTCAACAGTGTTGACTCTCTCTCCCTCATGCAATCTACCCGTGCCGTGTGCATTATGAAGGATACTTCATCGTCCGTTTTTTTCACAGTTTCCCTACTTTAACAACATTATAAAACTTTCTTCTCATTTACACGCTCTCTTAACTACTTGCGAGCGCGTCGGTTTAATTTCAGCACTAGAAAAAGGGCAAATTTTGATGGATTCACTCGGGACGCCACAAAAGGCCGACACAACTTTCAGACCAGTTCCCGGACAGTAACGTCCCAGTCCCCCGCCATACCGGCAGGTGACGGTCTGAAGAGGCTGAACTGGTTTAGGCTCCAAATTTTACTGCTATCGCGTCGTCTTTACATATCTGCTAGCATCTACTGGCACTCAGCGTAGAAAGAAAGTGGATTCATGCCGTTGATCAATGTCCAAGAAGTTCGAGCATTGCCAGAAGATATCAGAGTTCCTCGTTGTTTCCCCAACATTTATCACTGATAGCAGGCTTTGGAGCATGGGAATGTGTATAACTTTCGATTTCGAACAGTTGTGTGTAAAAAGCCTCCATCAACAATTCCCCTGCACCGGTATGGAACTGTGAAATTGCTCCGCATAGTTAAATTCAATGAACATTTTCTACCGCCGAAAAATGCACACCATCGCCAAGCCATGCCAATCATTGGAGGCAGGAAGCGCCGAGGAGGCAGGTGGGCATAAAATAAGGCTATCTAAATTCCAGCCACCTTCTCTCGCCGAAGAAGGAAGAAATAAAATGTTAAACATGTTGCGGCCAGCTCGCATAAACACACACACACACACACACACACACACACACACACACACACACACACACACACACACACCAGTACCGAAACTTAATCGACACGAAAGTCGAACCACCACGAATACCGCTGCTTGTGCCACCTTTTGCCGCGGAACCCGGCGGTCAGGCGAAACACTTTCTCTCTTGGTCTCTTCTGCTCTCAACTTCTTCACCACTCCCCAGGAAGATCACCACCAGCATGGCCAAGCCTTGAACCACCAAACCAGTGGACCAGGAAAGCGAACGCATCCGAACGGTTTGTGTGGGGCTTTTGTTTTTCAGTTTCAGTTGGCCGCACTGGTCTTCACTGGCCACTGGCGGTTTGATAAGTGACACGATGAAATTGAACACAGAGCCCAGAAACACCCTCTTCCGAGAGGTTTTCCGCTGACCGGAACCTGTGTGGTCTTCCGTTTTCATCCGAGGCTTTATGCCCATCATCACTCAACATAAACACAGATGCACACCAGAGCTTAATAGCACTTACGGTCCTACCCCGTCGGCGCTCTGTGAACCATGTCTTTAGGCTTGCATTAAGTTGCCGCGAGAAATTACTGACCCGCTTCTAGCACGTCTGAGCAACGAGGGTCATCTAGGGTAGGCCGGAAAACGAACCATGAATAGCTTTATGTTTTCACATCTCCTCCAAACCATCGAGACGTCAGCAGGTTTAGTTAGGCATCGAGTACCAGCGAGTTACCCATCCCGGGAAGCGCAATCTGATTTACGTCCAGGTGTTTATTGGCCAACTCCCATCACCTCTAACAACTTCCACGTTCGAAGATGTATAGCTGGGGAGTTAAACGTCCAAACCAAACAAAAAAAAGTGTGATTGATTGACCGAATGCTTTTGGAGCAAGCGCAGGAAATCGTAAATGGCAACTTCTTCTTAAGGCCTTGATCTTTAAACTGATTCCTTTAAATGTGGCCAGCGCGCGTGTGAGGAAACCACATCTCTACCACGCTCGATCGTATTACACTGCAGTTTGTGTGGGCATTGGGACCATGAAATTGAAGACTTGAAGGGGCTTTTTTATACCCACAATTCCTCGAATCCCAACGTTTGACAAGGACGCTCTGGAGACGAAGACTTCTCATGATTTCCGGTGTGCCAAAATAAAGCGCTGATGTCCAAAATTTAGCACATTAGGGTTTCAGATCTTTACTGAAAACTCTTAATCTTTTCCATCAATCAGGGGAAAGGTTTTGGGACAAACGTTCCAACGTGACCTCTTCTTCCAATTCCGCTAGCCTAACGGTCACCAGCACGGTGGAGAGGAGAGTTCACCTTAAACCGCACAAGGTAAACAAAGCTCATCGCACAAAACGTTTCCTTCCCTCGACGAGTTTGATTCATGTGACACCGAAGGATTCACCGTTTTGGCTTCATGGCTAATCCGACCCAACCGTGTGGATGTTGCTCCACCAGTTTTTTTTTTTGTTTTACTTGCTATACCTTCGGAAGCAGTTTTCCTTTCTGGGGCGTTAGTTTTATCCGATCCTGGCTCGGCTTTAGCCGGGGCCGGTCTAATCCGCTTATGGGTTATCGGGGGGCGAACTCACTTTTCGCTACTCCCTTTCCGAACCACACACACACACACAATTTGCAAAACCGGTTGCACAAACCGACTGAGAGCGAAAGGGGAGGCGAACATGAGCGGATACGATGATTTCCGGACCACTGCTGTCCGTGTACGACTTTTAAGTCGGTAAATATTGACATTACTGACTGGTTGGTGCCATTCGCCCGAGTGTCTTGGCAATGGAGATGGAGAGATACAGAACCGAAGTGCACCGATCGGAAGCCACACTAGTTGGATACTAACATGGGCCAGAGAGGAGGGAAAAACCTCGCACCTCCCCCCCTACTAGTAACTTTTAATCCAACAATCTAATAAAGGAGATTGGCGAATTGCAATTAACCTTGTTTTTAAATTGGATCGATGTCAAACAAAGAGTCATTTTTTTTAAAAAGATGAACGATAGCTAATTTCTGTCTTGCAATACACCTTGAAATTATAAAATCTTACTCGTCGCCCCATGACGCTTTGAAACTTTACACCTTCTCTCCCCAATTTGGAAAACACTCCTTGGGAGGCACTCATAATTAACACTCTCTAGCAAATTAATCGTTAAATTCTTCCTTTTGCAGATGGGTAGGTGAGCTGTCGATAGTGATATTTGACTGTTGTTGCTTGCCAAATGTTGCTAGAGTTTAGTAGAATAAACACGATATTGATTAAAATTCATAGCCCCGAAAGGGCTGCCCAAATCCCAAACCACATTCGGAACACACCCAACATGGCACGAAATGTGTAAATGACTAGACCGTTACACACACCAGGACGGAGTCTTTTACATTCATGTAATATGCAAATTATACAACTTATTGTCAGAAACTAAGTGTTTCGTTTGACATCCTTTCACATCCTCTTTGCGTCACTTTTACAGTTCCATGTAGAATAACTATTTTCAAAATAATACCTCAATGAACGGTGGGAGGGAGCTGCTCAATTTAAAGTAGACATCATATAGCAACGGACCTCTGGGCACTCCTTTTATTCGCATCAAAATTGCAGGTCAGCTCCACACCGTCCCGAGGGACGAAAAAAAAAGGTTTGATACCGCATCGATAATTACTACTGCTCCGGTTCACCTCGGACCACTTGCGCATTCACCGGGCACACACTCTCCCGCCAACCCCTTGGACGTCCACGTGCACCCAGGGTGTGGAATTATGCGCCACGTTTATAAATCGACCACCGGATCATTGGATCAACCAATCGACCGAGCAGAGAACAGGTGAAGCCGGCCATAGCTGGGCAAGGTCGACTTTCAACTTTCGTACGGCTTCGTGATCAACCGTCCAGCTAAAGGTGGCTTCCGCACATACACACACACACTCCCACCGACAATGACGAACATTAAGGTACTACGTCAGATACAGAGAGCCCTTCGGTTGTGCGGCGGGTAAAAATAAGCTCCACCAGCAATGCCGTGCCGGGCCTGCTGGCTGGACTCGGCACCCGTTCGGGCTGGAGGTCAGGAAAAAGAACGACACACCAAGACGTGCGTTCTATATTAAACTAGGCCTCCGAGTTGCCACAGCTACACACACACACACACACAAGGGTGACGCCCCTGGATTTTCAATGCCAGCCCCAAGAAGGGCCAAACGATGATGGTTCGCGCGGCCCAATTGCACGGAACGCGACTGTGTTGTGGCTAAGAATCCATGAGCAAACATCATAAACTACTACACGGAATGAGACGTTGCTGCGATAGGCCCTTGGCGCAAACCGGGCTACTACGACCACCGGAAGGTTTCTTTTAACGTGCCATAGAGTTAGTTAGTTTATGGTAGCTTGCAGACACCCCTAATAAAGCCTCTAATACAAGGGCTTGCCACGACGACCTTGGTGTTAGGTGTAAATGTTTAATGTTCAAATTCATTCTTCGGTTCGGTTTAAAACCCCAAACACACAAGCAAGGGGTTTTTGTGCAAAACAGTGGAAATTGAAGCAACATTGTGACACAGAACTAATAGAACACTTTATTTATGCTGTTGGACCATTCTCTAGAGTTGGACAGGTAAAAAATGAAAAATGATTGACTGATAAGTCCGTTTTATAACTGCTGCTGAACCTACAATAGGAAGTGCTAAGAATAAACCAAATATTAAATCGATAAATTTTGTTGTTTTTTCTCAAAATTCTGCAGTACTGTTACATTAAATTTTAATTTATTAACTATCCCTCATTGACACCTTAATAGCCTCATTTTAAATTGCTTTATCATTACGATTCCATGTCAATAATGGTAGTCGATTATTCTGACCCGGCCTGTTAGTACATTCGTATGCGCTTGGCAACACGTCACTCTAGGGATCTAATATCGGATGGAGAAGCACTCTTGAAGAAGAGAGAGTCATTTTTATTCAACTATTGAGTTAGACGATAAATCACAGATGGTGGTGCCGGCAAGCAGATTGGGCGGTATTTTCTATCCAACCAAAAAACTGTTTTTTTTTTTCATCTTTCCAACCACTAATTTTATACAAATAGAAAAAATCTTCATCCTGACACAAACACACGCATTTGCACACCCAAAAACCACCTCCCATCTCGGTGCCGAGAAGAAATGTTTGAAGATTTTCGCATGCGCCAGGGCGACGACGGCGAGAACCTTCCGGTAAAATAGCTCCCCGGGTTTTCCTCCCCAAAAAGGAGAGCGTGGAAAAAGAAGAAGAAAAAGGCTGGAAAATCACAGCCCGTACAGGAAATTCAATACGGGTTGGTAGAGGGGGGGAGTGGGAGCGGCCCAGAAGGATGACTTTTGAGTTTCTATTTAGGCTGGAGCGTGCGGAAAGGGTTTCCCGTGCACAAAGACAAGTGCTACTACGGTCCGTTTCCATACTGCTCACACGGTTGCGATGGAGATTCCATCACACTGCGCCCTTCGTCAATAGAGGAGCCATACAGCCAACGATCCAAAGGATGCTGCGTACGTGTGTGTGTGGGCGCACACCACCATCACCACAGCAACAGAAACGGAAGGAAGGATACTCTCCGCGGTGCCGTGCTCCCGTGTGAGTGCGGCTGCGTGTGCGTACAGGCATGGGTGTAGTAGTGCGTAAACCGACATCAGTGCAGGATGTGGGCACTGTGTGCTCCCCGAGAGAGACAGAGAGTGAGAAAGGGGGACACTACTTCTCTCGGCAAGAAATGCAAGAAGAAAAAAACTGTCAGTTCCGCCCTTTTATATTTTTTTTTTTACATAAAAGTGATTTGGCTTAGTAGCAGTTCGTTAAAATTATTTTAAATGATGTATTGTACATAAAAATATAAATAATAATAAAAATGTTTATCCCATTACCTGTGAAGGCAGCGCAGCTAACAGCTTTTTCTGCTTCTTCTCACTTCACACAGGATGTGAAAATGGCTGTAACATACACTTTCCAACCGATCCCTCACTGAATTCGATCGAAACGTTGCACAAAACCTTTCGATCTTCACTTCCTGGCTAAGACACACTGCACCGTATCATCCTTATTACTGTTGGGTAGGGAAAAGGGACACACACACATTAAATAAATAGGCACACATACACACATCAATTCACACTCGGGCGTAACACGGAGTGAAAACTTCTGGAGTGGTTTTTCGGGTTTCGAGCCACGACTATTAAATACCTTCTTTGAGCCCCGCTTAACTTACAAGATGCCCTTTAAACCTTCCACACCAGAGCACACACTAACGCGCACACACACACACATACATTCGAAATTATACAGCGCACAACAAGAATGGAGTGGTGGTGTGGGATCTATCTTTTCCTTTTCCTTCGGGCACATACGATTATTCGTCACACACACACACACCCTTCAAAATTACCCACTTACACACGCACCCAGTACATCATATCCACGGCTGCATCATCAACAACATATCGCGATTCGATGCCGCGATTCTGCTGCACAACCAACAAGGGTGCCCACACAGCACTTGAGAAGAGGAGCTGCTGCTTCACACTTTATCAGCGCACCACGGTCCCCGGGATGAGTGAAGGGGAACCCGGTGGCGTCGGCTTAGAAGGAAAAGGACGTGAAAGAGTGCGTTCAATTGCAGCGTTTCATTTCCCACACTCACACACACACATTGATTCGGAGGGAAATGCATCCACAATGCAGCCCTGAAATGCAATTTGAATTCACGTTTTTCTTCCCTTTTCAACACAACCAACATCCAGTGCACAACTCCAGCAGTTCAGCACACGGCACTGTTTCTTCACGAATGCACACAACAAGCGAACGCACAGCCTTCTACCGCTGGCTGAGAGGTAAACAGTGTGCGAGTGGTTGTGCCGTGTTCCCGATCCCGATTTTGACAAGAGCCGAGCACAACTCGCCCTCTCTCACTCGTGCGCGCCTCTTTGTTTGTGTCTCTTTCACACTACCAGCCGCTCGCACGCTGCTAGTACGCGGCGGTTCCCTTCGCGCGGACGTTGTCCCGGCGGCGAAACACCGTGTAAACAAAAGCCGCACGCACACACCGACGCACTTCAGTTGTGCCCTTGCCTCTTCTTCTTCTGCTTCACAGCATAAACGTATACACACACACACACACACCGGTGGAGGATTGCAGTGTGTTAGAAGGGGTGCGGTACTTGCGCAAAAATGCCTCCAACCCCCCTGGACGCCCTTCGGGCAGAATTAATTTTGTTGTCCTGAGAGCAAACAACACTATCGCGAGACTCAAAAACAGCACACACGCCTACATTGAGAGCAAACGAGATGTGAGAGACAGAGAGAGAGAGAGAGAGAGAGAGAGAGAGAGAGAGAGAGAGAGAGAGAGAGAGAGAGAGAGAGAGAGGCATCGAAAGAGAGCCAAGCCGTCGGCGTCTCACTAGGATTTTGCGTTTGGCTGGGAAAAGGGCACCGGGACACTCCTTTCGCGGAACGGGATTTTTGTCATTGCCGGGAGTTTCTAACCGTCGACGGGGTGAAGTAACATTTTACACACCTATGCACAGAACTCACGCACGAATTTTTAGGATCATTTTTAAGACTCTTGTGGTTGCAAAACGGGCGAAGGAAATACAATCGCAAACTTGTTTTCCGTGCCTCTGCAAAGCCACCACAAAAGGTTACGCACACACACACACACACGCTCGCATGCACATATAATTCTGCTACAGAACTGGAATGGTAGCGGCTTGAGGGGGTCTTGAGATGCTTAGTCTTCCCCTTCCAGCTTGCTCACTTCCATTCGAACACCAAGCAAGGCTCTTTGTATATTCTTGTACACAGTGCAATTGATTGCTACAAACGGAACTGTCCACTAACGATTCGTTTACCTTCTTTTGTTTCTTTTGATTCAAAGTTTTCATTTACAACTACTTTTCACAATCCGTTCCTGCACTGCACACGCAACGTACGCTCTCTTCGGACGCTGGTTTGCATTTGAAGGGAACAAACACTAGCATGACAGTTGCCAGTTGGACAGCTCTGGTCGCCTCTCTCGCTCTCTCACATTGCGACAATCTACAGATCGTTTTTGTTGTCTAGAAAGAGAAGAATAGTTTGGAGATATACTGTTGTCTGCTTTTCTCGCTGTTAGCATTTGCCCAAGTAACAAAATACTATCGACATTTTAGCACATTTCTCGCCGCATCCCAAATAATAAATTTTTAGGTTGTGCGCTAAGCCGTCATATAGAAGCGTTTATATCCCAAGTGCCACAAATCCACTAAACGACCACTAAACGGCTTCTAAACGACTCAAGTTCTCTACCTAAACGGAATATAGAAAGACTTCGTTTAGCAGACGGCAAACGACTCATGCATTCTAAAAATAGCGAAAAAGCTGGTGGCGCTCTCTGTTGGTGGGATACCCCAACCAGTTGAGCTTCATCGCTTGGAGGAGAGCTTTCTCATTTCCTCTATACTGTTGTATGGTTTCTCATTGAAGTTATACAGGCGGTCCCCGAGATACACGGTTAATGGGGACCGAAAACGGCCGCAAAATACCGCGTATCTCGAATTTCCGCGTAAGTCGAATCTCGTGATTTCCAGCTAAAATATCACTAATTTTTGTGTAATTTTGCAAGTAGGGGGCGGTTTCAGTCACTTTATGAATTATTTGATTTGATTCTGACTGAATATAACAGTTTTAAACCTTTTGAAATAGTTTTTAACATTCGATCGAAACGGAAATTATTTGGCAATTTACAATTGATGTGTCAAATCAGTACAATTTGCTCAAAGAACTGTCAAATTTAGAAAACCGCGTATCTCCGAATCCGCGTATAAGAGGTACCGTGTATCTCGGGGACCGCCTGTAATACATCGCTAGAACTAGAACGGCGATACGATTGTTTAAATACTAAACTCCAACCGAAACCACCAGCACCTGAAGCAAGTGAGATTTGAGTAATGGTCGTTGGTGTTGATACCCACGTATCTGACCACACGACCATTCATATGGGTTTTTGCTCAGAAAGTGAGAAGGCTATATAGGTCATGATTAGATGAAACTTGTCGAAACACATTGCAAGAATAGGATAGCAATATAATGATGAGTTGTAATACGCCATCTATTGATCAAACCAATGAAGCTGTGGGGCTTTCATTTTTTTTCTATGGATATTCAATTTTCCAGTCGTTTAAGCTTAATCTGTGGCGCTTGGGATGACTGTTTTTCTTTTCAATTATTTTGCTCATTTTATAAGCTTGCGCTTGATAGCGTTCTTACCACTAATAATAAAACTCGACATTCTGATACATCAACTATGTATTCGATTGTTCAATCCATTCCGTGGTTTTCCAACCAGAATAATATCCAGGAAAGGAAGGTAGCGAAGTAATTACCCGTCATTTCGGCTAATATTTTAATCTGCTAGGTATGATAAACATCTAAAGCGCATCCTTCACAAAGTCGTTTGTACAAAAGGATTCCATCTGAATGGAATCTTAATGGCTGCCGTTTAACGGTATTTAAACGTATACGTTTTATAATGTTGAAAAAGGAAGATTTTGCCATCTGTTGATGCAGGGTTTTCTAATTCACTTTTGAATTTGCAAATAATTATTTACCGCATCCAAGATGTTTTTCAACAGCTGTCAAATAGTTTATTTGCTTCAAAATGAAATTTCCATTTAAACACATGGTTTTCTCCATCCAGCATGAGTCGTGTTGAAAATCATGCTGAAGAAATTAAAAAATATTGTGATGGAAATTAACCCAAGCGCCACAGATTAAGCTTAAACGGCTGGAAAATTGAATATCCATAGAAAAAAAATGAAAGCTACACAGCTTCATTGCCCTACCCGCAAATTTCCGTTAAATGCCTTCTAATCGCCTTGTAATCGCCGGCGAATTGAAGGCGATCAGCAGTGCATTTAGCAGTAATTAAATGCCTTTGAAATATGTCAATGAAAAATTTCGCTTTTCATTTGAAATTTGAAATTGCAACCGTCAAAAAAAAACCTTACAAGCTTCTTCAGCACTCCACTGATGTAGAGTTCCTAGATATGAGCGTGAGATTCGATAGCACGATTTACGTGTTATGTTCTCTTGCGTTAAGCTCTGAGCTATTTCACTTTATTAAATATGGTCTGCATTATTCGGTTGTTAAAGACCAACTCGTTGAAAGGTATTAATATATCAAACTTATTTCGATAACTTTAGTAAAAGGAGAAATGAGATACATATTTCTCCCATCCTGATTATGAAGGGTAAACATAGTCATTATTATGTTTTTTAAAAGGTGTTTTTAAAATTTCGCTTTACATAAATTTGGTTTGTTCTAATTATAGCAAGAAAATATTAATTTAAAAAGAAATGAACACAAAAAAAGATCATAAAAATTAGGATTTGAACACACGCTTTCTCGGTTTGGAACCAAAAGCGTTGTCACTACTCTAGTTGGCAGTTACATTAGTGAGGGTGCAAAACCAGCATATAAACAAGCTAAGATGGTGGCAAGTTATCTGTTCTAGTTGAATCAAAAAGTTGAAAGATTTCGAAGAGATCCCGTTTCAGCCGTGAAAGTTTCGGTTGAAATCTTTATTCGCCTTCTAAGGCGACTAAGGCTTTAAATGCCTTCTGAATGCCTTCAAAGCCGTTTAATGCTGGTAGGGTGGTTTGATCAATAGATGGCGTATTACAACTCATCAATATATTGCTATCCTTTTCTTGCAATGTGTTTCGACAAGTTTCATCTTATCTTAGTTATGACCTATAAAGCCTTCTAACTTTCCGAGCAAAAATCTATATGAATGGTCGTGTGGTCAGATACGTGGGTATCTATTGAGCGTATTGAACGAGCGCAGTAAACACAACCGTTGCTGTCGATTGCCAATGCTCAACTGAGGTTTTTATTCTACATTCTAGTTCAAGATATTTACAAGTGTACAGTTGTATATGTGAATACATTAAGCACGGTTTCCACGTATTGAATTGGTATCTCAACACTCCCCCTCAATTCAATATCCCTAACAATCCTAAGTTCATTCTTTGCATAGTGAAACTTTGTCTAGGCAAACCTTTCGTCATTATGTCAGCCTGTTGTTCTGCTGAAGCAATGTACTTTAAAACGATCTTTCCGCTCTGGATTCTATCTCTTATAAAAAGATGCTTCACACTCATATGCTTCAGCCGACCTAAGTTTCGTTCATCTTCAGCTACACGTATTGTGGACTGATTATCCTCATAATAAGGAACTGGACTACTTAGCTTGCAACCTAAGTCTTCAAGCAATCGTTCCAACCAAGCTCCGTGACATACTGCATTAGTAAGAGAAATTAATTCTGCTTCTGTGGACGACAATGCTATTGTTGATTGTTTCCTTGTGAGCCAACAAACTGTTGCTCCATAGACCTTGAAAATATATCCTGATAACGATTTTCTATCTAACTTGTTGCTAGCCCAATCGGCATCAGCAAATGCTTTTAATATCTCCCTATCCATATTTCCATCGTATATCAATTTTAAATCTAACGTTCCCTTAATATATCTCAGTATTCTTTTCAAATGTACCCAATGTTCTTCATTAGGGCAACTTTGGAACTGGCTAAAATAAATCGTTGCTGCGCATAGGTCTGGACGGGATGTTAGTGCCACATACATTAGACAGCCTATCAATTCCCGATACGGTTTATCAATTCGTTCGTTCTCTTTGCCTTTCTCTAAATTCAAATTACATTCGATAGGAGTTGCAACTGATTTGCAATCACTCATGTTAAACCGCAACAACAAATTATTAAGAAAAGTTTTCTGATGAATGTACAGTAATTTGTTTTCTTTACAACGTTCTATGTCCATTCCTAAGAAATGTTTAACTTCTTCACTATCTGTCATTTTGAATTGTTCTGATAGAGCTTTCTTTACTGTTCCTATCATATCTAAACTCTCTCCCACGATTAGTAAATCATCTACATATAAAATCATAATAATTCTTTTCGATCCACTTCCTCTTGTGTATAAGCAAGGATCATTATTACTAGGTAAGAAATTTAAACTTTCAACAAATTCATTGAATTTCCTATTCCATGTTCTAGAGGCTTGTTTTAAGCCGTATAAAGATTTCTTCAGACAACAAACTAGACCCTTTCCGAGATCAAAACCTTCTGGTTGTTCCATATAAATTTCCTCACTTATTTCACCATTCAAAAATGCTGTACATACGTCCATTTGATGAATATACCAATTTTTGTAGTTTGCTATAGCAAACACCGTTCTTATGGTATATAACCTTGCAACTGGGGAGTAAGTGTCAGTGTAATCAAAACCCTGTCTTTGTGAAAATCCGCGGGCTACTAAACGAGCCTTGTATCTAACTTCTTGTTCATTTTCCCTCTTTATCTTGAAAACCCATTTGCATGATATTGTTTTTCTACCTTTTGGGAGTTGTACTAAAGACCATGTTTTGTTACTCTCAAGCGAATTCATTTCATCTTGGACTGCTATTTTCCACTTATTCCAATCAGGCCTATTCTTTGCTTCTTCTAAAGATCGCGGTAAATCGTTCACAAAAGTTGTTGCACTTAATGCAAACCCCACATAATCCACCTCATAGTTTTCATGCCATCCGGGTGGTTTACGTTCTCTATCAGATCGACGACTCGATGATTCTGCTTCTTCGCGTTCATCAGATCGATCATCCATCGCTTCTTCTTCGTCGCATGTCCGGAAACTTTCGTCTACTGTGCTCGGTTCAGATGTTTCACCAGATTTCTCGATTTGCACATTTGGTTCGTCATCATCGTTTTCATCGTCAGAGATGTGCTGTATTGCATGCTTCACAAAACACATTTTCGTTTCCGAGGCTTCTTTTGTCCGACACATCCAAACCGCGAACCATATCACCTTTCATCAGCTTATCCAAATTTTTGAAACTAAGATGGCCAAATCGACGATGCCATTGTTCTAGGTTCCGTGGAATTTGTCCACAAGAATAATACGCCTCATGTGTGTTCGAATTATTGAAATTCAACCAATACAGTTTTCCACGTAACTCTCCTTTCACTATTAATTTCCCTCGTTTTGTTAACACTTCTACGCACCCATCATCAAAAATAACTTTAAAACCACTATTTGTTATTTTCCGTATGGATAACAAATTTGTAGGAGCTTCCGGCACATACAAAACGTTTTTCAGGGTAATTGGAATTTCATCACTTCCACCACGATCAAATACTATATCACCTTCATGCCAAGCTGTAATAAACTGATTTTCTTTCGCGACCGAAATATTTACTGGTGAACTTAATTTCCTTAACTCGCCAAATAAACTCTTATTATTCGATATATGCTCCGACGACCCAGAATCGACAATCCATGTTCCGTCAGAATTCATCGGAAATTTCCCATTGTTCACGAAACACACACCACGCGAATCGTCATCGTCACCACCAAGGTACGCGCTGGATTTCTTTGTTGGGTTTCTTCCCGTTGCTTTGTTCTTTTCTGGACACTGATTTGCCTTGTGGCCGTTCTTTTTACACACAAAACATTTTATTGTTCTCGTTTGCTGCTGTGGTTTTCGCTGCCAACCGTTTGCACTGGAAAACGCCGCTGATTCCGAACTCGAGCTGTCCACCACACTATCACTTTGATGCTTTGTCTCTTCGTCAAGCAGTCGACTTTTCACGAAATCGACAGTTAAGCTATTCTCCGGCATTGTTTCCAAAGCCGTCACGAGCGTTGCATACGACGAATTCAAAGTAAGAAGAAGATGGCAAATCACATCTTCATCGTCCATTTTTCCACCAGTTGCTTTGTAATCGCGCACCAATTTGTCGAATTCCAAGAAATGCTCTCGAAGCGAGCCACTTTGGTGTTTCAGCGCAAGCAACTTTTTCTTCAAGAACATTCGGGACGCTAAACTTTTTCTTTCGTAAATACTATGGAGTGTATCCCACATTTCTTTCGGAGTATGTTTATCGCGAACATATTCCAACTGCGAATTTGCTATACGTGAGATCAGTAAAAGTTTACACTTCTTGTCATTTTTACTAAGATCATCACCATCTTTTCGTTCTTTCTGGATACATTCGGAAAGTCCTTTTTCTTCTAATAGAATTAACATTCTATATTTCCATGAAGCAAAGTTCGTTCCATTAAGCAATGGTAACAACACAACTTTATCATCTTCCATGGTTCAACACCACCAGTTTTCACTGCACTGTCCGTTAAACAATCACTTCACAAAAGAAGCCGGTATTCGTTTTCGCAGTACTGGATTAAACGTGTTCAGGCGGGACTGGGCCCATAACCTATTGAGCGTATTGAGCGAGCGCAGTAAACACAACCGTTGCTGTCGATTGCCAATGCTCAACTGAGGTTTTTATTCTACATTCTAGTTCAAGATATTTACAAGTGTACAGTTGTATATGTGAATACATTAAGCACGGTTTCCACGTATTGAATTGGTATCTCAACAGTATCAACACCAACGACCATTACTCAAATCTCACTTGCTTCAGTGCTGGTGGTTTCCATTGGAGTTTAGTATTTAAACAATCGTATCGCCGTTCTAGTTCTAGCGATGCATTACTTCAAAGCGAAACCATACAACAGTACAGAGGAAATGAGAAAGCTCTCCTCCAAGCAAGGAAGCTCAACTGGTTGGGTATCCCACAAAAAGATGGCGCCACCAGCTTTTTTGCTATTTTTAGAATGCATGAGTCGTTTGTCGTCTGCTAAACGAAGTCTTTCTATATTCCGTTTAGATAGAGTGCTTGAGTCGTTTAGAAGCCGTTTAGTGGTCGTTTAGTGGATTTGTGGCACTTGGGAAGTCAGATTTATGTGGATTTACTTCTCGCACGCGGTGAATAACAACATTTACATGCGAAACTGATTGGAAAACCCTGTAATAGTCACAATTTCAATGAAGCGCTACTGGGAAAACAAACTGCTATGATTGTTTCTTCTTCTTATTTAGCATAACAACCGTTGTCGGTCATGGCCTGACTGCATCACTAATGGGCTTGGCTTTCAGTGACTTGTTGATTACCCATAGCAGGATAATCAGTACTACGTCGCAAGGTCTATTCGAGAATTGAACCCATGACGGGCATGTTGTTAAATCGTATAATTGACGATTGTATCACAAATCCGGCCTATGATTATTTGCCCCTTAAAATTTTACGATTCTCGTCATTTGTAGGTACGACGATAATAATATTATTATTAGTAATAATAATAATATTTGGCACAGTAAATCGTTGTCAGCCCATGCCAGTCTATAATTGGCTAGGTAATCTGTGACTGATTACTTACTTACTTACTTATCCCGCGCTACAACCACTTTGCGGTCTTGGCCTGCCTCAGGAGTGTCCGAAACCGCTCACGGTCTCGCTCCTTCGTCTGCCAGCCCGTTATCGCGGCCTTAATGGCGGACGCCTCCACGCCATCCTGCCACCTCAATTTGGGCCTACCACGTGGCCTCTGTCCTTGTGGACGGCCCAAAAATACTTTACGAGCTGGGTCGTCCGTTTCCATGCATATAACATGGCTAACCCACCGAGCCTGGCGAGCTTGATATGCTGTACGACAGTGAGGTCGCCGTACATCTTGTATAGCTCGTCATTATAGCGGCTCCTCCATTGTCCTTCCACACATACGGGGCCAAGTATCCTTCTGAGCATCTTCATCTCGAACGCGGCTAAGAGGGTTCCGTCAGATTTGGACAGTGTCCATGTCTCAGAGGCATATGTGAGTACCGGTACTAAATAGGTACTATATAGTCCCAGCTTCGTCCGTCGCTACAGGTTCTCAGAGGTGAACTGATTTTTCAGGCTGTAGAATGACCGGTTGATAGCCAGCATCCTTGCGCGCAATTCAGCTTCCATGCTGTTGTCGTTGCTGACCTTTGACCCCAGATAGGTGAATTATGCGACGACTTCAAAAGTGCGTTCACCTATCTGCGCCTACGTAGATTCTGATTATTTATTGGTAGGCCCGCTGATGTTGCCACCATCAGTTTGGTCTTTGCCTCGTTTATCTGCAAATTGCCTCTGCCGCCTGCTCGATCCGTTGGTAGGCTTCTGCTACATAGGAGAGCCGCAGACCAATGATGTCTATATCATCAACGTATGCCAGGATCTGGGTTGACTTATAGAAGATGGTTCCCGTAGTCTCCACCCTCGAGTTGCGGATGGCCCTCTCTAGCGCCAGGTTGAATAGGAGACAGGCAAGCCCGTCCCCTGGCGCAGACCCTTGGTGATAGCAACAGGTCCTGAGAGTTTTCCATCCACCCTCGCCTGGCAAGTGACGTTGGTCATAGTCATTCTAACTAGCCTCATCAGTTTGGCCGGGATTCCTAAAGAGCTCATAGCGTCATACAGTTTTACCCTGGCTATGCTATCATATGTGGCTTTGAAGTCAATGAAGAGATGGTATGTGTTGTGTCTGTACTCAGCCATCTTCTCATAGATCTGCCGCATAGTGAAAATCCGATCAGTGGTTGATTTTCCGTTTCGGAAGCCTTTTTGATAGTTTCCGATTATCTCTTCGACGTGCGGGACAAGACGGTCCTGAAGGATCAGGGAGAATATTTTATAGGCGGTATTCAACACCGTAATACCCCTGTAGTTGTTGCAGTCCAACCTGTCTCCCTTCTTGTGGGAGTCTAATACGAAACCCGTTGGCATAAATGAGAATAAATTAACTTACGATTGGCATGAATAATATGTAATAAAATAAAGATTATTTCCATGTTACTGAAAGATGATTAAATATATTGGGTGGTGTATTAGCCGTAATGTTCGTAGAGAAGTCCTATTAAATATATTCAATTCAGTTATTTCTATACTGCGAATAAAAATTAATTGTATGTTAAATATTTTCAATTAATTATGTATATGTACCTGTTCTATTACCTTACCTGTTATATTTCATTTCATATACTATTAGATTTCTTTCAAATTCTTTCAAAACAAATTTACCCCACTGTGGTCGTTTATCTTGCCTTCGTCAATTTCGATAAGAAAAATTTCTGTAATGAGTTCCCGCCGATAGCTTTTCAGATTTGAATGTTGGTAACGACTTTGCTTCTTTTACCAGTGTTGCTATCAATTTCAAACCCCGTTTGATTAGCTACATTCTCTTTTTAGAATACACCTGTGTTATCGAAATATAATCGTTCAATACACAACTGAACACAATATATCCACACTAGGTCAAGCCTTCAAAGAGAACACACCAAACCCCATGCCAGAATAGACTGGATATGGGCATCAACCCATTACTAGAAAACATAATAATCTATCTCTATCTACTATCTCTTTAAACTGTATTGATCTTTAGGACAGATTGCTGTTTTTAATGCCAATCTGAACCGAAAGAATATTTACGAACCAAACAAGTCAGTGCGTTGACATCTATTAAATAAAGGAGCATCGACGAATTGACTCCAATTCGACTGTATTAAAGCCCCTTAATATTAAAAAAGGTAGATACGCAGCTAAGCAAGTACTCGAATGAACGAATAATATAGAGCAGTAATCAACGCTCAGTTTCTTTAATCAAACCAACGTTAACGTTTCTCAATAAATACCAATTTTCTCAATCCTATTTCTAACCCAACTCAATATTATGTCAAACAAGTTTTATCTTTCTACCCAAATGAAATAATGGTCATGACTTAGCCATCTGCCATGTAGTAGATCTAAAAGCGATCTAAATGCCAATTGGACGAAAAACTCATTGAGATAGGTGGTTATATGAAACAATGCATCAAGAGTTAGTTTATAACCACCATATTTTATACATTACTTCCTTCAGACAGATCAAGTATCAAGGAATCCTGATATGTGGTAAAAGAATTATCAGAGGCCCATATATCGTTGGCAATCCTTATAAGAGTACCTTCAGGCTAATAAGGCTATATAATACAACAATTCATAATGCTCAACGCTGTCCCAATTTCTTTGTGTAGCATCCATAAATCATTCAGAGCATCTTCCTCTCGAGTACCACTATGGGGAATTTGCCTATGTTACTCTCTTTAGCAGCTCATAAAGCTTGATCGTTTATAGTATATATAGCCTGCTGTATCGATTTCTTACTGAAGGTTCTACACATACATCTACCATAAATCCTTCGGAGCATCTTTTTTGCGAATGATACAATGGTATGTTTATCTAGTTTGATCAGCTTGCACAATGTTGCAACGTATGTGGGAAGTGCTTAGTCTGACAAACAACCAGTATTTTATATCAATTCAGTCTGCGATAGAAATAGCACCTGTCCTGGACCTGACGCAGAACTTTAGCAATGAAGATTCTCCTAGAACACAATTTGGGAATACCTCAGAAGAGATTGAACTCTATATCGATCGACAAGCTTGAGCTTGACAAGATGAGTTTTAATTGGGCAAATTTAAGATAAAATTAAGCAAAACAAAGTTGACGATCGTTGCGCATATACTAATTAACAAATGCACATTAAATTTTTACACGATAAATTATTGTCTTCTGAAATTTAAAGTTCTAAGCCAAAGTTTGAGTTATAAAATTCCGATTCCTGAATACTTTGACCAATCATGTGTAGGCCGGACGTGGGTCGATTACTATCAGGACCGCCATCCCCCTAGAACTGAATATCCGGGCCGTGGGTAAAAATGAGTCACGGAAATGCCAGATCTCTAAAACAAATAGGGACAAAGTAGACCCCTCTAGACCAACCTCGGGGTTGTAGTGCCAAAGGGGAAGAGCAATTACCGAAAACAAAAAATCAAAAACTCACTAAACCAGATGAAAACAAGTAAACAATCAATCAAAGCGGCGACGAAATCACGTTAATGTATGCATGTATATCTAATAAATATTTGTCTTGGGTATCAGGAAGTCTAGTAACATCAATCGGTGTACATCTAAATCAGCCGTCAAGGAAACGTTAACCATTCATAGACACAGTTTTGCACAACTACTTTGCTAACGATTTGCTACTTCACGCGTTTCGGCAACTTGTACTCGGCTAAAAGTTATCCATAAATAGGACAGTATCCATAAATAGTATCAATTTTTAAATACTTTTCACTCAACAATCTTTGATATGATTTGGTGTTGCAAATAAGGAACTAAAATACGACTCCTCTAAAACGAGATTTTCACAATAAACTGTATCTTTCTCTCTCTCTGTATCTGATTTATAAAATATATCCTGGACGCAAGAGGTAATTCCCACCTTGTCCATGTATGTTTTAAAATTTAAAAGTCACATCTAGTAAAGTATAGGCACAAATGCAAAGCACAAATGCAAAGTCCCGCACAACAAACCGGGATCGTTTACCTCACATTAAGTAAAATCGTTTAGCAAAAGAAGAATTTAGATTTTATCATCAAAAGGACTGTAAACGTATCCTAGACTCCGTACCCAAAAGTTTTTGTTCTTTTCGCTCTAGAGCTTTCCCTCACTAGAAAAACCCACATTTTTTTAAGGAAATTTTGTTGTAGTTTTTTTTTTTATAATTAGGGGCCATCTTCCACACAGCCATGGATTATCCGGTAGATCCGGTAGAGAAAGATTTTTTCTTGCGCTGCAGAATTACGCCGTCAGTCTATTAGATGCATCCGTAGGATGCACGGCTGGGTTTGCACGTCGTTGTATGTGCACATCGGTCGACTTTCCAAAGCACGTACATCCGCGGATGTATACCTTGCTGGGCGTAGGTATTCCCGGTGGTAAAACGCGACGTTCTCCATCGTTGGATGCGATCAGCTTCACTCCCGCTCCACGCTGAAAGGGGAGGAATACTAATCAAACACACCACGCGCGCAAGGTTTGCAAAGTACAGGTGAGAGCAAAACAATGCTTTCCCGATGAGATTCGCGGACCAGCGTTCTTCCTTCTTCGTGCCGTTTGGCATGCAACCATCGATTGCGCACTACGCAACTGCACAGGCTGCTGATACTGATGATACGCACTTTCACAGAAAGTGTAATGGGTGCGGGAGAGACACAATAGTAGTAGTGGAAGTTGTAGTAAACTCTGCACTATTTGTCGATCCAGTAGGATGTGAGATTCATAGAATCTATCATTCGAGACACTGGCAGACGACACACGCGTACTACATGAGAAATGCTGGTTTTGCAGCCAGTTAAAAGTAAAGTCTCTTAATTCATGCTTTCTCACAGACACGTGTGCGCGCCGGAGAGGCCGCCTTCACTATGCTACGTTCGCTCACAAAAACTCACCCCCTGTATTTCCTCCACCATACAGGGGATACATGTAAAAAAGGTTGCACTTCTGTTTGCTCATAACCCGAACCTTAAATCGTAGGACTCCTCTGTCGGGCATGGATATATTTGGTAGTCCTTTTTAGAAGTAAAGGGTCCTTTTTTCTTAAATGCCACCATTTTCACGAGCCATTATGGATGATTTGAACACATTGTTTCCCCCACCGATGGATGGATTTCGAAAACACACACACTTCAATCCCAATCCCCTTCTCCATCGGTCAATCGCTCTATTTCTTTTTGTATATCTTACGCCGTGTGCATGTGGACGGTAAGTTCATGGGTATGAAAAATAAGCTCGTCGATTACACACACACACACCATGCACCAAACAACGATCAGGACCCCCCGGACAAAGCAGGCTAAGCAATGTTGCTATCGGGGGAAGGGGTCGATCGTTCGTTATACGCGCACATTCATCACAGGTTAGTGATCGAACAGATCTCTTCGTTTCATTGCACTTTAAGGTAAATATGGACGAACACACTGGCGAGTGCCGGCAGCAACACACACACACACGTGGTGGCGGCGGCTGATGATGATCATGACCAAAGCGTTGGGTAATCCTTCGCAAAAGGATATGTCCCAGGTGGGAGAGCCGCTTGAACAGTTCTTGATTTTTCATGATCGCCCACAATTCCCCCGTTTTTATAACTCGCTCAATAGTACGCCCCACCCCAATCTTTATCACTCGTACACACTATTCCCGCGGCGAAGACACATTTTTGGGATTGATGTGCAAGAGTGTCCCCACGTACCCTCTCTTTCTCTGCGAGAGGATTTTGGCGATCGTATGCCACACATCTATCTACACACACGCACTCCACGAAGCACTGGCCACAATATTCACGCACACTGGAGATCTTCCTACTTCCGACGGAGCCCCCGATCCCCCGCTATGTGCTTCGCGCTGCAAAGCACAAGTCCATTTCGATCGAACCACTCTTTATTTCGTTTCAGACACTCAATAGTAGCACGTGCGCGCATCCGTTTGTGGCGCAAACAGGCAACAAGAAGGTCCATTATTATTGGTGGTTCGGTTACGGGGGGGGATTGGTTATTAGATTTGTTGTTGTAACTTTATTGAATACATTTATACTGCGTGTAGGTTGTAGTAGCATTTTGCTGCCGAACGACTTAAGACAGTGTGTAATTGCGGGTAGATGGAGAGGGTGGTGGTTCACTAGCGTAAAAATGTTCATAGATTCCTACTAGCCACACGCGCAAGGGATCATTTGTCGCCCCTTGTCGTATTGCGTCTGCATGTTTGCTGCTGGCTATCGTGTGACAGAGCCTTACACATTCGTCCTGGGTAAGCTTGTTTGTGGGCGATGATATCGGGTGTGTTTTTCTTTTCCATCAAACGCTCTAGTGTTGCTTATCTGTAAGTAACTTCCTATTATAAAGAGTGGCTGAGATTGTAGCGGCAGAGCGTTCTTCCTTTTTCTCTCTCTATCTTTCCTATTTTATCGCAATAGACTTCAGCTTTCGTGTGTTTGTGTGTTCTTATGTTGTGTGTGCTTGGTTTTATAGTTGTGTTTTTCGTGCCTAACATGCTACCGGATGCATATGCGTTATGCCTATTTAATAATTTATTTCCATCGCAAACGGGGTCGGACGATTATCCGAAAGTTCGAAATGATCTTCATAAACACGCACACACTTTGGATTTAAAAAAAAAAAACTAGTAAAAAACACTTATGCGCACGCAAATTTGTTTTGTTGTTTGCCTGTCCTAGAATTGCGGTGCGCGATATTCACGACCGTCTGTGCTTAAGGATTTTCTCTTATTGCACCACCAAACTTCTTAGCATTCTAACCATTTTTTTATGAGCGATCGTCGAAAACATAAACACAACCACACACACACACATACACACACATAGACACTCTCGCTCTCGGATCGTCCTTTTTTAGTGTCGTTTAAATTAAATGTGGATCGCTTCATGACGGTTGCGATCGGTCGATCGTAAAAAAAAAACTAATGCTTAGCTCATACTTATCTAATGCATAATTATATCGCCGCGATGTACATATTCACTGTTTTGCTGTTTTGCGGTTTTGTTTTTCAGCTTATTTATGCGGATGTTCAGTAGTAGGATTTGCTGTTTTGCTTCCGGGATTGCCGCAAAAAAAACAGAGTTCATTCGCCTGCTATATGTATCGCAAGAGCAAATTAAAGGAGAAGCTCCCCCTTCTTTTCCTTGTTGGAAACTACCTTTCCAATCCCTACGATTTAGCACCGCCGTTGTTGCCTGTGTGTTGTTGTTTTTCGCTCTTTTTCGCTGTTTGTAGATTTTTGTAATATTAAAATATATACTAGTCCGCATAATAGAACGCTTTCCCCCCTACTATATTCACATACACGCGCCCCAGCCTCTAGCCACACCGTTATTATGCATTATGCATTCACTTTCCCTTTGTTCGCCCTAATCTACAAAATCCTTGCGCATCACGCATTGGCGCTGTATGCAAAAAAACTGAAACTCGCCGCTACCGCCCCCTCCACATTTTCTTGGTTTCTTATGCCTCTGAGATCTGAGCCTACAGCAAAACTTTTCGCCGCAAATGCCAGGACGCCGCTCGCATATCACACTTTGAACTCACACTTCGAAAACACCGGAACCGTAACATACCGCGCCACGCCATGATCTTCACAGAACTTAAGAAGAACAAAACAAAAATGCACTCGACCGCACTCTTTCTTTTCGCTTTTTCGTAAATCGCACTCGCGCACAACCGCAGTAGACGCCAACGCCAACTTCAATGCACCGAACCGAATCGATGCACTTCTGTGCTCACACTGCTGCTGCTGCTGCTGATGCTGCGGCCGATGGCGTTGGCGGGACTAACACCTTCCTCGAGATACGAGGAATGTGCCGGTCCGTAACGCAACACAGCATCCGTTCACCGCGTTCCGTACGGTGTGTGGTTGGAGCTTGAAGACTGCAAAGATGGCAAATCCAGACAACTTGATTGCCCGCTGCTGCTGCTGCTGCTGCTCGCACGTTCTGTTGTCCATAGCAACACGCGATAGGTTTTCTTCCGGTGAGATGCATGCTGCTGTGACGGCGATGTGGAAATTCCTACACCTCGGTCTGAACGCTTCATTGATTCGCGCATTGATCAACGGGAGAGGTCATTCAGACAGAGAGATAGAGAAACTGTTGGGCTGCAAAATGGAGTTGTTGCGGTGTTGTGGATGCGGTCCTGAAATATCAGCAGGGACACCATCATACACAAACATACACACACACACACAGACACGTTATTGCACACGAAGATCGGAGGGGGGTGGGGTGACGTCAAAGCCTCCGGCGGCGTAGCGTGATGAATGCTTTGCAAGGAAGGTGCATTAGTACGATGCACCACCATCATCTGTTGGCGAAAAGGGAAAGCAGGTGGTATAGTTTGGTCGACTCAAAGCCTCCGCCGTCCTAATATACTAACGCTGATCGTACGGGGAATACTGGTAGGACGGTGAAGCTGTTTGCGTTACAGGCGATGTATCCACGCGGCATCATGCAAGGAAGAGAAGGGAAGAATCGTTAGCGTTGCGTTACGATTATTGATGGGAAAAATGAAGTTTTTGACGGAATCGATTCCGGCTAGCTCCAAAGTTTCGATTCCGGAATCAGCTCTAGAATTGGTATCGGCTCCGAAATTTGTTGCGAAATCGGCTCCGGAATTGTTTCCAGAATCGGAATCAGTCCCGGAATCAGTTTCAGAATCGAAATTGGCTCCGGAATCGGAGTTGGCTCCGAAATCAAAATCGACTTCGAAACGGTATCGGTATCGGCATCTCCATAAGATTAGGCATTTGAATCTCAAGAACTGATTCTCAATCCAGAGCTTTTTCAATTTCTGGAGACCGTTACCGGGGCAAATTGCGCGATTCTTCGATTCTTCCCAGGTCAATTCCGTTTCTTGAACCGATTCTGATTCCGGAGCCGATTACGAAATTGATTCCGGAGTCGACTACAGAATCGGCTCCAGAGTCAACTCGGAAATCGCCTCCGGAGTAATTTCCAGAATCGGAATCGGCTTCGGAATTGATTCCGAACATTAAATTGGAATCGAGTAGGTTCGATTTCGAGCTCCCACCACGATCATTGGTGACAAATGTCTATTTTCCTATCACTCGATAAGGTTAAAGAGAATGTAAAGTCAACTATTCTGCCAATTACCTTCGAATCATCGTCTATCACGATTGTTATATCCACGGTTACCACCACCACCACCACCGCCGCCGCCACCACCACCACCGCGATGCTGCTGGTTACGGTCACTGCGATGATTGGACCGATCGCGATCTCCACCCCGCTGCTGTCCGCCACGGTCGGACGAATTGCCCACACCGCCATCTCCACGGTCGTTCTTCCGGTGCATGTGGTGATGGTGCATCGGCGGTATCATGGGCGGCGGCACATGGTAACCGTGGCTGGGCAGTACCGGGGGCGGTCCCTTCATCGTCGCCAGGCCGCCCACCAGCCCTCCGACCGCGCTGCTTAGCCCTCCCTGGCTGCCACCGCTGCTACCGCCGCCACCGGCGCCACCAGCACCGCCAGCGCCCATCCCGTTGGCCGACTTCCACATGAACTCCTCCATCTGCTCGTACGCACGCTTGTCGTATATTGCGGCGGCGGCCGCCGCTGTTGCCGCATGGCTACGGGGAGGCGGCATGCCACCGGCTCCGGTCACGCTGCCGGGGATGGAACCGGGCGGCAGCTGGTACTCCGGTATCGGCAGCCCATCGTAGTACCGCGGTGGCGGTGGCATATTGTCGTACGGTAGCGGCATGGCGGGAAACCCGGGCGGCGGCGCGTACGGCATCGGAGGCAGCTGGTTCTGCATGTTGCGCATGTAGTCAGCCACGTACGCCTCGGCCGCCGCAGTCGAGCTGTACCCATCCGCCCAGCGATGATGGTGAGCCGGATGGTGCATCGCCCCGAATGCAGCGGCCCGCGACATACCGCCGCCCCCACGGTCGCCTCCATCGCCGCCGCTCCCACCGCCCATGCCCATGCGGGGGCCCATCCCGCCACCTCCGTGACCTCCGTGGCGGCTGCCTCCTCCCATTCCGCCGCCGCCATGTCGGTCTTTCCGGTACGGTGCAAACATGGAGCTTCCCCCATGGGAACGACTACCGCCGCCGCCACCGCCTCCACCACCACCCCCGCCATCTCTTCCACCCCTCGGGCCCGGGTACATGCGTCTTCCACCGCGCCGTATCGGGCCAATACCGCCGCTGCCGCCGCCGCCGCCACTTCCACCACTGCTGCGGCTGCGCAGCCCCGACGATGACGACGTGGGCCGGCCAAAGTTGGGCGGCCGGCGGAACGACTTCGAGGCCGCCTTTTCCTTCATCAGCTTGGACGCTTCCTTCGATTTCTTCAGTATCGGCGTCATGTCGATGCCGGTGTCCTCGGTAAACAGCCGGCACAGCTCCTCCGCCACCTTCGGCTCGATCTCCTGCCCGTCCCGCCCGATCTTCACCGGCTTGTCGTCGTTCCAGGCGTTGTACAGGTGCGAGGTGCTGGTGAACGGCAGCTCCTTCTTGCACACCCAGTCTATCTTGATGACGCCGCCCAGCGCCTTGGCCGACATGCCCGGCGGCAGCACCCAGTCGACGGCTGGCAGGTCGCGCCGCGCCTCCGCGCCCATGCGCGCGAACCCGGCAAACTTGCCGCTCTCCTTCACCGAGAACAGCAGTATCACGTTGCGGCTCTCGCGGAACGCCTGGTTGAGGTTGGCCTCGTTCGGCGGCAGCGTCGACCAGACGCCCTTGCTCTTGGACAGCGCCACATTGTCGTGGTTGTTCGATTTGATCAGGAAGAAGCGCGCCTCCCGGAACAGGTAGTTGATCTTCGTCACGTAGTCGTACGATTTGACCGTGTTCTTCGTGCCGGCCGCATTGCCGGCCGCCTTCGTGCGGCTGCGCTTCGCTTCCGGCGCACCGGACGCCGGGCTACGGCTGCGCGACTTGCGTCCGTCCTTTTTGCTGCCGGCCTCGCTGCTACTACTGCTGCTGCTACTGCTGCTGCTACTGCTGGTGCTTGTGTCGTTCGCATTGTTGGTGCTGTTGTTGGCTGCATCTTCCTTCTCCTCGGGACCATTGCTCGCACCGCCAGCGGCGGACTCCTTGTCCTCCTTCTTCTTGCCGGCGGACTTCTTCCCATCCTGTGATGCACCAGTGGCCGCTTTCTTTTTCTTCTTCTCCGCAGCCGTTGGCTTTTCAGCGCCTTCCTTCTTCTCGGCCGCGGTAGGAGTAGTGATAGCCGCAGTTTTAGCTTTCTTTTTGGGCAGTTGCTTGGCAACGGCCGCCTTTTTGGCGACAACTTTCTTCTTGCCTGCAGCTCCCCCCTTTGCCGACGCTGCTTTAGTTTTCTTTGTCCGCTTGTTGCTACGGCGCCCTTGCTCCTCCTCATCATCATCCTCCTCTTCGTCATCGTCCTCTTCCTCCTCGTCGTCGTCATCATCATCGTCCTCTTCCATGGGATCGTCCAGCTCTTCCTCGTCCTCCTTCGCATCATTCTCCTCATCGTCGTCATCATCCTCTTCCTCCTCCTCTTCCTTTGCATTGTCGCCGTCGGTCTTATCCGCCGCAGCTTTCTTCGTCTTTTTCTTTGTCGTTTCCTTTCTCTTTGCGGCACCGTTCTCCTGCTTTGGGGTGGGTTTTGCGTCGCCCTTTTTCTTTTTGCCGCTTGCCCCACCGTCGCCGTCGTCGTCGTTGTTCTCCTCCTCTAGATCGGTACCGACCGAGTCGGATTCGGCCGAGCTAACCGAGCTGATCGATGGATGCGACCCGTCGGCCTCGTCCGCGTCCGGCTCGTCCGCATCCCCATCGCCGGACGCTTCCGATCGGGTGTCGTATGAGTTTTCCAGCGCCTCCGCTATATCCCGCTCCGTCTCGTCTAATCCGAGATTCACTGCGTCCAGATCGGCCATCTTGACTCTTTCGGTGTGTAACAGCAAACGCGCTGTCGCTCGCTCTCCCTCTCTCTCGCTCGCACTAACGGTTTCTCCGACGATGAAGCACACGCACACCACTACAAACACACGTCGGTCGCGTCGGTGTGTTGATTGAACATGAAAGGAAAGAAAATAAAGTTAATTTTCTGGCGATTTTCACTTTTCCTCACACACCCAGCTAAAATAACAAAAAGTGGCCGAGGGGGGAACTAATAATTTTGCACATTTCAGAACACACTTCTCTACGAGAGAAAGCAAACAAAAGCGGCCGTACTGGTTGGCTAAGGTATTGCCTACGATCCTTATAAAACGTCCCAAAAACAGCAAATTCGACATTAATTTCACCTTTCTACCACTGCATTTACTTTCACGCAACTTTACAAACAAAATAAAACACAACCTTGCCCGCTGCACCACTTTTAGCAGCATCTTTGCTCAATTACCTGCGAGTAGGGTGGCTGGTTTCCTGTTCCTGCCCTTGTTCCGATGCAAACTGTTTAGCAAAGGTGGAACAGGAAGCGGAGGAAGTGTTGCAGTGCGGAGGAAGAAGGCGTTTCGTCCTACCCAGAATAGAACGACCAATGGTTTGCCAATTACCAACGGCGGAAAACAGTCACATTAGCAATTTCAGTACGCACTTTAGCCTAGTTAAACCTACACACTTATTTTAACATTGTTTTTCGGCAATATTTTAGAATATTTTCGCCACCACCCGATCGCTCTGTGTCTGCTCTATTTCACTCGCACAGAACGTTTGCCCAAGTAGCGCTTTTGTGGATTGACACTTTCGCAGAAACGTTTCGGACAACGGTGCTGGGTTTGCGAATCATGAATCGTGAAAAAAGTGTGTAATTTAATCATAAACGCACAAAAATAATTAAAATATTACGGTTAAGTAACTGCAAGTAAGTTGCACGATCTTATTTGCACAAATTATTTTCTTTTTATAAAATCGCTTCGAAACCATGCAGCAACGATGCCCATGCAGCAAAACCGTTCGAAATCAGCTGTCATCATTTTGACATTTTCGGCATGTTATGACGGTGCCCTCGCACCGCTGCCCTTCGCCAATCGACCAAAACATATCGATAACAATATTAGCTACACTTCCAGCTACGCCGAAGATTTCGACCATTGGCCACGATTTAATTAGGCAACCCGTAAACGAAATGGCCGCTACATTCGCCGAAGACCAGTACGGACGCAAAGTGGACCGTTGCCTGTCTGACACGCTGTTGAAGTTTGGTAAGTGTACGCATGCAGTGCGTCTGTCCCACGGCCCCATCCATAATTTGTCCATTTATGTAACGATGTGGCTATCGCCCCCTCTGTAGCACCAGCACTCTGTAGTTGCTCTTTGTCTGATGATACACAATGCATTTTGATTGTTTTTCAGGCGGAGGCATGATACTTGGTTCGGTCTTTTCGCTTGTATTTTTCAAACGCCGTGCTTGGCCCATCATCATGGGATCCGGGTTTGGCGTCGGTGTTGCCTATAACAACTGCGAACGTTCCCTAAATTCGGCCAAGTAATTAAGAATGTTTTGAATTAAATCAGCAATGGCTTAGCAATTGCCAACCATCTATTATCCCGGTCAAAACACTAGCTCTAGATAATGTCCGAAAATGTGAATCTTCCCCTTGGCGTACAAGATCTACGCAATAGGAACGGATTACACCGCGTGTTCCAGTGAGCCAATTCCTTAGGCAAAGAGACGATCCCGGTATGAATTGAGGTAGGTTCTGCTGTTGCGGGAGCCGACACATCGATCAGTAGACAATCGTACATTCCCAAAACAATGCAAAATAGAATATTTCTGATCTCTGGAAGGTGACATGCATGATTAAAATCGGTTTCTAGAATTGGAAGAAACAAAATGTTTCTGAAGTCAGGATGCGACGTCTTCATTGTTGTGTTGTTAAGCTGCTGCGAGACGACACACAAAAACAGCTAGGCCTAATCATTTAAAAAAATAGCTGACAAATATTACGATTTTGTTTCATCCGAAATACGTGACATTTTGTAGATCGTAAGATGTTGATTTCCTTATTAGATTTCATTTGTTTAATCTTTCAACAACAATATCTGCACGGTCTCATCATTGCCGTGCGGCGATGCAGCAAAACCAACTGTCAAACTGTCACTCGGTGTCCAACATTTCACACAGCTTACGTCTCACGGCAGCTTTATCGACTGCCAGTCCACGGCTGTTCACGACAGTTTGGGCGCGCTTTTGCATCACTTTCCATCGGTGTGTTCTTGTCGCTCAAAGTGAAAATATGCATTGCATTAGAATCTTCCCAACATGAAGCGAAAAGAAAAATTACCAAGTGAAACAGGCTTTGAAGGATGGGTGAGAACGCTTTTTACAAAGTGATCTTTATTGTGTATCACTCCACACTACTGAAACCTCTCTCAACAGGGCGATTACATGGATGCCAAAATCGCCAAACTGGAGGACCAGTTTCGGCACAGCTCGGCAAACGTGGGTGAAAAGCAGTCGGACCTGTTCGCGGGTGTATCGATTTTCGTGAACGGCTACACGAACCCGTCGGCGGACGAGCTGAAGCGGCTAATGATGATGCACGGCGGGGTGTTTCATCACTACAAGCGTCCGAACACCACGTACACCATTGCCACCATCCTGCCCGACGTGAAGGTGCGCTCGATTACGTCGGAAATTATCATCAGCCCGCGGTGGGTGGTGGACTGCTTGAAGGAGGGCAAGCTGCTGGACTACTCCCGCTATCTGCTGTACACGCAGCACAAACCTTCCCAGCCGAAGCTTGCGTTCTCCAAGCTGCTGGCCCCATCGACAAGCCGTACGACGGATATAACTAAGCCGGTAGTGAAGAATGATGGCGATCCGAACGACATCAGCCGTACTGAGTGTCTCAACGTGCTGGGCATGCTGAAGAACTTTTCCAATATGGCACCGGAACCAACGGTTTCATCCGAGTCGGAGGAGCAAACCAAAAACTGTGACATTCCAGTCAACACTACACCCACTAAGGCGGTGCCGGCAAACGTTGCCAGTCCGCAATCAACCTCCAATGGGCAGGAAACATCGAGCCAGCCTTCACCCCAGTGCTCACCGGATGTGTTTGCGGAAGAGGAACCACCACCAGCGGAAAGCTCCGTTCAATCCAGCGCAACAGTCAAAAGTCCACATAAACCGACCACCTCGAAACAGTCGCTAACAGCAACGGATCCGAACTTTCTGACCGAATTTTTCAACAACTCGCGTCTCCACCACATCGCTACGCTTGGGGCAGGCTTTAAGCAGTACGTCGCCGAGTTGCGTGAAAAGGCGACCGGTTCGTTCCCGGCTCGAGACACGCTGGTAGAGCGTCTTTGTCGTGCCGGTGCACGTGATCATCCAGAATGTGATTTCAGCAACGAATCGAACGCCCGCTACATCATGCACATCGATATGGATTGCTTTTTCGTGTCGGTCGGTTTGCGCAAGTATCCGCACCTTCGCGGACTCCCGGTAGCTGTGACACATTCCCGCGGTTCCGAGGCACGCGTCCCTTCCCATCCCGGACAGAACCGGGCGCTCGAGATCGAGCTGTACCACAAGCGGCTGGAGGAGCGGTACAAAGCACCGGACATACCGATCGAATCACGCCTGGCCGCGATCGACGAGCACAATTCGCTCTCCGAAATTGCGTCCTGCAGCTACGAGGCTCGCCAATGTGGCGTTAAGAACGGCATGTTTGTCGGTGCCGCGCTCAAGCTGTGCCCCGAGCTGAAAACCATTCCGTACGACTTCGACGGCTACCGGGAGGTGGCACACCAGCTGTACGATACAATTGCGCGCTACACGCTCGACATTGAGGCGGTGAGTTGCGATGAAATGTTTGTCGATTTGACGGAACTGCTGCAATCGACTGGAGTAGGCGTGATGGAGTTTGTAACGTACGTGCGGAACGAAATATCCACCGCGACCGGGTGCGACTGTTCGGCGGGCATCGGTGCAAACCGGCTGCAGGCAAGGATGGCCACCAAGCGGGCCAAACCGAACGGACAGTATCACCTTGTGCCGGGCGCAGTGGAGGAGTACATGAAGGTGATCTCGATTGCCGAACTGCCGGGAGTGGGGCCGAGCACTTCGCATCGGTTGAGGAAGATGACGTACGTCACGTGTGCCGATCTGCAAACCATCCCCAAGAACGTGCTGCAGACGGAGTTTGGCAAAAAGTTCGGCGAAACACTGTACAACGCTTGCCGTGGAATCGACGAGCGACCGCTAGTGTACGATCGGGGCCGAAAGTCGGTGTCGGTCGATGTTAACTATGGCATACGGTTCAGCACCGAGCAGGAGGTGGACCGGTTCATGCGCCAGCTGACGGAGGAAATCCATCGCCGGTTGGTGGAGCTACGTCAGCGAGGCAAGCTCGTTACCGTCAAGCTGCTCGTTCGGTCGCCCGAGGCGCCAGTAGAGACGGCAAAGTTTATGGGCCACGGGCTGTGCGATGTGGTGACCAAGTCACAGCCACTCCGCCAGCACACGGACGATCGGGGCATGATCGAAGGTGCTGTACTGGGGTTAATGCGAACGCTTGCAATTGCACCGTCCGAGCTGAGGGGGATTGGAATACAAATTTCCAAATTCGAGGGAACGAAACATACGGCCAACAGCGAGGCTGGTAACCGTCTGAAGAGCATGTTTCAGAAAGTGGAAGACAAGAGGAAGCCTGCGGAAGAAACGGTAACGATGGATACCAACGTTGGAGCAATGGTGGCGGAAAGCAGTAGGCAGCAGCATGGCGCATTTTATCAACCCGACGACCAGCAACCTTGTACTTCTAGAAGTAACAGCGCCGTGCAAGCGATTCCACCGGCGGTGAGGCGATCTTATATCACTCCAACGAAATCCGACTACAGTGGCCCGATTATTTCCCCGAAACGAACGGATAATGCAACGTATTCCCCTAGCAGAAAAGCTGCCGGTGCATCAAAGCCAAGCACTAGAGGCCGCCGTGGAAGACCACCCAAATGGGCTTCATTGTCGGGGCGAAAGGACCCAGCCAAAACGACACAAAGTGTTGGCGTGATGAGGAAATTTTTAATCGGTGCGGCAGGATCATCCAGCAGTGGCGGAGGCGAACTGCCTGCCGGGCTTGATCCGGAAGTGCTGTCTGCCCTTCCCGAGGACATACGTGAAGAAGCGATACGCGACTACCGCCGACAGCAACAACAACAGCAGCAGCAGCAGCAATTGCTAGCGACGAATAATCGACTTCAGCCTGCAGTAGAAAAGACACCAGTGAAGGTATCGCCGGCGAGGGTCACAGCTCGCCGTGAGTGGCAATCGCCGGTCACTCCACAGCACACGGCCAGCGCTGACACGGAATCGGACCAGAAGATTAAAGTCGATCTTAAATTTTTACAAGCGCTTCCGCTGCACCTGCGCCTCGAGGTTGAGAAGCAGATCGAACTGAACAAGGACAACATGGTAGTTACGTGCAACGAGCCAGAGTTCGAGGAACCGCTGCTAGTAACACCCGACAGCAGTCCAGCGAAGGAGCTACGAACACCGACCAAAGGTGTAGTGGTGGCTGCTGCACCGGATGTCGCATCCGCTGAACCATCGCGAGATCCCAACATTCTGCGGCGTAAGAATTGGCGCGAACTAGTAGAAGAATGGATCAACAGTGCCGAGGAACCGTACGAGTACGATGTGCTGCTACTGGCAGAGAATGGGCTGGAGCTGTTGAGCGATAACAAGTCGTTGGATCAGTTGTATTTATTTTTACGCTACTTGCATCGGCTGGTGAAGGAGACAGCCAGCTGTTTCTGGCATCGCGCGTACTGCAGTGTCGTTCGGCCGATTCAGGAGCAGATGCTCACGATGTACGGGAGAAGGCTGGCCGTGCCGGGGAATATTGATTGTGAATTGTGCAATAAAAATGATTAGCTTATAGCATAGTACAGTATCGTTAATATATTTGTCTTTTTGTTCAAAGTTAAATTCTGTACAAATGGATAGAATAAAAGGCAAGAAGTAACACAAAGTATAACTGATATTGTAGATCTTTTCCTAATACATAAGACGTCCCTGCATCCTATCCGTATCTAATGCATCTAATGCAAAACTGCTACTGTACCGGCGATATATTTCGGAGCTGAGCAACTGTCAATTTGAACGCAATCTGATTTGCTGCGCCGAGTCCACGCCAACTGTCAAAAGAAGCCAAACAACAACAAACCACTTTCTAAACAGTCTGCCCGCACGTAATCAACGTTTCTTCTCGGCGGATGGAAACAATTGCTTTTGCTCTTGGTTTGTGAAAATTACGAAAAATGGAAAACCCTGACCGCGTGTGTCACTTTTGTCTCGAGGGCAGTGACTTGAGCGCACTGAACGATGAGGAGCTTATGGTGAAAATTAATCGTATATTTTATTTTGAGGTATGATGTTTTGTGTTCCCCAACACTGGGACTATCCCCCATGGGCATAGCTAATCGATTTCGATTAACGCATAGGTAACGTTCCCGTCCGACTCGAGCGGCCTTATCTGTGGCCGGTGCAGACAAATTATAGAAGATTTTTACTACTACGCGGAACGTGTAGCCCGCAATCAGGAGCAGCTGAGAGCGAAGCTGCTTAACAGACAGCTCAAACAGGAAACTTTGGAAGAAATAGTGGTATGTCCCGATCCATCCAGTGAAGCTCGTCCGGAGAACAGTGTGGAAAGCGTCGACAGGAAGAGCGTGCCAATCGCGATGACCATCGAAACGGTAGACGACGTGGATCATCAACGTTGGGGTATCAAAGAGGAGGAACACGATGTGCATAACGAGGAGAATGAGGAAGAGGAGGATGAGGAGAATGAAGACGGGGATGATCAGGAATATGTTCCACCAGATTCTAGAAGCGAACAGTCCTCACCCGAGCCAGACACCATCGATGAATTGCCAAAAACCAAAGCTAAACCAAGAGCAGCAACGAGCAGTACGAAAAAGCCGGCAGCTAGCGATGCAAGTGCAGCAAAGGAAAGGGAAACCAACCCCAGCACGGAACAGATGGTCCTCGAGCATTACAAACTGTCGTGCGATATCTGCTCGGCACCGTTGACCGATTTCAGCGATCTCGGCAAACACTACCGGCAGCAGCACAATGTGGCGGGCTATCTGCGCTGCTGCAACAAGAAGATCGTCAAAAAGTGCTGGATGATTGAGCATCTGCAGCTGCACCTGAATCCGGACGCGTTCCGGTGCGAGCAGTGTGCGAGAAGCTACTCCTCCAGCAAGGTGCTGAAGGAACACCTGAAGGAGGTCCACGCAGCGGCCGCCGAGCGTTCCTTTCCCTGCGAAACGTGCCAGAAGGCGTTCGTTTCGCGCGCCCACCTGAACGCCCACGTGATGGTGGCGCACGGTTCGGTGTCGTGTCCGCAGTGCGACAAGGTGCTGGCCAGCCAGGGCTCGCTGCGCAAGCATCTGGTCGCGGTTCATGGCGAGGGAGAGAAGCACGTGTGCGAGGTGTGTGCGCGAGTGTTTCGCTCGAAGCAGAGCTTCGACACGCACCGTAAGGTGCACGCGGGTAGCCGGCTGGAGAGCAAGGTACAGTGCGAGCTGTGCCAGGCGTGGCTGATGGACAAGTACTGCCTCACCAAGCACGTGCGGCGTATGCACTCGGATCAGGACGGGGAGCCGGTGGCGTGCGCCGAGTGCGGGAGATCGTTCCGCAACCAGAACGCACTGAACGGGCACATGTGGCGGGCGCACCAGGAGAGCCGGTTCGAATGCGAACGGTGCCACAAGCGGTTCAAACGGCCACATCACATGCGGGTAAGAATGATAGTGGGGAGTTTGGGGTTTGAATCATTGTTCGCAATATGATATTGTGTTCGCTTTACTTGCAGGAACACATCGCTATTCATCATACCGGCGACGAGCTGTACGGTTGCAAGTACTGCTCGGAACGGTTCAACACGAGGAACAAACAGCTGTCCCACCGGAAAACAGCTCACCCGGAAGAATTTGCCGAAGAGCTTCGGAAACGTACGTTGAAAGAGTGAAACTGTTCGAGTGGACCAGTTGGATTAGCAACTGTTTTTTCAGTTAAAAAACCATATAAAAGCATTTATATAACTGAAAACATCGAAGAACTGTTACCTGAGCGTAGAATATTGTCTAGAAACTATAATGATTAAGTCGTGATTTTAAGGTTTAAAAGCTTAGAAGAGATTGTCTGTTTTTGTTTGTCAAATATTGGAAAAGGATTTAACTTATTTTTTCATATCATTAATTTAACTTAATTTTGAATAGGTTACTATATTTTAAATTTCATGAAGTACCAATGAAAACTTGCCACTTTACTGTAAAACTATGAATTAATGAAAGGAGATAGAACTATATTCACTTCTCGAAACACGGTAACGGAAGGCCCACTGATTGGAATAAACTATTTAAAAAACAGCAAACAGTTCCAGCGTTTTCCCCAGGACTTCTCACAGCTTTGGAACACTTTATAGACTCTGTCTTCCTTGAAATGAACTTAATGTAATGGGAATCGAACTCTATAGCACCCTTGTTGAACAAATCCAATAGGAATTTTCAAGGAGCCTGTCCAAAAAGGGTGAGGGGTGAGTCCAATTTCCAACATATGAAGTTCACTTCCAATAGGAAAGAGTCAAGGAAGTGTCCCACCTGTAAACTGGTAAGTATAAACTGGTCGATAAGTACGGCTATCGCCTGGTTAATGAAGTTGAATAATTAAAAATATAATTATCATATGAGCAGGATACAAACCTTTGCGAATTTTCTTTCATCTTCAAACACTGTATACGCCTCAGTTAGCAGTTAGCAGTGACTTAACATGATTTATCGTCATACTCTTCTTGCGCGTGTTCGAATCCATCTTCTTTGCGCATCTTCCCTAGCCCTCAGAAGCGCTCAGTACGCTACGTCCGATGGTTTGATGCGCAGAATTACGGGCACGCTGGTGCAGGGCAATATTGCTACCTCCGTTACGACAGCCGTCACCAGCTCCGGTGGCGTCACGTCGTAGTGTAGGTTCAGGATCGTTAGCGAAGTAATCGTTTCCCAGTCGGCCAGCATCGGTTTTGCTTCCGCATTGTCGCGTGTACGTGGCGCAACCACTAGTTCGTTCGGGTTTCCTGTTCGAAACGAAATTAAATACCGAAAATGACAAATACAATATTCTACTTCATCCTTTTCCTACATGCAAAACACCTTACCGATCTCGTTGTATACGAACGCATCCGTCTGTACGCGCTCGGTAAACTTGTGCGTTTCGCAGCAAACCAGCACGGGCACGTTGTACGATTTGGCCACCAGTGCAATCTGCGCCGTGCCGACCCGGCTCATGACGGATCCATTCGCCAGGAGTGCGTGCGCCCCGAGCAGCACCTTCGTGACCTCGGGCATCACGTAGGCGACCGCATTGATCAGCACGCACATACACTTAACGCCCAGCTGGACGAGCTCTTCCAGCATCGCATTCTCTTCCTGCCGGGGCCGTGCGTTCACGATAATCACGCGGAACGTTTTCTTCCGACGGATCGCTTCCTCCAGGATGTGCTTTATCAATGAGGAGCTGAAATGAATACGAAAAGAACGTCACTGAATGGTCTCTAAAACCCATAGCATAGTTCGAGATTGCGTACCATCCGTAGGTTAAGATAACATCGCCGTCGCAAATTTTATCCTGCACCGAGCAGCAGATCGCCTCTTCCGCCTTCTCGATCTGGTCCCGCATGTACGATTCGATCGACTCGAGCAAACACTCCTTCTGCTCGGACACGGACACCTTCCCGTCCAGCTGGCGCGTGTACATCTTCACGTGGCGCAGCGCGTTCGTCATCGAGACGGAGAAGGGCCGGCAGCGCTGCAGATGGTTGGCGGATACGTTCAGCATCTCCTCGAAGCTACGCCCAAACTCCTTCTCCGGTGGCGTTTCGTAATCGTGTATCAGTTGGTTCAGCACCTTCAGCAGTGCCAAACAGCGTGCCTTCGATCCGACGACCGCACCCTTGGCGTACTGGATGCCCAGCTTCGTAACGGCCGGATGCAGCGTGGGCGAGTTGACAATGTCGGTGGCGGCAAATTTCGGCTGATGCAAGTGATTGAACAGGTTAACAATGTGCTTACGTGGCGCTCCGGTCCCTCCAACTGCTCCGGTCGGTGTAGCCGCTTTCTTTGCCAGCGGTTTCGTTTTCACCGGTTCCGTGTCAGCCTTTGGGCCCGGCTTCTTCGCGTCTGGCTTGGCGGCTGGTGTGTCGCGCTTCTTTGTCTGCTGTGCCTCCGCCTTGGCCGCCCGCTGCGCCTCCTGTATGGCTCGCCGTTCCGCCTTCGATAGGGCCGGTTTGGCGGGTTTCGTCGCTCCCTCAGGCGCATTACCAGCGAGGGCCGGATTCTTCGCCTCGAACAGTGCCTTTCGTTCCGCTTTCGAGAGTTCTTTTGTTTCCGATTTTTCAGCAACCGTTCCAGCTGTACCGGCCGGACCATCACTGATATGTAGCTCTTTCATCTTCTCACAAATGCTCGCATCAGTGCTGGACTTTTTCAACTCAGTTGGCGGTGCTTTTGCCGGTTCGACCTTCGTGCCGGCCGGTCGTTGTTCCTTCGCTTTCCCAGCGGATTGCGCATTTTGTTGCTGCTGCTTCGCTGGTGGCGGCGCTTCCTTATCCTTGCTTTTCGTCTTGGCCGCCAGTTTGGCTGCCTTTTTTGCCTCACGCTCGGCAAGGATCTCTTCGCGCGTTTTGTCCGTTTTCGCGCCCGATGCTGCCGGTGCACTCATGATGCTGGTGGTCGCAGGTGATGATTGCTCTTGGCTGTGGTGAGTAGTTTTGCTCGCCTTCTCCGACACTACCTTTAACCCAACCGTCATACAGTTGGGAAAAATCTCGAAAGAAGAAATATCATGCAAACCTTGCAGGTCGGTTGCGGTAGTTTTCCTGGGAAGAGGACCCTTAGGGGTAGTTGATACCGGAGTTTCCGATTTACCGAAACTTAGCTTGCCCGGAATACCGCCCAAATTGAATTGAAACAATTCCGGTCCAGGGAAAATGTCTTGCGCCGTAATGTTTTGAATCGCTGCAGGCAATTCTTTCTCCGACGGAAATAGTTCGTGCGGATCAATATCGATTACACCGGCGTACTTCGTACCTTCGATTGAAGGCTTATTAGCGGTTGCAACAGTTTCCACCACTGCTACAAGCTTCGCTGGAAGTCGCTGAGACGTCGCTGCGGAGAAGATCTTCCCCGGTGGAAACAATTCCTCCACCGTTATTGCTTCCAACGATTCGATTTGCTCTTCCTTTTTGTCGCTTTTTGGCTTTCGCTTACGACGTCGGCTTGGTTTGCGGGTAAGCTCCGGTGCATCCGGTGCTTCGGGTGGTGCCGGACGTTGATTCGTTGCTCCAGTAGCAGCACGTGCTGGTGGATTATTTTCCTTTTCGAGTTTAGTTTGCTGTTGGGCGATATTGGCCGACTCGCAGTTAACGGTGGCTGCTTCCGGCTTCGGTTTTTTGTGCGAACGGTTTCGTTTCTAAAAAGAAAAATTAACAATTTAATTCACTCCTTTCATTATCCGCGCTCGTCTAATGCTTCTAGTGCAAAATACCATGCAATTCTACAAAATTTTACCAGCGTGCAGCCGAAAGGAAATTTCTTGTGCAAACAGGGCCGTTGATGTAAGGGAGGGAGGTAGGAAAAGCAACAGTGCCAATTGAAAACCAAACACACAAACGCACACACACGTTACATGCCGACTGGCCATTCCGTACGGTACCTTTTTCAACGTTCCAGCTTCCGTTGAAGCGACGGTCTCCATGGTTGGTGAAGAGGAATTAAGTTAAGGGTGCGAGAGTGGGTCTACAAATCTTTATGCAGTTAGCTGATTCGAGTTTTGTTAACAAACAAGACACAATTCCGACAGCACCGTAGTAAGCAAACGGCATTTGCCCACCACAGCAGCACGCAAAAGAGATAATCGAAAGGAGAAAGTAGAAACATTTGTTAAAAGGACAACATCTACCGAGGGGAAAGGGATCGAATCCATCGATCAGAACGAGCAATCTGGTTCCAAGGGAAATCAACGATGCGATTATGTAAAGGAAACATTGTTCCGTTTGTAATGTAAAGTTAGTGTTTGCACGAGTAAAACGTGAACTGGAACCGGGCTGTGCATTACCTTGGGTGGCAGAGGGCACTTCTTTTTTTGCCTGTTTTGCAACGTAGCAGGAATCCTTCTTTCACCACCCGTGGAAGATTGCCTGGAACAGCGTGAAACCAAGCTCCAGTGATTGGAATAAGCTGCCCTGTCGTTCTGGAAGCTAGAATGAAATGACGAAAGAGTAGAGTGTGTTGTGGAATTGCATTTTTTTATCTCAAAGGTATGTTTTACTCACGTTTAAAAAATAAATAAAGATTTGCTCGTGAGGCAAGGAAACAGACGAGCGAGAAGACGGATACATTGGACGGAGAGAAAGAGAGAGAGGACGATTGCGGTTGACGCAAGTGCAAGTGACGCAAGTGACAGTTCGAGTTCGAAATGCCCAAGGTACATTAAGGTGATCAGATGGTAGAAAAGCGCTTTTGGAAAACCTTTCGTTATTTGAAATCCGTTAGCTATTAGTTTCCGAACACGAAACATAGCAAATAGAACAGATTTCTTGCTTCTTAAGTGCAATTTTGTATATTTATTGACTTAATCGGAAAAAGAGTGGTGATTACGAAAGATTTGACGATTTTTGCTGCAACTTTGACGAGTGCTGCAAAATGTCATGATCATCACGAGATGTTCATCAAACGTCCAAACCGAAAACAATGAACATATCCGTGGTAGCTTGATCCTCATTACTGATAGTTAATTAAAGTGCGTCATGACATGCCGAATAAGACATGCGGGTACTTGAGTCAAACGCGATATTCTGATTTTTGATTTGGTTGCACAAAATATCACTAAGCATGTGATGGTTGCTTCAACTGTTTGAGTCTCACCTCTCACTCATCACAATAGAGCGTCACCAATACGTGACAATGAAATTATTTTGTTTCAGCCGGAATTTGTCATGACTATGTCATTTGTGACATTTTGCAGATCTGATCACAGTAAAAAAAAGTCATGACATAGTGACTGACCAAGCGATGGTCACAAAAATGACACGAAGCATGTATTGGTCACACCAATTGTGTTGAGTATCACCTTTAGTTATCACAATTGAGTCCGTGACGCTGACATGGATGTTGGTTCAGTCAGTTTTTTTAATGACATTGACAGTGACATTTTGCAGCACTACCACAACCTTGGACTTGCCTTCAGAAACAGAAAAGAGGCGAAAGAACTCCGCAGGAGCCAAAGCCTCTCTAAACCATACTAACAACAACATTCAGAAACAGAATGTTTCAAACAGCAGTAACGGCTTTCGAACGTTAATTTAAAAAAATCTATTCCCAAGGTATGCAGAGAAGCGCTACATTGTGCGAGTTGTGCGTGTGCAAACCGTACCGCATGTTGCGTGAAAGTTTTTGCCTAAACATGGAAAAAGGGGTTGCGTGAAACGGGGTGGCTGGCGTTACGCACACACACACGCATTCGCACGCATACGCACACACATACGCAGAGCAACGCCAAATAGAAGGCAAGGAATCCCATTTCCTCCGAGGTGTAGAGCGAAGGTTTTGTTTGCAGCCGGACGAAAACGGCAACGCGGGTGGTTAAAAATAAACTGGCCGTCTCTGCCGTTTTTTTGGGTGTTCGCTGGCTTCTTCAGTTTGTTGGTCGGGATCGCGAGCGCAGCACCAGAGCACCAAGTGCACGCACGCGAGCATATTTTCCCCCCGCGTTGTGTGTGCCGCAGCTTCACTCGCTGGTGAATGGTGGTGTGTTAGCACTGCTCTCCTATACGGTCCGCCGACGGAACGAGGTACCGAGTGTGCATTTGTTTTGTTGGACGCGCGTTTTGCAATATCGTGCCGGGGGTTTCCAGTGGCGGAGTAGCAAACCGCAAACCTCCGCAACCCGAGGGAAACCATGACAACGTATTCGACCGACAGTCAAGGTAAGCGGGGTAGAATCCATCCGAGTTTCCAGCTTGCATAATGATGGAGCCATTGAAAGAACAGAAAATAGCTTACCCCCCCTCACTATCACTCTCTGCTTTCGTGCTTTCGTGCGTGTAGGAAAATTCATTCCGGCCACCCAGCGGCCGGACGGGACCTGGCGCAAACCGCGCCGCGTACGCGATGGTTACGTACCGCAGGAGGAGGTCCCGCTGTACGAGAGCAAGGGCAAACAGTTTGCCCAGAAACCGGCCCTACCGCCCGGCCTCTCCCCGGAGGTAGTGCAGAAGGCAAAGGAAAAGCGTGAACGCGAACGGTTGCGGCAGGCGCGCGAAGAGCAGCAGCGAAAGGAGCAGCAGAACAAAAAGCAGCAAGCAGGCGCCCTTCCGCCCGGCGTGCTAGCCGTGGACGGTGGTGCGGTGGGGGGCAACAGTGACAAACAGAAGCCCGGCGGTGGTGGTGGGACGAAGAATGCAAATGCTGCGGGGGCAGCATCCCGCAGTAGCAAAAAGACGCCCGAACTGCCCGACATACTGTTGGATCAGCGGCCGGCGGGCAAAGCAAAGCAACCACAGCAACACACAAAATCGTCACTGCAAAAGTCCACCAACGCCGCAGCAGCAGCAGCAGCAGTCAGCAACAACAGTGATTCTACCGTGGATGAGCTGGCAAGTGCACTGGCTTCCGGGGCACAGCTGGCCGGGGCCGATGCGCAGCAACTCGAGGTGGCGAAAAAGCTACGCAAGCTGCGGAAGAAGATACGCGAAATCGAGGCAATCGAAACGAAGCTACGATCCACCGACGGGCCGAAGCTGGACAAGGACCAGCTGGAAAAGGTGAAACGGAAACCGGACATACTGCAGGAGATCGAGGAGCTCGAAGTGCAATATTCAGCCGGTGCCATGTGATGATGATGAGGATGCTGCTAAAGGAAGGTGTGCGGCTGGGAGGCGCTCTAGGAAGCGAACGAACCAGCAGAGCTGTGTTAGAGCAGTGGCACTGCATTTATGTTTAGTAAGGAACCGGGCTGTAGCGGCAACTAAGGAAGCTGCTAATCACTCGTCGCGCGTTGCCAGCCAGAAGAGCTAGGTTTCTTCATTGTACAAACTCACTTGTAATCCAGCGAAGCGGGTGAATTCAAGCAATGATTGTGAGTATCGTAGGGAAAAGGGAAGGACGACCGCAGCTTCCCCGGTACAAAACTTGCCAACGGTGTAGGGAGGGGAGCGCCAATGTTTACATGTTTGTTTTTGTATGTCGAAATCCGTTGCTCCGTTTCCTGCCCACACAGACACACTCACACTACTTTCTGGTGCAGAAGATGCACAGTTTCATCATCTTCTTTCTGTTAGTGATTGTAACATCTATAGGTTTAATTTCGTACCTTTTGTTGGTGATCGATCGTGCGCCCTCTTTACCGCCCCGGGGAATGGCCAGCTTTCCTTTTCCTGCTGTAGATGTATGTAAACGAAGGGCTATGCTTTTGATCTGTTTTTTTTTGCGTAAAAACACACGGCCTACTACTAATAACTACTGTGCCCGCAATAGTATCAGTAGGATTGCTTAGTTTGTGAGCTCCTTCCTGTACGCTTTTGAGCATCCGTTCCGGGCAAGGATTTTCCGCTGCTCTCCTACTTCAAAGTCATATAAACCATCATTGCGTGCGGACGACAGGTCCGCATTGTAACAGGCTGCAGGGTCGTGTGAGCCCTTCTCGTGTGTAGCAAGTAAGCAGGTAGGCTTAAGATTAGGGTAGAAAGCTAGGGAATAAGTTTTAACGTAAACATTGTTAACTATCAAAAAAAAGCGGAAGGAGAAAAGGTAGCGAAACGCAAGGCAAAAGTAAACTGCACGGTTGAGTTAAAACACGAAAGAGTCAATAAACATTTTAAGGACCAATGTCGTTTTTTGGGGGTTTCTTTTACGGACAATTTCTCCACCACAAAAGTGCGTGCACACGCGTATGGTTTGGTCTTTTTAGTGTATTTCTTATGATGAGATTTGCTTACATGTAAAAACGTTCACTTTGCTTCTTCACACACGCACTCCGGTTGTCGCCCGTTTCGTTCGTGCTGTTGGCATTTTGCGGATGTGACCTTTCGTCACCAAGGTTTGTGGTGCATTGCATTTCACACTCTGCTCCCCGAAACCATTTCCCTCTTTGCGTTGTGCACCGGCAATGGCTGAGCGGGGTGTGGCAGAGGGTAAGATTCAAAAGAATGCTAGAAATGCGGTGTTGAGGAAATGTTGCGATAAGAGCTCCCGTCGGCACACGTCCCGGTCGTTGCGCCCGTTATTACACGTATATCCCGACCGAGAGCAGCAGAAACAGCACACCGAACCCGAGAAACAGCGAGGCGAACAGACTGATCGACAGCTCCTTAAAGATGACGCTCTCCTTGGACGGTTGCTTCGGGCGGGACACCTCGAACACGAAGAACCAGGCGGTGAAGAAGGTGCCGAACAGCAGCAGCACGCTGGCCAGGTGCGGGAACACGGCCGGATTGACCGGCGACACATAGCGTACCATCAAATCCATGATGTTTTTTTCCGGATAGTGCTTGTTTTACTGCGGTGTGCCGGCAAAGGGTTGGTTTGACTCTGCGAGAGAAATTAATGTTTAATGCAACGTTTACCACTGCAGATATTTACAAGACCCGGGACAAGGGATGGTTATTGAACGTACAGTGGTAGTAGAATTGCAGCTATTTTACAAAAACAAGCTACTTTTACTACGTGCGGGTTCGGCTTTTTCTGCACAAGTAACCCTTGTTGTCGAAACTGACGTGGCGTGTTATTTTTTTTTGTTTCCATCCAACTGACAGCTTGTTTGACATGAGACATCAAAAAAGCAGGGGCACTGGTACAGTTTAATAATGTTTTCTCAAATGTGTTTCTGTGGTTTCGAAAAACCATTTCATTACTACAATTAAAAACTATCAAATTGTGTTTCGCTATTCGCAATGTGTGTAAGCTTTATTATACGCATTCCATAGAACGATACAAATGAGAGGACTATAATATCATGAATAGACGATGAAAAGTAACAGGCCAGCTGAGCCAGAGACCTCTTGCACAAACATAAATGGATATAGGCACAGGGAAGAGATAGAGCAAAAAACAGAAACGAAAAATAAGCGCATAGAAATTTCAAGACGTTGGTACCGCCGAATCTGCCGGCTTGCCTGCTTGCATAGCCAGTTACGCACTAAAGCCAGCCTTTTGTCGACATTTCTGCATGAGCGCGCGCAACATAAACTGCTTCCGCGACAGCTGCCGAATCTGCTTGAGGAACACCTCCAGATCGATCACACCGCTGCGAAGCGCTTCTCCCATGAAGTAGGTTGCATCTTCGATGGCGGCCTCCTCTGCGTAGGCATTCAGTAGTCTGTTTGGGGAAGGGGAGAGGCAAAAAAGATGCAAATAAGTGAATTGCGTTGCGATTTGATTCGTCCCGTCTGTATACGTACTGCTTGTATAGCGGGGCAGTGGTGGTAACTGCTTCATCGACATCGATCGATTCCACATTGTCCAACGATTCCAGCGCACGTTCCAGCTCCTTCTCCTTGTCCTTCAGCACGGTAATACTCTTCGTCAGCTCCTTTTCGTCCCGTTCGAGCCGGGACATGATTTCCTTGATCTTAACTTGGCCCTCGTTTAGCTCCTGCTGAGTTCGCCGCAGCGTTTGCACCTCCGCCTGACACTGATTGACCTTCTCCTGCACCCGGCGTTTCAGCTTATCCTCCACGGCACTGATGAGCGATGCACGAATGTGTTCCTCTGTGATGGTTCCGGTGCCCTGGTAGTGTGGGTAGAGAAACACGCAATTACGGATAAATTTTTCGATTTTCTCTATTAAGGGAGTGGCCTTACCACGCTTGGAGTTTGGCCTGAGATTGACCCAGGAGCCGGCGGGTAGGGAGGCATTCCGTAAGGCATTCCATAACCGGGCCCGGCAGCACCGGGTGCAGGCTGTCCGTAGCTATTATATCCTGGCCCCGGCACCGGGTACGGAGTGAACTGTTGCGTTGGGTACGGTGGGTTGTATGAGGTGCTGGTGGCAGGCGTCGGCGGCATGTAAGACGCTGACAGGAGAGCAACAATGAAAAACATCAGCTTATAGGCTTTTACATTTAGATTCAACCACATTCTACTTACGCGGCTGGTAGGTTGTTTCTGGTCCTTTCGAATATACCGGAGGCACTTCGCCGAATGTGACGCTCATGATTTGAATCAGGTCCAGCAGATCGGCATTTTTCTGTTCGACAATCAAGATCACGATTAGCTTCAGTATGCAGCGATTTGTTGCTCCCTAGAGCACCTACCGGATTCCAATCGTGCAGGTATGGCAAATAGATCTTTCCATTGAAATCCACGTACGCAGACACCTTGATGCGCATTTCGGGCGTCGGTTTGACGTAGCAGATCGGGGCATTCTTCGGATGCGTGTCCATCAGCCAGATGCAGATGGGTATGTTGTACGTGTTGCCCTTATACTTTACCGGTATGGTGCCGTGCAGATTGAGCAACATCTTCGTGCTGCCATCGTTGAACACTGAGAAGCCAAAAGTAAAACGATAAAGTTTACCGCACAGGTCTGCAATCAGTACAATCAGCCCGAAGATGACTCACCGTACTCTTCCACCCGATGCTGCAATCCGTGGTAAATCCGCAACGCGTTCATGACATCCTTTTTGGTCGTGGTCGGATCTCGGTACTGCGAAAAAGAAAGCAGCGCGTCAAGCAGGGGCTTCGTCTGGGGCCCACACTTTTCACACTCACCGAGGACAGCATACGAGCCAGCGCATTCTCGTCCAGCTTGTGCATTGTGCTGCCGTTGTTTATGCTTTACCACAGAGGGACGTTGCTGCACGGGAAGCCCTAGAAACGGGGCAGTAAAACGAAGGGAACGGTTCTTTCCCGTTTTACTACGGTCCGCCGTGGGGTGGGGGGGAGTTCCGGGCTTACTCTCCCTTCTTTGTTGCGAACAGAAAAAGTTGCACGAACCTTTTCGCGAGCTTTTGATATGACGGGGTTGCTACTTGCTAATAACAATTAAACGTTCTAAATCTGCTCCGTGCTGATGGCTGATTTGACAGCTCACACACACTGCCATCTGTTTTGTACAGCGATGCGCGTAAAAGTAGGTGAGGTCGCTAAAATTAAATATGAAAAGTTGCATTTAAAAGGTTAGTATGGGCTCTAATGCACCTTCTGTTGAATCTTTCATAGCGTTTTATATTTATATTTAGTTTTTATCACAAGCTGTGCCTTTTTTCTTTGTAGAAATGGATAAAAATAAATTTTCCCAACGCTGTACTTCCTCGACGCTGGCAACACTGTCAGTAAAGTGCACCGCTGTCAAACTGTTGTTATTGGATGTTTTGTATTTTAGTGCCTGTTTTCCCCACTGTTGGCGCAGTAGCTAAAGAACCGCCGAAGCCGACTCTACGTCGTTCGCTTACAGTGAAGAAAATCCCGGAATAGTTGCGAGAGGGGACGGAAACTAGTAGCTATTATTATCCCAGGGCGCACCAACCATGTCTCTGGTCGAATCGTCCCAACGCTCGTTGGAGGATGATGAGTCGTTCATCATACTCGGCACCACGCCGACACCCTCGATGGACATCTACTCCAACGCCCCGGTCTCCTCCCAGCCAGCATCGGTGGTTGAGCGAGAAATAGCCGAATTAGCAAAATCGTTGCCCACCGTCACCAAGATGGAAACCTCCACCCAGCTCGATTCCACCACCTACAGCCTGCTGCCGAACGCCGGACCAGTGCTAAGTGCCTCGACGATTGCGTCGCAGCCAGCAAAATCGCTGCATGAATCATCGTCATCACCATCAGCCTCCCCGAAAGTGTCGATGATGGTTGCGTCAACCGAATCGGTGCAGCAGGTGCCGCCGTCACTGCGCTCGACCAAAGGCTCGCTGAAAAGCTTGCAATCGATCGAGAACAAGGAAAACAGCGTGCCGCCGATGGTGACGAGCGTTAGCCAAACGCCGACCGCGTCCTTTATACTGGGCGAAACGCAATCGATTCTGCACCAGTTCCCGAGCCTGGCCCAATCGTCCGTATCGTTCGAGGAGATACAGCTGCTCCAGAAGCTTAGCATGGAGCACAGCCAGCTGAAGGAGAGCCTGCAGCGGGCGAATGTGGCGATGCGCAAGAACTTTACCTCCATACAGCAGCTGCAGGACGAAACGAAGGCGCGCTGTGCCGCCCAGGATGCGCTGATCGAGCAGCAGAAGCAGCAGATTGAGCAGCTTACCGAAGCAAACGGCCGGCTGGCGGGTGAGCTAGTGGCAGCGCGAAAGGAACACACCGAAAAGGAAAAAGAGCACCAGAACACGATCGTGGAGCTGCAGACGGAACTGAGCGAGATTGGCCGGGTGCGTGAGGTGGAGCGCAACGCGGCCCAGTACGAGGTGGACGAGCTGAAGAAGGAATCGTCCGAGCGGCAGGCCATCATACAGAATCTGTCCAAGCACATCGAACGCTTGGAGCTTCAAATTAAGGGCTTCGTGGTGGTGAACACCAACAAGCCGGAGGGCGATGATGGTAAGGCTAGCTTCGTTTCGGAAGAAACGCACAAGCGAGAGCTGAAGCAAATCGAGCGACGCTTGTCGGTGGAGGTGGCCAAAAACTTGGAGTTTGAGGATATGGTAAGTGAATGGTTTTGTTAATGCTTCTTTTCTACTTGAGCCGCATTTACATTTTCTATTTACATTGCCTGATTCCAGCGTAAAGTATATGTCGACGAGATCAATTGCCTGAAGGCAAACCTGAAAACAGCGGAACAAGTGTACGCAGCGGGCCGCGTCGAGGCCCAGCAGCAGTTCGATGACATCAAGGCGCGGGACGAAACGATTGCGCAGCTGCGCCAGCAGATAACCACACTCGAGGAAAGGGTACAGATGCTTACCGTGCAGTCAGACATCTTCCAGAAGGATTTCGAAGCCGAACGTACGGCGCGCGAAGAGCTGGCCGGTGAAAAGAGCCGCATTTTGGGCGAGTTTGAAGTGCTGCAGCGTCGCAATGCCGAACTTACTGCGCAAGTTTCCCAAACGTTAGTCTTAAGAGCGATGGGTGGGGGAGATGTGTAAAGTAATTTAATCTTGGTATGTTTTTGTCCCATTTTACAGTGAATCGGACCGAGCAGAAACAGCCCAGCGGGCAGCAAAAATGGTACAGCAGGCTACGTCTAGCCAGGAGGCTGCAGGAACGAACAACACTCCCGCCAATCAACCCGAGGAGGAGCAGAAGGAACCGCTCAGTCTGCTGCGCTGTCCGCTCTGTCTGAAGGGCTACAAGGATTTCAGCTCGCTGCAGAGCCACGCTGCCGACTGTATGGGGATTGAGTAGGATTTTTGGAAGAACCGCACCTGTATTACCCGGGGTAGAGCAGCCCTAAACTGTTATCTTGTAATGTTAAGCTACACCTCTTATTGAGTGCATCTTAAGAAGAGTTTAATTGTGCTACAATAAAAAAAAAATAGTGTCATGAATTATATATCAACTGTAGAGAGAGTCTTGTCGTGCAGTTGAGAATTGAAGAGGGAAGAAACAGTATTAGAAAACAGAGATAAGAGCTGGTGCGCCGTTACTCATGTATTCCCGCGATGAATCATGGCGCTGACTTGGTGGGGTTTAATGCATGTATTATCAGCAAATGTGCGCCCACTGATAACATGCCCTTTATGGCGTTTGTTTTGTTTTACTAATTGTTTGATATTCGTTCTCTCTCTTTCTCTTTCTTGCTCATTGTACGCACATTAGAAATTCTTTCCAAAACAAATCCACAGCAGGCGCTGTTGCCGGAAGAAACTGTCAAAATTGCGAATCAAAACAAAAGCCACAGCTGTGCGCCATAACACACTCTCAGCAAAAGTGTTTCTTTTTCAGTTGCATTTTAACCATGTACAACCACCGGCAAAGTACGGTTCGAAGCGGAAGAAAGTGCTTCTTGTGCCATAATACACGCTACCGTAGCAAAAACTGCCGCCTGTTCCGGTTTCCGGCGCGCGGTACGGCGATGTGGAGCCGCTGGCTGACGGTGATGGCACTCGCAGAAGAGGACATCCGTCCCGACGAACATCCGCGGCTGTGTCATCGGCATTTTGAGCGGAAGGACTTTCTCACCCGGGAACTGTCCGGGATGGCAGTGCCGGTACGGAACCTGCACAGGGTTAAGGATAAAAAGGCGCCGGTCATGGAGGAGCAGCAGCTGGCGCGGGATGGAAGACGCTTATTGGAAGCGGCGGAACAAGAAGCATTCGATGAGAAGGACATTGGAATTGATGTCACAGTAGGTGAAAAAGTTTCGGAATATGGAGAAGTGGAAGATGAACTGGACGGTTTGGTGGAGTCGGAGCAGAATGCATCGCCATCTGTGTTGCCAATCGTTTTGGAAGAGCAACCGGCAGAAACTAAAGCCACTGCTGTAGAACAGCCCGTCCTTAACTGTAACATACCCCAGCATGAAGCATTGGAGGAATTGCTTCGCCTGGAAAGGGCACGTGTGAGGAAACTTTTTAAGATTAATGCTCACCAAAAAAGCGTCCTCGAGGAGCAGCGAAACCTTCTGCTGCAGCTTGGCGTTGAGTGTGTCGTTCTGGAACAGGACCTATCGTCTGATGATTCGGAGTGAGGAGATGAATCTGTTTGATAAGGACTACACTTTTGATTACACTCTGGAGGAGGTGGATTCCTTCGTATACTTTGGATCCCAAGTCACATGTGACTCTGACACATCCTTGGAAATTCGGAGGCGCATCCTCGCTGGAAATCGCACCTTCTGTAATCTACGTAAGTGGCTGCGATCTGGTTTCCAGGCGAACCAAACTGACGCTCTACCGGACACTAATAAGGCTGGGTTGTGCTCTAAGGACATGATATATCGACCTTACTGGAAGGGGATCTGTGCGCACTTGGTGTTTTTGAACTAACCATGTTCGGCGGAGTTCAGGATGCAGACAGCGCTTGGAGAAGACGGTGGAATGATAAGTCAGCCAAGGAGGTCATCGAAAGGGACCCAACAGGCACGCAGAGGAGGGCTGTGCAGCGAGTACGGTGGATTGACCAGGTCGAGGCAGGCTTGCGGAGGATCGGAGTCTCGAGTTGGAGATCTGCACCACAGGACCGGACGTTATGGCGCAACATTCTGTTCACGGCACGAGTCTACCGACGTCTCTAGTACGTAATATATATAATTTTGATAAATATCATCCGTGCAAGAGAAGGAATAGCCTGTCTACAAGATTGTGGGACGGTCTCAACATATAACAACGGCATCAACCGGAACGTAGTGACGGGATCAGCATGAGCAGGATCACTGGAGATCAGCTTCCGGCTAAGATTGAGCCCAAGAAGAGTTTCGGAATTTCCTAATAATGGCCATGACCGCTATGGAGTTTGATTACTCTTGCTCAATAGATTTTACGAAGGCGTGTGATTTTATTGATGGCTACCAATAGAAGCTGTGCACGTTGTCCCTGGTGAGTGAAAGCTTACACACATGTAAAGCACATCGAAGCCGTTTCAAAGGGTAAAAATGATATGATTTTTGCTCACTGTCTCTCTCCCTCTCTCTCTTCGAGGTTAGTTGCCATTTTCTAGATCCAACTGTTCCCGCAGCGTTTGTAAAGCACGGCGCCGTAAGCGGGCACACTTGGCACACCTGCTCTTCCTGCGCTGGTAGCACTCGCGATGACTGACGGCATTGCACTGGTTGCAGCAAATCGCATCATCATCGAACGGGAACAAAATCTGATCGTTGTTGCAAAACTCGCAGATGTACGCCTTACCGGAGCAGATCTGAGAAGAAAAGAAAAACGTACGATAACAATCGTGCCAGTTACGGCGTGGTTATCGAACACAACCCATCTTACCACACAGTTTCGAATGTGATGCTCGAACGTGGCCCGTATCGTGCGCAGATAATTCAGCAACGTCCCATCCTCTACGCCAACGAGATCCGCCACACTGTACAGCTCGATCGATTCCATCAGGTGGCGCCGTTTGCCGATTTGCTTCACCACGAGCCTAGTCTCGTCGGCTAGCCGGCACGCGATGAGGTATCGCTTCATTTCACCGAGCTGCACGCGCGCCCGCTTCACCTCGGCCAGCTGGGGAATGAAGGTGAAGAGGCGCGGATTCTTCTCCTCCAGCCGGATGACGGGTTTGGCCAGCAGCAGGTTGATCTGTTGCCGCGACGCACGGCACACCTTGCGCGGTACAAAGTCCCAGTTGTTGGTGATGCGTGCCGGTATGATGCTCGTATCGTTCCAGTGGCACGCGGGACAGTAGTACAGACCGGTGTAGTCGCACAGCCGGGGCTGAATTGAGTTCAGTTTTTCTAATCGAGTGGAAGCGAAAAAAAATAGAAGATTAGTATGATTAGCTGCCGGGTACGCGAATGAACACACTTACCCGCTTTGAATTCGAGTCCGAAACAGTTGATCGACGTGGAAGTGTCTGCAATGATAATTTGTACGCATTAGGGCTTGTCCGTGGGTCGGCAAACACAAACTTACTGTAGCTCAGCTGTGTTCCACACTCCGCGCAAGTGTACTTCTGAAAGGCCAGCCCAATCTCGGGACAGATGCACTCGATCGGCAGCTTATGCTCCGTCGTGACCACGTGCGCACAGATACGCAGCACATTGCGCAAGCATTTGTGATGCACCGCAAACGAGCAGTCTGGTGAAATGGAAAGCAACAAACACTGAATGTGCGGCTGAAGCATTTAAAAGCCTGGCGTAGCTAACATACCATTGCAAACGTACGATGCCTGCACAACGTTCCAAATGACTCCGGAACAGTGGTCACAGTACAGGTGCTGTTTGCGCTGCAGCTGCTGAAAAGGGAACTGCTTTCGGCGCACGAAATGATGCCCCAGAATGACCTCCGTCTCCTCCAGCACTGCTTCCGGATCGCGCGAAAAGTCAACCAGCTCGCGATACCGGTACCGCAGCTCCACCAAATGTCGCACGAGCCATTTGCTTTGGTCCGTATCGGGCCCGTACGCATTTGAGCGTACCAGCGTCCGGCACACGTCTATTGCCTGCGACAGCTCCACCAGCGATGCGTTCTGATCCAACGGCACCAGTTGCCACTTGACACGCAGGACAGCCGGATCCGGACCAGCGGTGTTGGTGGCGGTGGTGGTGGCTGTGGGATCCTTTTCACCCCGCTCGTCCTGCTCCGGCTCATCGCACAGTGCACGCAACGAACCGACCGAACTGCTCATGGGCTCGGCGGACATGCGGTCGCTAGCATGCGTCCGCTTTTCCGGCAGCTCATCATCCTCCTGGTCACTGTCCGGCGGTTCTTCCTCGGCATCGTCGTTATTGTTATCGTCCCGCTCGGCGGGGGAACGAGTTTTCTGTTCCCGGGTAAGCTCCTCGGACGAGCTGCCCCTGCCACTGTCCAGCAGTGTCCCAGCGAGCAGCAGGCTGTTGACCGTGCTCGGTAGATTCCAGAGGCCCTCCCGGAGGTTCTGCACCGTACTCTGCATCACTGTCACTGGCACAGTGGAAACGCACGAACTTTACATCATCCGGCTAATCATGAGCTCAGCCTACTGGCTCATTCTTTCGCTGGGGCGAAACATCGGACATGCTGTTCTTATCAGTGTTTTAGAATGATTTCCCCCCTCCGAGCTTAATCAAATTCTTTCACTTGTAGAGAGGGGTAATCCACAGGAGATGTAACTTACACACTTGTACTGATGTAGATAGTAAAGTGTTAGTGAACCAGGAAACGCACGATTCAGCTAAACGGTAGCTTGCCTCTCGTATGACTCAATCTGGCCGAGGGTTGTTTTTGTTTGTAAATTATGTGCCTTTTTTTTGCTTGCTTGCTGCAAAATTCTACCAGGGCCACAAGGCAAAAGGCAACCAAACAAAGCGAGTGAAAGCAAGCGACAAGGTGGTGCTTCAGTATTGTACTCTTTTTCGCTAACTTCGATTAAACGAGAAGACTCTCTTTCTCCGCTTTCCGTGTTTCTTATCTCACGACACGCCAGCTTACTGAGAGAGAAAAAAGAGCATGCTAGTGTTGGCGGGAAAGGATAACAAGGGCTTGTGCAAGGACAAATCTCCCTTCAACAGCACGTGCCATTGCTGGTTTGTTATAAAATCGTTTTAAATTTCATATTATCATTTCCATACGAAGGTTAAAGCTCCATTATTGTCGATTCATTGCTTTGGTATCAGTCTTCTATTAACTAATTCAAGATTGATCTTTTAAATATATTCGCATCATATCAAATTAATCCACCAACTCATGGAAAAAAAACATTTAAAAATCCGTATTTAGACTAAGCTGACCTAAACGGTCCTATCTGAACTAGTGTTGGCCGTTCCGGTCCGAACCTAGTAAAAAAGTTCCGTTCTTTATGCAGGCCGTTCCGTTCCGATCCTTTATACAAAATCGTTCCGTTCCGTTCATTCCGTTCTTTCCGTTCATTCCGTTCCGTTCCGTTCATTCCGTTCATTCCGTTCATTCCGTTCCGTTCCGTTCATTTCGTTCTTTCCGTTCATTCCGTTCTTTCCGTTCATTCCGTTCCGTTCAATTCGTTCGCTCCGTTCCGTTCCGGTCTTTGCCGCTTCAATATTGTTAGCAAGGTGCTATCGTTCGTGCGTTCCGTTCTTTGAAAAAACTGGCTTTGTCCGGCTGTTGCTTGCTGCATGCAAGATAACTGTTCACTCTTTCTCGCACACAGTATGTGTTGCTTGTACACTCTCTCATGCTCACAGGAATGTTCATCGCACTTCGTCGCGTATCGTTTATAAAAAAACGGTGATAAGCGAAACCAAAAATGGAGTTGCATTTGGTATTATGGTGCAATTTGTAACATCTATTATACTTTTTGTTATAATTTAGCTTGTCTTAACTAGACAAATAACTATTATAAAATTTAAATCTGTATTCATATGGCAGAACGGGTTGGAAAAGATGTGTTATAATATGGGAGTATGAACAACGAAAAATAAAATGTATTTATTTTTTATGCCACGATATCCACTTGATCGTGGCACTCGGCATGATTCCAATATTTGGCCATTCGATTCGAAGCATTCTGTTCCATTCGACAACCGTTTGAGTGCCGTGATCTTGTAAACGATTTGTGTGGAAAACTATTTGTTTTAAATAGTAAGTGAAATTGAAATAATTAGTCAATCTCGTGATACAATCGTCAACTCGTAGCACTCAATAACATCGGCATGGATAAAAGCATCGAATGGATCGTGCCCCCATACGCTGGGATGATTATCCTGCTATGGGCATTTAATAAGTTACTGATAGCCAAGCCTATTAGTGGTACAGGAAGGCTTTGACCGAAAATGGTCGTCGCATCTAAAAAGTTTTACAATGCTAGATATTAAATGCATGCTTTATATTAGCACAGCTGGTACAGCTTACTAGGCATAGGTTGAACGCATCCAGATTTGGTGTCAGATATGATTTCAGATTGCAGAAACGCCTTTTCATATCCTGGAATAAGTAACAGCATACCCCCCACCCCCCCCCCCCCCCCCCCGGATGACAGTTTGGCTTCTACGCTTTGGGTCGGTTCTTTTGCACCCCAGGTTCATATTCCGTTCTTTTTGAAAAATGAACTAGTTCCGTTCCGTTCCTTTTTTTTAACGAAATTCCCAACACTAATCTGAACCACTCTTCATCACCTCGGCACGTGGCGCATTCCATTTTGTGGAACTGTTCCCCGTTGTGGTTGTCATTGCAGGGTTCTTGCACCGTAGCAGTACTGCTACTCAACCATAGATGGCGCCAGTAGCAATTGGAAAATTTCAAACCACAACGGCAACAGTTTGTGGCGGAGCAGCATGGAACTAGTGGTGGGAGCTCGGAATCGGACCTATCCGATTCCGATTCCATGTTCGGAATCAATTCCGGAGCTGATTCCAAGGCTGGAATCGATTCCGATTCCGGAGTCGATTCCAGAGCCGACTCCGGCGTTGATTCTGAAGTCGATTCTGGAGTTGGCTCCGGAGCCGATTCCGAAGCTGGAATCGATTCCGATTCTGGAGTCGATTCCAGAGTCGATTCCGTAGTTGACTTCGAAGCCGATTCCGAAGTTGACTCGGTTATTAATTCGTAGTATGATTGGACCCAAACGCCTATTTTTATGGCGATGCCAAAACTGACTTCGTTTGGAAGCCGATTCTAATTTAGAAGCCAATTCCGATTCGAGAGCCGATTTCGATTCCGGAACCGATTCCGATTCCAGAGCCATTTCCGGAATCAATTCTCGAGCCGATTCCGATTCTGGATCCGTTTCCGGAACCAATTCCGGAGTCGAATCCGGAATCGATTCCGGCAACTGATTCCGGAGCTACTATTCGGAATCGATTCCAGAAAAATGCGGAGCTAGCCGAAATCGATTCCGACAAAAACTTCATTTTTCCCATCACTACATGGGACGATCGATGTTACAGTACTGGTTTAAACTGCTCTTAGCTGATGCGGTCGAGACTTGCCGAAGTTGATGGTAAAACGTGCGAACAAAAGGTATCTATAACTAAATAATTTTCTGCTTATATAGAAACAAACCTAGCAGGACAGTGATCGTATTAACAATGCTTAGAATTTAGTGGATTATAAACGAGTTTTTGTACACCTTCATTGTACACATCGTTCAACGCAGCGTCCCGAAAATGATAACATTTACCAACAGACAAATCCACTACAAATCCTACACAGCTCAAAATGTCGTTATTGAACCGTTCGAGGGCTGGGATTTTATCGTATACCAGTCATCGTTCATGTTCAACTAAATCGCTTCATGATGACACACCATCATAAAAAAAAAAAGAATTGTATTGTTTCTATACTTTATTGCAGGGGCCTCCAAACTTTTCAGCTCCCGGGCCGCATTGCTTCAAAAACAACTATGTTGAGGGTCATTTGACGCTACCTTTAACTGATGAGTGAACGTTTAAATCTCGTTTTTATAATAAAATACCAACGATACTTGTACAGTTTCGTGTTACTAAAGCTTGATTTTTGTCTAAGAAAAGTAAAAAATACATTTTAATTTTAAAAATTCATAATAATGCAATATTTATTTTAACTCTGGCAAAGTCATCGTGGGCCGCATTATAAGCTCTTGAGGGCCGCATGCGGCCCGCGGGCCGTAGTTTGGAGACCCCTGCTTTATTGCTTTGCGTTGTTTTGCACTAGCAGCTCTAGCGAAATCCGTTAACCCATCAACTAATCCAATCCAGCACCACGGATCGACAACGGAAAGACAACGGACGATTATGATTGTGATGAAATTTATGAGCTTTTGCATTGCGCCCCTTTCCTTCTCCGGGTCCTATCCGATTGCACCTTCCAGGCTGCTTCTACAGTGAAAAACGCCAAAAATCCCTCCACTACAAGCACGCCGGTGGGACTACAACCCTTGCCAAACGGAAAACAAAGTTAACATAATTTTTTTAACATTAAAACGGCCGAAGGCTCGCACTCCTGCACCAGTTTCTATTATTTCTACTCGCTGTCAAACCTTTTGTTGTACTTGAACGATTTTATGCTCGTGAAGCGGGTTAACGATTTTTTTTTTGCTTCATTTTATGACATCATCGTTACCCCCTTCTCTACCCCGTGTCACAGCCATGGTAGCGTGGTTTTGTTTGCACAAAGGCGAGAAAAGGACGGCATGGTTCGATTTTGAATGCATCATAAACATTACCATTCGGCAAATAGTGCGTTTTTTTCTGCAGTCCTTCCGCTCCCTGTCGCTCTAAAACCGGGATGGGGTAAACAGGGTGCCAAAAGGAAGGAGGGACCGACGGTTCGTCTTCAGCATCGGGCGGGCGCAGACCAAACAAAAAAAAGGGGTTGCAAACCCTTCCCTTCCCCGTGCGGAGTTGCATTTGTTTAACTTTTGATAGAGTAGCAGTAGCTAACAATCCAGACCAGGCTGGATGGTACAGTGCGCAGTGTAGAGTGGGATATGATTTTAAACATTTTGCAGCGTTTGAGGTCAGACGGCTCGACGTAAGGGGTGGAAGCGGCACAACAACGGGTAGCCAACGGGTGCGCTTCTCGTGTGCGCGAGGAGAAAGTCAGCCCGTGAGCGGAACACGTGGGCAAGGATTGCTGGGATGCGTTCGCTCGAAACACGTGTAGTTTTGGTCGTAAGCGAAAGTAGGCGATTGAGTTGCCACGAAAGTGAGAGTGGGAAGTGGGGATGATTCGAATTGAAATTGAAACAATTTCTTGGAGGTAGGGTAAATGTACCAGTATTGGGCAGGTTAGTGCAGTAGTTTCACAAAAACAGCTCGTACACTTACAATTTTTATTACTTTTCTTGAAAGGGACGTTATTTTGAACGATAAACTATCGTATTATATTGTGCTATTTTGTATTTGCCGATTTAAATGTATTTTTAAGAGATATTCGTGAAAATGTAAACACTGTTTTTGTTCCTATTTTCGGCAGTTTGGTCCTATTTTCGGCAACGCAAATACGGGTCGGTAAATGTTTTAATCAATGCCAATAGGTTGACAAAAATATTTAAAACAGTTTTAAACTCTCGCTTTCCTAAGATTGGTGGTGAAAAGTACTTAAATTATAAATTTTATGTTGCCCATTTTGGTCATTTTGCTGGCAAATTTTGTCACTTTGATGTGAGTTACAAACAAAGTAGGCATTGGAAAAATGAGACTGTCTGACAGCTATAGAGTACGACTCCGACTGGCTCACAAATTATTATTTTTCTCTCAAGTTATTGGATTATTTATAGTGAAATTGGTGATATTTGATACAAAAAATGTGGTTTTATGTGTCGACATACGCGTTGTAGTGTTGTTATGAATTAGTTATGAAAGAATATTCAGCAAAATCAAAAGTGTGTTATTGTTTCATATTTCGGCAGGAGCCCACAGCATTGATCTGTCAAAAATCAGCATTTACCGTGTACCAATTTTCGGCAGCATTTGAAAGGAATATTTTTTTCGTGATTTTCAAATTCTAAACGGGCTAGAATAAATTCAAGAAGCATAGAATCTTTCATAAAGACCACACTTTCATTGGTTTACTGTTCTGGTTATCTTAATAACGAAACCTGCCGAACTGTTGGCTGACAGCAAATCTGCCGTAACATGTTGAACTCGGTACATTTTGTTTGATATTTTGAAAAATATGCAAGGAAATGATGTGAAATTTCGTATATGAATAACAAATGATTTTCAACGCATTTTTGCGTTTTTTTAACGTTTTTAGTTACCCTGCCGAAAACAGGTACACTGCCGAATACTGGTACAGTTACCCTAGATGTAGAAAAATGAAAAAAAGAAAGACTTAGTTTGCATCTAAATGAAACAATTAATTTATCATAAAAAAGTATTCATTGCTGGCATTCGAAATATTTGTAATATGTTTCATTCTATCAATGCAATATAACAATTTTCTAACCGCAGGACTCCACACAGCATAACACGGAGCGCAACATAACAACTGACAGCTGCCAAACGCTTCAGAAAACGCTTCTTTGCTGGTAACATGTTTTGAATATCCTTAGTAGGCCGCTCATTGCTCATAGAAAAGCTACCAACCTACTGCGATGACCGACAGGTAATGAAACACTTCACCTCCTTCCGCAAGCGTTTATTGAAGCGTTTGGAAGCTGTCAGTTGTTATGTTGCGCTCCGTGTTATGCTGTGTGGAGTCCTGCGGTAAGAGCGTTTCTACATACTCCGAGAATGCAGCTGAGAAAATAACTGACAGCATGCTTTGACAGCGACTGACAGCATTTTCGGTGAGAGAATTCTCCTCGGCATGCAAAGAACGATGGAGCTGAGAAAAAATTGAATTGGCAGTTTATAGCGATCGATCAATTATAGTTAGCATTTTTGCTGTCTAATAATCGTAGAAATATTATTAAAAAGTAAAAGGAACTATTTTTACTTCATTTTAGCGATTTAAATGAATTTTATCAACATCATTTTAAAAGTCTCATCTCAGCGCATTTCAGAGCTTCTACACACACCGGCGTGAGAAACCGATTGTCAATTTTCTCACAGCCATCTCTCACCTTCAGTCTCGGTGTATGTAGAAACGCTCTAAGAAGCTTTTGCCACGTGAGTGCCATATGGCGTCAGCTGAGCAAATGGCACATACACTTTTGCGCCAACACAATTGCTGCTACAGTTGCTGCTTGCCCTGACTGGCGTTTGCTGGAAACCCGGAAATCCCGACACCACCCCACAGGAACAGGGGTTGGAAAAACAGCTAAAGCGAACAGCACCAACAACAACAAAAAAAAGCCAAAGAAGAAAGGGGTTGATCACATTCACTCCCCCTGGTGAGGCTGGGTTTCGTTGTGTCGGTGTGTTTGCGGATGGCTCTGCCGCACAATGGGACGACCAAAGTGTAACATTTATTTTGATACCTTTCCGTGTCGTACCAATTTTTTCCCGGGGGTGGGAACCATACCCCTTCTTCCTTTCACCCGCAAGGAAGAAACAATGTAGGATCACGAGAGAGAGAGAGAGAGAGAGAAGCGCGCGAAAGCCGCGAACCAAACTGCACTCGTGCCGGTACAGAGAGGCGAAAGGATTAGCGCGCTTGAATGTATTCATTACCACGGCATGCGCGTGTGTGTGTTGGACCGGGATTAAGGCTTGTAATTAGAATTTTATTCACATTTTACAGTGCGTACGGGCAAACGGGTGTAACGGGCAAACAATAAAAATCACTACTCTTTGATCTGATACGCAGAGTCCCCGTGCGCGGCCGTGTACTGTAACGGAACGGATTATCAACATCAACAACAACAACACAGTGAAACAGAAAACCCCTTTTGGTTTTTTTTGACAAGTTTTTTCGTGTGTGTGTGTGTGTGTGTGTGTGTGTGTGTGTGTGTGTGTGTGTGTGTGTGTGTGTGTGTGTGTGTGTGTGTGTTCCTCTTAAAGATTGACAAACCGTAACCGGGTCGCTTTTGTTGACGAACCGGCTGATGAGGAATAATCCCTGCTCAGTGTGTAAATTGTGTTATTTTAAAGTATTTATCCGCGAGGATTAAACCCCATTTATTGCTTGTTTGGGCTTGTTTTACTCCTGTCCTGTCGTGTCCTGTCGTACAACCTGTTACTTGCAACGAGTGGGCAGAAATATGTAACACGCAGTAACAAAAAAAATGAATCAACCTACAGAGCGCAGCCAGAAGGCATCTCCAGCAGCGTGCTATTTGTACCAAAAACACATAAACAATATTAGCAGTGATCATATCAATTCAATTATATGCGAAATCCCGAAATCCCGAAACAGTGCACCCCAACAACAGAAACACGTCACCTATCCCGGGAGGGTTTCGCTCTTTGTCGCGTTGAAGTCTTTCGTTCGTTTGGAATCATCCAAACGATTCCCCACACACACACACACAACGGGAAGAGTATATCCAGGCTTATCATTTAATTTCACAATCATAAAACCGAATGCAATAATTGTTATGCATCAACGCCTTCGCCCTTCGTCCCTTTTGAGCATTTGGTAGCCCCTTGCTGCTGGTCCCCACCCTAAACCGGCTCTTCTCGGTTCCAACCACACCAAGTGTATTTAATTAAATTTTTCCCTCTAGCCAGGCAAGCAGCATACTGACTTCTTCCTTGCTGGACGAGGATTCGTGAAAAATTACCGCACCAAAGTCAATGCAGACAACAACAAAAAGCCAGGTTCATTACTGGTGACGATTGTTATTCAAATCACTCCCAGCGCTGTTGTACGCGCAGTAACGTACGGTAGCGGAGGCATCGCACAAAATGCATCGCGTGGCCACCGAAGCATCCGGCAGCAAAGGACACTGTACCAACGAATTGTATTTTGTTTTATGATTTGCTTCTATCATTGCAGCGATTTGGCCTTCCTGCTTTGGCAATTTTTACGAGTCCGAGAAGAATCACACATCAGGACGAAGGCTGGTCTAATCAAAGCTGCTCCTGCATCCTGCTTGCATTTTCGGCGCAAGGGTACATCCCGGGGCCCGGGCGGCAAATGAACCCGAATCGTTTGCATAAATTAAATTTTTCATGTTTATTTGCGTCTGACAAAACAACGCATAATTTATGGGCCTCGGGTTGCATCCTCACGGGAACACTTCGCCATCGGCAGCGGGCAGCGCCGGTGATAGTGGTAATAGGGTAGAATAAGGGGAAGCAGAGACGCACCGAGTGGCGAGCAAACAGGAATTCATAGTGGAGAAAGGCGTCCTTCACTGTGCGCAACCGTTGCGTTAGCGGGAAAAGGCCACTGGATGGATATAAATAGTATGCAAATTAATTTTCATCTACAGACCCCCAAACAACACATTACACACGCACACACACGCACACACAAGGGGGTGAGGGTTGGTGTAAAGATTTAGATGCGCCTGATTCGGTTTGGTTTGGATGTTGGAACCGAAGCATCTTCGAGGTGCAAAAAGTGCGGGACTTTAGTGCAGAACGAAAGGACATTAAACAACGGACCGAAAAGGGGCGAAACAAAAAAAAGGAGCAGATTCTGTGGCCAACCACTTGAACCAGTCGGGTTTTTCGAGTGGGATTTAAATGTCACTACGGTAATCATCTCCTTCATTGTGTGTATGTGCGTGTGTATAAAGGACAGGCGGTAAGAATCATATTTTTATGATTAATAAAACCGTCGCCAGAGCAGCTCGCGGCTCGTTCATTTATAATTTGTGTTACTTTTTAAGCACCCTTACCAAGGGATGTGTGCTTGCTTTCATCGCTCCTTTCTAGCTTTCTAACCATTTCCAAAAACGGAGCATTTGCCTTCGTGCTCGTGACGATTGGAGCGCGCAAAGCATGCTTTGCTTTGCATGGCACGCGATCGTTTGTCGCCTCTGTTTGTCCACCATGGCTTGCTGCTGCTGTTTGCAGGCTCACAAACACAGTTTGCATTACATATGCCGTAGCATATGTTCCAATGTTGCTGTTTACCTTTCCCCTGCCTCATCGCGAGGGGTCATTTTTACACCAACCAAACGGTTACAGGTGCCCAACACTTCACACTTACACCGTGCTGCCTATCTGTTGACTTTGGCTGGCGCAGGCAGATACTTTATTAATTTCATTTTTATTTGCTATGACTCGTGGGGGAGAGGGTGGGGGGGCTAGGGAGAAGGGGTTTACATATGTTGGTGGGAGTGAGTACACATAGCAAATGAACTGTTTGCAGGTAGCTTGCTCTACCGAAAGTGTAAACAAATAATTCTGTAAGTGACTGAACAGATAGCAACAGAACAACTGTCTATGATAGGTGCTTCTGTTTTAGATTCGATTGGATAATATTGTAGCGCACAAATTTGTGTTGGGCTTTTTGCGATTGGTCAGACCTTTACTCGGACCAACCACACCGTTGCTACTCATCGTAAAATGGGAAGATCCCTGCATAAAATACAACTTAAGCGAAGAATCGATATACACTAGCACAGGATCCCAAGAACAGATTTTTGGAGTATAGCGGGTCATCTAGACCAAAATGTGATCTGTTCTTGGTTTAGTTTAAACCCAGTACCGTAACTGGGAACAACCGTAACTGGAAGTTCGATGATGAGATGATTGAGAAGCGTCAAACAGATGACGCTTAAATGAATGAAGTATGATCTACACGTGATCCATCCGTACAATATAATCTATAAATGAACCTAAAAGTTATCTGATTAAAATCCTTTTAAATTCTGATTAAGGCAGCAATTGTAATTATTTATCATTTATTTATCAACATATGTGTCTTGCACTTTTGTGGTTGAGACAAACTGAGTACTTATTAGCTATCTTAGGTGAAAGATCCTATAATTGGTCTTGGCCAGGACTTATAGGTTCATATGGTCCTGGGAATCTGTAACAACAAGATCTATTGCTGGTGCAAATAGTGATGTCCATATGGTTAGTTTATCTTTTGTAAGGATAAGGATTAATTTATCTACAAGTCCTCATTCGCCAGTTCATAGGAGATTTCCATCCATAACGGTTAAGTCTTACGCTTGACTAGACAATTTGCGAATTTGAGCTATAATTGTAGTGACTTTCGGGGTAGTAAAGAAGTTCTGCTATCTCGGCACGGTCATTACTTCGGACAACGACATTAGCAGCGAAATTCGGAGACGCATTGTGTAGGGATGCAATCGTGCATACTTTGGGCTTCACCGACTGCTGAGAGATCCAGAAAACTTTAAACCCGCACTAAATGTGAGATATATCGCACATTGATTCGCCCAGTAGTCCTCTACGGACACGAGTCCTGGACCATTTGGCGGTGTGTTCAAGTATGGAGCGTAGAGGGGAAGGATGAATCTCGAGCTTGTTGAGCAGTACGGCAAACCGAGCATCCTGACGGTGGCGAAGGCTGGCAGGATACAATGGCTGGGGCATGACATGAGATGCCCCCCAAGATGTTCGACAGCGACTGCAGCCTCTCTCTTGCAGGATGAGAGGCTGCAGCCAGGGACCGAGCATCCTGGAGAATGATGATTGATTACCGGGCCATGTCACGAAGACGTGCTCTATCGTGAGCAGACCAACAAGTGAAAGAGATAATTGTAGTGTCTTTCGTCATGAATTTAGAATAAAATTAAAGCGCAAAATTCATGCAATTATGGACACAATTTAATATTAATGTGTGATAGAGACAATCTAGCTGAACCTGGATTAGGTCCTGGAACACTCTATGATCGACTGCATAAAAGAATATCAACCTATTAGGGATGTTAATTGTGATAAGAGTGTGTTACAAAATCGCACATTTTAACATTACACTTTATGTCTTGACCGCACCTCAAGCCTCTTTTCCAGATAATGCTATAATGTACGCCATTTGTAGACTGCATTTGAAAAACCATTAGCACACAAATCATCCTTCAAAGATCTATAAGCATCAGCAACAGTTAAGTGTTACCTGACAAACAGAATCGCTTAATCCTTCCTCGGAACCCCGGAACACTTCCTTGCGTATGCAAATGAGGTGCCGGAAGAGGAAGCGAAAGCCTAAAATTATCATAATAATAACAGTAATGAGTGTGCGCCGTTCCCGGACCTAGACACCATTCGAACGGGTGGAAGAGACAGCCAGAAGTCTTCCAATGAACAAGATCATCCTTACCGAAGCTCATAATTGTTTTGCCGGTTCCTTCCGCCCTTTCTGTCCCCTGCTAACAACACACGCTGCTGACGCGGCAACTTTCCATTTCCGTTTTCCGTGGCGCATTTTTCCACCTTTTTTACTCACTCGCACCCGGCTGTTCAATTGTTGCACTGTGTGTGTGTGTGTGAGCTTGCATTTGTTGCTTACCTTCCGGATCGATTTCGCCTCTACGTGTGCTGGTCTACACGAGGACACGTGCGAGCAATTTACCTTTGCCGTGGTGGCGTGGTGGCGCGTTTTACAAACCGAAGCGGGGAAGCGAGCTTTGCACGTGTCCTCACTTAGTTAGCGCTCTGTTCAAGCCATCCGCACGCTGTAATTGTGAGTTTGTTTGTTTGTTTTTTTTTTACAGGACACATGAGAGCAAGACCATATTATTCCTCCTTCATCGGTCAAGCAATCTCATCTGCCCGGTCGGTCTCAATCACCGGATCACCGTTTAGAGGCACGTTTTGTCCATCCTTTTTAATCCACCCTCACCATCCTTCCAGTAAAAGTGAATTCATTTCATCACTGAAGGCAGCAGAAACCAGCAAGGAAAGTGTCAGCCTGTGAACGGGGTAGGTGTCAGGGTGTCGAAAGGATTAAAGGATTGTCTGTGTGGCCAGAGAAGGGCTTCCCTTGAAAAGTGTAGTAATCCTTCTTCGAAAATCCTTCCATCTTTCCATCTACCGCAAACCTCTCAGCTTAGCTTCGAAAAAAGGGTTTGAAGCAAAACAAAAAATCCAAATGCAGCGTCTGCAAGCGTGACAGTTTGCAAGCTGCAACGCGAAGGGAAGCATCTGCCTGCGCTACTTTCGTCGATCGATTTATCACCTTCAATTACTTTGCTGCGCCATTTTCGCACGGTGCACGGTGCAATAAAATCAAATAAAATTTCGCCACGCATACGGACACATTTTGGCAGCGGTGTTTGGTGCGCAGAACGGAGGGAAAAAATCGGAGTAAAAGGCTTGTAAGCGACCGGCTGGAGAGAAAAAAAAAAGATAAATACAAGCCAAGCAAACATTCCGAAACGAATCAATCTTCTATTCTATTTGGTGGCATAAAAAAGAAGTCGCAAAAATTGAAAAACCCATCCTCCTGCCAAACCATGGCCAAAAAGGGTTTTGCAGTGCCGACAAATGGCACACTTTACACACAGCCCAACCGAACGCGATCCGTAACGAACCGGCCCCGCAACACGGGACCACGGTCCGATCCAACACCCGATATCGATTAACCTGCGACCACGGAGCGGAGAGTCTTCCGCCAAAGGGGGAAACGTGCGAATTGTGACCTCGAAGCGTTAAATAGAAGACAGCAAACATAAAAAAGGGTTTGCAGGGACCAAACAACGATACAAAAAAAAGTAGGATGTGGCACAAAAAATCATAACCGACGACTTCTGAATGCGCGCGCGAAACGGCGGCCAGAAACTCAGGGTTCGAAGATCAAACAATTTTCATTGATCCGGTACCGCCTTTGGATATCTTTTTTCAAGGGTCGATGAATGCCGAAAAAGGGGTTTTTTTGCCAGTTTGATTCATTACTTGTCGGCAAGCAATGTGAAGGACCAAGGGGATAAGGAGAGGAAAAAAAGGTTTGCCATTTTTTATATTGCCGAACACGAGCTAAATGGTTGTAAATTTTACGCATGTTTGGAAGGACGCATTCAAACAACACTGGTAGCGGAAGATTGGTGTGAAGATTCGACAAGGATCCCTTTATGATGGATGGTGAAGGTGTTGCACCGGCATCGGTTGAGTCGATTGATTTCGGCACCTTTTTGGGGGGGGAGAGAGGTAGTGCAGTTGCTATTTTAAACTCTCTCACTCTCTCTCTTGTTGGCCTGCTCACAAAAGAGCACGTCAATGTGACATGGCCCGGTCAACAATCATTCTCCAGGATGCTCGGTTGCTGGCTGCAGCCTCGCATCCATGCAGACACCCGATCTCCGTCAGGTCTCGCATCACCTGGTCCAGCCATCGAGTTCGCTGTGCTCCCCTGCGCCTTGTGCCGAACTGGGGATCGCTGTCGAACACCTTCTTGGTGGGACATGAGTCCGGCATCTTCATGACATGCTTCGCCAGCGTCAGGATGCTCGGTTCGTCCTTCTCCTCCACGCTCCATGCTTGAACACACAGCTAAAGAAGGTCCGGCGGATGCGTCGCTCAAACACGCCCAGAGCATATGTATCCTCCGCTCGGATGGTCCAGGACTCGTGTCCATAGAGGACCACCGGGTGAATCAATGTGCGATATATCTGACAGTTCGTGCGGGCTTGAAGTCTTCTGGATCTCAGCAGTCGGTGAAGCCCATAGTATGCCCGATTCCCCTGAACAATGCGTCTCCGGATTTCGCTGCTGATGTCGTTGTCCGAAGTAACTACCTCTTGAGATAGCAGAAAACCTTTACTACCTCGAGATTGTCGCCGTCAACTAATACACTGCTTCCCAGATGGTCTGAGTCACCGGCAAGCAGATACTTCGTATTCGTCACATTGATTCTTAATCCAATTCTTGCTGCTTCGCGTTTGAGTCGGGTGTACGCCTCACACACCTTCCCGGTTGTCCTGCCGATGATGTCGATGTCATCCGCGAAGCCAAGAAATTGGAGAGACCGGACCAAGATGTCGTGCCACAGATGTTGTTGTCTAGCCCCGCGCCTCGAATGACACCTTCCAGGGCGATGTTAAAGAGCAGACAGGAGAGTCCGTCACCTTGCCTCAGACCCCTGTGAGATTCGAACGATTCCGACGTCAAGTTCGATACTCTCACCTTGCACTGCACCCCGTTCATGGTGGCCTCTAACAGCCGGATCAACTTCCCAGGGAACCGCTGCATGATGCTCCATAGCTCCTTCCGGTTTATGGTGTCGTAGGTCGACTTGAATTCGATGAACAGGTGGTGCGTTGGGATCTAGCGCTCTCGGCACTTCTGGAGGATCTGCCGTAGAGTGAGAATTTGGTCGGTGGTGGATCGCTGCCGGCAGACTTATTGCTCTTAAGCTGCTTGATGGCGCTGGCAATCTCATCCAGAGATGGTGGGGGCACCTCGTCGTCTGCGCCGATGCTTTCGCTGTTGTTACTGCTGTACTACTGCTGTGGTAGTTGTCTTGTTCTTGGTAGCAGCACTTCCACTTTTCGATCACCTCCCGCTCGTCCGTCAGGAGATTTCCTTCCGCAATCCAGCACATTGCGGTTTTAGGAGCAAACCCGCTCCGTGCCTACTTCAATCTCCTGTAGAACAAGCGGGTGTCCCCCGACTGAGAAAGCTGCTCCAGCAGCTGTTCGTCTGACTCTTCAAAACGGCGCTGCTTAGCTTGGAAAAGCAGGGTTTGCTATTGCTATTTTAAACATTTAACATAAATACTCTCCCACTAAACCCGTCCATAAATCGTATGAAAAACCGAAGTTTCCTTCTCTTCCGACTAGATACCAGTTAGGCTTTACAAATCATTTGTCACCCACGCCGGCCACACAGCATAGCGCAGTACCATTAAAATTCGATAACTATCACCTTCTTCTTGCACCGGTGGGTGGGCATGCACTCTGATTGAATATCCTGCAGCGTAAGCAGTGTAGCGACTGCCCACCGAACAAAGCACATCCCTGTTTTTGCGAGATAAATCCTCACAGATTAGCAGCAGCATTAGCAGTAGCAGCAGGTCAGAATCGGCCAGGGGCGATAACAGGAAGACTCCCTCTGCTACAAACGGCTACCGAACGGTGTAAGGAGGTGGTGCATCTCTTCACTCTACCACAGCGGATTCATCTTGAGACATCATCTGAGCTGGACCCGACCAAACGACCTCCCAAATTTGGTGCACCCTCAGTGCTGCTTCCGTAATTAGCATTCGAGAATCGGAGAGAAACTAGACGGCACATCAAAACAACATTTTCCTCACCACCCAATTGGTGGAAATTGGATTGATGCCGGGGGTTTGATAGCTACGCCGTTCGGGTGAGGGGTTACGGCGTTCGGGAAGTTTTTTTTTTAAAGGGCAGGGTTTTGCTTTGCATTACAAAGCGACCCCGGTTTGGACACCGGTTGCCGTACTACAGTGGTGGCTGTATAAGTGTGTGCGGTTGAGCGTTTGTTCGATTTGCTTCGATTAGGAAGTTTCGTCCGTACCATCATTTTCTTCTACTTTGACATAACAACTGTAGTTGGTGTAGGCCTGCCTTTACCACCAATGAGCTTAACAATTTCAAGATAGAGAGAGAGAGAGAGAGAGAGAGAGAGAGAGAGAGAGAGAGAGAGAGAGAGAGAGAGAGAGAGAGAGAGAGAGAGAGAGAGAGAGAGGGCGAGGGCTTGGCTATCAATGACTTGTTGATAACTCATAGCAGGATAGTCAGTGAGGTCCTTTCTAACCAACGATCGATGATGATTGATAGTTAGCAATGAACTTGATGAACAAAAATGAACTTCAGTTATACGTATAACACGAATCAGTCAAGTTAGAGACGGAACTTGGAACGGACAGTATTCTGCAGTAATCCGTTTGCTTTGTTGCAGCAGATCATAATACCCCACACTAAGCTGTTTATGTCAAATGATCTTTATGAACAGCATGATCTTTTCGCCCCAAAACTCTGTCGGTTTAATCAATTATGACGAACGTTTCATCGCAGAACAGTATTCGTAACAATCCAGGAGTTAAGACTTGTTTACCATAACCATTTGGTGCGAATGCGCGAATTTCTTTACCATAACCATGCGAATTTCTGCTGTTTATGTACTTCCAACATTTTCTGTAATTCAAGTCTGATTCGTTTGTGCCATTACGAAATTATTTTGACAATCCAATACCTCATATGCTTACACCGTGCCTGTTTATTTCTATCACATTCCTTCGTCTAAAGATCGTTTTAGATTAAAATTTGGGATCGATGTTCGGCTTTGCTTTGTTCGTAATCCAAGAAATCATGTTTTCAGTCACAGAAAAAGTCTAAACAAGTGATTTGATTCCTTAGCGGAGGCCTTGATGGTAAGTACACTTGTAATTTATTATATCTACTTTGATTCTCTTATGTGTTGTGTATTCGGAGGTGCTACTGTTTTGCTCTAGTATATGCTTTTCAGGTCCATTAGTAATTAATCAAGTTATTTCTTTACGCATCATGTTATTTAAGTGTTATACTCTAAGTACGCAAATCCATTGATTGAAAAATAGTTTTGTAGTCTCATTTCCAGGTTTGATGTTTATCTTTTTTTTTCCTATTTCACAAAAATTAGAATTATTCTTTCTTTCATCAGTTTTAACATTCAAATTGAATGTTTTATTGCATCCTCTTAGATGTTTTAACTACTACTAAATATTGTCACTATATTTCACTGTCTATATTAAGTACAAGCTGTAATTTTCTGTCAATTAAACAAATTAAGCTGAAGATAACCAAGTAATGAAAAAATCGTGATAAAAATTTCACAACCATTTGTGTAACAAAATCTATATAAGTTCTTAAAATATGTGGCTTGCAAGTGAGTGAAACCTCGGATATTAGGGACATATCTATAGTCTCATTTGAATTTGAATATAAACATGTTTTTTTTTTATATTAAACTGCTGACACCAATATCTATCTCAACTTTTATCATGAAATAAAGTGTAGAAACCCCAAAAACTTATGCCCTAATTTGTGTTATTTTAAAATTTTAGTATAAATAATTAACACACCACTGTAACGCATTACTCCTTACGCTCAAGGACGCAGCAGCAGCCCACACACCCCACCGGCACTGACCTGTACCAGCGGCCATGTCACGCGTGGAACAATTGAATACTACTGAAACAAGTGAACGAGGGGTTGCTGGCACTTCCCTTTCATTTCCATCCACCCTGGGCCAAGGAAAAAAGGGCAAGGAAAAAGGTAGGAAAGCGCTACACTACACTCCTAACGAGCACGAGTTTCCCTACACAGACGCAGAAAAGTGCGGCAGCCACAAGAGAGAGAGAGAGAAGGAGCGACATAACGCTACTGGGCATGAGTGTGTGCAAAAACGAGACACCCAACTGTGCGAGGGAAAGGCAGCAAAATCCCGAGGGGGGAAAAACAAACGCCACTGATAGGACGCACACTTCGAACGCGGGTGCACACCGGGCCTGCCTGTCTAGAAAACGGGCTCGGAAAAGGGATCGGAAAGTGTGCGCACACCGAACGGGGCGGGAAAGGGAAAACGGTGGCAAAGCGTGAGCGAGAAAGGGAGAACGAAAGCGAGTCCTTTTTTTTTTGGTTTGCTGCCGGTGCCGGTTGGTGGTGTTATAAAACTTTTCAACCCTGCCAGCCGGACGCGTATTTGGTGTTCGTTACCGGTAGCGTACGGAACGGTGCGCGGAGCGCGTGTGTGTATTTTTAGGTTTTCCACTCGAAGCTTACAGTTTGAAGAGTTTTCCCCGGGGCGCACCAAAGAATGCGTCAGTCGGTGAGGATAGTGTAAATGACGAATGAAGAATAGTAAGCGAGCGTGTGCGCTTATTTTGTGTGTGTGATTGTGAAAGAGTGTTAGTAAATAGAGTAAGCAACACTAATTGTAGTGCCTAACAGTGACATTATGACCGTATGATCGTAGCCGTACAAAGTGTGTTCTCAGAGTGTCAGAGGTCCTTGTCGTGCTGTGTTCTATCCTCGAAGAAGCTGTGCCCCACCGTACAGTATGTCCTCGTACTGTGGGTTTGACGATCGTTCGTTTGAAGACTTCGACGACTACACGTCGGAGGACAGTGGGTTCGAGAAGAGCTACGAATCGTGCGCGGGAGACCTTTCGTTTGCCGGCTGTCTGCAGCCGGCACCGCGCAAGCTAAACTTCGAGCATGTTGCCATCGCGCCGCAGGTCGTCCCGGCTCCACCAGTGGGAGTGCCGCTAGATATGCTGCTCCCGGACCAGGACACGCTACCGCCAGCGAAAAAGCGTGGCCGACAGTCGCTCCGCGACAAGGCGACGATGGCAGCCGGCAACAAACAGGACGCTGCCGGATCGTTCTGTCCGTCGCTTGGCGTACAAACTTCCACCCCAGTGAAACCGGCCCCCGGCGGTGCGGAGGGCGAGATGGAGCAAAAACCGAAGCGCAAGTACGCCATGGGCAAGAGCCGCATCACGCGCAACCGCAGCCCCACGCAGGTGATGCGCATCAAGCGGGTTCGTCGGCTGAAGGCGAACGATCGCGAACGGAACCGGATGCACACGCTGAACGAAGCGCTCGAGCGGTTGCGGCTAACGCTGCCCACCTTCCCGGAGGACACCAAGCTGACCAAGATCGAGACGCTGCGGTTTGCGTACAACTACATCTTCTCGCTGGTGCAGCTGCTCGATCTCGACGGCTCGATACAGCTCGACCTGGAGAAGCTGCAGAGTTTGACGCTGAGCGGGGAGCGCATCAATAAGGAGCTGTTTGACGCGATGTTCATTAACCCACCGCCGGCTGGGCAGCACCATCACTGGGGAGCGGCCTTTACGGCGGGAGATTTCTACAGCAGCATGCAGCAGTACGGTGCGGTCGTTGGAGGGACCGCCCCTGGGGAGATGGGATTGCCGTCGGCAACGCCTCAGGCGGGACAGTTTTCCAAGCAAAACTACAACCTATTCCGTGGTGCCTTCGATGCGGCCTGCACCGTACGGTCGCCAGCAGTGGGACAGCAGACGGGGCCGTACCCAGCCGACCCATATCCTCACCAGCAGCAAGCCCGCGGGCAGCCAGTTGCGTCGCAGCATCACCTCCATCATCATCACAACGGTATCCGGCAAGCGAGCTCGATAGCTCCAACGCCATCAAACGTACAGCCTGGACAGGGTTACACGCGCGATGCTTACTACCCTGCGGCGAATGGAATGACCGAGTTTGGACCTGTAGCCGCCTGTCCAGACATGATCGGTCGACAGCAGCAGCAGCAACGTCACTCACCTCCTGGAAGCGTCCCCGGCCAGACGATGCACTACAGCAGCAGCTTCTACAACCAGACGCCACCGTGGCGCGAAGGCAATGGGGACACCCCGTACACTGCGCTAGATTCGGGCATCTTCGACGACTTTGGCGGGGCGACCGTTGCGTAGGATCGTTTTTCGGAAGATCGGTTGTTTTAGGTTTAAAAAGGTTTAAACACGACAGACACACAAACACACGGTGATACAAGCGAGCAAGTGTTTTAAAAAGCAATTCTAGACGTACAATAACTCTGTAGGATAGGCTTCAAATCACGTTGTTTTTATGCGAGGGGGTGGCGATAGAATCGCGATTGTTTTTTAGTCACTGTAGTCACAAAGCAATGGCGATTTTATCCCCAAAACGTAGTTATCGGTCGTAGTTGTCAGGCATGTTTCGTTTGTTCAATCGTTTGCATCGATTTACAACCACGCTGGAACGAATTACGAGCAGCAGTACCTTTTCTGTTGTGATTGTTTGTTGTTTTGTTTTTCTTCTTAGATTCATTTTGTCTTTGTTTTCTCTTATTCTTAATATTTTTACATGTTTTCTCTTACGTTTTTATCATTTCTGATGTTCCCCAATGATTTTCATGTTTTTAGACACTTCTTCTAGAATCTTACGCAGACTTTGATGTTTATTTTCATATAATTTTTCATAACTCACTATTCACTTTCACTTCACCACTTGTAATTCCTTCCAGAATGGTTGTCTTTTTCGTAGCAATAAACTTTTTTATAAAACTTTTATATTCTGTTGAGTAAACAACTTATTTTGCCCCTCTTAGCAGTCACATTTTGAGCGAGTGAGGCAAAACGATCTGTTTGCTATCTTGTGAGGCATATTCCTATATTTTAACGCAACGATGGTCTGATTTAACTAGTCAAGTTAGTGAAAACAAGATAAAGTAGTCGTACAACAACAAGCCAACAGGGAGTTAAAATGCAGACGATTTTGGCATGACATTTACACCAGTTTGGTGTAAATCTCTGCTTAAAAATCGACTAATACTGGACCGATTTGATACATTAAAAGGCGTTAATTTTGCTGCTTCAAATCGATCCCTTCCTGTTTTGACGGTCCTGTTTGCAACATTGCCTTCATGAAATACAAAGCCATATATAAGTATATATATATACATACATTAGCATACACTGGACCAAAACTGGAGAGTTATAGCGTAATAAGTGCTCTTCGATGAATCAGGTGCCCGCGGGAAACTTTTATCCATATACACGAGTAGGTAAGCAATATATTTTTAACACGTTTTTAGTGAGCGCAGAGTAGAAGGAAAAGAAGTGAAATAAATTGAATAATAAAAATAAAACACCGGTTAACGCCAACCATTACCAAAATGCAAAAAAAAAACAACACGTTTCGTATGAAGTGAAATCTCTCTCGCATGATGACCTTATTATGGGCTTATTATCCTAGCTGTGTCGTTGTTTTTGCTTTCAATTTTAGGCGAATAATTTGTGAACCGTTCTAATCGGCTGATGCCAATCGCAATGTCACGCGATTCGTTTTGCGCATTAACACGCACACACACACACACTTAACTCCACTGTTTCAGCGTGGCCAAGCGAGTCGCCACCCCTCCGTAAAACCCCGGCCACAAAAGCTGGGGTAGTGCCACAATGTCCAAACAATGACTTTGAATCGTCGATGAATGGGAAGGAAATCAAACATTCATTGCGCTTGTCACCCGCTAGAAGTGAGCGAACGGCTGAAGGTACATTGGGTTACGGGTGGATAAAAGCAAGACAAAGCAGGAGGACACTCTCCCTCAGCTTGCTGGAAGTGTTATCCTGGTGCTGGTCCCTTTAAATCTGAAACCTGTCCAGCAGCAACTGCAGCAGCAGCCAAACGGCTCGAACTCAAATTTCAACGTGCGCCGGCAAGAAGAAAAACTCCCCAATTCATCACAATTACCCGAAGCAAACAAACAGTACAAAACGTCATCCGATCGGGTTTGTGCACGCAGCTAAGGGGTCGCATTTAAATCACAGGCGCACACGGAGCCCGCTGGTCCTGTGCCGAGCCAGCACGAGTGACGGACAAGCGCCAGCAGACGCGCTTGGTCCTTGCGGGTCCTTGTTTCGTTCGTTTGATCCCTCTTCGTCTCTGCATCCCTTACTTGTGTCCTTCTTTCTCTCTCTCTCTGCCTGTCAAGCGGACGCGAATTATGCGAATAATCCGCCGTTCAACACCTCGGGGGGTTCTCGGGGTCGGGACTAGAATGGCTCGAGCCAACCCCCGGCCCCTACCTAAACAACCCGACTGCCAACCCGACTGTGCAGCGCTTTCTCGAGGGTTTTTGGGCAATTGAATGTGCTTCTCTGCACTACTATTATTTTTATAGCCATTGTGTTCGTCCCCGTTGTTCAACCCCCGGGGTGGTGGATAAAGCATCCCTCGCGCTCGTTAGACAGCGTGCGCGCGCGCGCACTGCAGAGCAGCACATAAATCTCGCTCTCTCTCTCGTCCTTTCGCTCTTTTTTTTTTTGAGTCCTTCCTTTGGCGTCCGTCCCCGTGACAAACTGGCTAAACGTAGCTGATTGATGATACCCGTTCCGTTCCATCCCTTCTACACTGGGTGCTGCTTGTTAGCTAACTTTGTTAGCCAAGGGAAAAAAACAACGGCCACTAAACTTTCCTTTCAGTAACAGTAACAGTACAACACATTAGACAAACTGTCCACTGCTGCAACGCCGTTTCCGACGGCCTTCATGAATAACCCACCTGTGGTGTAGATCGTTAACGATTCGGACGCCCTTCCGACATGCCGACAAAATCAGGCAAATCCTAATTGCACTGCCTGCTTTGCTAGCTTTCGCTTTCGGAAATATTGATGATTTTTACGAAATGCTTGTGAGCGGATTCTTCATCAATCAACGATCGGTTGTGATTGCCCTCGCTCCAGTCCCGGACACGACCTACTCTAACTCTCCCATCATATGGGACGACACATTATTCATGCTGAAAGTACTTTTTGCAATACATGAATAATTTATAAAGGGTAAAAAAGTAAAAGTGGTTTGAAAAGCAACGAATTTTTCTGTGACACGATGGATTGTTCCGTGTCATTCTCATGACATGTAAGAGACAGTGCCGCATCCATTGAAGGTTACAAGTCTTTAGAAAACAAACTAGAAAACTGGAAGTGTATTATGTATCAAAAGTCTCGTTAAGGAACACAAAAGGTTATTTTTATACGGGTCAGACTAATCCAATAAATTTAAAAAATGTGTTTCAGTCATGCTTGGGCTTGCAAAATGGCCTTCAAATCGCTTTAGCTGCTGTTTGGAAGTGTACAACTCTTGGCATGTCCATTTAGCTATTTTTATCATAGACACCCTTTCACGTACCTCATCTTTCAGGACACTGGTAAATCCATTATAAGAATATGTACCTTGCAGCATACAATTAGATTCAAATGTGATTCAAGCCTGTTGGACTATGTTCCACCTTCTTCCGTTATGCGGCAACGGGCCATTTTCAGTGAAAATAGGGCTTAACTAGCAACAAAAAAAAAAGAAAAGGACCAAATCCATTTACAAACAATGTGTTAAACTCAACCTTCCGTTGGTTATGGTTTTGCTTTCCATCCCTAGCCGGAAACACAATGCACTGTTTGAGAGTCGGAGCGCATTACAATCGCCCCCGTATAATTTTGCCATAACCTATGGCAAACCACTGCAAGGAGGTGCAAGACCAAGCACACACATGCGCATACTAAAGCCTTGCAAACAACTGAATGGTAGCCCTATGTGGTGCAGGACGTACGCAGGACAAATCAAATATTGGCATAATTTTTATTACCCTTCGCGTTCAGCCAGATCGCAGCGGGAAGCAGTGCCTGATGGTCGGCACCACCACCACCACTGGTCGTAAAAATTACCGTTTGAAGTCTTTGGTGGCCGATAGTGACCGATGCAAGCTTTGCGACATAATTGGTCCAACTTACTTGCCCATCAATTTGGGAAGGTTAGACCGTTGTACGGTGTGTGCAATGTAATGACGCACTAACGGCTTTTGCAGAACAATTACCAGGACATTCGGGACATATAGCCCAGGACCCAGCAAGCCGATTGAGGCGTTAACTGCTTTGATTGTTTAAAGAGCAGGGTTTAAACTGCTTTTCAACGTTTCTGCACAGCCATAAAACCGGTACTGACTGACGTTTACGATTTTCCCGATCGGTGAGTTTTTAGTTTCGCGATGTCATCTTCCGATAAACCCGGTGCAACTGGGTCAAAGGCCGAATCATCGGTCGACAGATGTCGACCACACCATTGCTGCGGAGTGGTTTTGAAGCCATCAAATATGCATTCGCCATGTTGTTGGTGCAAAAGCGAAAGGGTTCTTCTCGTGGATAGATCCGCTGGACGACATGTGAAATAACATCACCAACCACGTCGTTGATGATGGTTAACCACACGAACCACAAGTAGTACCCGCTGCTGCAATGTTTACTTTGCTCCACGGCATTTGATTGGCCGGTGTTGTGTGGGTAGCGATAATGCAACAGATGGAACTAGATTGCATCAAACGGTGGCAGTCAAACGAATCCTTTCGCGCGTAATGGTTCAGCTGAAGCTTGAAGTGTTTGCTGAAGTGGAAATGTAAATAGAGTAGCATTATAGTGCGAATAGTGTTGCGTTTTATGTGAAAAAACAGGCAGGGAGATGTTTTGGAAAATTGTATAAGGGAAGTACAAGATTTCTCAGCAAATTTGGCACAGTTAACACTGAGACGATTGAGACTTTAAGCGGTCCTTTGGAATATCTTTTTGAAGGATCATTTCATATTCATTGAACTGCAGGGTTTTGAATGGTTGAAACATCCTATGCTTTCCAAGTATAACCCCATACGTTACAGGCTACCTTTGTCTGTATGTACTAGATTGATGAAACATTGAATTAGTATGCTCTTAGACTACGACTCCTAGAGTTGTTCATTGATGCTTAATGCGCCTTTGTAGGAAGTGTTCGTTGTTGTGTGATTTAATCTACAACCTTGCGAGCTGCTTTTCGTTAGTTTTCCGGAATTCTCACCACAGCGGACGAAGACATGCGTGTAGACACGTTTTTAAGTTCTACATTCGATTGACGGTTACTCCTCAGTTTTTGCGACAAAATTGTTAGAGTAGAGCTTTTGCATCATGTTGGGTCATAAAAATTCGATAGGACGCAGCTAGGAGATGTTGGAGTGGTTTGCGGACTTGGGTGTCATATTGAAATTCGCTTGAAATGATCGCATTGAGTTTTGGCGCCATTGCTTGCCGCTGCGAAGCCATTGGGCGTGATATCTGCTTCCTGATATGTTCACTGTTTAGCCAATTGCATCGACTTCCATGCCCAGCAAACGCAGGGATGAAGCCACTTGTCCCTGGATCTTCATTTTCAGCTTCCTTTAAAACCTCGAGTTGCTCAGGGTCGTCGGCTATTCGGGACTGGGATTAAATTCTAATGGTGCCAAGATGTTGTAGATGCCGGAGCAGGTTCATACGACGTCCACAGACTGCCGCACGGAGTCCGTGTTAGACGCTACGGGCTACCTGAACAAAGGTGCTTCACTCTTTCAAGGTCATCATGGATAGAGTACGACTGATAGAGGTGTCAAATTTTGTCTGCTGACCCATGGAATACTATTATTGAAAGTGCAATCAACGTGTGGGCAGTGCGGGTGAAGATAAACCGATGAAAATCGACAAATTTATACCAATTTTTTAAATGCAATTTTTAATAACAAATACCATCGATTTCTACTATTATAACATAAAATTGACCCTTGAGTCTTTCGTTTCCTTACTGCTTACTTTGAAGATCAATCCAAAGGTTATGTAGATTTAAATAGTTTCAATTCAATGAACTTGCCTATGTAATAGGTAAGTGTCCCAGCAAAGCCCTCTAATGGTTTTTTCAGAGCGACCAATAAGCCAGGAGCAATTTGTTATAACAACATTAGGAAAAACTATAATGTTTTTAAAGCTTATTTGTAATCCAAACAGTTTCAACTGTCGATCAATTAATCATTTCAATAAATTGGAAAATAATCAATCCACTTAATTTTAACCAATCCAACACACTAATCCCTCTACAAAGTTGTATTAAAGCTGTAAAACCTTCAAACATCAAACTAAAAGTCAATCAATCACGTGATAAAAAAAACACAACATTACGCTTTAAACATTTTAAAACAACAAACAAACAACCCACACTCCCGGTTTACATCGACATGATTAAAGCAATTTTGATTCGATTCGACCGACACACGATTCAAACACACACACGTTACACAACTCTAGCTCTAGTCTGCCACACTGTCACTCTGATATCCCGTGAAAAAAGGGGGAAAAGAAGGGAACCCGAACCCGTAGCGAAAAACGCGAACCAAACCAACAGGAAAAACGGCCAACACTAACCAACTAATCCTATCGGCAAACACGTTCCGGCTGCGGGAAGGGTGCGGCTGCGTATCGCTACGCTGCCAATCTTGCGAACGATTAGTGGCTGCATTCTGTGGGCTGCAGCATCTCTGATCTGCTAATTCGTGTGCGTAGGAAATCATGATTGGCATTAGGTAAATATGTAATGAATGCATTGCCGTTGTACGCTGTAAAGTACGGGTGCGCTTTTTCCTACCCGCGTTTTTATTAGCATTTAATAGCCCTCGGGGCCATTTAGAGCCCGTTGCCGTGCCGCCATCACCGGGTACCGTGGGTTTGTTTGCATTCTTATTAGAGCGTTCGGGGTTTTTTCTTACGGTACAATTCCTAAAAATACAAAATGCCCACGGTTTTCACGGGAAGACTATTTTCCCATTTCCTCGCCGGCAAAAAAACAAACGAAACGAAATTGAATTTTCTACCGCAACTTTGCAGTTGTATTGGAAAAAATGAGGCAAAGAAATGCCTCCTATAATTAACCGTAGCCAGCTTCCGATGTAGCTGCGTCCTTCCATCTAGTTAGCCTTAAGCTATAAAACAATCTTCCACTTAACCGGTAGCCCCGTGGGCAAACGGCGCGGTCTGCTGCAACGAATCGCCTACATCGCAACGACACTTTTCTACATCTACTCTTCTTGCTCTGCTTTGCACTGAGAGGCCCGTAGGCGTTACCCGGTGTAAGGCCCCGTAAGGCACACGGAACTGCTTCCCATTTCCTGCCACCATCATCATCGTCATTTCCGTTCGGTGTAAGCAGATTTGGCGTGAAATTTTGGTTCGCCCGCGCGCGCACCAAATCGGCACATCCTGTGCAGGAGCCGTGGCAGCTCGAGGGCACATTTGCATCTCTTCTTCCCGTTCCCTTTTTTTTATCCCTTTTCTTGTGAAAGCGCTCTAAAAATATGTTTTAAAACAGAACAGTTTGTACCGAACTTTCCAATCACATTGCTCCTGTGTCCGGGTTTCGTAAATCGAACCTTACAGTGCGCAACGAATCGCGTCGGAGTCCTTTTTCGTCCTGCTTATTCTATGCGTCTGTGTGTCAACCGCAACCAATGTGACCACCACCACCGTGCGTCACATGTTCACTTTCATGCTATACCATCCCTTCGCCCATTTCACCCGAGGATCGGGATTAACACAACGCCGAAGGGAAGGATAGCAACCGAACCAAAAAAAGGCCTTGAAAAACCATTCCATCAAATTAGCTCCTATCGGATTACGCCGTCGACGGGTGGGTTAGGAAGAGGGCCAAGAGGTAAGCCGGTATGTAACATGTGACATTGGACAAGCAAACATTGGACGGGCCTCCGGTAAGTAAACAGCATTTAAATTCATTACAATTTCGATTGGAACGTTCCGAAAACGGTGGCAGGGAACACACACACACACACACACACACACACACACACACACACACACACACACACACACACACACACACACACACACACACACAAACAATAAACTCCTCCCGGAGCGGTACGTTCCGATTGCGGTTCTGGTACTGGTACCGCTATGCCATGTCTGGCGGAACGAAATGCATAAAATTTCACGCTCTTTAAACAACTCAATCACATCTTGCCCTCACTTGCGTGGGGGAAAATGCTGATATTTTGTACCAAATGTTTGTAGGAGCACTCCGTAGCATCAAATTGAATTATTTACCACCGAAACCCCTTCAAGCCAATTAAGGGTTGAGCGGGTTGAGTCGGTTTACCAAAGCACGTGGCGCCTTGTCACTGTATTAGAACGCAGTTTAAGCGGGGACGCATCAGCACGTCAGCTTTGGTTAATTGTATAATCAACGGTCCTGATTTCCACGTTCGCACGTGCCACCGCACCGATCGGCACTAGACCACAAGGACACACGGCAACCGGTGAAAGAACAAACAACATCGGTCACCCTCTCAAGAGGTCGCAGTTGCGCGGACAATGGCACGTGCCGGCGCCCACTTGTTGACGCGTGTTGTCACTTAGATTCAAGAAGAAGCGACTTCTTCCGCCCGCCCGCCTGCGCCTAAGATAGGAGGAGGAGCAATACAAAAGGGATGGAAATCGCTTCGCCACCTCCCCAAAACCGGCCTCCCGCCAGGAGTGTGCGCAAAACAGTCGAAACCCGCCATCGCGGGGATCGCTTACCAGCGGCACGTGGCAGTGTGAGAACAACCCGTTGGCCTGAGGAAAGATGATGATGCAGCGGCATGAAGTGGTTTCCGGCACTTCCGGAGGAAGTGTTGTTGGTGTATAAAAACGGGTAAATTTGTTTGCGATTTGTTTGGTGGTTGTTTTTTTTTATTGTTGCTTCTGCCGCCTATCATTACGAAGAGATTATTTTGGCTTTCATCGCTTGCTTTAACTAATAACACTTCGATGCACGCGTGTGGTTGTTTTGCGCGAGGCGTGAACGTTTGCGCGTGGCTTATTGGTCCCGTGGGAAATGGGGAAAGTGTTTAGTGCATATGAGCGTTTGATGCCATAATGATGGACTAATTTTTTGACAGATGCTTGAAAGGGATATTATAGAATGTGAAATAAATTGAAACGAAATTTGACTTACAGGCGAAAATGAGTTGACAAATATAGTTGACATGTGCATCTTCATTTTCTGGTTGTTCTTGCTGAAGCTTATGCCATGTTATACCATGAAGATGCAGACGTAGTATTTAGCTACAGAACTTCAAGTTCCTGGCGAGCTAAAACGAACATAAAAGTAGGAAAAAAAACAATATCATTTACAACAACATATACGTCTGCCAGAGATATATAGGTACGAGACACACCAGAGACTGAGGAAAGACGACTGTTGGCACGATATAGACCACATGCGTTCTAGACAGAAGTAATGTTTGTAAACATCGATCTGTCAACAGCAGATCGACCTAACTCCCAATTTACCCGTCAGATGGCGTACTAAATACATAGAAAGGGACGACAGGGTTAGCTTGTGCGACAACTAGTTCTCCCAGAATAGGACCAATCAGGAAGCGGTTCAATTAGGGTCAAGTTCGCACAGCTGATCGAGAACAGGGCGCCATCTCTAAACGCAAAATTAGTTGCAAATTAGATCACGGAAAGAAAGCACCAATTTTAAAACTGCTTGAAATTTGCTTGAAATCTGCGTAAATAAACAACAGTTTGTAAAATTATCTTTACCGTTTGCGACTCACTTAATCGAGTGCTACACACGTAGCAACATTTTAAAATTGCTCAGTTCTATTCCGTGTGAATATTTGAGATACGATGAGTAAACGCGGGTTTGATTGTGGTGGCTGCGAGCGGCATAATACCGTAGACGACATGGTGCTGTGTGATAGTTGTGAAAAGTGGTACCACTACGGATGTGCTGGCGTCACCGCGGAAATCAAATTCCAGGAGTGGCGATGTGAATCGTGCGTGAAAGTGGCAAAGAGCGAAGCGAGGGGAACGGGCCAGCCTAAGCCTGCGAAGGAAGCCATCGCGAAACCGGGGAAGCCTGCTGGAAGCTGCAAAGGCAACGAGACCAAGAACGCAGCACCAAGCGAGGGCGAGACCTCGGGGCGTACAGCATCCGCGGAAACGCTGCAGCCTACGACGTCCCAAGCTGCTAGACCACCCAGCGCGAAATCGTCAAAAGCGCATTCGCGCAATTCAAGCGCGGCGTTAGAACGTCTTGCAAAAGTGCAAGAGTTAGAAAGAGAGATGGCCGTCAAGGAGTTTGAACTCAAAATGGCGAGCCTGAAACTCGAGCAGGAGAAACTTCGTCTCCAGTTCGAGGGAGAAGCAGAACGCGGATCCCACCGATCATTCGCGAGTAATTCGTTGAAAACGGAGGAGTGGGTACGCGACCAACAGCAGCTGCATCAGCAGCAGCATGAACAGCAGCAACAGCAGCATGAGCCGCTGCATCAGCAACAACTGCATCAGCTGCAACAGCAGCAACAGCAGTATAACCCCGCTGCACGTACCAGTGATGTGGCTGTTCCCGCGTTAGTGGAAACAGTGACCGTCAACCCTACGACAGTGGCAGCCGTTGCGGAAACAAGAAGAAGAGGCCTTACAGAGGACCAGGTGGTGGCGAGGCAGATCTACCCCAAAAAACTGCCCACCTTTAGAGGATCGACGAAGGAGTGGCTCGTATTCATAAGCTGCTACAACGACTCGACGGAAGCCTGCGGATTCACGGATCGAGAAAATATAATCCGTCTCGAAGAGTGTCTGCAAGGTCCCGCACGTGACGCAGTTTTGTCAAAGCTGAACACTCCCAAAGCAGCGCCTCTAGTCATCAAAACCCTCGAGCGCTTGTACGGTCGACCGGCGCTGGTTGTGAAGGAGCTGCTGGACCAAGCGCGACGGACAGAAGCTCCCAAACCAGAGCACCTGGAGTCGCTCATAACTTATGGGATGGCAGTGCAGCAGTTGTGTGACCAACTGGTGACGGCGGATCTGGAGGATCACCTGAACAACCCGATGCTGCTGGAAGAGTTAGCAGAAAAGCTGCCGGCGACAAGGAGACTAGAATGGGTACGCTACAAGAGTCAGATCACACGACCAAATCTGAAGGACTTTGGTGAGTTCATAGATAAGCTTTTAGATCAGGCTTGTGAGGCCTGCAAATATGTTACTCGCGATAAGGCTCAGGAGAGGCACATCTCCGTGCGACCTTCTCACCCTCCCAACCGTTACCACGTTAACGTCCACTCCCAACCGAGAGTGGCGGTAGCAGAGAAGAGGTGTCCAATATGCAGCAAAACGGGACACCACATAAAATTCTGCGAAACATTCAGGGCCATGAATGTGCAAAGTCGCCTGCATGCGGTGGATGAGAAAGCTTTGTGCAAGCTTTGTCTCAACGCACACGGAACCAAGCGGTGCTTGTCGAGATTCCGTTGCGACTTCACCGGTTGCGAAATGCGACATAACACGCTTCTCCACGAGACGGCCCAATCTGGAGGAGCGGCATGCATGACGCACAATACTGTGCCTAAATCGTCGGGAATTCTATTCCGCATTATGCCTGTCACAATTCATCACGGGCAGCAATGCGTCGAGACGTTGGCGTTCCTGGACGAAGGATCGGCAGTCACACTAGTGGAAGCTGAACTGGCACGCACTCTCGGCGTGACAGGGCAGCCAGAACCCCTGGAGATGAGCTGGACCGGCAACCTCACGAGACGAGATTCGAGATCGGAGCGGATAAATTTGGCGATTTCTCCAAGAGGCGATAGCACGCGCTACGAGCTTGCCAACGCTCGTACTGTGGACAAGCTAAGTTTACCGCAACAAAACCTTAACGCCAATTTTCTAACCAATAACTTTGCTCACTTTCAGGGACTCTCGATCCAATCGTACCTGAAAGCGCAGCCAAAGTTGTTGATCGGACTGCAGCATTTGGAGCTAGTCGCACCGCTCGAGGCGCGGATCGGCAAACCCGGCGAGCCTTCAGCTGTGAGAAGCAGATTAGGATGGGCGGTATATGGCCCCTGCCAACACATCGAGGCCGGTGTTAGCTACAGCCCAACAGAACACGTCGCCGTTGGTGCTCACTTTGTTGGGACGATTGCGCTAAAAATGAAAAATATGTGTATTAGTGAGCGGTCCATACGAAATGACACAGCGAAAAGTAGGGTTAGGTTTACACCGACCGCGTCACGAAGACAGAGAAGTTTTGTTCAGCCTAATTCACTGATAGCCACATCACAGGCATGTGATACGATAGAATGTCGACAAACTTCAAATGCATTTTTTGATAGACGAAAGTTGAATGAAGTTGTTGATAGTAGGAAAGTGCAAACGCATAGGCATCGTAGGTGCCGGACAGCAGGTATAGAGAGCAAGGAGAGTACAAGTACACACACACACAATAGTACGCATCACAACAGCCGCGATCGAGGTGAAATGTGTCGAATCTCGTACATAAACGAACACACATAACTAGAGAGCAATGAGGGTTTGCATATCGTGCAGTATTAATTTAGTTAATCCTGCTACGCTAAGGATTCACGGGGTGGGGTGTTGGCACGATATAGACCACATGCGTTCTAGACAGAAGTAATGTTTGTAAACATCGATCTGTCAACAGCAGATCGACCTAACTCCCAATTTACCCGTCAGATGGCGTACTAAATACATAGAAAGGGACGACAGGGTTAGCTTGTGCGACAACTAGTTCTCCCAGAATAGGACCAATCAGGAAGCGGTTCAATTAGGGTCAAGTTCGCACAGCTGATCGAGAACAGGGCGCCATCTCTAAACGCAAAATTAGTTGCAAATTAGATCACGGAAAGAAAGCACCAATTTTAAAACTGCTTGAAATTTGCTTGAAATCTGCGTAAATAAACAACAGTTTGTAAAATTATCTTTACCGTTTGCGACTCACTTAATCGAGTGCTACACACGTAGCAACAACGACATTACTGCAAACTATTACTCGCATGCCTCATTGAGCTAACGGAACATACAGATAATAACCGGTTTCTGAGCTCAAAACCTAACCGAAATCCAACAAAAAATGACCTCATTAGGAAGAAGTCGTTAACCAGCAGTCTAGTGCATTTCCAAAGACAGTATTGGCTTTCATTTTGAGCTCTCGGAGCTCACTGAGCCTTTCTGCGCCGTTTGGAATTTGTATTCCAGAGGCACGTTAGTTGAGAACAGAAATAGCGTGTGGGTTCAATGACTTGCGAAGTTATGCTAAATATCGGAAGTATTTCTTCTTATTTGACGCATCCGTCGGTCAAAGGCATGCCTAAGCTACTAGTGATCTTGGTTGTCTGAATGAGGGGCATGTTGTTAGGTCTTGCACGCTGATGACTGTACCGATGGACCAGTTGATATCGTAATTATAAACAAACAAACGCAAGGGACCTCGTACATCTTCAATTTGCTGCGATAAATTAGGTATCAACATTGAGCTATAGCTGATGGCCTCCAGAATGTTGCAGATTGCATCTTCTTCTTCTATTTGGCGTAACGGCCTACGCGGACATGCCGGCCTATACAGGCTTTCGAGACTTAATTCATTACCACGCAGCCGTATAGTCAATCCTTGCTACGGGGAGATGGTTCATTCTAGGTTCTAACCCATGATGGGCATGCTATAGAGTCGTACGAGTTGACAACTGTACCACGGGACCGCTCCAGTTTGCTTAAAATCCCTAAAAAACGAAAAAAAATCATCGACACTTCCACACCTATTCAAAACTATCGTACTCTTGCAACTCAAACTACCTTTTACCTTTTTTTTCCCATTCCAACCCCCAGTGATCTCAGCGGTACCTTTCGACTTCATGTCCTTCCCACCGGGTGCACCGTTCTGGCCGGATGGCACTTAATAGCTACCGTACTTCGCACTTCCCACAACGAACTCTCCAGCCGTGAGCGCATTGTTACGAACAGTAGTCTTATGGCACCTCGCCACAAACACCTCTTCGCTGTGTTCAAAGTGACAATGTTTATGAGATTATCGACCGGAGGAAGCAACCGCAACTAATCCTCCGCGCTTGGGAGAAGGTGCGATGTGCTACCTGATGTCACCGGCAAGGACTTGCTCGCCACTTCCACAGGATATACCTTATGTCCGTTGGTTTTGTTTCGTTTTTTCTTCTCCTTATTCTTCTTCTTCTTCGTTTTCACGCCGCTATTCCCTGTTGCTCGAAACAACAGCAAAAAAACGTGTCTGAAAGTGAAAAACCGTTGACACTGGGAGGTCCTCTGGCACACTGCTGCGCGAGCACTGCAGAAGGGAAAAAAATCACTTTCCAGCTAAAAAGTGCTCGTTCCACACAACTGCACACAAACACATACACACACACAAACACACACACACACACACACACACACACACACACACACACACACACACACACACACACACACACACACACACACACACACACACACACACACACACACACACACAAACACACACACACACACACACACACACACACACACACACACACACACACACACACCAATGCCACACGCGCGTGCTGCGAACAAATGCTACCAAACATGGTGTTTCAGCCCAACACTAACAGATCTAGTTGGCGTGATAAACGCTAAACGTCACCTTCCGGTGGAGGTCCTGCAGGATTCCGTCAAAGGGTGCCGAAAACGACAGCAAAAGCAAACGGAAAGCTGGCCAGCTCCAACGGAAAGGTGTAAAAGTCACCCGTTTCGTCGGCGTATTAAGCCATTACCAACGGAGGCGGAGGTTCCCAACCGAACTCGAACTCGGTGGCCGTGCAGCCAAGCGGAACCTGGTGACAGCTGCATTTGCATAAATCGCATCCACATCAAGGTAAGGTCCGGTTACAGCCAACAACGGCCCCATTTGTTGTGTTTCCTTTACCGACGGTACCGGACTTCCTCCGTGATTTGGATCACGGCAGCGATTGTGACCAAAAATTAATTATCAACTCTCACACCTTTTCCTATGCCCCGTACCTCTGCCCGAGCGTCGTATCCTGCTACTGGCACGCGCTGAGGAAATGCACTGTGTTGCTAGGGAAAATCCCCTCGACAGATGCATGAATTGCTGGTGCCTGATCGCGCACAATCGCTTGGCAATTGCATGGGGATTTTTTGCGTGCAAAAGTCCGTTTGCTCTAGTTTTGGGATCGATTCGTTTTTTTTTTTGGGTTTTTTTAGGTGCTTTTACACGAGAAATAAATTGCACTGCTTTTGTGTTGAGTTTCAGGGAGGTTTTTTTTTCTCGTGTGCGATGGATATTGCTGCTAAATCGCTTGCTGTTTTGTTCGTGGAAATCCCGCCGGGAGTGTTGTGTGGATTAGGGTGTACATGTGGGACGACTTGGTACTGCACTGTCGTAATCGTAATTGAATGTAATCTTTTTTCTAGTAGCGCCATGTAACGATTAACGATCGTAAAGAAATATCCAGGGGACCCATTCCGGGTGTGTGCAATTGATTGATTTACGTTACGGAAAAGGAAGTTTCGCGTTTCGCTCCAAACATGTACATTTTTGATGGCCAAGCTGTACTAAACCTGTATTTATCCATTTTTCGCAGTGTGGTTAAATGAAGCAACGATGTTTCCCTCTCCGAACATTGACCGCCATTCGGCTGAAGACTGAAGCCGTCCGAACCGTTGGAGTGCTCTTCCGGTTCCGGAAATATTTACAAACAATTGTGCCCTCTCGACTTGAACCGATGCGTTACGAGCTCGTTGCGCGCCACTCAACTCCGGGCCCAGCGTAACAACTCTAGTGGCCTCTTGATAATCTATCATCATACCGGTTCTACCTATCTCTCTACCTGTTTATCCTCTCACCCGACCCATTGATCGAGGAGATTTTTTCAAATGCGGACCTAGAAAAAGGACCCTAAAACCAAGCTATTGGAGGGATTCGCTTGAAGTGATGCAGAGAGACAGAGAAAGAGAAAAAAAGTAAAATGATACTTTTAGCCTTAATGCTCACCAGGAGCAGACACGATCTCGATAGACCGAGATCGGTACATTTGATAAGAGATGTAGAACATCAGGATTCGATTGATGCCGATTGCCACGTGCAGACCCTGCAAAGAATGGGTTCACCTTGCTCTAGGAACTGTAGCTTTGCAAAAAAAAAAAAGAGCAAAAGAAATCGAACACCACCGTTCAGGATTTTGCCTGATTTACTTCCGAATTTGGTTGCTCCGAAAGCCGCGGATACCTGTTGTAGGAAGAAAGGTGTACGGAAATGATTGCTACTCGTGCCTTTAAATGAACTGCACAATTTTAACGCCACAATTTCAACGGATTGCTAACGGAAGCGTAATCATCGAAATTGAGAGGGGGGGGAAACCTCATCAAGCCTCATCGCCACAGGATAGTCAAAAAAAATATGCGCAACGGCGCATGGCGAAGGGTGCCCGCGGAAGTAATTTAATATTTTCGATTCAATGCAAAGCACCGTGATACCGAACGACCCATCCCATGTACGCCCCTCACGGGCGGTGGTTAATGCTCGTGCGGCTGGCGCGATATGTAACGTAACTCCAATTGAATTTTGCAACCCCCGGCAAGTAGCGCCCGTTTTTACCCATAATCATTATCGTATTCTCATCTTGCAAACGGCAACGGAACTTGTTTGAAAACCGCTGCTTATTCCCGCTATATCTAGGGCCAACAGTGGCAAGAGGCGGCTTGTGGAGGCGATGCTAGGAGTCCCTCGTGAACACGATACGGATCTGATTCGATCGCCAATCGGTTTGTGTAATTCGGGCCTAAATGCATACAAATGCACTGCGGCAGTAGCTGTAAATGTTTCTAAGAAGTGCCGATCGCATTTAGGAACAATGTAATGGTGGGGTGGTGCGGAAGCCAGAGGTTTCGAGCGATGTGAGTAATACGAGATAGAAATGCGGTCGATTTGCTCACTTCATTGTTTCATAGACATTACGTTAGTGTAGGAAGAATTTCATATGAATGAATTAGTTGCAGTTTATTTTTTTATAGGCGCAGTACAATAATTTACTTTAATTTATTTGAGAATAAAGGACAAAAACGCAAAATACTGGTAGATTCGTTATGGCTTCGTAGTTCCGGTGCTATAAACTTTTTATGGCAAGCTAAATGATGCTCTATTCTTGTGTTTGTTTTTTTTTTTACTACCGATGTTTGCTATTGAAGATAGTGAAAATTATGCGAAAACCCTGTATTTTCCTAAATTTAAGAAAATCAAAGTTTATTTCTAAGCTTTCACATTTTGCACAATTACTAACACCTTTCACATAAAACAGAGAGAGAGACGAGCCCTGCAACAACAAACAGCTGTCAGCCGAGTGTGATTGTTTTCAAATTTCCCAACACAAGCAAAAGAGTACGCGTACGCACCGAAAATTGTGTTTTATTTGTAGCAAAAAGTGCATCGTTCTTTAGTTTTTCGTTATTGCGGCATAGAGCTGGCTTTTGGCCGTTGGTGAGCCAGCAGTAAACTCTTTTTTGTTAAACCGAGCGCCTTTTCAATGTCAACGGTATGTGTTATCTTATCGCCGATTGCAAGCGCTTCACCCATACACGTGATCTGCGCGCTAACGAACGACCAGCGGCGAGCCAGTAAATGCATTTAATAACAATTTGCACGATTGCAGACACGCCGTCAGTTCGCATTTAGTAGCCGTGTGTAGCGCATCGTCGACCCCTGGGACCGGACCGTCAGCATTTACATCATCGTCATCAATAACAATAACGACACCGTCATGGCCAGTGGTGCTTTTAATCGTGTGCTTTCCATCCAGAGCCACGTCGTGCATGGGCATGTGGGTAACAAGAGTGCCGTATTTCCGCTGCAGGTAGGTGTGGTGGGTGGGTGGGTGCGTGTTGTTGATCGCAGCAAATCTCAAAACAAACTACCAACGTTCTCGATGTTTTTCCCCTTCCAGGTGCTTGGGTTCGAAGTTGATCAAATCAATTCGGTACAGTTTTCCAACCACACCGGCTATAAGAACGGGTTCAAGGGGCAGGTGCTAAACGAGAAGGAGCTGGCGGACGTGTATGCCGGGCTTGTTGACAATGATTTGCACAAACTCTACACCCATCTGCTCACTGGATACGTGGGCAATCCGGCATTTCTGCGCGAGATCGCATCCATCCTGCGGTCGCTTCGCGGTGTGAACGAGAAATTGATTTACGGTACGTTATGGGACGGAGCTGTTGTATGCGCACAGCACTTGGGAGGCGAGTCTATATTTAGATAAGCGATGATAGCAGTGGAGGAGAAGACGGATGGCGTAGAGACAGAGAGCGAAGTGGAGGAACCCGTTTTTGCAACATTGTAGCACATTGTATATGATGAGCGGTGTTTTGTTACTCTCTTCTTCTCCCTCTCTCACTCTCTCTCTCTCTCCCTCACTTATTTTGTAGTATGCGACCCGGTAATGGGAGACGATGGCATAATGTACGTGCCGAAGGAATTGCTGCCGATCTATCGCGATGAAATTGTCCCGCTTGCGGACATCATTACACCGAACCAGTTCGAGGTGGAGCTGCTCACCGGAAAGCAAATCAAGACCGAGACGGACATCTGGGACGCGGTGCAATGGTTCCACGAGAAGGGTGTCCGAACCGTGGCCATCTCATCGTCGGAGCTGGGCTCGAAGGACACACTGCTGGCGTACGTGAGCAATCGCACCGCCGCCGGTACGGAAAAGTACCGACTGACCATTCCAAAGCAGGGCAACAATCTGATCCGCTTCACCGGCACCGGAGATCTGTTTGCGTCGCTCTTTTTAGCGCACTCGGCCCTGACCAACTATGACGTGGGCGCTACACTGGAGCGGGCCATCGCAACGCTGCAGGCGGTGATCGCGAAAACGCTCAGCTTCATCCCGGAACCGGTGCTGCAGGGCAAGGTGCCGGTAACGTCTCAGCAGCGCGAGCTGAAGCTTATCCAGAGTAAGGCCGACATCGAACAGCCGAAAATTACGCTCAAGTGTGAAAAGTTGTAAGCAACACTTAGGACACCTAGGCTCTGGACGATGGTAACGAACGAAGGACGTATTTTATCCACTATGTGACGATTGTGACAATATTTTGTGTATGTTGTGTTTGTGAAAATTGTACGCTTTCAATGGTAAACGGCACTGGGAGTGTTTAAATATAGTAACTGTGAAACGATACGCAGCGTGTGGCTTTTATTTTATTACATTTATTCCGATGTGTGCATTTTTCTTTTATTCAGAAAAAAGAAACGGTTAGAACGTATGGCTTAAGCAGCTCTGTCCATTTGTAATCTAAATAAAAATAAAACGGAAACATGGCAATGATAACGAATTGGAAACTTGCAACATTGTTGCACGAAAAGAGTGATAAGGAACACAATCCAATGGACATTTGTTTGCTCGTTCTTTATTTTTGTTGTTTTCCACTGATAAATCAAACGTATAATTGTTCCCTTATCTTGTCGTGCAGTATGTGCAAAGAATACTTATAATTTGAATGAAGCGTCTCATCTCAAGTAAAACATTATTTCTTTACTTTGAATCGAATGGTTTTTGGATGTTTAGATACTTTACAATACTATAAAACATTGACTAAGAAATGTGCAAATACTATTCATGTTACTTTTCGATATCATTTTTTTAGTAAACTAGTTAATTTGGTCATGTTACAGGGTCCTGACACCAATACATAACCATTTCTGGTTCAAGAACTACACATGACTGAACCTGATAATGAACCTATAACGGTCCAAGAACCGATACTGTACCCATACAAATCCAGGAAACTATGCTGACCATACCTGTCCAAAAACTGATAGTAAACTCATACTGGTCCTGGAACCTATCATGAACCCATACAGGTCCTGGAGTCCATCATGAACTCATACAGGTCCTGGAAACTGTCATGAACCCATACCTGTTCTGGAACCGATTATGAACTCATACTGGTCATTAACCCACACTGGTCCAGGAACCGATCATGAACCCACACTGATCCAAAAATAGCTCACAATTTCATTTATTTTCAAGAACTGTACCTGGATCTGTTCCGGATTCGGATTCGACAAACCATTCCCGGTAGTAAATGTGCAGCGTAGCGTAGAACATTGCAAAGGAAATCAGCATATGAATTAGCGTAAGAATTAGCGTAGTAAATAACGTATGGAAATTTGTATAATTTGTATAGTGATTAAAACCACCCTTTTTGGGTTAATGTGCCTAAAATTATTGATTGTTCTGTCTGTTGCATGTTCTTTTCATACAAAAACGGTTTCTACGAATGTTGGCATCCCAGAATTGTCAAATTCAAATTTGACATCCTTGACCCGAAGCAACAATCGTACAACCTTCCCGCCAACCGAGTGCGTCAAACCGAAACGTCAGCCACACTGACGCAGACGCAGAGAAAATAGACACAAAAAAAACGTAACACAAGCAAGCAGCGAAACGGTTTTGGTTTCGGCATCGTAAAGAGGGAAACAAATCGTTCGCCGTTGTTTGTGCCCAAACTTAATTTCGTCCGTTTTTTCCGTGTGTGTGATTTTAAGTTTTCCAAGCCCTGTCCCGACAGCGACAATGAGCGGTACCGTGATGCTGTTTGCCTGCTCCAAATGCTTCTCACGCCATCCGTTCGAGGAGTTGTCCCCGGGCCAGCAGCTTTGCAAGGTAATGTATGCGTTCGTTTCCGTTCGTCCTCGCGCTCGTTGAATTTTGGCGTTTTTGGGCGGGTGAAAGTGGATGGTTCGAGGTGCGATCCGTTAAGCCAAGGCAAGAACTAAAGTGACTCTCGCGGTTAACAAAAAAAAACGACCTCTAGCCTACGCAGAAAGTGAACACTGACGCCACCCCGACGGCCGAGAAAATGGCATCCCCATTTGCTCTGTGGTGCCGTTAATGCCGTTGCTGGCAGCAGTCAATTGTGAAACAAAACGATAAACATAATCGAATTGTACGAACGAGCCAAGTTAATTACGCCTCGGCGAGCTCTCATCCGCAGAGAAATATAACCCCTTTTTTCCCTTTACTTGACAAGTGGTAAAAAGTGGCTATGTGTGAAAGCGTCATACCGAATGGACGAGTGTGTCTGTGTGTGTCTGTGTGTGTGTGTGTGTGTGCGTTCTCATGCGAGAGACAGAGAGCGAAGAGCAAGAAAACGTTCGCGAATTAAAGTTCACACACTGTGGCCGTGAAAAGTGCTAACCGATGCACCGAGCGAAAATTTCGCTTTTCTTTTGCTTGTGATTAACCTACCAACGACACCACAAACCACATCGACACACACACACACGCCAGCATTTGCTTGTGAGAATGTTAAAACGCACGGCATACTAATGATTTCCCTCCCTGTTTCCACTTTTATCTCTTCCCTTTTCCCCCGCCTCCGTTTTGGCCCGGTAATATATAGGACTGCCGAGGATCGTTTCCGGTGGTGAAATGTACCTATTGCCGCTCGGAGTTCCAGCAAACGTCCAAGGGAAGCACGTCAGCGATCTGCCGAAAGTGTGAGGCCAACGTGAAGCAGTATGGAAAGCCGTCCGCCTGCGAGCTGTGCAACATCATTGCCGCCTTCATCGGATCCAAATGCCAAAGGTTTGTTTTGTTTGAAACAATCTCGTGCGTTAAGAAGCGTTCTTTGTTGCTTTGCTCTTACACCCTTGTGCTCTCCCTTCCAACACAATATCCTTTCCCCGCTGTTCATTATCCCAACATCACGCTAACGAGCATTCGAGGGTGGGAATTGTTGATTTTCTTAACGGTTGGTACAGAGACCAATTTTCACTTGTTGACACATTCCTTTCTTACCAGAGATTGCCATAAAATTTGTGTTTTTTTTAAATAACAATTAAATTAAACTGTTGCTTCACCTTAAATGAGGTTTCTGTAATGCTCTGTTCAGTGGCATTCAATAAACTTGAACAAGGATTCCCTCTATTGCTCATCATTGCATTGTTCAATCAATTTTCCCCTCGCTCCTTCCTATTCATCCCTGCACAAGGCTTAAAATCATTCCTAGTTGTTGCCTTTACTATGGCAAAAACAAAACACTCAAAACCAAACAAACTGAACTACCTTCCGCCATAAAACAAAACCACATGAATCCTTCAAGAAATCGTTTGATTATGACGCAAACATATTTGTACCATCCTCCCCCCCGATTAGGTGTACAAACTCCGAGTTAAAATATGGACCAGCAGTAACGTGCGATCAGTGCAAACAGCGATGCGCCTTTAATAGGCCCGATTATAAGGTTAGCATGGCAACATGGTGATACAACCCGACTCTCAGAGCAGCTGCCCACTAGATCGAGTCAAAATCGCCCGAGCTCCCTCACATTAACACACTGACCCGGTGGTGTGCCGTTGGTGGTGACCGTGATGTGTGGTGATGGTGGTGGTGGTGTTAATGGTGGCTCCAATTCACCATCACGTGGCTTTTGGGAGGCGCCCGGTACCTACTCACCTCATGACACGACACAACTGTCACAGAGTCACAGAACGAATCGGATAAATTCACGCACGCACGGATACGCGGCCGTGCTAATGTTGTGTCGCTAGGCCGTGCCAATTAAAAACACAGAAAAGCGCACCCTTTACTCTTGCGAGCAAAATGGCGCCAAACGATCCAACAACTCCTGCTTCGGCTTAAACATGAGGCGCTAGGTTGAATACAGATAGTATAGCGTCAGCTCAGAATAGATGAAGGATAAATGCGAAAGTTGGGCCAACTAGTTTAAAGATTAATTGTGCAAAAGAATCCTAACGTTAAGTGTCATAGAGTAGATTTGTATTAAGCAGTCAATTTAAACCATTCCACTTATCAAAAGCGACATAATATTGTATCTTAAATTAAGATTCAGTTAGTAACAGCAAAGGAGAAGGGAATATTTGTATGGATTTTTTTTAATGGAATAGCTTATAAACAAAAACCTTACAATATCACTGTAGCGGAGTGTGTAAGTTAGATTGTATTAAACAGCAAATACTGCCCATTACGTATAGGATATATATTTTGCTATAAAATAGATATGTCAGAAATAGAGCGGATGCTAGTCAGAGCCCTTTAGACACGATTAGAGGAAGCAGATATTTTGCAAGGATAAAGAATAAGGATTTAAAAACAAATTGGTGATGCAAGAAGATCGGAGCTAACATGGACGTGTCAATTCACCATCATTAACTCTAGAAGACCTATTACAGTGGAATGTCCTGTTAGATTTGCCAAACGTATAAGACGAAATCGATTCCTGTCGGATTCCTACTAGGATTAAAATTCCGGGCGCTTAGTACTTAAGAAGACTTTTTCTTCTTCTATTTGGCGTTACTTCCTACGTGGACATGTCGGCCTGTACAGGCTTTCGGGGCTTTCATTACCGCTTAGCCAGTCCTTGCTACGGGGGACGATCCATTCTAGGATTATAGGAGGCCAGTAAGAAGTTAAGAAACCCTGCATAACATGTTCGTGTAGGTCGCTGCGCTAAACAAGTAGTAGGCTGGTATTATTGAATCCGTTCGTAGCGGGAACGTACGGCGCTCACATGAAATTTTAGGGATGGCAACACATTTCTTGAGCCCGCTCCTACAACGCCGCGGTGAATAACTGTAGCAACCATCTAGTACGTTAAGAAAATGAGTGTCGGGACGTACGCCGCCGCTACGAACGGATTCAATAATACCAGCCGTAGTCCTAGATAGGAACAATGTGTTCCAGCGGGGATTAAAAAATATATAATTAGGTACGATTCCGTGGGTCGATATCTATTCAAGTTGGAAATAGTATAGCAGGAAGATATCCTGCAAGTTTCGGTTATCCAGCGAGAGACAAAGACACATAAAAGCAAAACATCTCCTAGGAAATTGTTCAGAAATGTAGTAGAATTAAAGACTTTATTCGATTCAATTAATCTATGCTATGCTAATAGGAGGTTAAGATTAGGACGATCTTAAGCGTTATTTGCGATCAGGCTTTGGCCAAGTAATCTTTAAAATGTTCCATTTTCCCATTAATAATCTCTTAAGAGGTAGTAACGAAGGTTGTTTTGCGTCATAATCAAACGATTGGTTCTTAATCAACAATCTTGATGAGTAAGCTTCGTTGCGAAGCCCAATGATAATGCTTCTCATCTATATAATGTTTAACGTGTGGTGATACAGACAATAATTAATAGAAAAACTTTCGCATCATAAATAGCACTAACCGACCAAAAAACAAGAAGGATAAGAACCTGTTAGGGATTTTCCATACGAAGCGGAGTTGGTTTCGTCTGGCCAGATGTTGAGTTTGTTGGCAATACTTCCCAAATCCCCGAAGCATTCCTTCCATTACCTCTAATTTCCATTGCTCGCTTTGGCTTCACATGTAAATCATCTCTATCCTTAAGAAATCGTACTGAACTGCGTTCTTCTTTTGTGTATCATTTCTCGTGCAGGTTGATGGCAAGCTGCTTTGCTGGCTGTGCACGCTGTCCTACAAACGTGCGCTCACGAAAGCCCGCCAGGTAGAGAACGAACGCCGAAGGGCCAAAAAGCGCGCGGCAGAAGGATCTTTCCCGCCCCCACTGGGCGGAAGCGGTGCGACCGGTGGCAGCAATGATCGGCGCGACCGAATGCACGGCGACAAGGTGAGCAACAGCGGTGGCGGTCAGGGCAACAGTGGAGGAGGAGGAGGAGGAGGAGGAGGAGGAGGAGGAGGAGGAGCTATGAATCTACCGGGAGGCGGCGGTGGAGGTATGTCCAGCTTGCCACCGCTCGGCGATCTGAGCATGAGCCTCGGACCGATGGGCGGATCGGGTGGCGTCGGGTCCACCGGTGGCACGGGAGTCGATCGCATAGACAGTGGTGGTCCTGGAGGTGGTGGTGGTGGCGGTGGCGGTGGCGGCGGTGCTGGAGGTACTGGCGGTGGCGCCCGGAACGATAACGGCAGGCACGCGTCCTCGAACAAGAAACCGCGCGCCGATACGGGTAAAATGGTACCGGATATGCCGACCGACAAGCTGCTGATGAAGAGCGCCAACAGTGGCAACAGCAGCGGCGGCGGAGGCGGCAGTGGTGGCGGGTACGTGGATCCCCACAGTTCCGATCATGTGATCGCGATGACACAGCTGAAGGAGACGATAGCGACGCTGCAGCGAAAGCTGAAGCAGAAGGACAGCGTCATACTGGAGAAGGAGAAGGAGATCAGTGCCTGGAAGGGGAAACACTTTCACCTCGAGCAGGAATTGATGAAGAAGTATAAAGACATGGAGAAGAACTACGAGTTCAAGGTGGACGTGCTCAACAAGAAGCTCAAGGCGCAGCTGCTCGAAATAGCGGCCCTCTCGAAGGCGGTGAAGGAGCGGGACGACAGCAAAAAGAAAAAGGTGGTCAGCTACCTGGCGACGACCAAGCTGAGCAAGGTCAGCAAATCGTCGGGCGATTCCAAGGACAGCTCGGACAGGGAGAAATCCTCCTCGACGATCGGTCGTAGCGGTGGCGGCGGTGGTGGTGGTGGTGGCGGCGGTGGTCGCAACCGGATGCTTGACGATGACGATGAGGAGGAGGAAGAGAACGGTAGCAACAAGGAGGACAAGGAGAACGACAGCGAGAAGGGTTCGGATAAGGGTGGGTCCGGGCGGAACACGCCGCGCGACAGTGGCAAGGATAGCCCGCGCGATGTCGATTCCGGCAAGGAAAGCCCGCGGGAATCGGACAAGGAGGAGGAGAGCGAGAAGAAAGCATCGAAACTGGCCACCGATCAGCAGCAGCAGCAGCAGCAGCCGCAGCAGCAGAATGAAGACTCACAGAACGACGCAGAAACACCGATGGAAGAAGGGTACGAGGAGCAGCAACAGAAGGCAAACAAGAGCAACGGTAGCTCGACCAAGGACGACGACGACGACTCGGACCGGGAGGAGGAGAAGGACGATCGGCGCAGCTCGGACCGCGGTTCGTACGATGGCTCGGAGCAGGGCTCGGATCGTGGCTCGGAACGGGGCGGATCGGGCCGCGGCTCCGATCGAAGTGACAACGAGTCGGACAAGGAGAGCGATCGGGACGATCATTCCGACAAGGGCGGAAGCGACAAGGACAGCGACCGGGAAGGGTCCAACAGTGGGTCCGAGAGTGATCGCGATTCGGACTAGACGCAGGAGCTTGTTGGTGCGTGCGTGCGTGCTGGGGTGTTGGGCGGTGCTCCCTGTTGACAAGGTTGTCCCACAATTCGCCGAATTGTGACAGACCGCTAACTGACTCGCACCAGGCGACGGTCAGCCTTTTGCTCCATTTATTTTAACACTTTATTTAAATTATATCCAATTGCAACATTATTGTGTGCAACACATTTTTCCATCTAATTTACCGAATGTCCCTATACTGAAAGGGGCTGGTGAAAATTCATTTATATCTCATCTAGTTGACCAACGATTCCGTGACCCGGCCCTTTATGATAAGTGTTTGGGCAAACGGTATCACTTTTTTTATATATGGGTACATGTTTTTAGTCTAATTGTTCTGTGTCTTGGTTAGACACAGCCTGTAAGCCATTATTATTGTAGAGTGGCCCGTCTCTGTGTTTTGCGATGAAGCCGTTCAGTGGCTGAAAATCGTGAAATTTTAATTGTAAAGCAACTACTCTTATTAAGCGTCCACCATCACGCCGTCACAACCACAATCGAGAGAGCATGATCAATATTAAGCGCGGCTAGGCGTTGTTGGTCTCGACGCCGCCTTTGATCGCGCATCAATCTATAAAAAAAAAACAAACACACAAAATGTGTATTGCGCTGAATGTGAACAAATAAAGTATATTGAAAACACACGTGTTGTCGCGACTCGCGTAGCCTTTTTTGTAGGAGCGAAGAGAAAGAAAAGCGAACTTTGTCTTATATGCATTTTAATGATGGTTTATTTCGCGTACACACTCCTACTATTAACTTTTATTAAGACTGCCCCGCAGATTGCTACCATGCCCTCGCTTTGCCCTGCGTAGCGTCCGTCAGGATCCACGTGTTGTGGTCATGCTTTTTCATCGACATCTGCTTGTGGCGCGGATGCGTTTTACAAATCACGTACAGCCGCTCCTGCCGCATCACGAAGTAGCAGTCCTTGCAACGTCGCTTTAGCCGGCCCTTCACCTTGAACCCGCTCACCAGGTTGAGCAGTGGCGGTAGCGGTGTCAGTAGCAGCTGGCCCGGGTTGACCAACGCTTCCCGGGAGCATTGGTTGGTGAGTGGGGAAGGCTTGGCCGGTTGCGTTAATGAGTGGAAGTGTGAAGTCGGCCCGAGCCGTGCCACCAGCTCGCTGGAACGGGCGAACGACACTGTGGTGGCGGTGCATGCGGACCGTAACCGGGTAAACATCGCTCCCCACATGGTGTGCGGTGTTGGTTTTTGTGTTCCTGAAGAATGTATTAAAATGAGGCTGGGTTTTTAAAGGGATATAAAGGTATTTTGCAGGAATTTACCTGTTTTCGCTGCACACGATGTAAACAAAACAGTATTGCGTTATGTCACTGACCGGTCACAGTGGAATACATCCATCAGTATGATGTTTTATTCAACTAATATAAAATGCTGTTTAATACGTTCCAGGGCTAGAACAAATCTATAATAAAAAAGAAAAAAAAACCCTTTACAAGCTCAAAATTAAAATTAAAACTTGCAGTGCATTTTTTATGCGTTAATTCACGACTGCTCACGCTGCATGTCCCGCTCGCGCCTTTAGTGCGGTTTGACATTTTGAACAAACGGCGCGAGTATGTCACATTCGCGAAACATATTCCGGCAACAACAACGAACCGTGTGAAGGCGCAACTTCGCGTCACTGTTCCGCATTGTGTTTTGGCGAAGCTGCCGCTACTACAGCCAATACAGTAGTATATGGCACAATAGAAGTGTTTATTTGGTTGTAGAATAGTTGCGTTTCGCGTACTGTAGCCTGCTCGCAAAATGGTGTCCGATTCCGAATCGTCCGATGACGACTGCAGGTAAGCGGGGGCATCCGGTCAGGAAGATACACGAAGCCCGAAGCAAAAACTGCAAGCGTAAACAAAATTTTGGCTTCGCTTCGGTCTCTGTCTGTCTCGTTTCAGCGAACCGTACGAGTGGTTCCTGCATCGACTGTACCACAAAGACCACAAGATCGTACCGATACGGGAGACGCCAAAGATAATAGGCCGCGGCAAAGATGCGAACTGCCAGTTTAAACCGGGCAAATACTTCCTGGTGTCGCGAAACCACTGCATGGTGCAGATCGTCGATGGGAAGCCTACCATCACCGATTGCCATGTAAGTAGTGCAAAGTCGCGTGGGAAGCTTGGGAGAAGGGGCGCTCAACGTTGCTGCTTCTGGGTCTAAATTGCTTTTCGCTTTTTTGCCTCTTCTTCTAATTCTCCGGTAGTCCCGACGAGGTACGTTTGTAAACGGCGACCGTATCGACAAGTTCCAGCCGGGACGCATCGAGCTTAAGGAGGGCGATCTGGTGGGCATCGCGCACAAGAACGAAGAAATTCAGCAGTATTTCAAATTCCACGACGAGGTGCTCAGGTACCGGGTGTGCCGTACGATCGGCAAGGACGAGGCAGTGGTCATATCCGACGACGAGCAAGAGGAAGAGGTCGATGTAAAGTGTGCCATATTGCCCGAGCCCGACCTGGACATCCCGTCCACGGCGTCTTCCAGCCAGTCGGAGGCGAGCCAATCCGACACGGAGCCGGTAGAGAATGGCTCGGAGCGGTCAGCGTCACCGCAGCCGGGTCCGTCCGGTTTGCAGCTGTCCGCGGTCGTTTCGATACCGGAAGAGCTGATGCGAAAATCGAGCTTTGAAAGGCAGTACGACGATATGATGCTATGTGCCAGCAAGCTCAACCCGGACGGGTACGAATCCGACACCGAGCCGGAGCCGTGCGTCGTGCAGCCGGTTGCCTACGACACGAGCGATGTGATCGTGCTGTCGGACGACGACGAGTACATCGATGTGCAGTACTCGCAGATGGTGATCGAGGAGGTGCAGCAGGAGCTGGAGGACGACGTCGAGCTGGTGGAGCTGCCCGACCTGGGCGAGGAGGAGGAAGATACAAGCCTGTGGGCGCTGAAGCTGAAGCCGGACGTGGACGCTACGCGGCGGTACAAAAAACGAGCCAAAGAAGCGAAGGAAGAGAAGGAAGCCTCGAAGAGGGAAAGGCCCGATGCTTTCGAAAAGCAAAACCACCACCACCACCACCACAAAAAGCATAGATCTAGCAGTAGCCGTTCGTCGGAGGAGGAAAACGTTGCCGTTCAACGGGAAGACGCGGGCAAGGAAAGCTCTCTCAAGGTGGTGCTGAAGCGCAACAGTACCGATGCGAAGTGTGACGTCATTGAGACGAAAACGGTGGACGCAAAGAAACCGTCCCGACACACGACCGAAAGCAGCAAGGATTCGAAAAGGGACGCTGGGGATGCGAAGAAACTGCACCGGCGTACGACCGAACCAATTGCTTCCACGTCTTCGCCGGCGGTTGAACCTATCCCGTCTACGTCGAAACATTCGAAAGAACCCACCCCATCGTCTTCCCGCCACACGACCAATGGTCCTTCAACGTCTGCCGCCCGGCACACGCATGAGCCAACTCCTTCCACGTCGTCCAAACACACAAAAGAACCGACTCCTTCGACGTCCCGGCACACGAACGGTCCTGTAGCTTCAACGTCTCGCCATACGGCTGAGCCTACGCCTTCCACGTCGCGACAATCGTACGAATCTGCCACTCCATCAACCTCAAAACACCGAGATTCGGTGACGGAGCCGGAAAGGAACCGACCGGTGATCGATGACAAGGTGAAAAAGCCGCTACAGCAGAAGCAGCCGGAAGAAGAGCCAAATAGGTTAAAGAACCGACGGCATTCGGTCGCTAACTGGACCGAGATCGGCCCTCACAGGCCTAGCGGCACGATCGAGATAGCGATGCCGGAAAAGCCAAAGCCACCGTCGAAGGAGGTTGCGGCGGGTCCGCTGTGGATGCAGCAGGCCGCCAAACCGGCAGTCGCAGGGGAAAACAGCTCAAGCAATGCCTCCGCCGCACCGGAAGAATCAACGGCAGCGAGCGCACCCAAGTCCAACTTGAAACGCCGCGGTTCGGTTTCCTCGGTGGGGGAAGTGCAGGCCATGATACAAAAGAAGCTGAAACGACGATACAGTGGTAAGTGGTGCGCAACACCATAGACGATCCGCAAAGCTTATCCGTTTTGTATTTTTGTCTCTCTCCCCAAACAGTGTCCGATCGTAATGTGTTCGATTTTCAACCAGTCAAAGTGTCCAAAGATCAAAAGGAGCAGCGCAAATCGAGGCTGATGCAGATCAACGAGAAAAAGAAGCAGCAGGAAAGGCAGGGTCCGGTGATGCTGTTCGAGCCGCAACCGCTCGGCCGCAAGACGGGCACGACCAAGCCGAAGGTAAAGTTTACGCCCAACAATCGCGGCTCGTTTCTTACCGCGCCCGTACCGCTGCCGTCGACGTCACGGGCACCCTCCACTTCGCGTCCGGCGGCGACCGACGAGAGTATTGTCTGCACACAGTCGACCACGCTGGAGCAGCTGCCGACTGCGAACGGCGTAGAGGAGGAAGTGATCGACATGCGGCCGAAAAAGCTTACATTCCAGAGTGTGGCACGCGTCAGCAATGTGGATCGGCCGGTGCCGAGTGGTAGCGGTTTGAACAAGCAACCGTTGGCAACGTCCTCCAATCGGCCTACCAATATGGAACCACCGCCGCCAGTAACGCTTGCGAAACCGCAACACCCGAGTACGTCCGGTGGTATCAGCAATAGCAGTAGTAACAGCCATAGTAGCAGCACAACGACCACCACTTCCACCTCATCCTCCAACTCAGCTAGCTCTTCACATACAGCTACAACTTCTGCTACCACGGCTGCTCCTACCGCCAGCACTTCCCAGAGGGTTCTACCACCACAGGTAAAGATTCGCAAGAAGCAACCGCTGCAGGGTATACTAAAATCGTATGATAAGCCAAACGGCGAAAATCCAGCGCCCAAAAAGAGCGTTACAATAAGGCTGGAACTCAACAAGACACGGTACATTGAGAATTGTTTAGATAAGTCAGAAAGCCCACCGCCGGAAAAGGAGCTGCCGGAGCCGAAACTGCCCCAGAAAGAGATCCAGGAGCAGATCCTCTGGCAGGAGCTCGATCTGCTGGCGGAGGTGCTCGAGTGGCCCACCAAGTGGCTGCAGCAGCAGGAGTCGGAACTGCTCGCGAACGGACCGTTCGCGTCGGAGGGCAAGCTGCTGCCCAAGTTGGATAACTACGATTCGTACGAATCGTTCCGCAACTTCCATCTGCCGTTTCTGAAGCGTGAACTTTGGCAGGAGATCTATACCTGCGCGAAGGTGGCCAAATCCTTTCTGACCCTGCACGACGTGACGGTGGGCAAAGCGGAGCACGTGGAGCTGTGCAAACTCTTCTGCAAAGGTAAGACAGTGGGGGTATAGGGGAGGGGCGGGGGATTGTTGCTGTTGTACTTAACCTACTTAATTCCCTTTCCAATTCCCCCCTTCCTTCAACACAGTACGTATCAACACGCATGGCAAGGACTTCTTTCCGCTGTTTGACTTTGGCATCGTGGAGTACCATTCGCTGCTCGGCCATAGAACCAGCCTGTTCGTGTCGGTGCGCGCCCAAAACAAGGACGACAGCGTGCCGCTGCGGGACAGTAACGGCGTGCAGCAGCAGCCGGGCATAGCGTTCGTGCTCACGCTGTACGCGGCGGGCCGGGAGCTGGAGGGGCTGCGCTCGGGGCGCAACTTCGTGTACCGGCCGCTGGCCCGGGTGCACCTGTACATGCGCCGCTGCAACGCGATCTCGCTGCTGGAACATTCGCCCCTGCTGCCGAACATTATCTGCCCGGACACTAACAGGGCGAAGCTGGAGGAGATTGGCAGGCGGCTGCTGCAGCAGCCGGAAATGCGCACGAACGTGGCGCGCCACATGGAGGCGGGCGCGCTGAACCCGGGCCAGATGGAGATCGTGTCGTCGGTGCTGGACGAGTGCCAGTGCTGGGAGGAGCCGACGATTTCGCTCATCCAGGGCCCGCCCGGCACGGGGAAGTCGCGCGTGATCGGGAACCTCGTGCTGGAGCTTATGCGCCTCGGGCACAAGAGCAAGGAGCGAATGCGGGTGCTTGTGTGCGCTTCCTCCAATACGGCGGTGGATGTGATTGTGAAGAATCTGATGAAGCTGCAACAGCGCAAAGGTAAGCGGTGGGGAATATCTACTTATGGGTTTTTTTACAATATTCTCGTTTTTTTCTTGTCCAGCTGCAAACGAGCGGTTCAAGCTGGTACGCACGGGCACTAGAAGCAAGGTCGACCAGGAGTGCGCCCCGGTGTTTATAGACAAGCTGGTTCAGGAGGAAGTGAATCGGCAAAATCGGGTGCCAGATGCAAGGAAAAACGATGGCTCGCTCCAGAACATAGAGCGGGAGGTAAGTGAGAGGCTGCTCATATTTAGGATGAAACAAAATGGACAGAGTTGCTGATCCTCCTCATCCCCCCCCCCCTCCGCTTGTAGCGCAATGTGTTGGCAAACCGAATCAAGATGGCACAGGCCGAGCTGTCGTCCGGCCGGTCCGTCAACATGGAGATGTTGAAGGTGATGAAGCGGAAGCTGCACAGCTTGGAGGAGGTGCTGAATCCGGGCGGCACGTCGTCCGCTTCCGCCACCACCGACGGGCGCAAGAAGCAGGAAATCAAGGCCCGCATCTGCATCCTGCAGGGGGCCGACATCGTGTGCACCACGCTCGGCAGCTGCTCGACGCTCGCATCGTACTGCACCAACCTCCGGTTTAGCGTGTGCATCATCGACGAAGCGACCCAGTGCACGGAGCTGTGCTCGCTGCTCCCGCTGCAGTACCACCTGTCGAAGATGGTGCTGGTCGGGGACATCAACCAGCTGCCGGCGACCGTACTCGACCAGCAGTGCATCGATGCCGGCTTCCGGGCGTCGCTGTTCTCGCGCCTCTACCAATCGTACGCGGGCGCGGGCGGCCAGCCCCCGGAGGATGGGCTGAAGATGCTGAAAACGCAGTACCGGATGCATCCGAAGATTTGCCACTGGCCGAACCGGTACTTCTACGGCGGGCAGCTAAAGAATGCCACCTGCACCGAGGCGATGCGCAAGACGATCCCGCTCAAGCCGTACATGGTGATCAGTCTAAGCTACGACCAGGAGCTGACGCAGGCACAGTACGAAATCTACAACAAGGACGAGATACTGTTCGTGGTCGAGCTGATGAAGCAGGTGGTGCGGTGCTGCGACAAGCACGCGTCCTTCGCGATCATCACGCCGTACGCGCGGCACAAGGAGGAGATGATCCAGAGCCTGCGCAGCACGCAGCTGAAGCGGGTGGAGGTGCACTCGATCGATTCGGTGCAAGGGAAGGAGTTTGACGTGGTCATCATCTCGCTGGCCCGGTCGAACGGGGCCGGCTTTCTCAACAACCCGGAGCGTATCAATGTGGCCCTGACGCGTGCGCGCCAGTGTCTCGTGCTGTGCGGTAACTTTGCCAGTTTGAAGGTGTGTGTGTGTGTGTGTGTGTGTGTATGGGTGAGTGTACACTATTGCAAAGATTTCTAATATTGTTTTCTCCCTTTTTTATATCACAGCATAAAACGGTTTGGTCATCGTTGCTGGAGGATGCCGAAAAACGAAAGGTGTACTACCATCTTGAGGAGCACGACGCGCAAGTGGACGGGCAGCAGATGGTGAAAAACATCATGGAGCGGTTGCGCATGACTTAAGTTTAAGCGGCAATGAGTTTTACTTTTGCATTTTGCGGAAAAGTCGACATTAAGCATACAAAGGAACATTTTCCTGGTTTAAAAATCTCTTTAATCCTGTTTTAATCATCATACAGCACGGATCATACTCCTGTCTATAATTACTTCATGTTGTTTTAGTTAAAAAAAAAAACAAAAACAAAAAAGGGGGGTTAATATTGTTTACAGCGCAAGCATAGCAGCAGTGCCTTGGGAAGATCTTTTTTTATGTTAACGTTGAAATGCACGGGATAGGTAGCTTTAGCAAACAATGTGAAGGAACACTCAGGGCCATGGCGGATACTCTCTTTTTCCCCCTTCTGACTTTCGCCTTGCAGCTGCAAGGATCTGTGTAAGTACGCCGGTGGAGAACTATGGTTCCTTTATTTATTTTACCTATCCCGGAGCGGAGAGGCTGGAGAGCAGGTGCAAAAAAAGCACACACACACAGACAAAACGGCAATGCGTGTATAGAGGACGATGAGGAGGCGGATGCTAGGGGGCGGAAGCGGCGGTTGTAAATACGAAGCCTCAGGAAGCCGAGGAATGAATGATGGAATAAAGCAAAAAAAAGGCTACTCAACTCAACAACCCTTTTCCCGTGCGGCGAGTTGCTGGCGAGATCCGAAATGCGAGGCGGAAACAAGCGGGAGGACAGTGTGTACAGCAAAAAAAAAGAAAAAGGTCCACACATACATGCACACTCGCACACAATAGCGGTGGAAAACACCTGCAGCGTAGGAAAATCGTACGCTTATCAAACGCTCTCTTGCCAGGACACCGTTGCGGAGCACACTTCGTGTCGAAGAGAGAAGAGAAACACCCGAACGAACGACGAGCAGGAGAGAGCGAGAGCGCGCGCTCGTTCAACCGCGCGGCTTCGGCGAGAGAGCGTGCCCGACCGACCGATCGCGTTGCAATGGAAAAGCGCGGATGAGAGAGCGCGCGCTTGGGAAAACCCATTCTCAACAACCCCCTCCCGAGAGCCCGCGTTCGGGGAAAAAAGAGCGTGGAAAATGCGGTGTGTACGGTAGGACCGTTTGCTACCAGCAGCGGCCTGTTCAGTCGAGAATTCGTTGTCGTTCGTGACGGGAAGGTACTCAGCAAGTGCGTGCGTGAGTACGACGGCAGTGTGTGTGTGTGTGTCGGTGTGGCCCGGCTGACCACTACTGTGTGGGCACTTGCGGGTGGCACCCTTACACTTCTTTTTCTTCTGTTTTGTGTGTCTAATTGTTCACGTCTGCATCTCTGACTGTGTCCTCCACTTTGAGGGTTTTTACCCTTTGCTTTTTACGAGGGGGAAAACCTGCCGCACCCTCAACCGCACACGCTCAACAACACGTACAACACTACGGCTCGGCGGTGGTGCCAGCGGTGCGGGGTGTGCCCCGATACGGGAATTCAGTGCTGACACAATGCGAAAAGTAATATGGTGCATTAGTATCGACTGTCCGGGCTTGACTTGAATTGAACAACACCCCATGTCCGATAAGCGAAAGGAGGGTGTGTGCGAAACGTATCGCAAAATGTGTGATACACACGCACACACAAAAACACGCACGCCTGCTTTGGTGGATTAGGTGGATTGTGTGGATCATAGCAGGCGTTAGGAAGGAACCTGTTTTAAAAAGCAGCACACCGCACACCAGCCAAAGCCATTTAATCGTAGTCGGGGGGCCATTGTGTTCGCATCACAGTCGCTACCTGTTTCAATCCTTCACTCTCTGCGTGTGTGTGCGTGTGTGTGCGTGCTCTAACTCTCGACTGCTCGGCTGCTTGTAGCGGCCTTGGTGAACCAGTGAAACAAAACCGTCGCCACCATTAAAATTTGATTCCGTTGGTTACGGATCCAGGTTCACGCTGTTGCATCTAATGTGTGCGTGCGTGTGAGTGTGTGCGTTGCTTCGGTACAACGGTATGAAAAGTGCGCATAAACGTGTAAAGATGATCGGCAAGTGTGTGTGTGTGTGTGTGTGAGTGCAAGAATCGTAGGTCCCTTTGTGTCACAGTTTTGCTTTCGGGACCTCCGCCCTTTGGTCGCTGCTGAACGGAGTGAACCCATAGGATGAAGATAAGTGTGTGCGGGGTGAGCAGTGGAAGTCGAAAAATGGGACCCTGGTCCTGCTGATACATATGAGAAAAGGTACAAATTTGTAAAGGTGGGTAAAGGATCTGCAAGGTGGTAGTGTGCGTTCGGTTTGGTACGTGTGATGGGGTTAATGCAGCGGAACTTGGGAACAAAGTTTAATCGAGCGATTCATAGCGCTTTTTATGTGGAAGTATCATTTTCACAGCGTGAGAGATGCAGGTGAATGATACAAAGTGTTGCTGTTGAGCAGGATTCTTCCTAACGTTGATCCCCCATTGCCCCAAGCAACCTTTTGTACACCAGCCTGCTAGATCATGCTGCAAACGTTCTCCAACTGCTCCAATACTGGTCTCTACCTTTTTCATTTAATTTTTATCATAATTTACTAATTTAAGCATTTATTTGATCAAGTTTTGAAAATTTTCCTCCCCATAGCGGAAAGGCTGGAAAGAAAAGCGCCCGCGAGATTCTCCTCTGGGTGTAGAAGAGAATCGCAGAGTGTGTGGTGTAAGGAAAAAAACGTGTTCAGAATCCTGAGAGCCAAAGAGAGCGTAGCAGGCAGAGCGAATGAGATAAGGAATCACTGAGAGAGAGAAAGAGGTAGAGGGAGAGGGAGAGAAGGAGAAGGAGAGAGAAAGAAAAAGGTAAAAAACTGTGCCTGTGTGTGTACGTGTGTGTGCGTGTGTGTGTGAGCTGGGAAAAATAGGAAATATTAATGAGCCTTTCCCGGCGGTGCTGGTTGCGCCTGTGTGTTGGTGTACAATTATTGTACCAAAAAAACAAAAAAGAAGGATTTCCAGGCTCATACACCTTCGTAATACCATGCTTTCTTTGCGTGGCACGGACTTTACTGGGGGGGATACTTCAGCTAGTTTGTACTTCAACTTCCATCTTCAAACTTCACAGTCCATCGGAACGCTTTCCCAGGGACTGAAGTTGTCGGGTTAGATTGTGAATGAATTAATTGACTGTGACTCACACTTTTCCTCAGTGACTTGTATCACGAGGAAGAGTGTAGTACCACCTATCATGAGCTCTCAGTCGGAGGAAACAAAGTGATCCCGCGACCTTATCTTCACCACCACCGTCTGTGGCTTCCACTTCATTGCAGTATTGGTCGAGAAAAAGGGGATGAAAATGCTCCCGCTCCTCGCCCCTATCGTTTGCACTATGACCCCAAACCCTGTGCGCCATCGAACGATTACGCTGGATGTGAAGATTTGGATGTGCCTGGAATGGTGGGAAAATTTATCTGCACTCATCAATCTCTTTGCTCGTGATTAATATCCGCGGATAGAGCTAGCTTCGCTTGTCTTCCCCCACTGCCACCCCATCATAAGTGGTGTTCCCGGTGGTGGGGTCCCGACGACCATGGATTGGTTTCATGTGCCGAGCAGGATAACACACGGTGTTGTGGTATCAAGCATATCCTGGGTAAAGAATAACGTGTGTTAGCGGAGTGGTGCTGTTGGCTTGGATGAGGAAAGATATCACCGGAGGCGATAAGAGCAACGATCATGCTCACGTCGGATGAAATTAGATTAGAGACACGCATTAGAGGGTGTAGAAGCGATCCGGACAGCAACCATTTGCTTCCAAAAGTGGATCCTGACCGCTTAGTGCGAGGCATTTGGGTGAGCTAGATTGAAGAAATAGACAAAACTGGTACCTGTTTTGAATTAGCTTCAAACTAGAATTTGAGTTCCAAACATCAAGAAGTTTTTTCAAACTAGTATTTGAAACCGATTTTTCTTACCGGTAGTAACAATAATTCAAAGTTCAGTTCCTGCTACGGGTCAGTATTGAACTCGCGGCGTGTGGTGTGCATAAGCCCGTGCCTTTACCTGTGGCTCTATGTGTCTGCTCCCGTTACTGTGTGCCTATTCGAGACCAGTTTAGTCCAGGTGCTTGTCAATGATACAGGTTGATACATTTATTGTGTGCCAAACGAGTGAACGACTAAAACTGAACTGACAAAACGATATTTTGGAATAATCGGAAAAAAGAATATTTAAGAATTTTGACACATGGCACTTTAAAAAAAAAAGGTTGAGGCAGGATTACGGCAACTGTGGCACTTGGTGATCCGCACTCGCTTTTCTATTGCATTGTGTGAGTGGGTAAATTGCCCACCCAAATTTGTCACCCACTTCGCTGCCCGCCCCGTAGCGTGCTGAAGCCCTTTTCCAATTTATCGTCCTTTGTCAATAAGCCTTTCTTCGTGATCCTGGCCTGACCAGGACTCCAAACGCGGGGAGGGGGCCTATGCAAATCGAAATCCCCTTCTCCCCATACTTAACCGGTCCTCCTCACCTGGTGGTCGGCGTCCATTAGCGCACTGACACTCTGTGGCTGAATGTGGCTGAACCTGAACTGTTCGGGCAGCCCCACTTGTCCCGATGCCTTGTGCCATCAGCGTGTGACGTCAAACGCGACGGGGAGTGTGCTCACAAACACGAAAGTAGTGTATAGTTGAGTCCGAGCAATAAAGAATGAAAAAAAAACGGAACCTCCGTTGGGGATATGTACTCCACGGCTCACAGAAGGGTGCAGTACCTTGGCTTGTTTGACCAGCAGCATGCGCCGAACCCTAAATTCCTTGTACCTTGTGTACTTCCTGGAAGCAGGAGCTCCTCCCCATCAGCTCTGCCTTTGCAACACCCCGTCCTTGGGCCGCGCTGTCTGGACCGCTTCCCGGGCGGTTTTCTCGTTGTGCAAGGCAAAGAGAGAGCCACAGCATAAGACGAAAATTAAAAAAAAAAACACACACACACACAACTCTTAAGGCGGCCGTCGCCGCCTCACTGCATTGTCGTCGTCAGTGTAAAGCATGTCAGCATGACGCGTACTACCGAGCTGCTCTGCTCGAGCACGGTGCGCTCTTATAAAGGTGGGAGCTAGCAGAGGGGGGGGGGGGGATGCTGCCGCCGGTGGTGCTCAAGCAAAAACAGCTAAGCAAACAGGGCAAGAAAGCGTTGCGGACAGGAGCGGGTTTGGGGAAAGCGCCTGTATAAATATCGACCTGGACCTGGGCTATATTTTTCATTCTTCGGTCAACTGTGTGCACACGAAGGGAGATCTCCAGTTTGTCCCCACAAAAAAAAGAGCTGCATTCTTTGTGCCAACCGGTCGATTGTGCCAAAATAAAAATTAAAAGCACATCCCCTCGGTGCAAACCGTATCCAAAAACGCTCGCAGCCTGCTCGAGCGGAGCAACGGCGCGGCGCGCTCCTTGCGTCGAAGGGTTTTGTTTTCCGAAGGAGACAGCGGTTTCCTTTCGTCAACCGGCAGGGCAGGGGGAGAGGGAGAGAGACACATCTCTTTAGAACCCTCCAAAACACACATACACACATACACACACGTGCAGTATTGCAAGCAGCTTTATTGTTTTTCCCCTCAAATTCGAACTGCTGCCTGATTGCTGCCGCGAAACCTGCCTGCGTGGCGACCTACTTTGCATATATCTCGGGCGGGTGCGGGGTTGTGGGCTTTTTTTTGCATAAGAAGAAGGGGGAATACAATAATTTACATATCGTCAGATTTGGGGCTGGCCCCGTTGTTAAACCTTTGCCAAAGTTGCGCTCGTTGCAAAGTGCAATTGTTTGGCAGGGTTTGATGCGTCTCGCATTTGGAGCCGCGCGCCGATGCTTCAGTCGGACGTCGTAGCTTTTTACAGTGCACTCTCTCTCACTCTGTCTCTCGTCGCATCACACCTCTCAACTCTTGCTCGAGCAAGATATGTTTCTCGATATGGTAAAAGTTGGCAACTGTCTTGCTAAATCGGTCGGATTGCGAGTGCACACCAATCGGGAGCAGCGACCGTGTGCAAAAAAGACGGTTTTTTTTGTTGAGGATCTACTATTTACGAACGTACGCACGCACAAATTCATTTTTGCCTTTTTGGGGAATATTGCTTTGTTGTGGTTTATTGAGTTTAAAATGTCTGTGCAATAGTATACGATAGCGAAGCATTTTTTGTGTTTGGTTTTCCAGAAGAATTATCTTTTTTTTTTTCTTGTTACGTTCATCCCCGAAGGAGCACCCAAACCCCCCGCATGGCCGCAATTCATTCGATCGAAAGTTTACTGCTGATGGCAATAAACTTAACTTTATTTGTGCCCAGCGGTCGGCACCGGCTCCCCGTGCCCGCCAGGGACACCATCGTAAAATAATATTTATGAATTATATTGGTTTTATGACGTTTTACAATGTCTTGAAATAAATTTTTGCTTTATCGCTCCTCTTTTTTTTCTGTGAGTGTGCGATTTTGTTTTTTGCTGTTGCTGGTCGGTATCATGAGATGAACTTACAAACGGAAGCATTAGTGATGATGTTGCTGTTTTATCAAGAGCAAAGAGCTAAGGAAGATTACACACTCTTGATCACTTGGTTATTGGATAACAAGATAATATCGATATTTTTCAACAACAAAAAAGTCCAATCCAAACTTCACTCCAGTACCAGGCAAGGCAAATGAAACGTGCAACAATAAAAGCACCGCTTTGCACGGTGTTGCACGATACGCGCTTTTTCATGCGCAAAGTAATTTTACTGCTCCATCAGGAAAAGACAGAGAGAAAGAGCACGGATACAACATAATGATCATTTTCCGTGTTTTCCATCCTCTCTTCATTGTGTGTGCACAGTGGGAAACAGTTGGCAAGAAAAGTAACAAGCCCGCACACAACACCCCCATGCTCCAACAACCAAAAAAAGACTCCTCGTCCGGCGAGAAGTTGTGCGTGTAACGTGCGGGCAGCGTAACGCTGTTCGCCGTTTTATTTGCTCTCGCTCGGCAGTGGGTTTTCCCCCGCGTTGGCTTTTCCTTTGGGGTTTCGTGGCGTTTAGTACGCGATCGAAACTCGTTTATGATAACGCCCGTAGTAAGAACATTGTCTTGCAGCAGCAGCAGCAGCAGCAGCTATAAAACAAGGAATTCAGCCGGGAATTGAAGAAAAGTTAAAGTGAGACAGTGCAAAGAACGGAGAGATGTTTGTGAGAGAAAGATAAGAAGCAGTCGATTCGTTTGGGAACGATACGCTTTCACATATTTCGCCTAGGATCAATTAAAAGTTGCCTTTTAAATTGATGCGAATGAAGCGCAGAAAGCGACATTTGCATTTGCCGATTTCAAGGCGATCCTCTTCGATTGTGAAAAAGCGGTGTAGTTTCTACTTTGAAAGAACTACAGATCCATCTTCAAAGCTCCACGAACACGAACACGAAGTGTGAAAATTATTCATTACCCACAGCGCGGTGACGTGTATTTACGTCAGAGATCGACAACGAACGTGCGTGTCCGTAGGCTCGTTAAATCAACCCCGGGTTACCCGTTTGAGTATCGAACTTTTCGTAAGCAATCGATAGTACAAGTGGGAAAACAATGGGACCCTTCACGATTCTAGTCAGTTTTTTGTATGGAGTTTGACATTTGGAAGCTGAAATCATGTAAACACTCCATACAAATCACACACAAAACTAGTCTGCAATTTTCAGTCTAGATTATTCTAGACTCAAAGCTTGAATTAAATTCGAGTACCTGCTCGAAAAATGGCAAAACAAGGTGATGTTTACATTTATCCCAAGGTGCATTAAAGAGAACTGGTGATGGAATCCAGAATCAAAGTGTATGTAGTCCAGGTGATCTCATAGCATGTTTTTTATAACCAAATTTGAATATCACTTTTTGACAGGGTGGGTGAAAACTTTTGTTCAAATAAGCTTTCTGGAGGCTTGACGAATACTCAAAACACTCTTAAAATCTTCATTCAGAAACAGAAGCGATAAAAATCAGCCTTCTAAATTCATACACCTTGGGATAAGCCCACCTGTATGATGGATAAGCCCACCTGTATGTACTTAGATAGCTGCTCGAAAACTGCTATACAATGCAAACAGCTGACAGGCTGAAATTTCAGCCTACGAACTTAAAACGGAAAGGGCCCCAATGGCAAAAAAACCGATCAATGGTGCGGATCCAATGGTATCTAGGTGGCTCGATGTGTTCAACTCGACAAACACAGAACAACCTGCCATTTTCAACAAGCGCACACGTCCTTTTCCAATAAACGCACCGAAATGAACCTCTTTGGAATGTGTGTAAAAGACCCCAACAAAAAAAAAGCAGCGGAAAGCTAAAGGTGTGTAGAGTGTGTAATGTATCCCTATGGCATGTGAAAGATCATGTTGATGAAAAAAAGCACCCCAACCCACCCGATGATAGCATAGCATGACTGGTTAAAGCGGCGAGAGTCAAATTCAAGAAGCGCTTGGAGTTAAGAAAACCCTACCCCGAAAAGAAGAAGCACAAAGAAAGGAGGGAAGAAAAGGGGAAAAAAGCACCAGCTAAGAAAGCTTTACCACACGGTGCTCGTCTACCATCGTGAGGGCTTAAAATGCACCCCCAATTCCCACCCAACCAGAACGCCGCAAAAGGCGACCGGGGGGGCGTGTGTCGTAAATATCGAATTTTCTCATTTTCCACCAATCAATCGCACACACGCTCACACGAGGTCGCGAGTGCGTGTGTGTGTGTGTGTTGTGGAATTGGTAGAGGGAACGTTATAATACCCCCGTCTGAAGGAAACTCATCGGCAATGAACCATTCGCCCCGTAAATGGTGTGTGTGTCTGTGTTCTTTCTTTCTTTCGGTGTAGCTTTAGCAAAAGAGGGGGTAAGTTTTCCACTATCGAAGCCATTTTGAATGCGATCTTTCGGTTTCGTATCGAAGACCGCGCTGGAACGGTCCGGATCTGGCTGTTGGGGCCTGCTGCTCCGGATGGGAGCGAATCGTAATAAAGAGTGAAAAAATGTCCATGGATTACATACAAACACACTCGTCGACACATATGAATCATGGGGAAAGAGGGAGGGTGGGTTGGAAACGGACGGTATCTAGATTCCATTTCGGTGATTAAACCAGTTACAAACCCTGCCACCCCTTCTCTGCACGTGTGTTCGTGTTCTCCTCTGTAACAGCCAGTTGCGAAGGGGTTGCTCCACGACGCTCCACCGGGAATGGTAAAGTTCAGTGACCGGAAAATCGATTACAGGGGTTTGTAGTGTGTTGCGGTAGCTCAACAACATACATACACCACACGGGATACGATCATGTTGCGAAACTTCAGGGAAAGGGGAAACACCAAACCAAAAGTCACCCCGGGGGTATTACTGTTACTGGTGGGCCTTGTAGCATTGATGAGGTGTTACGAATGCGAGTACGCGGGGATTACTGACAAGGGTGGTGGGAGTGTGCAAGAGGTCATAAGCTCACGCTTAAATTGAATAAAGATTTCTACACTACAGTCTAGGTGTGGGTAGAGTCTCCGTGACCGACAATGCAATCAGTGAATGTGTGGGACTGAGTATTTAGTGACATAAAATGTCAGCGAAAGGTAATTATGCTCACGAGTTGTAGGGTGTTGCCGGGGAAGACAAGCTCGGAGCAAGGCAGCTATTTTGGGGATCAAATATCCAACCACTGCTGTCGTCCAGTGTCTTTTTGGTAGCAGCAATCCCTAATGGAACTTTTAAATCCATCGAATCCACAGACAGTGTTGGCATTAGCTGTTTTGGTTCGAGAATTGTTTGGAGAGCAATGTTACATACCTACTTTATGTCATTGCGCATTGTTAGGATACTGGCTTGTCTAGTATTTAATATACCAACAATGTTTTCACTACTTTTCACTTTGGTCCCCCTTCCCATACCCTTACAAATGTTTTGCATGTTACGCCCTTGCCAGTAACACGCATTCCAGCTCCATGTCGCTGGAGCAAGCAACGTTAACTCCGGTTCGTTTTGTTGTGTTTTTGTGTTCTGGAGCAAGGCTTTGGGATTGGGACAAACAAAATGGTGCTGCTCGGTAAAAGGCTTCCCCCGTTTTGCGGTTATAAAAATCGCTCCGCAACTGGGAACCAACCAGGAGAAATTCCAATAATTCCATACACCATGCTCCTCGGCAACGGTAGCCGATGAAGGTGTGTTGCACAAATGGTGCCGTGACCAGGATCGTCGCTCTGTAGCTATTATTGGAAAAAGTTTCTCCATCTTTGAGTGTTGTGAAATTGCGGCGTTTTTTGTTGGAATGGAAGAGCAGAACCTCGTGCTGCCTGTTTCACCCCTTTAGGTCCTAAATCTGCACGTACAGTGCCTGTGCCTAAAGGATTGTATCTTCCATCCAGCTCGATAGTTTACGGCACCAGCCATACGGAGCTAGCTCGCTATCGCACCAAGACGCACCGGATGTGCGGCTAAAGATAAAGAAATTCAACAACAACGACAACAGTGAAACCCCCGAAACAAGATACAAAGATAGACCTCGCCAGCCGGGTCTTGTCGGTTATGCGGGCAGCAGGTGTCAAACGATGCGTAGGCACCACATAAACTTACGTCACCAGTCGGCTCTCGAGGCTTTCTGAGCAGGCGTTCTGATAAAAGCACCAGGGGGACCAGCTTGAGTTCACCCGAAACACACCGCTCCTACTTCTGCGATGGGCGCGAGGAATAATCTGCTTTGCAAATGTAAACCGATACCGAACGACCGGCACTAATTACGGCCACGGTGGTGGAAGTTTTGGCGTACGGCAGCACTGGCCAGCGCATGGCGAATGGCATGACGGCACGGCACTACACACACACACACACACATGCACACGCTGTGTGATGGTGGTCATGGCTTGCCATGAACCACAGGTCCTGGCAGAGCCCCGTCATGCCCAGTGCCATTACAACTGTTCGTTCGACTGTGTGTGAGCGACTGAGTGTTGTGTGCAATCGTTCCGTAGTGGAAAGGGAAAATTGTAATTTCACGCTCGAACAATTAGCATGCCACTTCCCTATGGTTGGGAGTTTTTTTTTTTTTTTTTTGCTATTTCTTCGCAGGATGGCAGAGAAGGGAGATAGATTGGGAGTTTATGGTGTTGTATCCAACCCAAACCACAAACGAGCTACCGGAATCGATACGCAGCGGAAAAGCTTTCCGATAGATGGACGAACTAGCTGGGGAAGGGTTTTGAGGGGTGACATTTGTGTTTCAATACAGTAAATTGTTGCTTGCTCTAAACCAGCAGCGCGGACACACTTGAGTGGGATGATATATTACACAATAGTTTTTTTTCCTTTTTTATATAACAATTTCCTTATTAAAGTGAAGCTCTCAAAGTACGTTGGAGAGATCACTTCAACGCTTGGTGTACGTGCTCGTATCTAATAATACAAGGAAATTTGCATTCCGTAGTAACTCATTACGCCTCATCATACTGTTTCTGTCGCTCTGACTACGTAATGACGTACGCTCATCCTCCCCTTAACCCCTGCAGTCCCCGTAAATGATGCTTCCCGATACACGGCTGCTTATTAATATTCATTTTGCACCACAACCCCATCCTATTGCGTTCAATTGACAAAATGTAGGGGAAGGTAGGTAAAGACGGACACGTTAAGGGAAATGTTAAAAATCTAGGGATATATAAGTGCAACGACCATGAAAATGTGCATACACTATCTGACACTCATGTTTTATCAGAAAATATGTTGAAGCTTTTGAGTTTCCATCAATTCTTGCGTTTTTTTAATGAATGAAAAACATGGTCTTTTTCGTGCAGTTTTGAAATGTTCGGGTAAGACGGACACCAGATATGGGAAAGATGGACACCATGAAGGGTAAGATGGACACCTGTAGAAAAGGTTAGAAAGTGAAGAGTTTTACAGTATTTTAACAAATTCTAACGCTTTCCACGTCCTGGTACGTTTATAAACCAATTCTTGGCCTATTGCAACGGCGATTCATTCAGCCATTAATTTAGGAATTGTAAACGGCGCTTGTAATATATCGTAGAATGCAGCATCTAAAGCATTATTGACATATCGTGAAGCTAACGTTGCTCCAGCTTACAGAACAACAGCCTAGAACTTCCTTTTAGGAAATTACTCCACAAAAAGTCCACGACCTCAGTATTTATGAGGGACTTGTTAATAGTTTAATCCATTTTCCACCATGTCAAAATTTAACATTGGATTTTTGTAATCCCATAGAATTTCTCATCTATTCCTGAACAATGTCGTATAAATGCCTCATCTTTTTATTGCTTAAAGTTGTCCAAGTCGTGAGAAGATATTGGATTTCGTGAAGCGCCTCGTCAGCTTCGAGCGAGTAATAGCATAACGAATGGCTACTATTTTGACCGGTGTTTCATTTCTCGCTTATTTCAATACTTTCTCTAGTTACTGATTGATTTATAGCATCGGAATACCCTTATTTAAGGTATTAGAAGAAATATATTCATCACCAATTGATATAAGAAGTAAAAACATCAATAAATTCGGTGTCCATCTTTCCCTACAACAAGGTGTCCGTCTTTCCCGCTTTGGTGTCAGAATGTTTAAACCACCAGAAAACAATATTTTGTATTGCTTTTATTCTCGTTCTTTCGCCAGTTTTTTCATTAATGATTACGACAACCCATTCATGAAATAAAACTTCCGGAAATATAAACAATACAAGTTGTAGAGCTTAAGATCGGCAGTGGTCAAATTAGATCCACAAGGGTGCACATGATTGAAAATTTGTTTTGTTCGTGGATTTAACCAATTTTATATATATTATGCAAAAAATGTTCTCAAATGTGTTGTTTTACCTTCAGTTTGGATTCTACATTGTTGAATTACTCGAAAATTACCTTTTTCATGCATTTATGAGAAGTGTCCGTCTTACCCACAGTGTCCGTCTTTACCTACCTTCCCCTACTCCGTTTACGTCAACACCATCTGTGGTTGTGGTGGGGTAGCGATTATCACACGAGATGCTTTCATCAGTGCACACTATCGGATCGATCATATCGCGGAAGAATAACTCTATTTTGCATGCATAACTATCGACAACATTCAACCTGCGCTGCGCTAACATCTCCTTCTTGTACTCTTGCTGTTTCTTTCTTTCTCCACAGAACCTTGGCACGGTAATTGCTAAATCATGAGCATTTGGGAAAAGGACCTTTCTACCCTTCCTGCTGGTGCCGAACAATACCACCGAACACACGTGGCATAGTTGAGTGAAACATGAACGGAAAAGTGCCCAGAAAGATGCGAAAAACATGTGCTTGAGAATGAATGAAGACACAACACAACGGGCAACGGGAGACACTCTTATCTTGCCAAATCTGGATTCTCTGTCCATCAAATCTAAAACTATTAAAATATCATCCAATGCGTTCGAATTGAGCCGGCCGGTGGCACAGAATATGCTCCGAAGCTTCGGCGTATCCAAAAAATATCGAAAAAAAAAAACTCATCGTGTGCTGGCAAGGGTGCGGTGCTTTCAAACTTATTTTAGCATGATTGGACGCCCCCGAAAGAGTGTGAACATTCCGTACCGATTACGGAACTTACGGAAACGAAGGTGTGGCAAACTATACTTGGGACGGGCAGCTTCGTCTTGCCTTATTAAGATGTTGTTTTTTGTTTAAAAAAAAAAGCTTGTCAAGCGCGTGACTGGTACTGGTTGATGTTGTTAGTCGTCCGCACGCCCTCTCAACCCCACTTTTATCACCGACGCAACCGTGCAGAGCAAGTGAATTGCGGCTTGGTTCTGACGCCTGGTGCCAAGTGTCCCCGGGCGGTGGTGGTTTATGAATGTGGCGGTGTTAAATTATCCATTAGATAAAGTGATCGAGCACCGCGGCGACATCCCATTTCCCTTTTCACTCAATTGTTTCTCTGCTGTTTTTTTTTTGTTCTGTTTGCTTCCATTTTGCCACACTCCTACTCTCTCGTACCTCTCGTGTAACGTGTGTGTTTTTCTCTCCGTTTTTCCTAAAAGGTGGGGTTACTTTTCGTGTCGTTCCCCGCAGTGAGCGGCGGCCAGTGTTTGCAGTGTTGCGGCAGCGTTTGAAAGGAGATTGATTAAATGGTGGTGCATTAGCATAATACCTTTGTGTGTCTGTGTGTGTGTGCGTACGTCAGTGTGCCTACAAGTGTGTGCGATTTATAGTGCGGGTTTGTGTGTGTGTGTGTGCGTGTGCCTCTCGTGTGATGTGATACAACAAGGAGGCGGCCGAGAGGCAGCACCTTCGAGCACCTCTTCCATGCGGGTGGCCAGTGAAGCGGTGGCCAGTGTGTGCGTGTCTGTGTGAGTGATAATGTAAGGGTTTATCAGGGTGTAAGTGTGTGATAAGTGTGTGGCAAAAACCAAAACCGAAAAAGGACGCCACCAATGAAGTGCTGGTCGTAGGGAAGAATAACCGTCAGCGTCTCAAGGAAGGTGCGTCTTCAGACTGTGCAACGATTGTGAAGTTCGATACGTACGGAAAAAACAAAAAGAAAGCTGTCGATATAAAATGTAAGTATATTGTTAAAAGGTTTAAACAAATGTCTGTATATGCATTCACACCGTTTGCGCTTCGTCAGCAGACAGAGGAAACGAGCTTACATTTGGAAAATTGATGAGAGCAAATCGATCGTTCAATGAGGATGTGCTGATTGCATTATTTAAGCATTAATCGACAGCGGTGTCAAATGATTACGGACGGTCCATTCCAGTTGCGTTAACGTTTGCCCTTGCTCATGCAATCGTAATAGGCCGCTCGATAACAGTTGACTCTTCCCCATCCCATCATTTGCTGCTATATCTAGGTGGAATGGGATTTATTTTTAAATTTCGCAACGAGATTACTGACCAAATCCTGTTGCTCGCCAATGCATTCGTAAGTCGGTTAATCCGAGATTGATTAAATATCGAGGCCACGGGCGACACTGTGTGACACTGTCGGTCATTTCATAATCGTACTAAAGCTAAAGTGTGGACATGTGTGAATCGGTGGCAAGGTTGGGGTACAATGTAGCATTTGTTACAACGGTTTGGCAGCGGGATTGAGAAACACGGACGTGGTGATTGGTAACATTATGGCCAAATCCAGTTGGAAAATGTCATGTAAATATGCAATAAAATCGAAAGCATTGAAGCAACGACCGTAAAAGTAAAAGCTTCATACTCTTCTCATTCTTTCGTTCCTTCTTTTTCATTTGTAAAAGGTCTATTAGATTAGACCGTAAAACTGTTCCACGGCATTGAAGCATTTGCGACATTGTACTCGATCGAATGAAGATTTTCAGTAGTGGAAATTAGTTTTAATCTTAGTTTAACTTCAATTTAGAGGAATAATCTGTAGGTGTGACAAGGCTCGGTAATTAGTAACAGTGATTTCAGATCATCATGCCCGTCATGGGTTCAATCCCCAAATAGACCGCGCCGCCATACGTAGGACTGACTATCCTGCTATGGGGGGGAATCAATTAGTCACTGAAAGCCAAGCCCACAAGTGGGTACAGGCAGGCCTTGACCGACATCGGTTGTTGAGCCAAAGAAGAAGAAGAAGATTTCAGATCGAATCTGAGCTGAATCGACTCTTTACTCTTTTCATGCATTAAATAGTGTAGGTTGGAGCTTTGTATATCAACACAAGTAGTAAGCACTAACAAATGAGAGTAGTGATACACTGCGAATCTTCTGAAACTATAAATACAGCAAGAGGATGCATCAATTTTCCCTTGTCATCAACTTTATTATTAGAGGTGTGCTCCAAGAACCAGAACCGTACGATTTATTTTAGATCATTCTGAAGAACGAACGGCCTACGTTTTTCGGTTCTTTATAATTCATAATGTACTGAGTTGTTCATAAAATGCACGTCCTACCCATCGTAATAAAGAACGACCTGCTCTACCAAATAATTTTGATGTTGGATCAACTGAACGAAACAATCGTGATTCACGCGCTTTTTCTTCTTCTTTGGCACAACAACCGTTGTTGGTCAAGACCTGCCTTTACAATGAATGGCCTTGGCTTTCGATGCCTTACAATTCACGTTCAGTTCATCTAAATGAAGGAACCAGTGCGTTCGCGATCATCAAAATGAACCGAATTGCTCAAGCCCAATTCTTATGCGTCAAGTTTGTTTCTTTTCTATTGATATTCCTTCCTCTTCTTTTCAAATATTTGCATACTAAACGCTAGAGATTAGTATTTTACTAGCCTTTTTGCCTGCACTGTTTAATGATTTAGGATAGTACAGCTCACATAACAACGAGTTAGCGTGTAATGTAAATGGTTGAACGGTGTTTCAGATGAGAATCGAACCTGTCTGTGCAAAGGTCTTGTGGCTGAGAAGTCAGTGCGTCTATGCATTAAATCATCAAGGCTTTCTTGGAAACTGAGATACAAACGCATATAAAAAGTTCATTCAAGCGATTCACTTGCTTCACTTTTTAGCTTTATACAGCTGCACCCAGAATTTTATTTCTTAAATAGACAGAACACCGTTTTTTACGCCTCAAACACACAAACGCACACAGCTATTCCACACATGAGTTCAATGTAGTTCCGTTGCCAGTAGTTTCAGTTACTAGGTCATAAAGTTGGTCCTATCGCACGAAACAGAATGGGGAAGGGGGGACCGACCGGTAACATAACCATTGCCATACCCAACACGGCCAGGGCACTGGGCGACCACAAAACGATCCCTTTGGGGAGTGGAGTGACAATGCCGCTTGCCTTCCCTCCCTACCGCTCCCTGTGGCATGCAGGGAATGAACTTTAGTCGTCTTCGAGACATGCAGTGCCCGAGCCTCTCCCCATTCGGCTGGGATGTTATATTGGCCACGTTCAGTGGCGGAAGAAAGCCAGTCTTGCCAGCATCAGCGGCAGCAGCATTACTGCCAGCTGTGGGATTTTACCGAAACAGCACTTGGCAGGAAGAAAGTTTGCGTCGTTCCCCCGAATCCCCCCGCTTTTTGCACTTGGGATGTACACTGGAATGCAATGGACGACCTTTGAACGTAAGCATGAGCGCCGGTTTTCCCTCCCCGTGGAGATTTAGCGGCGGGCACATTGGCATGTAATGCAAAAACTAGCAGCGCAACCCCTTTTTATCTTTCCCCTGGTGAAGATGCGTTTCGGATGCGTCTTCCCCCTCCCTTGCCTTGGGGTGTAAAATGGGACGAACCCAACCGGGAATGATGTACGACATCCGCATTTGCCCAAAGTTCGGGAAGTTTGCCGTGCTTTTGCAGTCGCAGCAGCCGGTTCAAGTGAGGGGAGCGCCGGTTCTGTCAACTACTGATGCAACGCTTAAACGTAATCCTTGGGACGCGCCGCATCGAAAACGGAAAGAATATCACTCAATAGAGTTTCCTGTGCTACTCCTTTTTTTGCTTTTGCTGCTGCTGCTGCTGTTGTTGTCGTTGGTGCTGGCAAGTGAACGCAGTTTTCGGTATGACGGGGGTTTTATTACAAGAGCCCTGCTTCGAGAGGATACAGAGAAAGAGGGAAAGCCTCTCGGATCGGATATTACAGCACACACACACACACACAAATGCAGATATTGTGTTTCGGAAATGGCTCCTTGCTGGGTTGGAAATGAATTCCACGAAGGCTGGAAAGGAGCAGGGTCTACAACTGAGATAATACCGTCGGTGGCGGCGAGGCTTACTTTCTTGGCACCCTTTGAGGCACTGAGCCTTCCTTACGTCAATGTCAGAAAGTAGTCAGCGGCCTGATAGCGTTTGGCAGACTGGGCGACGGTAAATTTCATGACGATATTTCATAATTTTCCAGCCCTTTTGCAGCACAAATTCTAAATGGAGATGAGACAGTGGTTAGCAATGGGTTTTTTTTTGTGGTGAATCTAAAGAACAACTACTATTTTATTCTGCTTTATGCTAGCCCTATTTAAAGTGATCATTAAAGAAGGGTAAAATATCATTCAGACATGTTTATCGTAAAGCGCGTTTTTATTCGCCCATCGTCTGGCTCTCGCGGTACGTTTTGCAGCTATTTATTTATATTTGTATACTGTGGTGTGTGGTCGCAGCGTTGGCCAACGTCGAGATTAGTGTGCACACACACACACAGAGGAAAACAAGAGAAAAAAAACGACTGCAGATAGTGTTACATCCGTTCCGGTACAGCACAATTTCCGTGCCTCCCGGTTATCCCGGTTCCGCTTCGGTGCGTTGTGCTACATGAACTACACTATAAAAAAAAAGAATCTCGCGAAGCGCTTTTCTCACATCCTAAATAGTCGAGCGAGAGGAGGGAAATAAAGGAAGCAAAAAAGCGGTTAGTGCCAAACGAGAGAAAGCCGCCTTAATCCAGCCGGGAAATGAAATTGCAATGTGTACTGGTGTATTTAATTCTTGCACCCCAAAAACCTTCGGCCCAAAAACGGGGCCGGGTGTTGTGTTGGTGTGTCTATTATCTACGACTTGCGGCTGCGGCTGCGGCTGTGCGGCATGAGTGGCCCATTTCAAAAGGCTTAGAGACCGGTTTGGTGGCGGAAAATGAAGCCCATAGTGTGGATACACAGTGTGCGGATCGCGGGGTCAAAAGCTGCCGGGAGCCTGCCGGAAGAATAAACTTGCCTGCTCGTCGCCCCGTCCGTCGATGCTGATTTTCTCTTTTCATTTTATACATCTCTCTCTCTCTCTCTCTCTCTCTCTCTCTCCCTCTCTCTTATCTGTTTCTCTCTTTTGTGTGTTTCAATTGTCCTTTTTTGTCGTTTTGTTTTTGCTGCACAAAAGTGGCTGGCTGGGTATGCCTCGGGTGTAGTGCTCCGGTCGGTACGAGCCCGTACTCGCACGATGAGCCGGACGTACGTAGGATGCGCACGAAAATAAAACCAGAAGATAGAGATAATTATCTCCCGTTTCACTACCGCAGCCACTCACACTCCTTACACACCATACCACAAAGTCGGCGTAATTTTCACTTTCATGCTGCTTGCAGCTGAACCAAGAACTACAAGGCAAGCGTGCCCGCAGAGCGGAAACATAATCCCCTCGGCCAGCGTGGAGAGATGGTTTGAGTGTGGTGGCCCTGCCCTGCTCCCTGACGATGCAAACAACCCGTCCAATTCTGTCTGTGTGAGTGTGTGTGTGTGTCTGCCCTCTCAAAAAGCTCTTCCTGGCGCGTCTTTGATGGATCTCTGTTGCCAAGAGCGTCCCACGAAAGCGCAAAAAGAAATCATACATCTCGTTCCATTGCATAGTTCGTAAGTTTCTGGGTGCTCTTTTTTCTGTACTCGTTCCCGTTCCGGGTACTACTTGTTCGTGGAAAAGTTTTTCTGCAAGCGTTTGGAGTGGTTGTGCGCCGGGAAGGAAGAATAAAAGTTCTCAAACAATGCTCCATGGAAGGGGCAAAGTAGTTTTGGGCCACAGTTCACGTTTTCGTCTTCTTTTTTTTTTTTGGGTGCGCATTTTCATTAAGCGTCTACCCTGCGTCTGGTGGGTGGAAATGAGTTTTTCTTTCTCAGCGTTTTTTTTTTGTTGGAAGCGGGAAGAGGTTATTTTTTAGTAAATGTTAATCATCATCATAGCGGAAGCAAAGATTTGCAGAAACTTGTACGGCATGCAGCACGCGGACGCAGATGTTGAAGTGCAGATTGTAGGCGCAAGATTGCAAGTTTTTGCGTTTAGGTTGAAATTCAGTACTTCCCCACGGATGTGTTGGCCATGTCTGTGCAGCCATTTCCAACTCACCGCTTTATAGCTATTTGTAACGAGTTTGAGTTAGAGACCCAGTTCGCCTTCGCTTCATCTTGCCGCGAGAGTAAGTCCACCAAGTAAGGCAGCGGCAAAAAACTGACGACCTCAAATAAGCCGGGATTGCAGGACAATTAGCCCAATGCCTTAATGCCGCCGCCACCCACAGCCGACTGCCGGGAAATGTTTTATGAGCGTGCGCGCCACCCCGTAAGCCGACTTTATCGTCGGCACAATTAAAGTTACGGCAGAGTGGACTTTGGGCGATGATTTATGAAATTTGTACCGTCGGCTGTACGCGTGTGTGTGTGTGTTTGTGGGTGGCAAATAAGGGAGTAGACCAAAGCTGTGTGCACATTTCCCGCGAATCGTCGGCCCTCTTCCTGCACGACCGCAGCTTTTGAAGCTTCACCACGAGAAGGATTATCTTCCAAGGGACTCGAACCTTTACCCCCGTACTTCGGCTACCGGGACTGTAAGCTAGAGCTACATGAGCTTTGTGTGTCTCCTGTCGGTGTGTTTGTGTGGTTTTTGTCCGCTGTAGCTGGCCTTTCGACCGCCAAACAGCTCCGTTTGGCATTTCGAACCACACCACAGCTGTGACGGGCGGATCGATAGAAACAGGGTGCGGTAATAAATTTTCCGAGATTGCAATCGATGAATATCACTGCCTTGCTCTCCCTTCTCCCCTCCTCCCCTCAGTCCCCTGCACTGTGGCACTCAAGGCTCCCCGCCCCCACCCGGTACCGGTCGGCCTAGTGTATAAGGCGTTCTTATTAATAGCGCAACACCAATCGGAAAGGTAGGTTTTCGCCCTGCATTATCTCCATTGGACTTTATGTGCTCTCGCCATCTTGCTTTCCCACACCCGTTGCCTCCTCCATGCTAGACGCAAATGATGAAACGCATCGGTGCTGGAGGGTTCAAAGGCGGTACCACTGCGCTAAAAATAGCTCGGAACTCATTCAGACCACTATCAGGTGGGTGGTGCCGTAAAACAGTGAAGGCCAATCGGAAGGCACACTGATAGGATGGGCACTGCGATTTGAGGAAAGATTGGCAATTATTTAGAGGCAAATTTCCAACAAGTCTTCTTTCACACCCAAGGGGGACATGGTTGAATTGCAAAACATTGAAATAATTTTGCTTTTGGACAGTTTATGCGTAGCGTTTGCAAATTACGAAAGTACCGCAAAACTGGATTTGGCATGGAAAAATCAATACGCTCGGCACCGTCTCCTTCCCACACCGCAACATGCTGCTTGTGTCTTCGTTAGGGCAGAGAGACCTTCACTTTAGGCCTGAAGGTCGCTAACCGTAAATCAAAGTGTCTTTTTCTCTCACTCTCTAGGTGCTCAAAATAGCTCTAGTGCCTGGTGGAGCACCTGGTTACACTGCCCTTCGAGAAAGCCTTTACACCTTCTTGCTGTACGGGGGTGGATCCGGCAGGACCGGAAAGCCCACACAAACACCACAGAGTCTTTGGTAAATTATGTTGCACTTTGTGGCGCTGTGTTTTTTTTCTCCACCCCCGCAAGTCAATTTGCGGACGCCTTATTTGCAGCGCTCACGTGGTCGACCCAAAAACCGCCTCCCCTTGTACACCAGAACAAATCATCATGTAGTACACCATCCCCGCGTTCGCTCTCCTCCGCACTGTGCAATCTCATGCTCGGCGGAAAACTCGTCACCGTCCGCGTTGGACCGTGGTTTGCTGCGTAGCGCAAACAGGGAAAATCACCCATTTGTTTCCTACGCTCTTTGGGGTCGTAGGTGCAGCTAATGCCACCACCAACACGCCCCCCCCCCCCCCCCGGTTCCTTCGCCCTCCATTCGGGATTGTGCGCGGATATTTTAAGACATTCAGCTGGCGGTCTCTTTCACACGCTCTTTCCAAAAATACACACTCAATCAAATGAATCGGGCGGCCGGCCGCGTGTGTGTGTGTTTGGCCAAGAGCCGCTGCTGCTGCTGCTGCTGCGTGTGTTGCGGATCGTACGCGCGAAAGGTGCGCACCGTCGTTATTTGTTGTGCTCGCGGATCAAAAGGGAGCGCGCAATGTTTTATGCGCTGCCCGTGGTTGCCTTCTGCCTCGTTCTCCGCCCTTCCGGTCCCTTCGTGTAGCATCTTGCGGCACCGATGACGGAGCGATGGGAAGCAGAAGCCCTGGTTGCTGGTTGAGGAATTTTATCGATTGATACACTTACACTTCTGATAGTGTGCGTTTTCTTCTGATTTATTTCATTTTTTCCTATTTTAATACACTCATGAAGATCATGAAGAGAAAATCACATAAACGTACATGATTCAATTACCAAAGAGTGTGTGTAATGAAACCGTTTTATCATTTCAGTTTGAATGTCTTTCATCAAACTGCGCCCCACAAACTCTTTTGTTTTCTTGCTACACCATTTTCCATCAACATCACGCAAACGTTCCAATTCCAACTTCTCCATCATGCTCTGCTCTCCTTTATCTCCTTCACAGCTCATATTTCATACATTTTGTTTTGCGGTTTTTGTTTTGACCTACTACTGCGTCCCGTGTCGCGTTACCCGATGTGCATTGCGCTCCTCCGACCGGCGGGCCACTGCATTCAACACGTGCGTAAACAACCGGTCCGATCGCCGCGAGACGCTTTTCCATTTCCATTCCCCGCACACACACGCACACACACCAGCTGGGCTATTTATTGTGATCGCGGGGGCGCGCTCGCTTGCCTCTGTTTATTTTCCTCCTTGCTGTAGAGTATAGTGTAGTGCGCGAACGTAACGCGAGCAGCTTTAAAAAATATTATTTACAGTCACTTTGGTCCAAAGGGGGGGAAGGTGAAGCGGGCGGTTGTAGTAAAACGTATCCAATTGGGAATTGCGCTGGGAAAGTGAGGGATGCTTTGTTTGAGGGGAGGGTCGGGTTGATTTAAATACTCTCCCGCTCTACGATTGGGCGCTCGCATACTGCTACGCAAACGATGGAAAAAAAATGCGCCTTGATGATGAAATGAATGGTGCTTTGATGTGTGAAAATAGGGAATGGTTTTTATCTATTTTATTTTAAACGAGGGAAAAACCTACCAAAGAGTCATTGGGTGCTACGCTTTAAGCGGTTCGTTTGAGGTTATGCTCATGGTGAACAAGGCGCAATTAATGCAACGCTTTTTAGTTTTTTTTTGTCACTAAACGCCATTCAACTCCTCTTTTGGCCTTTCAATCGTCCTGTAATGTGTTTTTCGTCCTGTCATAACTTTTACGAGCACTGTGTCATAACATCATTCATGTACGGTCTGCTTGTGTAATGGTGTTCCCTTTTCGACATTTACGAACGACAATTGCAATATGTAGCGAAAAAAATGCCATTTACGAACCACAAAACAATGCAGAAAATCCAGCTTCAGTCGGTTATTTTCGCCCACCCATACGTTTTATTTCGTTTTATTTTGCCAATGCTGTTCTCCCTCAGTTGGGGGAGCGTTCTTTTTTTTTGTTTGCATTTTTCAAATGCATTTTTCACTGTATGGCCCACCCCAAAATGACGGGCCCAATCCAGCGCCCGGCCAGAACAATTCGGCCAGAAAGCTCGTTCTTTTTAGCATTCACAAACGCGTCCACACCACATACTCATAAATGCTGATATTTATGCATCGAGTCAGAAAATGCTGTGGCCCATTTTTTAATACACCTTGCGCCACACACACTCAGGCTACCCCGTTCGCCGTGCCGCTACGACACACGAAATAAATGCAGTTTTGCAGGATTGGGTTGGGTGGTACGTGTCCGTGTGTGCTGCTGCTCGCGTAGCTTTTGGTTGAGTTGCTTGCTGCACCGAAATGATATGCATGGAAGAATTGAATGTTGTGCCAGAGTTTGGCGCATGACCTGTGACGCTGTGCCCACACACACTAGCTGGTGCATATGTGGTGCATGTGGTGAGAGAAATTGGTACCCGCAACAGCTGCCCTTTTTCGTTCGCAATAGGTTTATTTGTGAGAGCAACAGAAAAAAGGAAGGAAGGCGAAACAAATACAATTAAAAATGTATCCCTACTGCAATGGCCCATCGTGGTGCTGGTGACACTACGTTCCAGCATAACCTGGTACTGGACAACAGTGGAAAAAATACATAAATGGAGAGATGTCCTCAAAATTTGTTTCCTAAAACTACCGTCCAATAACAATTGGAAAGCAAAATAATAAAACCGGTACAGCGTTGCCAGTGTGTGTGTGTGTGTGTGTGTGTGTGGGGCGAAGGATTATAATATGAATTTATATTGATTTTTATGCTCCCGGCGCCCATTCGGTGTGTGGTGCGTGGCGCACTGAAATAAGAAACCGGCCAGAGTAAACAGTGCACTAAAACGCAAACCGACCGGACGGAACGACGTTCGCTAAAATATCAACTAATGCCACCGGCCACCAGCGTGTTTCAATGAACCTGGGCAAACATTACGATTGCCCTCATTTGCCTTTATGTGTGGCGTGTGTGTGTGTTTGTGGGATGGGGAAGGGGACACGGTTCATTTCCCTTCGCCACTCGATCCATTTTATTGGTGCAAACGAAAAATAGTCGTAACGGTTAAGTGCAACCGATGGGAGGGGTTGCCCTGCAGATCGCCAGCATTTGTGGAGAAAAGCACGGGAGGTTTGAGACCGCATCCAACCAAAACAATGCACTCGCCCCCCCACCCCCGATAGAATGTCAACAGGGGGAAAAGACGACGGGGAAAAAAGGAAAAACGCAGCCGTAAAAGCAGCATCTACACGAAAACTGCATTGAAAAGCTGTGTGTTGTGCACACCAGTTCTTCACACTACTCTGGCGCGCTCTCTGTATGGTGTGTATCGACGTTCGACTCGCCAAGAAAACGACCCGCCGAGTGGGGTTCTTTCAGTCAGTCAATGGTTTGTGAAAATGGTTAGAAACACAAACGGCGGGCTAATAAAGACGAAACTGGAGCGAAAAACTGCTGCCGGAAATGAATCCGACGCTGGGTGACATTTCGTATAAAATTGTTGCAGATATGGCTTGCAAGGAGGATGCGGGAGAGGAGGTAACAGGGGTTGAAAATGGAATTGGATGGATTTTATATATTTTTTCGTTTTTTTTTGCTGCGGTGGCTGCTGGTTGCAGTGCAATAATGTGTAAGAGTCGCTGAAGGGCACAACCACACATCGAAGCGCCAAGCGAAGCAGCAGAGCAGTGAAGCAAATGGGTGGTTTTCTTACAAGCTGAAGAAATGTGTTTTTCAGTACACACACACACAGATGTGTGCTGCGTCAGCATGTTGTTGTCGCGGATGTATGCCCCCCTCCCTGCGGGTGATGGGACGCTGGCTGTGGTGACCTAAGCACAAATATGTACTAGCGTTTCCATCACCAGCGGTGTGCAAGATTTCAGTTGAACTTTCACCACTTACTCATTTTCTTTTTTTTTTTTTGCTTCCTATCGGGGGAAGAAAACTTGCTCGAGCAAAAATGGTAAAACGCTGCGGTTCATACCTATGGTTTGATTAACCCGTGGCAGCAACAGCACTTTAAAGTCATTTGCAATTGGCACTTAAAGAAACAAAGTTAGATGACTTTCTGGGTGCAAAATGGTAGTTCGCTTGCGTTGCATCACGCTATATTATTATCGCGAGGTTTCGGTGGGTTTCAACTAGTGATGTGCTAACTGGAGTGCAACTACGACTCGGGTCCGATACCGGAACCAATAGTTCCGTCTGGGGTTGGAGTCGTCCGGAGTAGTCTGGAGATGGCCGGTGACGGAGTCATCCGGAGTCGTCCGAAGTCGTCGCAAGTCGTCCGGAGTCCGAGTCATCTGAAGTCGTCCGGAGTTCGGCGGAGTATTCTGGAGTCGTCCGGAGTCGGCCTTAGTCGTCTGAAGTCGTCTGGAGTCGTCATCCGGAGTCGTCTGGAGATGGCCGGTGCCGGAGTCATCCGGAGTAGTCCAAAGTCGTCCGGAGTCATCCGGAGTCGTCCGAAGTCGTCCGGAGTCCGGAGTCATCCGAAGTCGTCCGGAGTTCGGCGGAGTCGTCTAGAGTCGTCCGGAGTCGGCCGGAGTCGTCTGAAGTCGTAGTCATCCGGAGTCGTCTGGAGTCGTCTGGAGTCGTTGTCATTCGGAATCGTCTGGAGTCGTAATCATCCGGAGTCGTCTGGAGTCGTCTGGAGTCGTCTGGAGTTAGCCGGAGTCATCCAGAGTTGAAGTCATCCGTAATTGTCTGGAGTCGTTCGGATTCTGAGTCATACGGAGACGGAGTCGAAGATAACATGCCAAGAACATTGGACTACGGCCGACTTCGGACGATTTCAGCCGATTCCGCATGACTCCCCGGACGATTCTGGAAGAATCCGGGTGACTCCAACTCCGGACGACTTCAGATAATGCTGGGTAGATCTACCTTCCGGAGTCGGTTCCGAAATTTTCGGAGTCGGATAGGAGTCGACTCCGGATTTTTGCCAACTTAACTCATCACTAGTTTGAACAATTCACAATGCGCCTTTATGTGTGTGTGTTTTCCACCCAGATGCATGTCGATTGGAGTAATGATGCAAATTAAAACACTTTGCCAATGCGCTGATTATTGGTGAATTACTTCGTGCTCGAACGAAAACAATTCCAGCCGCGAACAATTGCAAGTTTTGCAAAACGGTTTTAGTAGACGTGACTGGCAAGTTGGCACGCAACCGAATACTGCTGAGGTTTCGGTTGTGCCTTTGTATGCGTTTCAAAAATAGAAATTCAATCATTTCTCGTGTGCGTGTGTGTGTGTGCAAAATAACGAAAAACTGGTTGAAACTTTCAACCCCTTCATTTTGTTTCGCGCACTGTCTCGTTCTCTCTCTCTCTTTAAGTACAACCGAACCGGATGAGTGACATTTATCTCGAGGAAAGTAATTTTATCACGCACTCTGCATCTTTTTCGCCTTCCCTTCCCCCGCCTCTTACAGTGTGTGAAGCTCCCATGGCCCCCTAATAAACACATTCATTACGCTGCGGAAGGAACAACCATTACGGAGTGCGCGCGAGAGAGCGCCACCATAAATGTCAGAAGATGGGCCTGGAATATGGCATGGGCGCCTTGGTTCCTTGCCCACATCGTCCCGTCCCTCAGCCGCACGGTGAATGTCATGAAATTTTTCAAGATTAGTACCAGCGGGGCAAATCAAAACCCGGAGGGACAGGGGGTGCGAGTCATCCGGACGAAATTTACCGACCTCATAAAAAGCTCATTTCTTCCGTCGTCGTCGCCGTCGTCAAACAGGGCAATGGTTTCGGGCCTCAAATCCGTCGCCCTTTGGGTGCAGGCAGCTGGCGATGGTGGTGGCGGTGGTGGTACACAATTTATTCCACTATTTCCAATCGATTTGGCCGAAAAAAGTGTGCAATTAATTTTCCCCAAAACCGGGGCAAGCATAGCACGCGGCGGGTGAACCCCAGTGTGACAGTTCCGTTCCGGCAGCAGCACGTAAATCCCGGAGTCATTTATATAAATATTTTCCATCCCCGTGCCCTCCTTCCCCATACTGCCAATGGGAAAAGCGAGAGCTACGTTTGAGGTTTTATTGGTCCGTTCACGCTCATTCACGCTCTTCCAAAAAGGATTAGTTTGAAGCGGTCGCTCGCGGTGTGCGCAATCCGCCATTTCCGTTCTGCGCTTGGCGGGGTTTGGAAATTTATAAAAATCGCGAGACGAGAGTGGAATGTTTTGTGGTCTTTTGGGTCTTTGGATCTTTGTTACTAAGATGAGATATAAATCAAACAAACATACACAAAAAAAATCCATGCTTAAGATCTTAAAACTTTGCCCACAATTTATTCATTTTGTCGCCCTATTCTCTCCCTCTCTCTCTCTCTCTCTCTCTCTCTCTCTCTCTTTGTCTCTTGATTGATTACTTTAGAATATTTCATTTTGCTGTGGCGTTCCAAAAATGGGCCTATTTTTCTTTTGAAATAAGCAAAAAACAAGACAAAGCCCCCGCTATCGTTGAACCACCTCTGTCACATACACACACACACACGATCGATAGGTGAGTTGTTGGTACTCGAGAAAACAGCCATTACCGTTGAAGAAAACTCGTGGAATGGAGAGATGTTTTTCTCTGTTTTTTTTTTTTTGTAGCCGCGTGTTCTCGTGTGGTGGCTGATTACCTTCCACTCCTATGCCAGAATGCCCGCAAAACCATTCAAATCATTCGTCTCGGGCGGCGGCCACGCCAATGGCTGAACAAAGCTTGGGCGTAGAAGAGAAGAAAAAAAATGGCACAAACAAGCGAATCAATTTCGTGTCCGCCCGCTGCTCTTCCACCAGGGCGCCATAAAGGGAGGCGCCACGAAGGGCCACCGGGTGGGCGGCTGGTTGATGCCAAACCCGGTTAGGCCTTTTCTTTCCATGTTTTTTCGGTTCGAATTGTACCAGGCGTTGGAGAGAGGAGGAGAAACCGGAGTTGATGTGATTTTTCTCCGCTCACTTCACGTTTTCAACTACCACTGTTGTTGTTGTTGTTCTTGTCGATTTACTCGTTCATCGCTCAAGATGCAGGCAAACAGTCACACACACACACACACACACACACACACACACACACGACACTCATACACATGCCCATCTATGTTAGGGGCAGATATGGCGCTGGTCGATGGCGCACTTAAAGAGTGTTGCGCGTTATCGCTTCCCCATGATGTGGCAGAACTCGCACACACATGCATGGACCAAAAGGGTTCCGATTATGACGCAAGGGTTTTTGCGCGCTTTCCAACGAGCGCAACGTGAAATCCTTTCAATTTCACAAATAGCATTGCCGCACAAACACATATGTGCTGGCTGTGGGTGTGTTTTTTTTTCCTTTTTTAGTTGAGCAAAAAGGTTTCTGTGGCCCCGCGAGCGACTGCGAACTCAATATTCTGTCATCAGCTGCTGCTGCTGCTGCTGCTGCTTGGGATCATGTTCGTTGGGGAGATGCTGGCGCACCAGTGGGTCTCAGCTTTCGCCCACGGTGCCACACCCTTTGACTGCGCAAACACACACACACACACACGGATACGGCAAACGAGTTTGTCAATAAAATGGTGCCGTCGTCGGCGTAGGCAAGCGACTGCAACAATTATTTACCCGATCTTTGGATGGTATGTTAGCACCGAAAAAAGCTTTACAGAAGCTACCAAGATGTTAATGATTTTGGAAGGTTTTACTGGTGTTTTTTTTTCGTTTTCAATCGGTACACTTAAAATAACGATAAAAGCAACGACAATGGCAAACAACTCTATCAACCTCGCAATTGTTACCGGCGCATTGTAATCCTCTCTCCTGCCTGGAAACCGTTGACCATTGTCGGCCCGATTTACGACGCTTTTTCCCCCATCCTTTTGCATGGCTTTTGTTGGGGATGGTGGGATTTGACTTTGCTCCATTCGCTTTAGTAATGATGCGCCTCCTTTTCCCCCCTGTGCGCCTCTCTCGAAAGCGGGGGCAAACAATTGAAGCGGGCCCAAACGGGAAGGGCTGGGAAGCAAAAAAAAAGGGACCAGCAAATCGGCCTTAGCGCTCTGTGTTACGGCTTTGTTTATGGGTGCACATGAATCAGCCATTGTTTCCACCAGTTGAAAGGATGAGCGAGATACGTTCTTTAGCCTCACTTCTATCACCAGTGCCAGTTTTTTGTTTTGGTTTCCTGACACAAAACAAAAAATTGTGAAGAAACACAAAACGCGAAAAGAAGGCAGCAAACAACGGACGGATCTGTTTTATGTCCAAACCGAATCCGCTGCGCACACACACAAAGCGGAGAGCATCCAGTCTCGCAAAGGATTGTTCACCGACCGTGTTCGAGTTGGTTGGTTTGATTCCCCGCATTAGAGCATTCGAAGGGAAGCAAACGTACCGACGCGGTTTGGGGGCGCTAGCTCCCTCGAAGACACTTAAAGGGGGATGCGTTGTTGTTTTGTTTCTCTGGCACGTAAAGTCCCTTCGGCACAAAAGAAAGATGAAGTGCAGTATTATGCTTTTCTTCCAGCGCCCAACTGTCGGGGTTGGGGGCGAAAAACCGAAAACGCAAACCGAAACTGAAACAATCGCCATCCCAGATTGAGCATAGTTTGCCTTTTAAAGGCTCTCGCTCGTTTGCTCTGCCGCAAGTGGGGATTTTTGTTGTTGTTGCTGTTGGCTGCATGGCCGTACGGTGAATGCTTGATTGCAAAGATTGCAAAGGCGTCAGGCATGAGTAGTTCGTCCGCTTATGGCTGCAGCACACAAAAAATAAGGAGAAGGATATGAAAGGAAAGAAAGAAAGAAAAAAACGCAACATACAACCATCACCAACCAATCAGCGAACCAACTGACTATCATTAATCTCAAGCGCTGGGGCCTGCGTCTTCTTTTTCCTTCTCCCCAAAACCGCTTAGCTAAAGCTCTCTCTCTCTCTCTCTCTCTCTCTCTGCTTCTCGCTCGCTGAAGTGCGTCTGGAGTGCGTCGTACTTTGGGCAGGCTGATTTCCCTTTTTGGCCCCATGCTTAGGACTGCCATTCAGGCGTAGAAAGACGATGTGTGTACACAAGAGGGTGGTGGTGGACTCGTGAGTGTCTATCATCAAAAGTTCGGATTACTATTCAGTAGCGACGGAGGGTGCATTAAAAGGAGGAAGATTTTGCTTTTGCTATAGACCGAGTTCTTGGTAGTGTAGCAGAAAATAATTACCTCCATTTTCAGCAGCAGCGACCGGCCGGCGGTAAAGAGACGCGAGGTTGCCCCGCCGCTTTTCTTTGATGTTTTTATTGGTGGTGCTTTTTTGCATAAATCTCACCCGCTGCCATCTCACTCTTTCTTGCTGGCCGCTCGTTGGCCGCTGACGACTTCGGTGCTTCGTTTCTTCCAAACCGCGGCTGCCTAGCTGCCTTCAATGCCACTGTGTTGACCTCTTCGCCTGCGTACAACCTTCCTGCAGCTCCCAGGCAAACTACACCACCCTCCCAGGCGATCGTGGGCATTTGCCACGATGTCCTTATTTTTGCTTGCTTGTGCTTGGCGCAGCCGAGGAAAGGGTGGGGTTTCTCTACCATCGATTGCCTGTGGTCCAACGGCCACCACCGAAAACTATGGGGTTTTCTCTCGGTGAAGGTTGGCTGGTTTTATTAATATTTATGATAATCAACCTACATTCGTCGAACGGTCGGCAAACGAGTGGCGGCGCCGTTGGGCGAGTTTTCTCCGAGACGGGTCAAAATTTCGCTCCAAACATACAAACACACACACACCCAGATAGACACACACACACACGCTGTACGGAGTGGTAGCGAGCAGTGGGCCAGCTGGCGGTTGTCGGTCATAAGTTAGCTTATTCGCTGGCCCGCTAAAATGCTCCAACCGCTAGCTCTGGTACACACGTTTACATGCGCACCAACGCTAAGAACAGGCGATTGGGACGATTAGCGTGAAGGTTTATGGGTGTTGTTCGCATGTTTGTCAACGAGCTCTCTCTCTCTCTCTCTGGGCGGTGAAGAAAAGGTCGAGTTCAAGGATCGTGCTACAGCCAAGCGCGCCCGGTAGGTAAATAGGGATAGCAACAAACTTGAGGCGCAAAAATGTTTTACTTTCTAAGCTAAATCGTCTAGAGCTGGCGAAGAATCGGATTGAAAATAGCTGCGCCATAGCAGCGGAGGACTAATGGAGGTGTGGACAAGCGCACGGTCTGACATGTGCCGTAGGTCGTGAGTTCAAATCTTATCTAGGAAAGGAGGTGACACTTAATTTCTAATAAAGCAGCAAGGTTTGGTGGTAGTTTGAAGATTTGGCGTTTGTATTAGTAAATTCTAGAAGAAGAAGAAATTGAAAAAAATGAAAAAAAACTTTTTAACCTATAAACATGACTTCATACATGTCTATAAAATGAGAGCTAAAATGATAGTGAATAATGGACGTAAATATTATTAAACGAGACAGCTTCAAATTACCACTCCTTTGTACCCACTCTCCACAAGAGCTTATTGTTGGGCACGTGCATTGTCCCATGAGAAACCCCTGAAAGAAGAGCCCGAAACAGAACACACACTCTCCGACCAGTACTAAGGAGATACTGGGGGTTACTGTGCAGAGGTAATCGTCGACCGCGTTTGGATTGGGGTTTGTCCCGGAGGTGCCCAAAATACAATCAAAGGAAGACGCAGACGCCTTGTTTCTGGAAACGTTTCGGAGAACCTTGTGCGATAAAGGCATTTTAAGTTGTGGGCCAATTTCTTAACCATAAAAACCGAAACGGCATATCGGAAAAAAGGGCCATCGTGTGGCAGCCTGGTGTGGATTAAGTACCGCGACCGCGTGTGCTGTGGAAGGAAATTTGACCGAACGGGATATGCGGGCTTGCCAAATATCAAACCATCGCAGCCCCATCGGAGGGGAAAAGCGGGCGATTTTTGCTGCAACCAGAGACAGCCGAAACAACTTGCCCAAGAAAGTTGGTGGATAAACGGAGCGATATTTGAAACACACTCCCTCCGAACAAACCCCGGCTGTAGTCTGCGTTAGAGGTCGGCTGGTTTGAAGACTTGCTTCCACGCGGCTTTAGCGCGCACTGGGATGGCGCAATGTTCCAACTTTAAATTGCAGGGAGCGGTGAAAAATGACAACAATTTAACGTACCATTAAGCTTTGCCGTCCTCGTCCAGCTAATGGGCATGTACCCGATGCCGATGGACATCGTTTCTCGGAGCGCCCAGCTTCAATTCACATCGCTATCATCCATGTCCATGGCTGTGGTTCATCGCCGCAAAATTGAAAAGGAAATGCTTTGCTTGCAACAAGAAGGGCGAATAAACACAGGTAAAGAAATATATTTTTAGCAACTGATTGGATCCAATCAACAAACATCAACGAATTAATAATCGTAATGCGATGTTGACCATGCGTAGGTGGGCTTGGCCTTTTTGTACTCTCACTCTCCCCCCTGCACAATAACAATTAATAAATAATTACCATCTCTGTTGCAATTTTGTCGCATCGCAACCCACTCACCGCACTTATATTGCGCTTTTGTGAAGTGCGCCCTCAACCACAACGCACCCAATGTGTGTGGCTACAGGGTGAACAAGCAAAAAAAACAAAAACAAAAAAGAAAGTAACACAAGCCTTGCACAATGATGGCCACTCTCTGGACTCTGGAAGGGTGGTTGCGCGTGAAGTGGGCATTGAAATTCATTAATCAAAAATGCAAACCTAATGAATGTTTGCTGTGTGCGTGCACTGTTTACCCTTCTTTCTACATTTCTTCTCTCTCTCTCTCTCGCTTTTCCGTCCCTGCCTTGTTTGGTGGTTTAATTATGTTTACCCAATTATTGAGCGAGATCAGTTCTATCGGGTTGAAAAAAAAAACGCGAAAAGTTGAAAATCGACAGGTTGAAAATTAAACGCGCAATTCGTGTTATTGACTGGTTTGAGTTGCTTTTTTATCCTTTTGTTTGTGTTAATATGTACCGGTAGGGTGCAGGGTGGGGGGGGGGGGGGTAAAGGCCTGATAACCACACCATCATGCAGACCGCCACCCACAGCTAGATGAAGTTGCTGATTGTAAAATTAATGCAAATTGTCGCCCGTCCATCAAATAGGGGGGGTGGTTGGTTAAGAGCGACGATAGAAGGTGGTCTCGTTGACCTTTTGCGTACCTTGCGTGTGGCACCATTTCCATCGCTTTAAATGATGGGGGAATGGGAGTAAACGGTTTAAGCTTTTTTTAGTGGAAAACAATTCAACTTTAATCTTACTTTAAACCGCCCTGCTCAATTAAAGATGCATCTGTGTTTTTTCCTTTCTTCAGCACTATTTGCGAACGATTTGTTGCGTAGTATTCGTTTAGCGCATCGTGTGTGACGTCACCATCGTTCGCTGCTGCACCACACTACACACAGGCCAAGTGCGCCGGACAGCAAATGGGGTGTGGGTGGGAATAATTATTACGCTAATAAATTCGTGATTAGTGTTGATTGTTATTGCGACCACCATTATCCCAATTACGTGCACTACATTTATGTTCGATGTGAATTTTATGGTAATACAAAACGTGGAACCGTGAAACTGTCCCAGCCCAGCGCCTCTTTCAAAGCTGGTGATGCTGATGGGAGTACCGAGCTTACTACTCCCAAGCAGTGGTGTGTTTAGTGTGCAATAGTTGCAACGGTTGGCAACAGTGCGCGAAACTACCGGAACGACTGCCACCGCAATTCCACCGAAACGAGCAGACCATTTGCGTCGCGGTATCAGTTTTCGTCTCGGTTTTTTTCCGGGGTTGTTTTTCGCTTCCTTCCTTGCGCATCTAAATTGAGGAAGTCGTAAACGCGAAGATGATGACGTTCACTCGTGCAGTGCAGTGTGTGGCGGTGGGCGGCAGAGTGGGAATTTTTATTCGCAACGGCACTAATGTTTCCCCCCCCACCCTGTTTTGTTGATAATAAATGTTTGCATTTTACATTCGTCCGATCGTCGACTGCTAAGGAGGAAAGAGTCTTTGCGGTTGGTTGCTTTATTTGAAAATTTAAACCCATCAAACGGCACAACATTCCACCAACAAGCCTTACACATTGTCACAACAGCATTGTGAGAGAAGGGAAGGGAATAAATGGTTTATTTTGTGCATCTTTATTTTTTTTCGCCCCACTCCCAGACCGTTCGAAGTAGGTCAATTAAGCTGGTCGTCTCTGTGATGTCTGATTGCACAACCCGGGGATTGTTTCTTGCTGATCTTCTTGCTTGTGATGCATGCAATAATAAAAGCAACAATGGCGTCGAAGAGAGGGAGCAAGGGGGGCAAAATCATTAATTGCAGTTCACCCACATACCAGAATCGTTCCTACTTTAGAGCATCAACGCTGCCATTGCTGGGGCTTGTTCGCGCGATGCTGCAGCCCGAAACCTTTTGCACCGACCGTCCTGTTTCGCAGCGATTCAGGTTTCGGTTGTGTTTGCGCTCGATGTAGCATGACTCAGATAATTCTCTGTCAAATTGTCCCGCCGCTTGCGGGCAACACACACACACACACACACACACACACACACACACACACACACACACACACACACACACACACACACACACACACACACACACACACACACACACACACACACACACACACACACACACACACACACACACACACACACACACACACACACACACACACACACACACACACACACACACACACACACACACACACACACACACACACACACACACACACACACACACACACACACACACACACACACACACACACACACACACACACACACACACACACACACACACACACACACACACACACACACACACACACACACACACACACACACACACACACACACACACACACACACACACACACACACACAAACATACACACACACACACACACACACACACACACACACACACACACACACACTGTGTGTGATCGTGTGACATACATGCCCGGCCCTCTCCTGCTGCTGCTCGGTTCGCCTAGCTCGCTTCGACGGAATTCATTTCAAATTCATAATCATACACACAAGAGGAGCTGCAGTTCATTTTGAAGAGAGCTAGAGGGGTGGTGCACACAAAACAGCTAAAATTCAATTTCATACTCTGTACTAGCACGCTCTATACTAGAAGTTATGCTAGGAGGATGCAAACAAAACAAACAAAAAAACCCCATCAACCTCCGAGGGTTTGTGCTTCACTCATTAAAACTCACAAAACTGCACACCAATGGCAGTCAGCAGCAGCAGCAGCACACAGAGAACACGATCCTAACACATGCTCCCGTCGCCGCCGCCGCCGCCACCTCCCTTGTGGGGTACGCACAGAGGGAGCCTGTTTGCATAAAAAAAGGATGTCGTGAAACACAAAGGGCTGCCAAACGGGCGGATGTTAAACGCAAAAAGGCGAGTGGCGAGTGTGTGGAGTGTGAGAAGGTGTGTGGTTGGCTCGATTGTACGTTTTGTGTTTGCCGTTTCGTTTCATGTGCGCGCTTGGCTAATTTGTATGGAAAGTTTTTCAATCAGACTCTAACAACAGCTGCTTCTGGTGCTGTTTGCAGGGGGGGTTTTTTGTACACAAATTTCAAGCCCTTGATATACTTTTGTTATTCGCTTCTGTAGCTTTTTTTCTTCGGTTTTGCTTCACAATAATTATAACACATTTTGTGTGTGTGTTTGTGTGAGTATCTGACTATAATGAGTGTGTGAATTGTTCTCGAAAAAAGAAGAAAAACAGGATTGCGCTCGATTCTCTTTTTACTGCAAAATCTTTGAGGTTTAACGAACTCCTTGAACACGGGTAAATGTTCGTGTTTAGCTAACGATTGTGTGTGATTATTAATTATTCAAATGTACGGCTCCAACATCCATCTTAACTCCGTGCTGAAGTCGTCGATTTTCTCGTCCAATATTATGACCTTGTCGATCATATTGACCGGGGGGTCAGCGCCAGCTGAGCAAAAAAAATATAATTGTAATCGATAAACCATGGTTAAGCAATGAAAAATACGAGTCGACGATTTGCTCTGTTTTTGGGTCCTGTTTTTGAGAACACAAAAAGTTGAAGACATATTCGCTGAATTTAATATGAATATCATCAAGTTGCTGCACTGTAAAGTGTATTTTATGAGCTACCGTTTAAGTTTCTTCGCTTGCTCAGTTCAATTTATTAATATTATTCCTTATTTGCATCACCTCTCTTTTCACCTCCCACAGGTAAGTTCGAAGGCGTACGTCGACCGTCAAAGTAGTGCGACACGTCGGCCAGGCTCGGTCAACCCTTCAACGATTCATCCCACGGCACGGCCTTCCACAAGTAAAATTTCCTCATTCATTCCCCACAGCCGCCGCTTGGCAGTTTGGTAAGCGTGTCCAATACACCTTGTAAGCTCTTCGCAAAACCGTTTGCCCACTCAGCCACTTTCGCCGGCACTGAAGTGCTTCTTGCTCAACAGCGCTGATTGAATGGCGCGAAATTATTCATAGAAATTCGGTACGCTGCCTTTCTGGCAGGCCCTGCGTTTCCTGCTCCACCACGGTGCAATCTTATCCCAGGCGCGAGGGTCGCTCTGCACAAAAGAGCCCAGCAATCCGACTTGCAAGTGATTGAGAACGACGGTGAGAGAGAGAGAGAGAGAGAGAGAGAGAGAGAGAGAGTTATTATGGAAAGGTTCACCATAGCTTCCACTACTATCGAGACTTTCAAGGGTTGAACCTCTGAACTTTACCCGTGGTTTGCCCCGAGGTCTGATTGGTCTGGTTCGGTACACATGCTAGGCTGTGCTGAGGCCTAAAATGGTCCGAACCGAAATAGCACCACCATCGAACTTATTTGCATACTTTTGTGTAAATTTTGTGGCAAAGAAATAACCTGCTTTTCGAGCAGCAGCAGCAGCAGCAGCAGCAGTATGCTAAAGTAAGGTTGTCTTGTTTAACGTCCTGTCGATGTGGAGGGTAGGCAGAAGAGTTATTAGGAACAGCTCGGCTAGAAGGCAGTACATGTCGAGGATAAATTTAGACCCTTCACGGCCATGTTTGGGGCGAACGAAAAAGGTAACTGACAAGTTGAACCAGATTCGAAGTTGATTGAATTTATTTCGACCCACTCAAACTTCAAATTAAGAAGAATTCAAGACGTCGATAATGCTACGTTCACTCTGCTTAGACAGTGAGAGCAGTAAAACAAAATCGCAAATGTTTTTGTTTGCTGTTGTTTGATCCCAACACACGCGGTAGTTTTATATTTCACACGAGCCCGGTTTTACGGTGGCTACGTGATGTTGGTGACGAACAGTTTCTTTTCTTATCGTGTCAAGAGCTCTAGCCGAAGTGAGTAGGATGGGAGAATAGTGGTAAGGCTCTGGTGTGTGTTGCCTTCCTTGCATTTGGATTCGTGGCCGTGTGCGATGTGTTCCCGCTTTGGTACTGGGCTTTGGAGCTGGGTTTACTGCTTCCGTCATGAAACTGACTGTTGATTAAGGGCAACAGGCAGCTTTTGCTGGGTGTGGATGACCGTTACTCATAAAACTGGACGTCACACGTTCCCTGTCTCGTGGCTGCACATGAAGGTTTTGCCAAACGTGAAAGCAACGAAACCACGGGATCGTTGACGTCAGCGGCTATAAAAACTGCTCAAAACAGACCGCTCTCCGGGGCGTTATGGTACACGTGCAGATAATAATCACCTGACGCTTAAGATGCAGAAGAGTTTGCGTTGTTGTTTAATAGCCAAGCTACTTACAAGGTATGGAGCTTCAAACTACAAGAAACAATCGTTCCATATGACTGGCATGACCAAATCTACAGAGTCAAGCAAAGTGAAATTATCATGCAATGATTCTCCTGAGAAGATCAATCAAGATATTTTGTTCATATGCATACAGCGATTTGATAAGGTTCTGAATACTGGAACTTCAAACGTGTCCTCAAGATATCATAAACACCTTACGTCACTTATACGTTTTTCATCCTGAGGACCATTGTTACCTGGTTGATCAATTGATGAACTTCCAAATTTCAGGCTTATGATGCACTTATGTTTTGCAATGATGTAGTGGCCATATCCTAGTAGTATCTCGAGCGTTTCATCCTGAAGTAAAGGAATAAACTCTTCTAAACAGCTAATTTCCAAAACAGATAAGATATATCCATACTCCTCCTGGATATAGATCTTTTTGGGAGCCAAAGATTCTTCTGAAATTTAAATTCGATCCTGTTAGGCTATGCCGGATCTTCAAAACTAACAGGTTGGCTGATAAGTCCCCGGTCTAACAAAGAAAAACACATTTTTTTGTCAAAATTCGTTTTTATTATTCAACATAGTTCCCTTCAAGAGCGATACAACGATTATAACGACCTTCCAATTTTTTGATACCATTTTGGTAGTACTCCTTCGGTTTTGCCTCAAAATAGGCCTCAGTTTCGGCGACCACCTCTTCATTGCAGCCAATTTTTTTCCCATGCGAGCATCCTGTTGAGGTCTGAGAACAAGAAAAAGTCGCTGGGGGCCAGATCTGGAGAATACGGTGGGTGGGGAAGCAATTCGAAGCCCAACTCATGAATTTTTGCCATCGTTCTCAATGACTTGTCTTGTGGCACAGTGCGTTGTCTTGGTGGAACAACAAAATAACAAAAGTTGCTTGACAAAAGACGCTCTGTCTCACAAACTAATTGACATACAGACGTCAAATTTTGACACGAATCATTTGAAGGTTGGTACTATATAAAAATAATATGCATTTAATACTAGCGGCGCCATCTATGTGTCAGACCGGGGACTTATCAGCCAACCTGTTAAGGTTAAGTTTTTGTAATTGGCTGTAAAACTTGCCGTAATAGGCCATTATGTCATATCAGATTATTGATAAACTTACTACTACATACGTATCTCCAATAGTTTTCATCTATCTTCCCAAAGTATGAGACAAGGTCAAAAAAACATCGTAACAATCTGTCCATCTCATTCTCCAGAAAATACTTCCAAATTTGAACAAACAAAAATTCTGTAGAATCACCATATTATCAATGTTTGCAGAATATAGTTAATTAATTATTCACCCCAAATAAAGCGTATCTCTCGACTAAATATGGCCTTTTAATCTGCACCAACACTTGTGGACGATACTACTCCGTGAACTTCCTGCTCCATACGTGCTCGCAACTTACTCTTCCAAAGCGTACAACAGGAGACCACTCACACCTAAACTTCCTGCACGTTCTCGGCAGAGCCGGGCAGCATCCGAGATTTTAATCAACAATTTAAATTTTTGCCTCCTCCGTGTAACGCCGCCCAAGCTGTTGAAAGATGGGACTGTGGGGCCTTTTCCTGCTCGCCATCACCATCATCCGCAGCGTGTGTGCAGAGGTGACCGTGGGATATACGGTCGGCTGTTCGACCATGTGGCTCGTTGGTATGTAAATGAAGTGCGAGTTGATGACGTTACGGACTAGCGAGGCCTCAAGAAAGGTGGCCCGGGTCAACAGGGAACAACTAAGAAGCGCCCTAGACATCCGCCCGTTAACACGCCGTGTTGCTCACCTGCAGGCTCTGCTCCGTGGCAGGCTGTGGCCATCCAGCTATGATTGAGGCACACCGATTAAGGCACACGGAGGGGACATTTATTATGATCAACTAAAGAAGATAGAGCTCACTTTCAATTTCTCTCGTTAAAAAACACACACACACACAAGCACTTCACACCTCACCGTCACCGGCAGGTGTGTCCGCTCCCATCGTTCTTCCATTGCAGCTCATTGACAGAGCACCGGGGCCACACGAGAGCACAAGTGCCACCAGCGTTTATTCTCGGGTGCGGTGCGGGCTGATGCCACGCTTGACGACGATGATGATGGGCATCGTCACGTAATTGAAAATTAATTTTCTTCAGCACAAGTGCCATCGTCCCGGGCTCCTCGGGTGTGCCCAGCATCCCCTGTTATCTGTCTGGTGGCTTAAGATGGTGCTTATCCTGCCAACGGGCTCCACTCCCGTTGCTACATGGCGGCACACTACTGCATGGTAAATGGTAATAGCGCGCAAAGTTTTATGCTTTCAAGTGGTTGGCTGGGCCGTCACCGTCGCCTTTTGGTGGCAACTTTTGCCTTCCTAATCCGACGACTGCTAGCAGCAGCAGCAGCAGCAGCAGCGGCAGTGCTCATTAGCCCGCAGTGTGGCACTGTTTCCCTGGCGTTTGACGGAGGGGCAACGATAGGATTCGGAAGACGCTTTTTATTGTTAATTGCGTTGGTGAAGCTGGTGAAATGAGAGAAGCTGGGTGAAGTTTGGCATCTAACGCGTGCGGGGGGTTGGCAAAGGGGAATGGTTGGAGCAATTTTCGCTAACGTTTCATTTCGCTCTAGCTCTTTTCACTCATTCCGTTTGCGTTGCCTGGCCGGCATTGCCATCAGCATTATGTTTCAGAACCATTGCCGTCTTGATATTTGTAAGCAAGTGTCAAAATGGTTAATAAGGCAACCGATTGTTTGTGCTGTTGGGTATAAGTTTTGTGCGCCATTTTCCTTAAAGCGGTTAAAGTTGTACGCTGTTGATGTTGGCTGAAGTGTTTTCGTTTTTTTGTGTGTATTCCGATTGAAATTATTTTTAATTAATTTTCACTTCAAATTAAGTTCATGTTGTAAACTCCCAACAAAAATACAGCTCTTCGCCTTAATTATGTCCGTCAAAGCTTGTTACGTGTCTCCAAGATGCATTTCTTTGCATTCTCACCTCCCCCAGACACACATACACACATTGCTGCTCTACTTAAACGACGCCGTGAAGTGTGTTACAAGATTTGCAAAAATGTCACTCCCGTGTACGCGACACGTCGCTGTCCGTAACGTTGATTGGGCTCGAAAAATGTGTCACCGTTTAGGGGGCATCCGAATCGCAGCCGTCCGCATTGCACAATGCGTTCTCGACCGTATGGCTGTGTATATTGTCACTTGTTTGTTCTATTCGGTGTCAGTTATAGAGAAGAACAGCGGCAAAAAACCGAACCGAAACGCATCAATGCAACCTCTCCCGGTCGCGGTGCACTGCCATAAAGAAGTTGTGTCAGGAAGGGCGAACAACAACAAAAAAAAAACACGAAACGAGCATAAAGAAACGGACAGCCATTCAAATCATCTAAGCTCTATTTCTTGTCTGCCTCATCTGCACCTCCCCGGGGAATGCGGGCGTGTGGCAAACGGTAGAGCACGGCCGCCGTCAGGTTCGTTTGTTCTCGAACGTGTGTGATGACGCAGTGTGCGCGCGCGTTCGCACTTCAGTGTCACTTACTCAAAACGTCATTGGAAGCGTATCGTTATGTGTATGTGTGTGTGTGTGCTTGTCACACGGCATGATATCCCATCGAGACATGAACAGGAGACACGACCGGGCGTTGGGAGCGCGGAGGTTTGCTCTCGTTTGCCTCTTGTTGTTATGATTTTGCCCTCATGCTCACAGACGAACCTCTGATGATGGCGAATTGTGCAAGTGATGATTTAAAATTAATGGGTTAGTTCCCCGTGGCAACGTTTCACTTCCTACATGGGGGAGGATGTCGTGCAAAAATCTGTATTTTCACCCTTCCTCTAGTGTAACATATGTGCGGTGTGCGTAAAGTTGTCCCACACGCCGTTTAATTACCCCGACCAACACAATGTTGCGCGAGCGTTGCGCAGCTATTTTGATGACTTTCAAATTCCTCTGGCTAATTTTGTAATAACATCGCGTTTTAAATATTTTAAGTGTTTCAAAATAGCGCCAAGAATGTGGCGTAATAATTTATGCTCACTATCAATGATATGTTGCATCACTACACATGTACCAACCACAGGTTCTACACTCCATCAGCACCGGTTGATTATTATGATTGTCTGCAGATTTAAACACATTCAAACACATTTGAATTCCCTTCTGATGAAGCATGAAGCTCCTAAAAGTTGTGCTTTCCTCCTGCTCAGCAAAGAGTATCATCTCTCCAACACCTTCTCGATGGCTTCGACTAATACAACCTGAGCAGGCTGGAAACTCTACCACCAGAGCATCATTACGATTACCTTTCCCTACAACAAAAGCGATGAGGGGAAACAATTTTGCTTCATTTGTGATTTTGTGCCGCCCCGCCCAGGACCTTACAGGTGTATCAGATTTCTTCTTTCCCCCGGCAACGGTACGGGGTGGCGATGTACATCTCGTTGTCTGTCGTGTAACGCAAAGGGGAGCGTACATACTCTCTGCCACGAGCTCAATTATCAGTGTCGTTGCTGGCTGTGCTGCGAAAGACGATGCGAAAGGACTGGGAAGAACGTATATCCCCATTCCCCCCATCATCTCGCCGCGGTAACGAGAGAGAAAGTGTGAAGATGATGTTTCTTCCCATCAGGACGCTCATGATGGACTCGTGATTTGATGTTCTTTTTTTTCTTTTCTTTCTGCTACAAGCTGCCTACTTACTGCCTCGAAAAGGAGTCGATATGCAAATTTAATTCTCTTGCATCCGCACCTGACGCTCCTCGTTCGGTGTGCTTGCTTTGTGCCGCACGTGTGCCGTACATTTAGACAGTTCCTTGGGAATATATGTAAAAATATCTTTGAGCCTGCTGGAATGTACATTGTGCGCAAAAAGGGTACGGTATAACTTGACTGTTTCGTTGAATTCGTATTATTTTTGTTTCCCAACTCTTGTAAAAGTGCTCATTCTTGCGGGAATATCTTCTTGAAGCCAGCAAAACATAATTCCATCCCCAATGCCTCAGTCAAGCCTTTTCGATGGAAAACATTTTCTCTGTTCACCCCCGAAAACCTTATATACACGCACCTGTCCTCAATCATCTTGATCCTTTGATGCGTTCTCATCAGGAGCACGCGCGCGCACCCTTTGGCCCATCTCCCAGCCGCAGCCGATAACCACGTTTTCCTCCCAGCCGATTAGAGCGCGCAGAGCAACAATTATCATTGACGTCATCGAGGCAACGCAACACAACCCACCCTCTCCCTGCCACGTGAAAAGGAAACCGCTGCGGCTCACATCACATCATAGATCCCTCTCTTTCCCCACGTGTGCGGCCGATCCACGCCCTGGTAGCACTCGTTGGCAGATTTCTGCTTGCATGAAGGGATATCATCAAGAAGGTGGCAAGGGAGGAGAGGGAGCAGTGGTGAAACTGGGGTATTAAACCAAGTTTTTCTTCCCTCGTTTCCACGCTCTCTCTCTCTCTCTCTCTCTCTCTCTCTCTCTCACGCTCTTCCTTTTCTTTTCTATTAAAATTCTGACCTGCCCTGTGAGAGAAGCTGCGGCTACGGAGAAGCAGCGAAACGTCACAACTATGACGTCATACAGCCGGCGCTGCGTGGGGGAGGGAGGCGACGGCCACCACCCGCTTCGGCAGTGTGTGTTGAGGAAGGGCGGTACGGTTTCGGCCGGATTCTGCGCACTGCACAACAACCGCTTTGGCAATGTTGTGATCCCTATTTGCACACTCCGTCTCCCTCCCTCTCTGGGGGACCGCACTGCACCCGCCCCAATGACAGACACCATGAGTGTGCGAAAAGCACATTCCTTTCCGCGTATCCGCGTGCGTGTGTGCGTTGGTGTTTTACTGTACCGAGCGAATTGCCCTTCGTCCATGAGCTGTTTCGTCTTCACCTTAACCATGACCACCTGCTACCGTGAGGACATTCATGCCGTCGCCACGGTGTTGTGTGTGTGTGGCGTGAATGTGCACACACAGACATAAACACACACAAAGGTAGACTAAAAGCAAGAGAGAAAGTGCACACAAGTCGTTTAAAACACTAGTTGAGTTCTTCGCCATTGGAACTTCCCGAATGTTCTCCATCCTCTTGGTTATATTTTACGATCATTCCAATTTCCGCAACATCTCGCTGCATGAGAATCTTTAATTTTGGGCATTTGTATATTTAATTTTGATGTTGTTGAAGATATCTTCTTGCAAAAACAAGTTGTTGTCCCAATTGTAACGACTGAATTGCTGAGGACCGTCTTCTAATCAAGCCGGGTTGATTCCTTTTGTTTCAAAAAAAGTTATTCTCACAATCTCTCAGTATCATCAGTACCAACCGACTCACCGACTCACAGCTCCATCTCACACAAAGCTTCGCTCAGTTCTCACCAAGCACGGCCAAGCATCATTACCAATACAGGCTTACGGGAGCGGAGCCAGGATAATTGTACGCACTCTTTGTTTTCTGCCAAAAACCGGTGTGTGTGTGTGTGTGTGTGTGTGTGTGTGTGTGTGTGTGTGTGTGTGCGAGTCAATGTGTGGGTGTGTTTGGATTATGTTTTCCCATGCCGCTCCCACACAGTCGCACGCCACAGTAGTTTCGTTAAGTTTTCACACAATAATATCCTTTCCCCCCCCTCCTCCCCGTATTCGTTTACTTTCTATCACACACACTCACACTTGCTCGCTCGTTCACCCCCCCCCCCCCTCCCTGTTCTCCACTGTCTCACGCGTGGTACCCTGCCGCTTGGCGCTATGCGTGCGGCATAATAATGAAGGCCCCACCTTAATTTTGGCCGATTTTTCCGAACTTTGTGCACGAACGTGCCTGAAACCGCACACGCGGTCCAACGGTGATGAGATTTTTGCTGCCACACACACATACACACACACTTTTCCCCTGGTTTGCTGTATGGGTGGGTGCTGTGGCTCGTTCGATAACTGCCTGCATTTTGAGAAGGTTTTTTAAACGATGGTATGATGCCCTATCGAGAACGAGTTGTGATGAAAATTGGAGCACTTTGAAAAGTTCTTATGATGAAAGAGCTGATCGATCGTTGATTGGACTGGTATCGTGTGACACCACCGTGTGTAAAGAAATCAAACGGACTGAAATTGTTAAAACATAATGTCTTTTAAATTAAAAAAAAACTGGAACAAAATTTTACCTCTTTTTGAAATACTATAAATCGTTCACTGATCATGTTGCCGCAAAGTTCAAACAGCTCATTCAGCCCTTTTCCCGCGGATCCACGACACACTGACCCGTGTTGATGCGACCATTGAAGCGCTTGATGCAAATTTCCTGCAGGACTACGTACGCTTCCTCGGCAAAGATGAAGTGAGGCCAGAAACGATATAATCCATTAAGGAAGTACGTGATGATCCTGTATGGGTAAACATTAGAGCTAGCTAGAGCAGAGGATGAGGCGGAACAACAACAACAACAAAAAAAAACAAACGCAAACACTTGTCGACGCACGGCGTTGGTGTATGAACACGTGCCATCCCGTTTTTGAGCGTGGAGAATTTTTGGGAACGAAAATAATCGATTTCGTTTCCTCACACCACTGTTGTGCTCTCGTTTAATCTTTGCAGGAAGATTATTGCTTTGGTTTTTTGTGCTTTTTCTACTCCGAAACCGATTTCTACCCCATCCATATCCGGCGAGGCGATGTGTTTAGGAACATAAATTTAAGCAACAGCCATTACGATACAGCCCGATAGCCCGAAATCGAACACGCAGATAAGCCAAAGATGTATCTCGATGTGTGTGGAGGCGCCGTCATTCATGCAGAGCGATAGGGAAAATTACGCCCGCATTGTAAGCACGTGTTAATGGGATATTTCCCCCAGCCCCGTGAGCCCAAATCAAATTTTCCCCTTGCGCATAATTGGCTTCCGTTCAGCGGCAGAAAATGGACGATAAAAAAAAACACACACACACACACACCCACACTTTTTTGCTTTTATGGATGAATAATAATTTGCTACATTGAAAGAAAGAGAAAAAGAGACCTAAGCCCCTTTACAACTGCCATTTATCATACGCTTGCTAACGAGGATTAGCAGTAGTGCATTTGCTGTGTGTGTGTGTATGTGTGCGTGTGTGCCAGTAGACGCAGGAGGGTTTTAGGCTAATGGCCAATTTGCTGTCAAACCTGTTCTGTCTGACCACCACGCGACAAGTGTCAGCGAATTAAAGTGTTCGTTCGGCAAATCCTTCGCCTGCTTGGAGGTTTTCTTGCGCCCGTGCCGGTCGGTAATGTGTCCGCCCTTAATGCCCGGTCTGAATGTAAAAGCGGCTTATGACGAAATTCCTTAGCTTCAACTCTAATCCTGCAAAACATGCAGCACCACAGCACCGTGGACCGGGGGGTAAGGGAAGGGAACGCAAAAAATGAAAGTGAAAATACACAAATAACCAGAATAAAGAAATTGAGGAAACATGAGAAGCAAAAGTAGCGAGAAAGAAAGAGATAGAGAGAGAGAGAGAGGGAGAGAGAGAGAGAGCACGTTTTAATGCACTTGAAGTGTGATCAATTTTCAAGAGCATTTGCAACGAGACGGAACGGATTTACTCGATTGGCGATTAGGGCGGGCCTTAGTTTCCACCGCGGCGACGATGACGATGAATGCGAGCGTATTTTTAGTTCGGCGGTAGGTTCAATGTCTGCACCGAAGTTATTCAAACGCTGCTGACATTCATTTTAGGATTGGTATGTTTTTTTTGGTTTGCTGTTTTGTTTTTCCTTTTTCCTGCTATTCATTCGTTTTCTGGGGATCCGAAACACACTCACTACGATCCGATGACAGCAGTAGCTGCATTGTGTTACGCCTGGCCGGGTCGGTTCGTTTTCATTCGATTTCATTACCAGTTTGATACGCACGCTCCATTTGTTGCATCGAATCAACCGAACCGAGCGGGAGGAACATTTTCAAATCGAGGTAGATATTGCTTTGAAGTTCGAGTTTTGTTGGAGGAAAAAAAACGTTTTATTAAAATGTATGAATTTGAATCTTTCTCATCAATAACCATGCGTCTCCATGACCATGCGCCTCCATGACCATGCGTCTCCATGACCATGCGCCTCCATGATCGACCCACTCCTCGCAAGAGCAACCAGGCGTCTCCATGTGCTTACAAAGTCCCCAATATTATGATCTATTTCCGTTGGAGACATCACATAATGCATCGATTTACCCTGCCTACACTACCAATTAACCAATAGCCTTGCCTTTGATCCGGTTGGTTGAAGTTTGTTATTATTGCGGGTGCGTTTGGGACGATGCACGATGCGTCACATCAAAGCGCTACCGGGCAGCAAAATAGGTTTAGCCGAACCACTGGACAGTATTCCAATGCCGACCAGCTTCCACAGCGTTTCAGCACGCTGGCCGTAAAACTATAAACACTACTCATGCGGGCTATAAATATTCCATTCACCATCGCTTTCAAACCCGCCCCAAGCAGTCTTCCAGTGTGCTGGCTTGAGCCCCCCTCCCCCCCGCTTTCAATTGGGTGGCCTGGCTGCCGGGAGCATGTGTTCAGCAAAACTACGCATCACAGCATTCGATGCCGTTGGCAGCAATTATTGTCATAAAGTTTTGTAAATAGAAAACAGCCGTGTCGTTTCGTTGGCTTCTTTTTTCCTCCCTGTACGGCTCGCTGTACGGCAAACATGCGGTTCGAGGGGACCACTTGTTGTGCGGGAAACACACAAGAAGGAAGTGGTGAGTGGAGCACACGTGCGCGGTTTGGAGGGAGGGATCACATTAGCAAAAACTACAAGTAAATTAAGAACCTGTGTGTCTCGGTCGTAGAAGAAGGTTACTCGCGATCGTTTCGAATGGTATACGATCGTTGGGGCCCGTGTGTGTGTCAAGGACGATACATGGCGGGCGACTGTGGTTTGTGCGGCCTCTGCATTTCTCATTCGCTCGCTCTCTCTCTCTCTCTCACATGGTGAATGAGCAATAAGGTGGTTTATAGTACTGTGTCACACGCTACCATCTGCAGAAGAAGATGGAGGGTTGTAATCTTCTGGGACCAAACAAAAAAACACAGGTATAAATACAAATCTCACTCCATCGCACTCACACACACGCAAGCAACACGTCACTTCGGATGTGACACTCGCAGACGGGGGCAAAAGACCAAACGGGGAGGTGAAAGTTTAACACACACACTGTTGACGTCGTCAAAAGCAAATATTGCCCGGCTCCCTTCGGTGAGGTGATGTCACGAGCGACAGCTTTTGCTGTTGTTGCTTCTTTCGTACCTCACCCATGTCGCAGTTAGCTGTGTGTCTCTGTGGGGACACCCCACATACACATCTGTAATGCGTAGAACCACCCGGTCACCTCCCCGCCGCCCATGGCTGGGTTGTTCGTGCACAACATCCGATAAGCGATTCTCACTCGCGAGTAGATCACAGATCACGCTAAGCCAGTGGACGACGGAAGGTGGGGGCCACTGCGTTTGTTGCCAGCGTCGATGACGAAGAGGACGTCGGCTGCAGCGTTTGATTGATGCGGATGTTGAAGTGAGGTTTTATAAATAAATCCACCCGCATTCTCCGGCGTGTTTGTGTGTGTGTGTGCGTGTCTCCAGTCGCCATGTGCAGCACATGTTCTGCTGTCCCTTCTCCCCTTCCAGCGCGCTACTTTTCCCTCGCTACCCCCGGGGTTGGTGGAGGATTTTGTTTCAAAGTGGATGATTCAAAATTCAATCTGGTTGCAAATATTTGCCCAGCTCCGTCATCTGCTCCGTGTCGGCGAAGGCGACGGCACGGTAACGCACAAATGTGTCTTGGCACCGCCCTCTCGCCGCGGACGCCCCTCGCAGCATGCGGGAAATGTATGATGCATTAGCCAGCAAGCGCTGCGAGGATGAGGCGGGTATTGATGGGATCCATTTCTCGGGGTTGACTTCTGGCGTTGGCTGCTGGGCTGATGGGAAAGGCACGGCACATGTATGGAACGCTTGTAATGGGATCGCGATCGGTTGTTTGTTTGTCCTTATTCAATTAATGCTTTTTTTTTCCTTCTTCTTAGGAAAGGCAGAATGCCAAGGGACGGTCAAGGCCAATGAGGATGAATGAGCACACATTGATTTTTTGCAATGCAAAGCTTTGTTGAATTATTTCATCTTTTTTTAAATAAATTGTTGCACCGGTTTGCAATATTTCATGAGTTTGGAAATGTATCACCTGGCATTCACAGTTGTGTTTAAACAAACGCCCACTGTCTAGGGAAGGTGAAGCTGCTTCTCAGTGCTCCGGGCGCGTACAAGCTCATTAAAACTAATGCTTCGGTATAAACAAATGGTTTTACCGACCTTCATACCGCCATACCGCTGTCCCGGGTTGCCGCAAGTTGTTTTCCCACACCGCAAGACGAGAGCAAATTCTATAACCATTTATCTTCCTACCCCAACAGCAGGACAGGACAGATAATGCGCGAGACAGCCAGCCAAACCACGGTTTACCGTGGCCAGTGGCCGAAACTTGAAACTTCTTTCCTTGCCCGGCCCAGTCCCGTACCGATTCCAAGATTGAGCACGATTCTTCCGCACAATCGTAAGATAGTGTGTTGATAAACAAAACAATTTATCCGTCCAAAGAGAGAAGGGTTTGTACCGCGCTTTCGCGCGCCCCTTAAGGGGTGCAAAATGTTCGAATTAGTTCATGTTTCAGTGACACGCCACGACACAAAAGGGGTTGATTTGAGGTCGGCCAACGGCCAACCAGCGCTGTTTTACTTTAGTTTAAAGACGGAAACTTCCGGATGGAGACCAACACAGGGGTTTTGGTTGGCTCATCGCACCGGGACGCGCAGTTTTCACCGATTAAAAAAAAAACAGGAGGAGGGGAGAGGACGCACACGCACTTCGATTAAGCACAGCTGGCGTCGGTTTAATGAGTTGTGAGAAGAGCCAACGGTGTGAGATAAATTTAGTCCCCTCGCCCCAGACTCTCGCTTTACGCGTTTCGAAACGCCGCCAGCTGTTTCGAGGTTGTTTTTTCAACAACCCCTCCCGTGTGGTTGGCACCCCTCGGGGTGCCGTCTCGGGTAGGGCAAGGTTTTTCTTTACGATATGGTGTTGGGGAGGGGGGGGGGGGGCTGGTAATGTAAGGGCGTCGCCGACCCAGCGCGATCGCGTCAAAGTCATGGCGATCAATTTTCGATTCGAACGGGCATGGCTGCAGGTTCTTGAACCTGACATTGGCCACCGGTTCTTAAATTAACATTGGCAAGCGAGTGGGATCACTTGTTGAACACACACGGGTGGACAGTTTGTTTCTTAGACTTTGTTTCACAATGGTTTGCGGGTGTGTAGCACAATGTAGTACAGCGCTAAAGATAGGACACTTAGTGTACAAACATGTCTAAGTGGAGTGCATTCATCTGGGTCCTTATCGCGTAGTACACATACTGTAGTTGTTCACGTAGCCAATGTCGTGTTATCAACGGTATATTGAATGTAGGGATTAGTTTTTATTGACCACAAGTCATCGCCACCCTCTTCTTCATGCGCCAAAGCAGGAAATTAGACGTGTATCGATTAAACCAGCCCCGATAAGATAACGGCCGGCCCTGTTTGTGCAGTAAAGCCTACCACTAAACCATGATTGCCTCGTATATTTCCATCGATTAGCAGCTACTCTTTTGCCGGCAGACGCTGGAATGAACTGCTCGTTGATGGAATATTTTCGTCGGCCGTAATAAATGGCGCTTATCCAACCTGTTTCAAGCTATATTACTTGTCTCTTTCCAAAAGAAAAGTCCTAATTGAGTGCATTCTCTTAAAACGTTGCTGAGCGCAACACGACGCGACCATTTGTTCAATTGCATTTCACGCGAAAGCAATTGAAAATTGGTTACCCGCTCCCACCTGTCAAATGCGACCCACCGGGGTTCTCGAGCCGGTCACGCAACCTCGGCACATGGATTAGCGCAATTACATTCACACGCGAGGAGCTATGGCGTGGTGTCTTTTGTGAGTTTAGTTTTTGAAGCTTGCGTCTTCGGAATTTCATTTTTTTTTCAGTTTCCTGCTAGCTCTCTACCAGTTGAAACTTTTCACACGCAATTGGTTCGCTTTGCATGGTGTTTCTATGGCGTTTGCAGTCGCTTTTTTCTCTACCACACGTACGGGACGAACGGGCATGAAATAATAATCATAATCAACTGGTTTACGTTGCATAACCGGTTCAACTGGTTGAAGCATAATTTAAAATGATTTTGTGTACATTTAAGCTACCCCCCCTCGTGTTCACATGATACGTTCACACCGGCGCACGAACGGAGCCGTTGTGGTGTATCACGTGACCCCCGGACACTTGGTGTGAATTTTTAGAAAGCACCTCTTTCGCACACACTGCCTTCCCCACTTTCCCGATGTGCTGTGCTTTGTTGCAAAAAGACATGCAATTTCGGAACGATGTTTCTTTTTCGCACATCCCCATTTTCACTCCACCGGCGGCCGAGGATGGGGTGTGTGTGGTGTGTTGGGGTAGGCACAGCCAGGAACGCGCTAAAAATGAGGGTCCACGTTAGGAAAAAAAAATCAAACTGAACAAATAAGGGAAACCCACAACCGCCACAACAACAACCACCGAATCCACCTCAGCTCAGCGAAAGTTATGAAAATGTACAGTCATCAGGGGGTAATGTGCAAATTGTTTTAGGCATGTTCACGATTGACACGTACAAACGATTTGAAAATTGATGAGCTACGAGCAACACGCGCAGCGCAGCAGCGGTGCTGCTGCGAGAAAGTGATTTTCCTTCACTCCTCTTTCGTTTCGGGGTTATTTTCTGGAATGCTGTAACGGAACAATCCTAAAAAAGAATGGAGAAGGGATATTGTGGTAGGTAGAGGGTTTTTTTTGTGCTACCACATAGGAATTTAAATAGCCCTTTTTCAAGCCTGGTGTTGAAACGGCTCCGTGGTGCGGTGCACAAACGTACCAACTAGTATCTGATAGGATGGGTACAAATTTCTTATTTGAATCGTAACAGATGACAAGCGCTTAGTATGGTTCTTATGAGACGCGCGTGAGCCGTTATACATGGGAAGAGACAGAGCAAGAGAGGCCATAATAAAAGAGGTCATTACAGGGTTTCCCACGATTTATTGGTTGGTTCCCAGCAATTTTTGGTGGGTTCCCATATTTTTTTGGTGCGTTCCCACGATTTTTTGGCCGTCTCCCTGAATTTTTTGGTCCAATTGTATTGATATCCAATCGGAAGATACCAATAAATTATGGGAAAAAAACTAAAAATCTATGGGAACCCACCAAAAATTGATGGGAACCCACCAAAAAATCATGGGAGCTGACCAATAAATCGCGGGAAACCCTGTATTGCAAAAAGACAATATGAAATAACAAAGCTTGTATTTTTGAAATGTTTGCTGATTTCCACTATCACATCTATGATACTTTAATCAATAGAAATCATTCAGCTGTTTTTAAGATACACATCTTCCCCTTTTATTGGCAATATTTCGATTTAGCTTCACCATTTCAGCACCACACACAACATTAACTTCGCTCTGCCCTCGTCTTTCGGCGAAAAATGAGTTCGATTCGCATCAAATACACTCCTACAGTTCTTTTAGCTGACAAATGAACCCGTAAAGTAGCTCCAAAAGAACGATTTCTCTCAAGCAGCCTTTTTCTATACCCCCGCTGTCTTTGCCAGACCGAACCAATGAACGCCGCTGCACCATCGGAACGAAGCTAAATAATGCCCACACATAAAGCAAGCGACTGGCAGTCTCTGGCCAGTGCGATAAATTGGTTTCTGATGTTTGCATTTTTGCCGTCCAGATTTTTTTGTTTGTCCAATGTTCACGCGATTTTAGCAGAAGGAGCTGGTGTTTGGCTAGTTGGTTTTTGCTTCTCCGCTTGGTTTGTGCGATTGTTTGCTTTCACGGGTTTTCGCAGACCCCTGCGGATGCCGCGGGAACAAGATCTTACCACGGTGATTGTTGTTATCTGCCCATAGGGTGTGTGCTCTCTCTCTCTCTCGGCATAGATTCGTACTTGTTCAGTGAGCTTAACTTGCATCCATTTATTTATCGGCTTCAGCGTTGCGGCATTTTTTGTTCTTTCTTACAGGCAGAATCTGGTTTGTTTTTTTTTCTCTCCCTTCGGTTCCATCCTGCAGCACTGGTAGGGCACGCGTTTGTATCGGTGTTTCGGTCTGCAAACAACTTTTTATGTAACAGCTCGTTAGCCCCCTGGAACTGAGGCCGCCAACGAGACAAAGCAACAGCGAGAGAAGAGCCATTCCGATAGCCTTATCTGCTGTAGCTCATCATCCCCGGGCACCACCGGCCGGGTTCTGTTGCATAAGCATTACCGGAGTGGGATTTTTTTGTTGTCACAAGCATCGTTAGCTAATGCGTTTGGTACTTTTGCTTAGCAAAAAAAACTATGACCATTGCTTTTTCTAATCAAGCAGTTTTAGTGGTGTGTCACTCTAGGAGCAACGGTTCGCTTTATCGCAGCAACAAATTTACATCTTTCAGCTGCTCTGGTGTGTGTACCTTTGGATGGTTTTATCGATAAGCGTTGTCGTGTGTGGTTTGACATTGCATTAGTAGTACTGGGATTAGCACACAGTTTGGAAAGTTTAAATTTACTGACAACTTTAAGGTATCATTTAATATTCAACAGAACGAACCGACAGCAAATGGGGAACATTCACAAACAATTTTGAAGACTGACTGTGAAAAGAGTAACGATTCCGTCCTATTTCCCCCCTCGACCATCCTAACCGCATATGTCATGAGGAGAGCACTTAAATTCTGTCCCTGCGCCCCGTCCCCCGAGGAATTGGGGAGTGCGTTTGGGTACACGTTCGATTGAAATGTTCCATGGAAACGCGCGGGTAGCCGCCGCCCTGGCGTCTCCAATTCCCACGGGAGTCGCGCCGCGGGCCGTCCAATTGTGTACGTTGTTTAAGTACAGAGAGAGAGAACGAGAGAGGGAGAGAAAAAAAACGAAACAGTCTCATCTACCCAGAACACACACAGAGGCACAGCTACAGAGCGTGAGGTGTAATTTTCTGTTGATTCCTGCCGCGCGCCTGTTGTTGTTGTTGCCCCATTCGAACGGAACCACATTTGATGAGGCCACGACGATGATGGTCACCGGTTGGATGTATATTCCGGTAAGCTTATCGATTTCCATCCAATAAATGCCCTCGCCCAACTCCACACGCAACCGTACACGGGAGAGGGAGGGGGGGGTGTTTGAGGTGTACATCGTAAACTACACCCGCGGCTTCCATTCCCCCCCTCCCCCCTCTCCCATTAAGCTGCCGGGGAAGTGAAGTAAAGCCACACACACAGGCCTTAAAGGGGTTGGGTAAATTGGTTGAAACAAGTTTACGAAAGCGGTCTCCGTTTCACGGGCAAAAAGGGGTATGAATGGGAAAGTAGGGGTACGGGGAAAACGACGACCTGTTTTGAGGTCCTTGGACCTGTGTGTGTGTGTGCAAAGGGGGAGGGGGGATTCGTAAGAGCACGAGCAAGCGATAGAGTGTGAGCCCCGGGCCCCGTACGACATTGCCTAACGCTTTGAGCGACATTATCGTTTCTCACACACACATACAGACACATACACGGTGTGGTATTGTTTATCTCACGCAAAAAGCCAATCGATAATCGAAATTACTCAAACCGGTCGGTAAGAAAATGGGGACCCACCCCGGGGGGTGTGGAAGGTTAATTATTTTGTAAATTGGAATTACAGTACAACACACTGGCACAGAAGTGCACGACGGCACACACAGAGCGCAGGGGGCAGGTCCGGGACACCAGGCTTTTAATTAGGTTTGCATTATAAATTATCTTGCGCGTTTTAAAAGCATGGCCAGCGGCAGCTGCAGAAGGATTGCAGTGTATCGTTTTTTAAATGTTATTAAAACGATGCTTAGAAGTAAAAGAGCCCCTTTTCTTCGCTCGATAATTGAATCGATCAGTTCGCTCTTTCTTTCCACCCTCTTCACACACATGCTCGAGTCATGGCGATGGCTCTCCATTCTTTTCTTTTTTTTTTGTTCTTCGATGTGTTCAAACCACACTGGCAGCCTCATGGCTTTTCTCAGCGGGCGTCTAATAGCCGGGCCTGGTCGCTTTAAACGATCGCAACGGCGCAAAACACAACCAGGCCTGTGACAACCTGTGCAAAAGGACGTCCCTTTCCGCTTCAAGCTGCCCATTATGACAGCGAAACATGCATCGGTTAAAGGGCTATCTATGTTTCGATGTGTGTATGTGTGTGTGTGTGTGTGTTTCGTTGGCGCTACGCACATTGAAAAAGGGAAGCTGTCCAAAACAAGCAAACAACCACCGTACGGCGGCAGCGTGTCTCCGCTCCTTTGGACGGGGGCGAAAGTTGGCGTGGCGCGTGTGAAAGATAGACGAATGATGAAAAATTAAACCTGTCAGTGGTGAATGAAAATGGATATCATTTTCTTCCCTGTGCCTCGGCTGCTCTCGGTTGTTGCTAGCTTCACACGCACAGCTGAGCGCACCGACGCGCGCTTGCTGACTACACCACCAGTGCCCGATGCGGTGATGAAACGCGTTTGTGTGTTTCGCTGTGGTGGTTGGCAAAAAGGACACTCTTCCTTTGGTGTTGTATTGGCTGCGCATAACGTTTGTCTTGTTTTTTTTTTTGTTGTTGTATATGCTGCAAACGCGCAATGTGGTGGTTGCTTGCCTCTTCTGTTGCTGGGGATCTATATTAAAGGCTATCAGTCTTAGGCTGCAAACGACACACGTGCTCGGGTGGTGGTTAGTGACGTTGATAGACGCACACACACACGCGTACGGCTATTTCTGGGTACAGGCTGTGTGTGTGTTTGGAGCTGAATGGCACATTTCTTATAAACGAGATTGAGTTTTTGCTCTTTAATAAATATGTTTCGTGGAACCAGCTACTACTGCGGAGGGAAATCGACCGGATGGATGTATGTAGCAGCGATGCCATTTTGCACCATAACCTTTCGGAGCTTGAAGGATGAAAAAGAGTGTTTTATATTAGTTTGTTAGCCCGCAAATAACCTTTTCTTAGTTTTCTTCTGGCTTATTTTGGGATAAGTTATCACTACCGGAGTGTTTCTGTGTACGATATATAAAAATGTTATTGAACAAACACAGTGGCTTAAGGTCCGTTCCATAATAGATTCGAACTCATGGCCTGTGCTGTACAAGATCAGCCACACACACCGAAACCACGGGAACTGCTAGGCAAATGTGAAAGCAAAATTTGCAAAGCTTTCTATGCGTAAACAGTAAAAACAAAAACGTTCGTCGCCTACTTATTTAAATGATCGTTGCGTTTTGATTGAAACTTGTTACGGTGCTCCAGCATTTTGTTAGTCGAGTGACAATTAGGAAATTCTGAAATGCCAAAATCAATCACGCTCCAAAAATCGGTTTTCCATAACGGTTTCCCCATTCGCCAAAAACGGTACAATCAACACTAGGCACTAGAAATTACGGAAACGCGCAGTCCGATCCAACGCACGACTGCAAATTAAATCGATTCGGTTCGCCGAACGTAGCCCCGTTTTCTCTAAGCGTTAGATTGATCCCTGTGTTCCCGATCCCGATGCTAGTTTCATTCTTCAACCCCGCTCGTCATAAAAAAGGGGTTCGCTGCTCATCAAAAATCCTTCCCAGCAACGCGGGCGCAAACCTTTCACCGCACCAGGAAGGAAAAGGGCATGCTTACGTTACTCGGCTGCCAGAGACCCAACATTACACGTCCCTCGATTCCTCCAACCAACCCTCCACCGAGCAGCAAAACATGCGCAGTCGAACGACGAACCAATAAACTTTTGACAAGGAAAGTGCCCGGCGTGTGAAGAAACACTTGGAAGAGGGAAATGATGCGAGATATCCTGCACGATCCTGGAAAACCCGTTGCGTCACCCCCCACCCCACCCACTTCTTCCGAGGGGTAGGGGAGGGGTAGAACGTGCACCTTATTGTCGAGACGTTTTCATTAAAACTTTACCGAAGCTCTTATGCAATTGGGAACAACCGCTCGATAAGAAAGGGTCCCAAGCACTCCAAGGCATGGTTGAACCCCACAGTAACAGGCTGCTGCACTTGTGTTTCCGGCAGTGTAGTTATGATGCGTGCCGGAGCCGGGGGTTGTAATACTTTACGTTCAATCTGTCTGTTAAGGACACTCGATGCACACTCGACAAACTATATACATTGCCATCTGACTGGTAAAATCGTTCTTTATTGAATCTTGACTAGACATACAAGAACTACATACACACACACACACACACACACACACACACACACACACACACCGATCAAGGGACCAAGGGCAAGTGTAGACCATCTGTTCTAGCCGTGCCCGGAGTACATCGGGACGTTCGATATCGGCTCATAAATCGAACCACGCTTTCGAAGGGAAAGGGAAGTCAGTTTTATTGCAGTACGTCAGTACTTTCCAGCGAAGGGGCTGTAGCAATCGAAACGCAAGCAGCGGGTTTAGGGAATTTTATAAGAAGCAAGAGAGGAAACGCCCTCGCACCCTCAAACCGAACTCCTCCATTGAATCATCCCGTGGCGAGTCGTTTAACTTTGACCTTTGAAGTTTTGAGACGCCGGTTCGGGAAGTTTTCATGCTCTACTCTACCGTTGTTCGCCAGCAGAACTTGTTGAAGAACCTTGGCAATGTGTGTGTGTGTGTGTGTGTGGGTAGAATTTCTTTCAACTTTCGGTTCGATTTTAATATCAGTTTTACTACGCTCACTCATTGGAATTTTGGTGACCTTTTCCGCGCGAAAGAATCGAGGAGAAGGATTTTTGGGAAGGAAAAAGCATTCACACAACAAAAAAAAGACATAAAACCGGCAGACGGGGATATTGGGAACCGTGGTGATGGCCATTGGTCAATCAACCCTTTTATGATCGATTTTATGTTTTGTGGGATGATGGTGGATTT